>NC_066580.1:304620314-305820314 GCF_024323335.1 Lathyrus oleraceus
CCTACCCAGTAATAGGTGGTAGATAATATATCTCTTTTACTCCTGTGTTGAAGTTTTTTCTTCCTCAGTTGAGTCTAGATTCATATTTCTTTGTGAAAGTGAATTTCCTTTTGCTTGGGTATTTCAGCTTCGTTCTGATTTACGCCTTTCCCTGGTGATTGTTTCTTGCTGTATTGGTTTTATCCCAATAAATGTAGATTCTTTTCCCTAGACCGAGTCTTTCCATTGATTTATTTTCATGGAAATCCCCTCGTGTCTTCAGCAGTTTTTAAGTCATAGCCTGGCCTACACATAGCTTTTATCCCCATAGTCTCTGTCTCCTCAATGAGTTTTCCTTATGGAATGCATTGTGCTCCAGTGGACTTTCAGTCTCTCCCGGATTCTTTTCCTTTGTGGTAATATATTCCCCACAAAGATTATTTTTGCATTCATATCATATATATCATGAGGTCTCTTAGTGACCAAAATTTGTTTCTTGATGTTGTTATTTAAGTCCATTCTACCACGTTGATACGAAAATTTTAACCTTCATATCCCCAGATAGAATGACCTTAAATAGAGGCAGATGTAAGACCCCAATTTTGACCATAAGATCCATCATGCCATCTAATCATATTTGCATGTGCATTGGGATCACATCTTGGTATCCTTCTCACCTATCATTCATTGGGTTTTCATTGGGAGATCTCACCAAGCACATTTGATTGTATCATATTTTATTTTATTTTGTTTACTAACCAAAATATATCTAGTGTAGCTTTATTTCTTTTGTAGGTACTGTGTATGTCCACTTGTGCCTCATCAAGCTCACAATTAGGGTTTGAGACCCTAAGTGCAAGGTACTAAGTTAGAAAAGGTCCAAATTGGTTCAAAGCATCATATATGGATCCCCATGTTCTTTATTTTTCATATTTGATCAAGAATTCATCAAGAGTTTGAAGCTTGTTTATCAAGGAAGCCCTAATTCATTTGGGTATCTTATGTCCCTTCCTCAACATGTTTCTTCAAAATTTGATCAAAGATATTATGGGATACTTCATTTAACAACATATTAAGCATATGTGATTCTCTATGAGCCCCAGAGAGCGAAAGAACTTCAAGTTTGCAAGTTGGTTCAAGGAGATTGACCAGAAATGTCAACTAGTCAAATCTAGGGTTCCCTAGACCATATATCATACAATATTTGTCATATGAAAATGATTCCAAGAGTAAAGTTACTCTTTATGACATTACAAACAACTTTCATGTTGGCCTAAAGATATAATTTTGCTTGGAAAGTTATTTTTTATGGTGAAATATTATAGGTCATTTTGTCTGTGTCCTAGATGGAAGATCAACTTCCAAGAACCATAATATTCTCAATTTTTATGATATGAAGATGATTAAAGTTTCATTATCAATTTTAAGATGCCTCCTCCAAAGTTTCTTCTTTGAGAAATGTCAAATTCCACTTGCAAGTGGATGTTCCATAAGGAAACATTATAGGTCCATTTTGGCCATTATCATTGAACAAACAATTTTCCTCAACTTCTAAAATCCATAACTCCATCATGAAAGCTCCAAATAGTGTCAAACTTGTGACAAAATTTAAGATATTTGAAAGAGATACAACTTTGTATAAGGAACCAGAGTCATTTGAAGCTCATAGTAAAAGTTATTCAAGGTGGAAAAAAGGGTCATTTGACTTTTAACTTAGAAATATTTCAAGTATGTTTGATTCCTCCAACTTCAAGGTCAGAATTCATCATAATCCAAGCTTCAAATGGAAAAAGTTCCAACATCAAAGTTGTTCCCCTTCATGCTAGCTTTCCAAATAATCCAAGATCATTCCATTTGGATCAATATTGAGGGAGTTGCTCATGGTTTCTTTCGATGGTTTGTTTTGACAACTTTTGAACTCAATTATCATACACCTTTGCTTGGATTTAGCAATGATATCAGCATCAATTGTGCATGAACTTGGACTTGTTGCAATCATCATTTGGGCCTAAGCACATGCCCATGCACCCATGCAAAAAAACTTGCAAAATTTGGCCAAATTTTCAAATGGTCTAGAAATGAATTCTTGAGCTTATAAATATATATTGTCATTGCCTCAGAATTGAGGAGGACCCTTGCCTAAGCTTTGATCAACAATCCCATAGCCTCCATTGAAACAACACCTTGAAGATTTCTTTAAATCGAGTTTTAGTTCAAATTTTGTTTGTGAACTAAAACTCCAAGGGTTCACATCCTTTTTCATCTAAAAGCATCTCCTACGAGCAAGAGGAAGCAAGGCCAAGTGGATTTGAATCAAGATCAAACCTCATCAGTACAACCGAAGGTGGAATTTCTCAAACTTTAGCTCTTTGATTCTCGCTCATTTCTTCACCTTTTTGCTTGATTTCTGTTTGGATGAAGTCCTACCAATGTAGGAAATAATATTGAGTTGCTTTGAGGTTGAATCGAAGCAACTCAGTTATGGAACCTCAATCTTCAACTCCACATATCTTTTTAGTGAGAGTTGAAGAAATTGGAGGTCAGATTTGAGATCCTCGTGATTTTCTCTTCAAAATGGTATATGATCTATTAATTTTGAAGATGCTTTGGTCGTGACCAGTCTGGTGACATGGCCGGAGAAGATGACCGGAGTTGGGCACTGGTGGTGCATTGGTTCAATCCAAGCCATCTGATCCTTGGTCCATGTTCTAATCTGAGCCTTCCATCTTGATTACCAATGTTGCACACGCATTGAATTTGGACCATGATGGATTTATTGTGTGTGGCCATCAGATCAGTCACCTCAATTAATGAGGGATATCTGATGGCCCTTGTTTTTTTGATTTAACTCATTTTTGTGTTATCATTTTAAATACCATTTTCTTGTTAAATTCATTATAATTTCAATTATAATCCAAAAAGTATGGGACTTTCACCAAAATTTTACAAATAGTTTCGTCTTTCATTTCTTGAATTAAAATTATTTTTTGGATTGGATTTGATATTTTTAGTGAATTTAATGATTTTTGACTTGTTTTTAATTGATTTTAAATACTTCTGACATTTCAAAAATGCGAAAAAAAATTGTCTAAGGTCCTTTGACCTTATTTGACCTATGATAAATCCCTTGGCCATTTATTTGGTGATTTGAAGGGATTTGAGGGTTTTTCCTTTTTAAAATACATTTTTATTCATTTAAAAATTGAATTTAAATTGTTTAATTGCTTTAAAATTGTGTTGAGCTATTTGTTTGACTTTATGTTGACTCATTTTCTGTTTGGCCTTGATATTGGTTGAATTGGACTTCAATTTGATCAATACTATTGGATTTACGGGGTTAATGAAGTTTGAACTTCATCCCTCAAGATGAATGGATAGTATTGATCAAGTGAAGTTCATGCCTTGATCAATTTGGGATTCTCTTTCACTTTATCTCTTCATCGTCATCTACTTTTTTCCCAATCCCTCATTGGCCAATGACTTCTCAAATATCAAATGCTATTTGATTCATCAATGACCTTTTGTCAGATGAACCAACATGAGCTTGATTGAGATAGGTTCATCCCCTCTTTTTTTTATGTGGCATGCTTTAGGAGCTTGGTCTTCATACTTTGTCTCTAGCAAGCATTAACACCAATATTATTATTTCCCGACCTCAGATAGTTGTGACTTCTACATAAGTCCACTTTATCACTCATTTCCATTTACATTCATGCAGGCGATACCTCTAACTTAATTTTTCTCGCGAAAAATATTTTCTCGTTATAATAATAGATTACAATTTCGCGAGTACCAATTTTAGAAGAAAATTACATTATGATCTATCTTTATTAATATTTATTTAAAAAAATCATTTTTTCAATAATGCGCAAACAAATAGATCGCATCGCCTTGGATAAACACAATAGTAATAGATAGGGTACTTTTCGACTGGTGTCTGTGGGATTCGACAATATTTTATACTAAACTGATAAACTCGTGCACTTCCTGGCCTATCATGTTTTTTGTGCCATTGTCGAGGACCAATTTCTTCAATATCATAACTTCGTTATTACAACGTATATACTAAGGCATTTTTATTTTTTTAATTCTTCCCTCGTATCAGTTGTATGAGAAGAACCTGCAACACTATGATCCTAGTCGAACCGATCAACGAAAGCGAGCGCTACCTACGTCCTAGGCACCAACTTCAGTGAATTCGACAAGAAATGGTTGCAAATGACAACCGTCCACTCAGGGACTTTGTCGTCCCCTATGAGGACGGGCCTCACTCAATTATTGTTAATCCTACAATCTATGCTCATTATTGCAGACCGTATTGTCTAGTAACCCAATGGAGGATATGAATTTGCACCTGTTTGTCTTTGTGCAATTCACAAACACATTAAAAAGCAATGACACCGACCCCGAATCCTTTCGATTGTGCATATTTACTTTCTCCCTAAGGAACAGAGCCCGAGCTTGGCTATAATCCCTACCATCAAATTCCATAACAACATGGAATGAACTAAAGAAAGTATTCCTTGTTATGTACTTCCCGCCAAGCAAAATGAAACAGTTAAGGAACTAGATTACCTACTTCTGAAATATGGAAGGTGAATCACTTTTTGAAGCATGGGAGCGGTATAAGGAATTGATGAGAGCTTATCCTTGTAACACCCTTCTAAACCCCACATATAATTATCGAATAGTTTAATTAAAATCACAACCACAAGGGTGTGACACTTATCAAAATAAATTCATGCTCCATAACATGGGTTACATCAATTCACATTAAACATGTCATCGCATGCTCACTTCCATTATAAAGTATTATCGCAATGGAAATATCATCAACAAATATGGAAGATAAGGTAAGTAATGACATTTGGTCTCAAACTTCAACTTTAGTAACAAATAAGAGAGTTATATTCAATCCTCTCAACATACTTAAGAATGCACCACAACAACATAAGTTTTACAACTTCAACATAAACATATCATAAAATTAAAACAGGCAGTTCCAACCTAATGTTACATAACCAGAGCAAGACACTGCTAAAGAAATATCTAAACTCAGAAGCAAATCCAAGAGTTGGCTTCCACTTACTTTATCAATGTTACTCCTTAGTATCTGCACGATGCTCATGTAAAGGCAACACTCAAACAGAATGGGTGAGAATTCATTTAAATAACAAACAATATAGATTTGAAATAGAGTAAAACATATACACATTGATGCACAATAACATATCACATTCTCACACCCAAATCATCATCAACATCATACACAACAACATCTCAATTATCATCAACATCATACACAACCACATCTCAATTATCATCAACATCATATGCAATAAAATCTCAATTGTCATCAACATCATACGCAACAACATCTCAATTATCATCAACATCATATGCAACAACATCTCAATTATCATCAACAACATACGCAACAACTCATATGCATGCGATACCGACTTCAACAATGGTTCTTATCATGAATCAGGCTCCATTCAACTATGAACCCATGTGCCCCACACCGAGCTCCAAAACTCAACATCAAGCTTGGGGCAATTACCAGTCACCAACATCAAAACATGAAATCGCCTCTTTCACAATTGTTCCAATTATGAGCCGGGTTCCAATCAATTGTGAAACCCTGAGCCCCATATTGAGCTCCAAGCCTCAACATTATGCTTGGGACAATTACCAGTCACCAACATCAAAACATGTAATCGCCTCTTTCTCAACAACAATAATTCATGATGCATGAATGAATGTATGCATCTTCACAACAACTCAACAACACAAACGACATTACATCAACCGCATAATTTCCTATACAACATCAAAATGATACTTTCAAATTGAAACTACACATCTCAACTCCACATGTTATCATTATAAGTATAAAAATATATCTTATAATCACATCAACATTACCACAACAATTATAACAACACAATTGGTATCACATCGAACCACCTAATTTCTTGTACAACATCGATGGGATAGTTTAACATTAAAACCATGCATCATAACCCCCATTGTCATCAAAACACAACAATCAAACAACCAGCAATTATGTTAGAAATTTACCACATCAATATATCAACAACAAAAACTCAACGTTTCGCTAAATGGTTCATAACATCATCATGAAAACCACAAAAGTACACACATAATCATAATTAAATCATTACTAAATCTCAATACCACTGTGTATTCCATCGGTCCAGCTTTCCAACACTTCAAACAACATATTAATCAGACTTACAGAATGAAAGTTATAACCAAAATCGTTGGGATATGTAAGTAAATCATTAACCGAACATTAGAGCAAAAACTTCACATACACATTAGGAATAGGAATAATACTAAAAAAATTCACCTATCACTTTCATGTTATAAATCTGAGCGTTAGCTTTCTAACTCTTCAAATGAAACGTCATTTGGATATACAGATCAAAAGTTATGGCCAAAATCGCCAAACACTACTAAACAAACATTCTGCAGTTATGTGTCGACACATGACTCATACAGGTCGGTTCATGACCTATACAGGTTGGCACATAACATGTACATGTCACTCATGACCTATACAGGTCTGCTCATGACCTTTACAAGTCGGCTCATGACCTTTTCAGGTCGACTCATACTGCGATTTTTTGTCTAAAAATCTGTTTTTTAATCATCCAAACACTACCTTATGTCTCAAAAACTTATGTTATGAAAATCTATTAATATAGATCCATTTTCTTACAGTTATAGATTCCTAACCCATCATTTACTCCATAGTGTCATACCCTAATTTTCAACCCTAAGATGTCAAACCCCTCATCATTTAGTTTAAAGATTGATCAATCAAGACTTGGCATGAGTTTCAACATTTCAAACCCCTCATCCTTCCTAAGTAATCAAGTGACTTCCATAAAAAAGAATAAAGTTCAAGATCATTCCATATCAAACTCACCAAGGCCAGAGCTCATCTGATACACGAAACTAGGGTTTTGACCCAAAGTCAATTGGTTGACTTTTTAGCCAAGGCATGATCCCAAAGCTTGAAGTATGGTTCAAATAATTCAAATACATCATAAGTGATACATTCACATCATCCAATGTGCCCAAGAGATCCCGTTCATTAAAGATTGCAGGAATTGGATTCATCTGATACAAAGTCAACTAGGGCAAAGTCAAAAATTGACTTTTGACACTTTTGGTCAACGATGGACTTCTCAACTCAAGGATCATGAAAATATGGTTGATGGATGTATTTGATCAAGGGAAAATAATAAATTGGAGGTTACTTAGAAAAAGGGCAAGATTTGGTTTTGGAAATTTTTCTAAGTTATGAAAAAAATACATGTTCAAGTACCCAACATTCCAAGGCCATAACTTGTGATCCAAGCCACCATTTTCTTTTTTCTAATGATAAGATTAAAGGTATTATTTCATACTTAAACTTTTTCCTTGAGGATTGATTCCCAAAAAATGCAAGGATTTGAAGTTATGAATCCATGAAGTTGGTACCATAAAATTGAAACACTTAGAAAAATTTCAACCAAATCTGCCTTCAAAAAGTGACTTACTTGATCATCATTTCTTAACATGATCCACATTGATTCAAGGAAAACTACCAACATGAAAGTTGTAAATGATTTTCTTATATTTCCCAAAAGTCCAAGAGCATGAAACTATCATATTTGAGCTAGGACTTTCGAAGAGATGAATTTGGCTCTCCAAATCTGAATTTTGGGTCATTTTCATGGCAAATTCATCATGCAATATTGAGTCAAAACTACATAATCTTACTTTGTAGGCTATCTTTCTTCTATATATCACTCTAATAATAATATCACACACACTTTTGATCCATTATCCAAGCAACCAAGCCATTACACAATGAATCATTCCATCTTTGGCATAAAGGTTACACTTTCATTTGTGTAAAGTGGCTTTAACCCAACATTAAGTACCATTGAGATCCCAAATGGTTTTGGCTCTGATACATACCAACTCTAAACCTCAAGTCAATCCTACACTTCAGACAAAGCTCAACAAAACACTTCATGCACCCCATTCTTTTAGCATGCTTCCCATTTGATATTTTGTGCAGGAACCAGCCAAGCAAGCAAACTAGTACAAGCCACGATTATTTTATGATATCTGAAGCTTCTTTAACCCTCAAGGATCACTATAAATTGAGGAAAAATACACCAAGCTCACCAATCAAAACTTCATTTTTGCAAGCTTTTGACCTTAACCTCCATTACTCTCATCTTGCTCGTGCATTCTGCCAACTAAGGGTTTCAATCACCTTCTGGGAGTTCCTAAGCATTAGGAGAAGCATCAAACAATAGTTGGAAGTGATATTGAAGAGGAACTGGACCTTGCTCCAATAGGTATATTCTTGCACTTCTAAACTCACTATACATGCATCATTTCCATGTGATTTTTGAAGCAAATGTGTAGCATTTATTGTATTAAGATTGATCATTAACTCACATGCCGTTTATCTTGCTGTTTATGTGAATTTAAGTTGCATAATGTAATACCCCAAATTTTACCCTTCATTTTTCCTAGAAGCATGGGATTGTGTTTTACACTTCATTAGCATCATATTAGGTCATACTCATTGCATACTGCATTAGTGACATGGAGATCAGATTTTGATCGATCACTCCTTAACAGAAGGAGCCCACACAAAGCAAGATTGAGAATTGGACTTCATTTTCTAAGTATACAAGTCTCAAGGGTCTCATGGGGGTCCAAGTATCTTATTATGGTCCTCAGTTCATCGGTGAAGGATTCAAAGCTATCAGAGTGTTCATCTGGATTTAATCAGAAATTAGGGTTTCATGGCTACCTGCAACAGGAAATTTTTGGTTGGAAGTAGAGGAGCTCATCCATGTCATGATTAGAGAGGCGTCTTGGCCTAGGAAGATTCACAATTATCTCAGAAAGATCCATTACAATCAGTGCAATCAGTTCCTGATCATTTTGCCCTAAAACTAGGGTTTGGTATAAAATCAGTTTATTTATGATTCTTTGGGTGAAACTATTTTCCATGGCCCTCCATATGTCCACAAGGGTCTACATACAAAAAATCATCTCTTTATTTGAGCTAGAAGTGCTTCAATTGATCAATGGAATCGGGAATCAGACAGTTTGGGAAAAGTCAACTATGGGGCCAGAAAAGTCAACTCCTGACATTTTGAGAGTGGAATCTCAAACTCCATTCCTAGGGGATCCTACATGTGAAATTTGATCAAGGTTGGATCATGGATTCATCATTTAATCAGGAATTGGAAAAGTTACTTAATTTGGAAATGGTTGACTTTCCATTTAGGGCAAGTTTTCATGATCGTTGCACTCACTTTAAGCCCATTTTGCATCAAGATAAAAGCTCCATTTGAAACTTTCTCCAACATGAAAGTTGTTCCTATTGTTCAAAGATTTCTAAAGATATAAAGTTTGCTCCATTTAGATTAGAATTGAGAAAGTTATGCTTAGTCAAAGTGAGACATTTTTTTAGGACACTTAGAAAAATTTCTAAGTCCAAAATCTTCAAAATTTGTCAAGACTTCTTGGCCAGTTTTCTTGCACTTCAAGGCATTATTTGAAAATACTTTATTCACAACAATTGTACCTTGCCATTTCCTCTTTCACATCCTTTTGGAATCATCTCATTTGGATCCATGGTTTGAGAGATACATTCATTTAAAGTGGGCACCATGACTTGATTTTCTAGGCAGATTTTGGGCCTGGCTGGCCGAATCAGATTTTCTAAGCATGCTGCACAAACCAGTGACGTTTTTTACCTCTTTTGGCCATCCATTGGACATCCATTGGACATCCATTCACTTAAGTTTGACCCAAAATAACAACATTTTGCACCTCACTTCACACTTTTATTCTTATGGATAAATCACTTATTAAAAAGCCCATGAGAACACCTAATCGACCCTATTTAAGAAGCTGAAACCCTAACCCTAAAGGAGCATTGAAATTTCATGGAAAGGAGGAAAAGCTTCATCACGTATCAGATTCCATTCCACTTCTATTTTCCGTTAGGTAATCATCTCTTCCATGACCATGTTTTGATATATCCGCGCTTGCTTACCATGTTCATCACCATTAATCCTTCCATTTTCATATTTCTTTTCTTATTTAAAATATTTTCTTCGTCCATAAAATTACCAAAAAATATTTTTCACTTTTCTTAACGTTTTATTTAATTTTATATCATTTTTATTTTCGTATTTTTTTAATATTAATATTTTATTTTAATTATTTATTCTAACTGGTCCATTTTAACACACTTTTTTTTATTGATTTTAGTTTAATGACTTAAAATTATTGTTAGATTTTGATTTTTGGGATGAAGGTTGACCACTGTCTCATGGTAAACCTGACCTTTTCTTGGAATTTTATTTCACATTTTCAATTTATTTTGGATTTACTTTTGACCTAGTTTGGTTGGTGGACTTTTAATTTGACCTCGGTTTTATTTTAATTAATTTATTTACATATGTTCGTTATTTTTAAAATCTTTTTGGGGGATGATGATATCCTGACACCACCTCATTTAGTTTAATTTTTCATAACTTTCTTGATTAATTTACTATTTATTCTTGATTTATTTCTAACCTAGTCTCATTAATTGACTTTTTGTTTGACCTCGGTTTTATTTTAATTAATTTATGTACCAATTTTCGTTATTTTTAAAATATTTTTGGGGGATGATGATGTCCTGACCCCGTCTTATTTATTTTAATTTTTCATAATTTTCTTGATTAATTTACTATTTATTCTTGATTTATTTCTAACCTAGTCTTATTAATTGACTTTTGGTTTGACCTATGTTTTGTTTTAATTAATTCACGTGCCAATTTTTATTATTTTTAAAATCTTTTTTGGGGATGATGATGTCCTGACCCCACCTTATTTAGTTTAATTTTTCATCATTTTCTTGATTAATTCGCTATTTATTTGTTATTTTTTAAGTTGACTTGAATTTTCAGTTGACTTCTTTATGATCGATGTTTGACTTAGGGATTGTTTATGGAAATTGAAGAGATCTTTTGATCCTCCCTTGTTCATCTCATATGCCATGTATTAGAGGCCTTTTACCTTGATTTTATTTGGTCCATACCCCATTTCCTGATTAAATTATTCAGTGGACCCTTCGTGTGTATATTTTCATCTGTTTGATTCATCTTTAATCTTTTATACTTGTTTCTCTCATTCATGCTTTCTATTGCTTGATTATTTAACATGTTCATACTCCCGTGCATTGTTTAAATGCTCAATTATTTGATTCTTTGGTTTGATTATATATTGTTTATTTATCCGATCTGATTGATAACTGTTGCCTACTTGTATGATGTATGAGGCATATATTCTTATTGTTTGTTTGCCATGAACAATCCCCATTCATAACAAATGTACCCCTCTCCCATAAAGTGTATAATATTTATTTCTTTATTTCTTTAGTCACCTATTAATACAAGAATTAAAACGAACATCCGATAACCATTTCAAAATAAGATCAAAAGCTCGATCCAACATCGAGTAATCATTTTCAAAACTTAACAGAACCAGCACGCATTCATCCACCCTCTTGTAAGTCGATTGCCTCAGGCATCGCCATCTACCTGTAAGTCGATTGCCTCCGGCATCGCCATCTACCCTTATCCGTAACTCCTCTCCACTCCCCATCCGTCGACTCTTGTTCCGTTTAGGTAGCACCCATTAAGTAGAACCCTTTGTATGATAACATAGGTAGAATTCCCCTATTCTTTGCATGCTAACATTAGGTAGATGTTCCCCTTTGTAAATCCTAACACATAGGTCTATATTGCATGACAACTCTAGAGCAGAGCTTCCCCACTTTTAGACCTTCCGTGCGTCTCCGATCTTGTGGCATGTCAGACCATTCTATTGCAAAGAGGTAACTGCCTAAGACTCGATTCAGCGAGCTGCGACACCTACCGCTAGGACGTTGAACACACTGCCCACCCTCCTTTGACATAACTGGTGTCCTCTTTTGTAAGTCCATGTTCAGATGGCAATCCTTAACCCCTAGTTAGCCGAACTACATTTTGCTCTGATTCTCATTCCAGATGAGATATGTAGGCATAAGACGCGACGTCTTACTGAGCACACTTCTCTTTAACCCATAGGTAGCCGAGCTACGAAGACTCTGATTCTCATACTCAGATGAGATACGTAGGCAGTGGATGCGACATCCTTGTGAGTCATTTTCTTTTAACCTTCCTTTTAGTAAATAGTACTTTAGATATACCTACACCCTTTAGACTAGAACAACACTTATGAAAAGGGCTCCCTAGGAGTACCTAGGATGTTTTGGGTGCTTAAAACCTTCCCATTGCATAACCAACCCCCTTACCCAGATCTCTGACATTTTTACTAATTTTTTATTCGATAAAACTTTTAGGTTTTTGTTCGCTTTCTAACCATTCCTTTGGATAAATAGAAGTGCGGTGGCGACTCGACTTGTATGGTTTACCTTGGATTTAGTCAATATCTCTAATGGTAACGAATACCCCGCTACACATAAAACCTAAAGTTTCAGTTCTGGTTTTGGCCTTCGTGCATCTTCATCTTTGAGTATTAGTTAAACCCTATCGTACCTGTAAGACCCCAATTTTGTCCCTAAGATCCCTCATGGCATCATAACATTACATTGTATAGCCTCAAGGATCATTGAGCATCTTAGCTCCCTTTCCCTTTGGGTAGGGATCTCTTGTGAGTGGTTTAAGATCACCAAGCATGCTTGAATTGTATATCATTTCTTTTCTGGTTTTATTTACTAACCAAAAGCACAAAAATATGTCATTAACATCTTTTGTTTGTAGCTTAAGCAATCACCAGGTCAAGAGCTTCAAGAATATCCTTTGTTCAAGAGATGAGGTATTTTCTTGGGATGAGAATCACATGATTATTATAAGGAGCTTACATGAGCTAGAGTTTCATTTTGAAGCAATTTCACCAAGTGGTAGAGGCTCAAATTAATCAAGGCATTTCAAGGTCATCTGAGGACCAAAAGTCAACTGTGTAGTCAACTGAAGGCTATGAGGTGGGAAAATGAGTTGAGACACCTCAATCATGTTCAAATGAGGTCTATTCATCATTCTAAACATCCATCTTGAAGATTCAAAGGTCATGGCAAAAGTTACTAAAAATGGAAAATGACCTATAATTCAAAGTTTCCAAATTTGGCAAGTTTTTGGTCCACATTCAACTTGACTTATCAATATCAAATAAGTCTCAAATGGATTTTTGGTGAACATGAAAGTTGTAGATCTTTATCTCCCCTTTCCGAAAAGTCTTAATTCATGTCCATATGATGAACGGTTGAGAAGTTATGGTCATTTGATCACAAGGTGCGCATGGAAATTCAAAATGGCATAACTTTTGATACATTGCTCCAATTTGGTCCATTCTTTTTATAAAATGCTCCTCATGTTCAAGACATCTCAAAATGATATCACTTGGCTCATTTGTGCAAAGGAATCGTGGCTTGTATTCTCACTATTTCACACATGTGCATTTTGAAGAAAATATGCATTATTCATTTTTGGCTTAAGATGCAAACAAACACTTCCGTCATGACCATTGGATAATTTGGAGTGGATTGAGAGCTTAACATGGAGTTGTACACGTGGATTATGGAAAGGAAAGCTCAATTTGAATTTTTGCAAGATGCTTGAAATCTCATTAATCATGATTAGCCAATGGAAAGTGTGATTAGCAATGTCATTAGCATGGGATATAAAAGCTCAAACCCTAATCCTAACTGCATAACAGAACCATTTCAGATCTGAAAATTCAAAACTCCCTCCAATTTCTCTCTCTTCGAATTTTTATTTTCTCCACACAAACACCAAAAATTCTTGCATATTCTTGATCGTCATGCTTCGTTGAGCAAGAATCATTCACTATTTTGAGCAATTCAGCTAGATTTCGAGTAGTGAAAGAGTATGAACATGTTGATGGAATTTGAAAATTGAAGTAGATCCAGGTGGTTTCAACTGATTCTCTTTGCACAAAGCTTCAAGGCAAGGTCAAAGGAGTAGATCTAGAGCTTCATAGCTCTTGAGAGGACACGATTCCAGCAACATTCATTTCCAGGTGATGCAAATTCGATCCTCTCCTTTTGCTGTTTTTTTGATATAGATGTGTAGATCTTGATGTGTAGAGCTTGTACATGTGTTTAGATTTGATTTTGGTTGAGTATTGAGCATGTTAGGTTAATTGTAAGTTTTGATCATGAAAATGTTTCTCTTCGATCCGTGGAATCTAGGAAGAATTAGATGAAATTGAGTTGATATTTGGAATCTCCATGGAAAACTGGTTCGAATGATGTATGCATCTTGAATTTCTGGAAAAAATTTGGTCGGAGTCCGCCGAAGTTGGCCAGGGAAGACGAACGGAGCTACAGCTCCGGTGTCTGCGTGCTAGGGTTTTGTATTGATGTGTGTTCCATGTGGCTGCTTGCGTGTGCGTTTGTTTGGACATGATTGCTTTGACCTTGCCACGCTAGCGTTGAATTGATGATTGTGCATGCTGACCGTTTAAATGAAACGGTGCGTTTTGCTTGTTTAAACCTGGAGCATTGATTTGCCATGCGCGCCATATCTGATGGCTCATGTTTATTCTGGTTTTATTCAAATATTTTAATTTCCCTGAATATTTTCCATGTTATTCCATTTATTTTGTTCATTTTGTTAAATTCATAAAAAAATTCAAAAATGATCCAAATGAGCTCCTTTTTTTTTCATAGTTTTGTTTTGATGTCTAGTTTTTTATGGTATTAATTTCATGAATTGTTGATGTCTGGTTTGTGATGTGTGAATTTTTGAATCCATGTGGTGTTAAATTGATATGTTGCATTCAATGCATTGTGAAATCTTCATCTTTGAGCCATTTGATCCAATTTTTTGTGTGCATGATATTCATATATGATGTGATTTTTTTGTCACTGGTTTGGAATTTTTCTCACATGTTATCATCACTTTTGACACATAGAGAAAGGTGTGAGAATTTGTGTCACATTTTTGACATTGAACTGTTGCATTTTTGTTCATATATCATTTGAACCTTTCTGGATTTGATCTTTTGCATATTGATTGTTCATGACATGAGAAACTTGTACAAAAAATATCAAAGTCATTGCATGCATTTCTGATTTGATTTGATTTTTCTAAGTTGGGAGTCCATTTTGTGCATATTTTTGGTCATTGCATGACATAGATCATTTGAGATACTTGCTTATTGATTTGATGCTGGTCCTTTTGAGGACATTTTGTGACATGTTTGAATGTACATTTTGTAAAAGATTGGGTTCTGTTTTGGTCATTTGATTTGGTTTTGAATCTAGTCTTTGCACTAGTGTTTTGTAGATAAACTAACCTTATTTTGTGTTTCAGGTTTGGACATTTAGCATTGATGGTTGATTTGTTCTCACTTTGTGAGATGCAATTGATTTGAGTTCTAACTTGTGTTTGTTTTGTAGGATTTTAAGTGATGTGCTTGAGCTCATGAGTTCATTTGAATGCTTGGGCATTGTTCATTGGATTGTGTAACTGTGAATGGTTTCACTGTTTGTCTGTTGGTTTAATAACTAAAATATTAAATGTTTAGTCTTTGTACAGGTACCTTAGTTGCTTGCTTGCTTTTGCTTTTGCTTAAGCTTTGGATTGTGGTTGACACACCACTTAGGTAGTTATCTTCTTACTTCATGTAGTCTGTGAAGGAGAATTGCGGTCCAAAACGCAGCGGAAATTAAAATTTTCTCCTTTAGAGATCCTTACAAATGGTAATGATCAGTGATAGAATATTTACCTCTTGTGACGATTGAAACCTTTGGTGCAGATCTCTTGTGACGATCAAAACCTTTGATGCAGATCCACGAAGCGATCACGAACGTTGAACGATGACAACGTCTCTACTCAGTCCACACGAACGGATTCCTTCAATCACAGTGCTAGCTGGTACGAATGAAGGCTTTGAGTGAGAGAGAGAGAGAGAGAGAGAGAAAACGAAAAGAATGCAACCGCAATTAATGCTTCTGCACAAGGGTTCTATTTATAGAACCACTTGTGTGGGCTTCAAGCTAAAAGCCCACTTAAGTGTATTTTGGCCCATATCTTATAATATGCCCAAAATCACTTAAGCCCATGGTACCTTACCATATTTCGTATTCTACTCAAGTACATCGTACCTTACGATGTTCTATAATTCACTTAAGGGCACCGTACCTTACGGTATTCCTTAGTTACTATATCTCTCATTAATCCGTCCTTTGTGTGTGACCTTGTAGGTTTTCGTGACGTTGGCAATTATATTAAATCACGTATTTAACATAATAAACAGTGAGCGGTATCTAGCAACACATCACTGCTACCCAAGACACGAAAATGTCATGTGATCTGACAATTCCTTCTGTGATAATACTTATGTGTATAATTACCCTTTTGCCCTTATGTCTATATTGAACACAAGGCATAGACCGTGTCATCCTTGTCCAGTTCAATATTGGGCCCATAGACATTTATCCTGTTATGCAGGATGGGCAAATTCCATCTAGGTCACTCATGTCCCTCAACATGCTTCGTGGAGTACCCATCAATTGTCTTTATGGTTATCCAGTTACGGACAACGTTTGATCAGCAATAAAGCACTCGACTCTACATCTAGGGTTCATAGTGGTTTCAGGTCGAAGAGTGGTATACACCATTATCACCATGAGAATAGCTTATGACACTTTGCATAACTTTCTATATAGTATTCTCATAGCGGGTCAATCTGGTATAAATATTACTCCTAATATTCATACCTATGTTTAAGACTTGATAACTCTTTATCCATGATCCATGAGATGTGATCATCAGTCTACAAACATAATAGTCTTAATGCTTTAATGTTATCCCACTTCACACTAAAGCTCGACTACGGATACTTTAAGAATAGTTTCCTTATGTTTAATGTGTTCTCATGATTAAGTCACACTTAATACATTAAACGGACTATCTATTCCAGGGACTTTATTAATCAACCATAATAAAGAAAATGCCTTTTATTATTAATAAATAATTCGATACAAGTACCAAAAAGTATTGGCCTCTAGGGCTTACACCAACAATCTCCCACTAGCACTAGAGCCAATCAGGCATACCCCTTATGCCCATTGATCTAGTATGGCCATCATGCTTCTGCTGCGCAAGAGGCTTTGTCAGTGGGTCAGCTATATTGTCAAGTGTAGGTACTTTACATATTTTCACATCTCCTCTATCTATTATCTCTCGAATGAGATGATAACGCCTAAGTATGTGTTTGGATCGTCGGTGAGATCTAGGCTCCTTAGCTTGTGCGATAGCACCATTGTTATCATAATAGAGACCAATGGGATCCACAATGCTAGGGACTATGCCAAGTTCACTAATGAACTTTTTGATCCAAACAGCTTCCTTTGCTGCACTTGAGGCAGCAATATACTCGGCTTCGGTTGTAGAATCAGCAACTGTATCTTGCTTTGAACTTTTCCAGCTCACAGCGCCACCGTTTAAGCAAAACACATAACCAGATTGCGATCTAAAGTCATCCTTATCTGTCTGGAAGCTAGCATCGGTGTATCCAATTACAGCCAACTCTTCCTGACCTCCATATATCAAGAATGAGTCCTTAGTCCTTCTCAAATACTTAAGGATATTCTTGACAGCTACCCAATGAGCATCACCAGGATCAGATTGGTACCTACTCGTTGCACTTAAAGCATACGAGACATCTGGTCGAGTACATAACATGGCATACATGATAGATCCTATTGCAGATGCATATGGAATCTTATTCATGCGATCCCTTTCTTCCTTAGTTAAAGGGGATTGTGTTTTTGATAGACACATGCCATGTTGCATAGGTATGAATCCTTTCTTGGAATCATGCATATTAAAGCGTCTTAACACTTTGTCTATGTATGTACTCTGACTTAGGCCAAGCAGTTTTTGTGATCTATCTCTATAGATTCTGATACCTAATATATAGGCTGCTTCACCTAGGTCCTTCATAGAAAATCATTTCCCCAACCAAGACTTTACCTGTTGTAGGGTAGGGATATCATTTCCAATGAGTAATGTGTCATCTACATATAATACCAGGAAAACGATCATGCTCCCACTAACCTTCTTGTAGACACAAGGCTCATCTTCGTTCTTGATGAATCCATATTGTTTTACTGTTTCATCAAAACGAAGATTCCAGCTTCGTGAAGCTTGCTTTAATCCATAGATTGATCTTTGTAACTTACATATCTTTTGGGCTTCCTTTGGTATGTCAAATCCTTCAGGCTGTGTCATGTACACATCCTCAAGAAGATTTCCATTAAGGAAAGCAGTTTTGACATCCATCTGCCATATTTCATAATCATGATATGCAGCGATAGCAAGTAAAATCCGAACAGATTTAAGCATTGCAACTGGTGAAAAGGTTTCATCATAGTCAATCCCATGAATTTGTTTATATCCTTTTGCAACCAGTCTTGCCTTATAGGTATGTACCTTACCATCCATGTCAGTCTTCTTTTTGAAGACCCACTTGCATCCTATAGGGTTAACTCCTACAGGAGGCTCTACCAAGGTCCAAACTTGGTTTGTGTACATGGAATCCATTTCAGATTTCATGGCTTCTAGCCACTTCTCAGACTCGGGACCAGTTATGGCCTCTTGGTAGGTCACAGGCTCATCTTGATCCATGAGTAATACATCACCTTGATCAGTTATGAGATATCCATATCTCTCAGGTAGTTGACGTATCCTGCTTGACCTACGCTGGTCTTGTTCTACTTGAGCAGGTTGCTCTTCCACAACTTCTTGTGTTTCCTGCTCTAATTCCTCCATAGGTGTATCTATGCTTTGTGATTCTTGAATTTCTTCAAGCTCTACTTTCCTCCCACTGGTTCCTTTGGAAATAAAATCCTTTTCTAGGAAAACTCCAGTTCGAGCGACAAACACTTTGCCCTCAGAGGGATTGTAGAAATAATACCCTCTTGTTTCTTTAGGATACCCCATAAATAAGCATTTGTCAGATTTGGGCTCAAGCTTAGTTGAAATTTGTCGTTTCACATAAACTTCGCAACCCCAAATCTTCATGTAAGACATATGTGGTCTCTTACCACTCCATATCTCATATGGTGTCTTATCAACCTTTTTGGATGGAACACGGTTAAGTGTGTAAGCTACTGTCAATAGCGCATGTCCCCAAAAGGAGTTTGGAAGATCGGCGTGACTCATCATGGATCGGACCATGTCCAACAGGGTTCGATTTCTTCTCTCAGACACACCATTCCATTGGGGTGTTCCAGGAGGAGTGAGTTGGGATAGAATCCCACACTCTTTCAGATGGTCATCAAACTCTAGGCTTAAATATTCACCACCTCGATCTGATCGAAGAGCTTTAATATTCTTACCTAGTTGATTTTGTACTTCATTCTTGAATTCTTTGAACTTTTCAAAGGAATCTGATTTGTGTTTCATTAAATACACATAACCATATCTACTGAAATCATCAGTGAATGTGATGAAGTACTGAAAACCTCCTCTGGCTGGTATGTTCAGTGGACCACATACATCAGTGTGTATGCGGGCCAAAAGATCATTAGCTCTTTCACCTTTTCCGGTGAATGGAGACTTTGTCATCTTTCCAATTAAACAAGATTTGCATGTCTCATATGATTCATAATCAAAAGAGTCCAAGAGTTCATCTTTATGGAGTTTGGAAATGCGTTTCTCATTTATGTGGCCTAATCGACAATGCCAAAGGTAAGTTGGATTTAACTCGTTAGGTTTCATCCTTTTAGTATTAATGTTATATATAGGCATTTCGAGGTCAAGGACATACAGTCCATTGCTCATTTGTGCAGTAGCATAGAATATATCATTCAAATAAATTGAGCAACAATTGTTCTTTATCATGAATGAAAAAACCAATCTTGTCCAAACAAGAAATGGAAATAATATTCCTACTAATTGCTGGTACATAATAACAGTTCTCTAACTGAATTATTAAACCACTAGGTAAAGTCAATTCATAAGTTCCTACGGCTAAGGACGCAACCTTTGCTCCATTACCAACTCGTAGGTCGACTTCACCTTTTGCCAATTTTCTACTCCCTTTTAGTTCTTGCACATTTGTACAAATGTGAGAACCGCATACGGTATCTAATACCCATGATGCTGAAGTAGATAAATTAATTTCAATAACAAAAATACCTGAAGTTGGAGTCTCTACTCCATTCTTCCTATCTTCCAGGTACTTTGGGCAGTTCCTCTTCCAGTGTGCGGTCTTACCGCAATGGAAGCAGGTGCCTTCTTTTTCTATGCTTCCACTAGGCTTCAAAGCAGCAATAGTGGGTTTGGGTTTGGCAACTTCCTTGCCTTTCCCTTTATCATGTTTGAGGACAATCCTCATGTTTCGGTACCAATCCAGAAAATTTATCCCAGACAATTTTTCTTTCTCAAGGTTTGATCGCAATATGTTGTTAGAGGTGTTTGTTGTCATGGTTATCTACATAAGGATTAATGAAAATATAAGTATCATTGACATATTTAATTAGGCCTTTAATCAAATATGCTCCCACTATTTTACTCAAAACAAATGACCCTCATCATTTGATTCGGAAAATCCCGTTGGAAGATTTTCTAGTGGGTTGAGATCCATATTTCACTTCGTTCTAAGTCCGTGTAGGCGGATTACACAAAACTAGGTTATTTAGGTAGGAACTCCTTCCAGTTGTATCTCATACAACTCTCGAAAATTTCAGTTGGGTGAATAACTCCTTATTCCAATCCATCATATGGATTATTCCCAGCTCTTGCTTCTAAACATATATAAGAAAATTATAATTAAGTTTGACTCATCACTTTAGCAGTTGGATATTACAATTATCCCATCGCACCTTAACTAATACAAAACATGCACCTCACGTAGGCGAAACCTACATTATTCGATACCAGTCTTGATGAGTGCTAAAACTTGGAAAGCAAACATTTATAATATTCTCATAATTTGTTTAGTTAAGTTTGACCCATTGTTTTAACAGTTGGATATTACAATTATCCCATCGCACCTTACTAATATATAGATCATGCACCTCGCGTAAGCGAAACCTACATTATCTGATACTAGTCTTGATGAGTGCTAAAACTTGGAAAGCATAAACTTAATATTTAGTTTGAGGGAATTGCAATTGTTCTGATCTCACCGGCTTATTTATCATATAAATCGTCTCTCACATGCATCAACATATATTCACATGCATCAACATACATACACATGCATCAACATACATAATGAAACAGTTATGGCCCCTAGTGCAATTGTTCTCCCAAGCCAATGAGAGAACCCAAGTTAACCTAATAATGATCTAAGCTTCTCCAAGCAAGATCTTCAAGGTTGTCCTCCTTTGATCTTCAAGGTTGTCCTCCTTTGATATTGAAATCTTCTTTTTCTTCATAACATTGTCTTCTTCTCTTTCTTCATAACATTACATTCCAGAAGAAACTCGTTTTACATACGAGGGATTGAGATGAGAAAAGAAGTTACATTAAGAGATTAAAAGGAGAGGCACGACACGCAGGTCGTATTTAAAACCCAAAACAAAATAAAGGACAACTAAGGCCATAACTGATCACCACAAGGCAATAATAACAAACACATTAATATTATTATTAATTTTTAATTCCTTTAATTAATTAAAACCAAATTAAATTTCGGCGACCGATCACACAACGCAACCCTTGCGTAGTCACAAAACAGAAACCCCAAGAATTCTAACCCTGTGAGTGTGACGACCGTCACAAGCATGTTACGACCGTCACAGGTCACAAGCATGTTACGACCGTCACAAGCATATGTTACGACCGTCACAGGCATATGTTACGACCGTCACGGGGCCAAAACAAAAACGCCTAGAATTTTGGATTTGTGAGTGTGACGACCGTCACAGGCTTGTTACGACCGTCATGGGCCTGTTACGAACGTCACGCGTCTTGTTACGACCGTTACGCATCCAACATAACAGAACTTTGAAACAGTCTACAGACCTGTTCCAAAAAATCCTAAATTCACAACTCTTTGACGGCACAACCCTTGCGCCGTCACCAACCCTAATGCGCCAATTTCAGACCGTCAAACACACCTCGATTGTTGATTCAGTATGATTGATCAACAGGTCATTGCTTCACCATACTAATGTCGGATTCCGAAGCAAATGACCATGGATCGCTCAAAGGAAAACAGCCATTTAGTGCATGAATGAACGAAACAGAAACAGTATATCTCATATACCGTACTTTGCATTAGGATTACTTATATCATATATAAGTTGATCGGTCTCAATTGCGTAACCTATGGACGACCGATGTATCGCTGCTTCACCATACCAATGTTGGTTCCGAAGCATAGTCAACATCAATCATCCAACTCGTACACTCATGATGCCAAATTTAATTACCCATTTAATTAATTGATTCATTCTATCTTTTAATCATATTAATACAGAAAATAAACAGCTATCCGAGTCATGGTTTCGTAAGTGGCTCTGATACCACTGAAGGAGAATTGCGGTCCAAAACGCAGCGGAAATTAAAATTTTCTCCTTTAGAGATCCTTACGAATGGTCATGATCAGTGATAGAATATTTACCTCTTGTGACGATTGAAACCTTTGGCGCAGATCTCTTGTGACGATCAAAACCTTTGATGCAGATCCACGAAGCGATCACGAACGTTGAAAGATGACAACGTCTCTACTCAGTCCACACGAACGGATTCCTTCAATCACAGTGCTAGCTGGTACGAATGAAGGCTTTGAGTGAGAGAGAGAGAGAGAGAGAGAGAGAGAGAGAGAGAGAGAGAGAGAGAGAGAGAGAAAACGAAAAGAATGCAACCGCAATTAATGCTTCTGCACAAGGGTTCTATTTATAGAACCACTTGTGTGGGCTTCAAGCTAAAAGCCCACTTAAGTGTATTTTGGCCCATATCTTATAATATGCCCAAAATCACTTAAGCCCATGGTACCTTACCATATTTCGTATGCTACTCAAGTACACCGTACCTTACGATGTTCTATAATTCAATTAAGGGCACCGTACCTTACGGTATTCCTTAGTTACTCTATCTCTCATTAATCCGTCCTTTGTGTGTGACCCTGTAGGTTTTCGTGACGTTGGCAATTATATTAAATCACGTATTTAACTTAATAAACAGTGAGCGGTATCTAGCAACACATCACTGCTACCCAAGACACAAAAATGTCATGTGATCTGACAATTCCTTTTGTGATAATACTTATGTGTATAATCACCCTTTTGCCCTTATGTCTATATTGAACACAAGGCATAGACCGTGTCATCCTTGTCCAGTTCAATATTGGGCCCATAGACATTTATTCTGTTATGCAGGATGGGCAAATTCCATCTAGGTCACTCATGTCCCTCAGCATGCTTCATGGAGTACCCATCAATTGTCTTTATGGTTATCCAGTTACGGACAACGTTTGATCAGCAATAAAGCACTCGACTCTACATCTAGGGTCCATAGTGGTTTCAGGTCGAAGAGTGGTATACACCATTATCACCATGAGAATAGCTTATGACACTTTGCATAACTTTCTATATAGTATTCTCATAGCGGGTCAATCCGGTATAAATATTACTCCTAGTATTCATACCTATGTTTAAGACTTGATAACTCTTTATCCATGATCCATGAGATGTGATCATCAGTCTACAAACATAATAGTCTTAATGCTTTAATGTTATCCCACTTCACACTAAAGCTCGACTACGGATACTTTAAGAATAGTTTCCTTATGTTTAATGTGTTCTCATGATTAAGTCACACTTAATACATTAAACGGACTATCTATTCCAGGGACTTTATTAATCAACCATAATAAAGAAAATGCCTTTTATTATTAATAAATAATTCGATACAAGTACCAAAAAGTATTGGCCTCTAGGGCTTACACCAACAGTCTGGAAGTCCTGTCACCTTTTTGGCAGGCATTTTGCTGGCAAGTCCTCCTTCAGAGGCTCTGTTTGTGTTTGTTTAAAATTGTGCCAAAGACCTCCAAGATGAGGCATGTGTTATTTGATAAGACCTCCAAGAGTAGAGGCAATTGACGGATAAAAGGGATTAGTAGCCAATCCCCTGTTATTCAGTGTGTTGTTCTTTATGCTCGCACTACGTGCTGATGCTTCTGAACATGTACCCAAGATCTTTGTCCAGAGTCTGTCAAGTGGAATAGGATCCCACTTTCTGGATCCCCAGGCTTTCTTTGTCATGATCTCACCCTGGCCAGGGTTAAGAGCATGAGGTCTCATCCTCATTTACACTTTGATCAGCTTCACCCTAACTCTCAATGTTAGTGGTTAAGAGCTACAAATTACCCTTGTAAAGTTTGGCTTGTTTGTCGAGGTTGACATGACCCCTCTTGACTAAAGCCCACCCATTGTTTGAGCCATTTTGTATGAATATAGTGTGTGATGTTTGTTTACTTGGAACTTTTGTTGTGTGTGCTCTTGAACTAGGAGTTTTCATTTGAGCTTAATTGAAAGATCATTACCATGTTCATCTAAGTGGAAGATACAAGATACATTGAGGATCTCTTATGAGACTTCTGTGATTGCTTATGCTTTGTGCTTGCTTATTCCAAAGGATGGGAGCCACTTGGATCATCAATATGATCTCAAGAGAGGAACTCCTAGTGTGGTTTCATTTCATTATCCCTCACCTTGTTGTTTTCTTCATCTCTCCACCCTAAACCAAGCCAAAACCCCTTTTGTGAAAACATTTAACCTTTGTTTTCAACATTAGAAACCTAAGCCTTATGCTTTTGATTTTCAAACTTTCTTTTCATAACACTCATTTTGAATTGAATCTTTAAGTCAATGTTGACCATCTTTTGTATATACTTCTAATTGGTAAATATAACCCATTCAAATGTCTTTTTGTGGTTTCAATGATCACTTCTTAATCAAAAAATTTCCATAACCTTTAGCTATTAGGTTTGAGTTATCTTTGTGGTAGATGTAATACTCACCTTTGTCCTTAGTGATGGACAATGAGTCTTCCATGCTTATTATAGGGTTAACCCCTCACTAGTATGTTGAAGCTATCCTCACATGGTGGACTTGTGGTTTTAGGTTGAGTTTTCTCCCTTTGATAACAAAAGACCTTAAGGCTTTTGGACCAATCAATCCACTCATTTGTTTTGAGATTTTTACCCCGAACTACGAGGTTTTGATCCTAATCTTTTTATAAGAGGGTACGTAGGCAATGGGTTTATCCATCTAAACACAAAATGTAAATAACTTGTATATTCTCTTCTCATCTCTTCAATCATGTTTGCACAAATAAAATTTTCACAAAACAATAACCTTTGCAATAAGTGTGAAAAGGGCTCCCTAAGAGTACCTAGGATGTTTTGGTTGCCTAACACCTTCCCATTGCATAACCAACCCCCTTACCCAGATCTCTGTTTCTTTTACTAGTTTTGTTTGTAAATCTTTTAGGTTTTTGTTCGCTTTCTAACCATTCCTTTAGATAAATAGAAGTGCGGTGGCGACTAGACTTTGTATGATTTACCTTGGATTTAGTCAATATCTCCAATGGTAACGAATACCCCGCTACAGTACCATTGTGTTCCTTACATTTTTCTAAGCAATTTTGATCTTTATTTAATGAAAAATGGTTGAGAAATGAGAGAGATATAATTGATGGAAGATTTAAAAAATAATGAAAGAAAAAAACGAAAATAAGAAGCTAGGGGTTGAAGAAGATGCTGACATGGCATGGAAAAGTTAAACCAAACACATTTTTATAGTATATACAATTCCTTGTGTTATAACGAATGGATATACAGCCTTCCCAGTGGTAGAAGCGTGCACCCTAAGTCACTTTCAACCAAAAGGCATGGGGTTCAAATCCCCCTCGCCAATGACTTTGGTTTTTTTTTCCAAACAGTGCATGGAACCGCAAGGACGTGGGTTTGAACCTGACTAGTGTAGTGTTTATTTTTTTTCTCACTTCTTATATGTTTATTTTTCTTCATAACTTAAAATATCCATAACTTCATGATCCCTTAACATTTTTGATCCATTCTATTTTCCATGTGTTCATGATAATGTCTATTTTATAAATCCACAAAAAAATCCCAAAAAATAATATATGTTTTTACCATTTTTGTTAGGTAAAAAACTAGTGCGTTTTATGTTATTTTTAGGCCTTTTAATGGATTTTCTTTTTTTGTTTCTTTGTTCTAAGTGGTCATAGATGTTTGTGTGACCAATGTATATTTGTTTAGGCCGTGTTTCATATGGTATAATTTTGTTTGCTTAAACATGATCATATTTTGGGCATTATACCATGATTAAATGACCTTGTTTTAAAATATTAATGATTTTTTATTTAGATGAATGTATTGCCAAAAACCACTCTCTCAAAACTGTCTTATCAAGGGCCTCCCATGAGGTAGAGTGGGGTAGTTGTGAAGGCTTTTGATGGGTCGCGAAAGACTGTGATTGGGGAAGTTGATCTCCCAATCAAGATTGGACCAAGTGATTTCTAAATTACCTTCCAGGTTATGGACATTCACCCATCGTACAGCTGTCTCCTAGGCAGACCATGGATTTACGAGGCTGGAGCCGTGACATCCACCCTACACCAGAAGCTGAAATTTGTGAAGAATAAGAAACTGGTGGTGGTAGGGGGAGAAAAGGCTCTCCTGGTTAGCCACTTGTCTTCCTTCTCATACATAGATGCTGAGGATGAAGTTGGAACTCCTTTCAAAGCCTTATCTATAGCTGATCCTGTTGAGAAGAGAACTCCTTCATTTACTTCCTATAGAGATGCGAAGTTGGCCATTGAGTGTGGTGCAATTGCTGGTCTAGGAAAAATGATCGAGCTGGAAGACAATAAGTCTCGGGCTGGCATAGGCTTTTCTTCTGGGGTTTTCAATGAGAAAGGACTGTTCAAGAGTGGAGGTTTTATCCACACCGGTCAGAGTGAGGAAGCTGCTGCTGTCTTGGAAGAGGATGCAGAGGATTCTGACAATTTCGTCATCCCTGGAGGGGTCTGCAACAATTGGGTCGTTGTGGATGTTCCTAAAGTTGTCCATAAGTCAACGTAATGATCGCTTTGTTTAAAAAACCCTTTTCCCATGCCAAAAGGAGAAGTGATGACATTGTTGGCAACATAAATGCAATGATATTTTCATTCAATAAATTCATGTTAAATGTTTGTTTTCCCAAATTATTTTCCCTTTTTGCTTTATGCATGAAATTGGTGATCACATAAAACCCTAAAAATAGAATAAAATCAATCTTTTCATCTGCATAATGATTTGCCTTGTTTGAATTTTAAAGCTTTTCATATCCAAAATCATTATGCAGGTTGATTTCCAAACCCATTGAACATAATCATCCAACGCCATCTCCCAATTTTGAATTCCCTGTATTTTGAGGCAGAGGAAGATGATGTTGAAGAGATTCCTAATGAGATTACCCGTCTACTTGAGCATGAAGAGAAAATCATTCAACCGCATCTTGAGAATCTGGAAACAGTCAATTTGGGGTCTGAGGATTGTGTGCGAGAAGTGAAGATTGGGGCACTCCTGGAAGAATCTGTTAAGAAGGGGTTGATTGAATTGCTACGAGAATATGTTGATATCTTTGCTTGGTCGTATGAAGACATGCCGGGTCTAGATACAGATATTGTGCAACATTACCTACCCTTGAAGCCTGAGTGCGTGCATGTGAAGCAGAAGCTCAGAAGAACTCATCCTGATATGGCAGTGAAGATCAAAGAGGAAGTTCAAAAGCATATTGATGTGGGGTTTCTGGTGACTTCTACATATCCTCAATGGGTGGCCAATATTGTGCCCGTGCCCAAGAAAGATGGAAAAGTCCGGATGTGTGTGGATTATAGAGACTTGAATAAAGCTAGTCCGAAAGATGATTTCCCTCTACCACATATTAATATGTTGGTAGACAATACAGCTAAATTCAATGTCTTCTCATTTATGGACGGATTTTCCGGATATAACCAGATCAAGGTGGCACCCGAGGATATGGAGAAGACAACATTCATCACACCTTGGGGAACATTATGTTATCGAGTGATGCCCTTCGGTTTGAAGAACGCCGTAGCCACGTATCAACGAGCTATGACCACCTTGTTTCATGATATGATGCACAAGGAGATTGAGGTATATGTTGATGATATAATTGCTAAGTCGAGAACGGAAGTTGAACTTGTAGAGCACTTGTTGAAGCTTTTTCAGCGTTTGAGGAAGTACAAGCTTCGTCTGAATCCAAACAAGTGTACATTTGGAGTCCATTCTGGCAAGTTATTGGGTTTTATTGTCAGCAAAAGAGGTATTGAGGTTGATCCTGCAAAGGTCAAAGCAATACAAGAGATGCCTGCGCCCAAAACTGAGAAGCAAGTCCGAGGTTTTCTTGGCCGCTTGAATTATATTTCCAGATTCATATCCCACATGACTGCCACATGTGCGCCGATATTCAAGCTCCTCCGGAAAGATCAGTCTCATGATTGGACCGAGGATTTCCAGAAAGCTTTCGACAGTGTCAAAGAGTATCTGTCTGAACCTCCAATCCTATCTCCGCCTGTAGAAGGAAGACCTTTGATTATGTATCTGACAGTTCTTGAAGACTCGATGGGTTGTGTCCTTGGTCAGCAAGATGAATCAGGAAAGAAAGAGTATGATATTTACTCCCTGAGTAAGAAGTTCACTGATTGTGAGTCTCGATACTCGATGCTTGAGAAAACATGTTGTGCTTTGGCTTGGACCGCTAAGCGTTTATGCCAGTATATGATAAATCATACAACTTGGTTGATATCCAGAATGGATCCAATCAAGTATATATTTGAGAAGCCTGCTTTAACTGGGAGGATTTCCCGTTGGTAGATGTTGTTATCTGAGTATGATATTGAGTATCGAGCTCAGAAAGCTATTAAAGGTAGTATCTTGGCTGACCACTTGGCACATCAGCCGATCGAGGATTACAGTCAGTGCAGTATGATTTCCCAGATGAGGAGATTATGTATTTAAAGATGAAAGATTGTGATGAGCCTACACTCGATGAAGGGCCAGAGCCTGGTTCCCGATGGAGCATGGTATTTGATGGCGCTGTAAATCAGTACGGAAAAGGTATTGGGGCAGTAATTATTACTCCTTAGGGCACACATATTCCTTTTACAGCAAGGCTAACTTACAAATGCACGAATAATATGGCTGAGTATGAGGCATGTATTATGGGATTGGAAGAATGCATTGATCTAAGGATCAAGCATCTTGATGTTTATGGTGATTCGGCCCTCGTTGTCAATCACATCAAGGGTGAATGGGAGACGAATCAACCTGATCTTATTCCATACAGAGATTATACGAGGAGGATTTCAACGTTCTTTACTGAAGTTGACTTTCATCATATTCCTCGAGATGAGAATCGGATGGCAGATGCTCTTGCTACGCTTGCTTCGATGATTGTGGTTAAGTATTGGAATGAAGTTCCCAATATCACCGTGATGCGCTTGGATAGACCAGCTCATGTGTTTGCAGTTGAAGAAGTGAAAGATGATAAGCCATGGTATTATGACATCAAGTGTTTCCTCCAGAACCATATTTATCCGCCTGGGGCATCTGTGAAAGATAGGAAAACTTTGAGAAGATTATCAGGCAGTTTCTACCTCAACGGCGAAGTGCTTTATAAGAGAAATTTTGACATGGTTCTGCTCAGATGCGTGGATAGACACGAAGCAGACTTGTTGATGACTGAGGTCCATGAAGGTTCATTTGGTACCCATTCCAATGGACATGCCATGGCTAGAAAGATGTTGAGAGCAGGCTACTATTGGCTGACAATGGAGTCTGATTTATGCGGATAAGATTCATATTCCCCCGACACTTCTAAATGTAATTTCATCACCATAAGTGTCAGATTTATGCGGATAAGATTCATATTCCCCCGACACTTCTAAATGTAATTTCATCACCATGGCCTTTCTCCATGTGGGGAATTGACATGATTGGCATGATAGAGCCGAAAGCGTCCAACGAACACAGGTTTATTCTCGTAGCAATTGACTACTTCACTAAGTGGGTTGAAGCAGCATCATATGCAAATGTGACCAGGCAGGTGGTTGTGAAGTTTATCAAGAATCAACTCATATGCCGTTATGGTGTGCCAGATAAGATCATTACTGATAATGGATCTAACCTGCATAACAAGATGATGAAAGAGCTGTGTAGTGAGTTCAAGATTGCACACCATAATTCTTCTCCTTATAGACCCAAGATGAATGGGGTTGTTGAAGTTGCTAACAAGAATATCAAGAAGATTATCCAGAAGATGGTTGTCACGTACAAAGATTGGCACGAGATGCTGCCATTTGCTTTGCATGGATATCGTACATCTGTCCGCACTTCAACAGGGGCAACCCCTTTCTCTCTTGTTTATGGCATGGAGGCCGTACTCTCAGGAGAGGTGGAGATCCCATCAATGAGAGTCTTGATGGAGGCCAAGTTGACTGATGCTGAATGGGTTCAGAGTCACTATGACCAGCTGAATTTGATAGAAGAAAAGAGATTGATTGCCATGTGCCATGGTCAATTGTATCAGCAAAGAATGAAGAAAGCTTTTGATAAGAAGGTCAAGCTTCGTGTGTTCCGAGAAGGTGACCTCGTTCTCAAGAAAGTCTTGTCTTTCGCGCCCGATTCCAGGGGCAAGTGGACTCCAAACTATGAAGGTCCATATGTTGTTAAGAGAGCCTTTTCAGGCGGTGCTTTGATACTTACAACTATGGATGGGGAGGATTTCACTCGTCCTGTGAACTCAAATGCAGTCAAGAAATACTTCGCCTAAAAAAAAAACAGAATAACTCGCTAAGTTGAAAACCCGAAAGGGCGGCTTAGAAAAAAATTAGCGTCTCGGTGGATTGAAAACCCGAAAGGGCGATCCAGGAAAAAGTTAGAGACATAAAAAATGAATATATGCATCCCGCTAGATTGAGTACCTCATCCTGGGGCAATCTAGGCAAAAATTAGGGATTTGGCAAGTAACTGCATCCTGACAAAACTGTATTCTGCATCTGTCATCCATAAGAGATTCTTGTTCATTCGTCGTCAACCAAAGCTTCGAATACATCGAATTCAAAATTGGTGGAGAAATGGTCATTATGTTCAATGTAGCCCTTTTCCAATATATATCACCAATTTCAAATTTGAAAAGATCTATGGAGTCTTTCCATTTGCAGGCTACCATTCCATCAAACGAATTTGAGCCTTTTATCCAATTATTTGCACTCTTATTTGTTTCTATTCAACAAATGTTTTGCATGCTTTTAATTGATAGGATATCATTGTTTTAAATAAACAATTTTTTCACAAATTGTTTTTAAACAAAGAGAACATTCACAATGACAAAAGGATACTTAGGAGATCCTCAGTGCTCTCCCAAGGGTGGTATGATCCCCAACAGGGTAAGACATTTGTTCATGTTCCTGGCATGACTGTATCCTCTTCCTCCGGAGCCTTTTATGGTTTTTCTCCCGAGCAGAGTGCTTGTTAAGGTTATTCACCTCCCCTCCCTTCAGCAGAGCAGTGGTCTTCCCTCCTCAGCAGATGTGTCCTCTTTGGAAGGTTCGGTATTTGGTGGTTAATCCCCAGTATTCCTTCATTTCCTCAGATAAATCCCCAGTAGAGTTGTTGGTGTGGTGGATGTTATCTGCGATGGTTCATCCCCGAGTGGTATGTTTGTTGAGATGTTCACCACTCTCCCCTTCAGCGGAAAAGCGATCTTTTCTCCTCAGCAGGTGTGATCTCCTTGGTGAGTTTGGTACTTGGTGTCGGATCACCAGATTCCTCTTATATCCCTTAGATGGATTCACCAGTAGAGTTGCTTTTGTGGCAGTTTCTGCCTGTGCAATGAGCTTTTTCCCAGCCGGATTGACTGATGATTCATCCCCCAGAGATTTTTATGATTTCTTGGTATCTCTGATTCTCCGGCAGATTGGATATTCTCTGGTGATCTTGGCTTTCTCTCTTGAGATGTAGTACCGGGTGGTTGATTCCTGGACCTGTTTGTGTTAGAATGTCTGTTTGTCAGCATTCATCATACATAAATCACGCATATGTGCATATAACCTTCATAAAATTCAAATATTCATGTTGCATTTCTTTTCCATATATCGTTGTTTGTTATCTCTTGCTATTTGGTGATATGTATTTCCCCAAGCAGATGTCGGTGTTTGATCCCTCAATATAGAGTCAGCCCCTTAAGTAGAAAGTGTTTATCTTTCTTACCATATTCCCCACTGAGTTATATCCTCGTGGACGACGGTTGTTTCTGTTTCCTCCCAACACATATATTGGGATGGGTTCCCCTATTGAGTTATATCCTCATTAGGATGAGTCTCGGTTCAGTTTTCCTTTTTGGTTTGATCCTAAATTGGCCTCTCGTGACTGTCTCTGGTGTTTCCCTGTGGTAAATGAATAATTGTTCAGTAATCAGTAATTATTCACCTTATCCTCAGCGGAGTTTGTGGCCTCCTACCCTCATACAGGTAGTTATAAGTCCTATGTTTGTGGCCTTCTACCCTCACACCGGTAGTTATAAGTCCTATGTTTGTGGCCTTCTACCCTCATACCGGTAGTTATAAGTCCTATTTTTGTGGTTTTCTACCAGTATCCGGTAGTTGTAAACCCTATTTTTCCCCCCTTTGCAGAGTTAACCATTGTTGTTCATCCTAGTTGATGACGGTTATTCTTCCGTGGTTTTTTACCCAGTATCCGGTAGATGTAATCCCCTCTTTGACGGTTATCATTATCCAATATTCAGTATTGATATTCCCTCCTTCTTTTGGATAATTGCTTTGATTAAGCAATTTTATCCCCAGCGGGTCCTCTTTCATTTTACCGTTTGCCGGTGATGTTTGTTGCTCCCCTTGATTGGTCATCATTATATACCTAGTTTTGGTATCCCGATGCCTTTCTCCCTCGGTTGATTTATCCTTTATTAACCCAGTAACCGGTTGTGGATAATCTTCCATGCGAGTATATTATCTACGTTTAGACGGCAATAGATAATATATCTCATGCACTCTTCGGTCGAAGCCTTTTGTTCTTCCTCAGTCGAGTAAGATTCGTATTCCCTTTGCGGAATCGAATATCCATCCTATAATCGAGTTTGCTTTCATCCCTCTTTTTAGATGATGAGTGTCTTGGGAATATTCCCCAATTCACGCCTCGGTTGATTTATCCTTTATTAACCCAGAAACCGGTTGTGGATAATCTTCCATGCGAGTGTATTATCTACGTTTTGACGGCAATAGATAATATATCTCATGCACTCTTCGGTCGAAGCCTTTTGTTCTTCCTCAGTCGAGTAAGATTCGTATTCCCTTTGCAGAATCGAATATCCATCCTATAATCGAGTTTGCTTTCAGCCCTCGATTTGGATGATGAGTGTCTTGGGAATATTCCCCAATTCACGCCTCGGTTGATTTATCCTTTATTAACCCAGTAGCCGGTTGTGGATAATCTTCCATGCGAGTATATTATCTACGTTTTGACCGCAATAGATAATATATCTCATGCACTCTTGGGTCGAAGCCGTCTGTCCTTCCCCATTCGAGTAAGATTCGTATTCCCTTTGCGGAATCGAATATCCATCCTATAATTGAGTTTGCTTTTAGCCCTCTTTTGGAAGATGAGTGTATTGGGAATATTCCCCAATTCACGCCTCGGTTGATTTATCCTTTATTAACCCAGTAACCGGTTGTGGATAATCTTCCATTCGAGTATATTATCTACGTTCTGACGACAATAGATAATATATCTCATGCGCTCTTTGGTTGAAGCCTGTTGTTCTTCCCCAGTCGAGTAAGATTCGTATTCCCTTTGCGGAATCGAATATCCATCCTATAATCGAGTTTGCTTTTTGCCCTCTTTTTGGATGATGAGTGTCTTGGGAATATTCCCCAATTCACGCCTCGGTTGATTTATCCTTTATTAACCCAGTAACCGGTTGTGGATAATCTTCCATGCGAGTATATTATCTATGTTCTGACGACAATAGATAATACATCTCATGCGCTCTTTGGTTGAAGCCTGCTCTTCTTCCCCAGCCGAGTAAGATTCATATTCCCTTTGCGGAATCGAATGTCCATCCTATAATCGAGTTTGCTTTTTGCCCTCTTTTTGGATGATGAGTGTTTTGGGAATATTCCCCAATTCACGCCTCGGTTGATTTATCCTTTATTAACCTAGTAACCGGTTGTGGATAATCTTCCATGCGAGTATATTATCTATGTTCTGACGGCAATAGATAATATATCTCATGCACTCTTCGGTCGAAGCCTTTTATTCTTCCCCAGTCGAGTAAGATTCGTCTTCCCTTTGCGGAATCGAATGTCAATCCTATAATCGAGTTTGCTTTTAGCCCTCTTTTGGATGATGAGTGTCTTAGCATATTCCCCAATTCACGCCTCGGTTGATTTATCCTTTATTAACCCAGTAGCCGGTTGTGGATAATCTTCCATGCGAGTATATTATCTACGATTTGACGGCAGTAGATAATATATCTCATGCACTCTTGGGTCGAAGCCTTCTGTCCTTCCCCATTCGAGTAAGATTCGTATTCCCTTTGCGGAATCAAATGCCCATCCTATAATCGAGTTTGCTTTTTGCCCTCTTTTTGGATGATGAGTGTCTTGGGAATATTCCCCAATTCAAGCCTCGGTTGATTTATCCTTTATTAACCCAATAACCGGTTATGGATAAGATTCCATGCGAGTATATTATCTACGTTTTGATGGCAATAGATAATATATCTCATGCGCTCTTTGGTTGAAGCCTTTTGTTCTTTTCCAGTCGAGTAAGATTCGTATTCCCTTTGCGGAATCGAATATCCATCCCATAATCGAGTTTGCGTTTTGCCCTCTTTTTGGATGATGAGTGTTTTGGGAATATTCTCCAATTCATGCTTTGGTTGGTCACCTATTATATGCCCAGTAACCGGTATCCCTGGTGTTTCTTCCTTCTGATCCCTATAATGACTTTTGTCCCCTGTGGAGTCAGATTTTCCTGAGTTGAAATATACCTTTTTAGGTCTTCCTCAGATGTTTTGAAGTGTTGATATCTCTCCCCCTTATACCGGTCTTAGATATTCATTTCTTCCTGAGCTTGTTGTATCTCTCACCCTTATACCGGTGATCAGATCACATGTCTCATTTTGTCCCTAGCAGAGTCTCCACTTTTCTATAGCGGTGTATTCGTTACCATTGGAAATATTAAATAGATCCAAGGTAAATCATACAAAGATAGAGTCGCCACCACACTTCTATTTATCCAAAGGAATGGCTAGAAAGCGATCAAAAGCCTATAAAGTTTTACAAACAAAACTTGTAAAAGGGGGTCAGAGATCTGGGTAAGGGGGTTCGTTATGCTATGGGAAGGTGTTAGGCACCCACAACATCCTAGGTACTCCTAGGGAGCCCTTTTCACAACTTGTTGTATCAGGTTATTGTTTATGAAATATTTATTGTGCAAACATTGATTGAAGAGATGAGAGAAGAATGTGCAAGTTAGTTATTTTTGTGTTTGAATGGATGAACCCATTGCCTACGTACCTTTCATGAAAGATAAGGATCAAAACCTCGTAGTTCGGCTAAAAGATTTCCAAAAAAAAGATGAGTGAATTGATTTTAAACAAAAGCCCTAAGGTCTTTCGTTATCAAAGGGAGAACACTCGACCTGAGTCAACAATCCACCATGTGAGAATAGCTTCGACATACTAGAGGGGTTAACCCTGTTATCAGTATGGAAGACTTACGATTCGATCGCTAAGGATGAGGTGAGATTTACATCAACCGCTAAGATAATTCAGATCTATGGCTAATGCATGAGAACTTGATTAAGAAGTGGACAAGAGCCACAAAAGCAGTTGAGTGGGTTGAATTAACCAATTAGAAGTATTCACAAAGATGGTCAAAGTATGATTAATAGTTCAATTCTCAATGAGTATTATGAAAGTGAAGTTTGAAAATCAAAGGCGTAAGGCCTAGGTTTCTAGTTTTGAAGTCGAGTGAAAATGTTTGCACAAAAGTTTCCTGGTTTTGGTTAAAGGATGAAAACAAGGTTCAAGGTTAAGCACAAAAGGGTTAAGGGACAAACCCACAAATAGGAGTCGCTTTCTCAAGATCATAGAAATGATCCAAGGAAGTTCCTTTGGAATTAGGCAACAAGCATAAACAAATAAGCAAACTCAAAGGAGCAACAAAACTGGAAATGGATTGCCAATAAATGGTCTTACATCCAACTCCGAAACGAGATGGGAAACAGAGTGCCAATAAATGGTCTTACGTCCAACTCCACAAGGCAACATGGGAAACAGATAGCCAATCACTGGTCTTACATCTAACTCCATAAAACAAACAGGATAGGAAATGGAGTGCCAATAAATGGTCTTATATCCAGCTCCCCAAAAGCAACAGGAAACAGATAGCCAATCAATGGTCTTACATCTGACTCCTCAAATGAAGCGAATAATAAATGCAAAGACAATATGCAAAACAATATGCAAAAGCAATATGCAAACACAATATGCAAAAGCAATATGCAAAAGCAACCACAATCAATCACAACAATTAATTAGCACACCCTATACACAAGCAAGAGGCTCAATCAAAGTTGGGCTTTAGTCAAGGGGTCATATCAACCTTGACAAAAAAGCCGGTACTGTTATGGGTGTTGAGACTCTTAACCACTGACCTTGACCGTCAGGGTGAGCAGATGAAATGGGAGATGAGGGTTAGACCTCATAGCTCTTAACCTTGGCCTGGGTGAGCTTGAATCAAAGAAGGTGCGGGGGTCCAGAATGAGGGACCCTATTCCACAAGACTGACTCTATATACAATGATCTTGGGTGTTTATTCAAATGCATCAGCACGTAGTGCGAGCATAATGAAAGACTCAACTGAATAGAAAGGGATTGATTGCAAATCCCTTCTATCTGCCAATTGTCTCTTCACTTAGGAGGACTTAAGTCACATGCCTCGACAATGAGGTCTTTAGCACAAAATTAAGCAAACACAGACATTGCCTCTTAAGGAGGACTTCAGCCAAATGCCTGCCAAACAGAAACGATAGGGCTTCCAGACTACATGGAGTTAGAGAGGTTACCTAAGTGGTATACCAACCACAAGCAAAGCACAGCTCAAGTAATGAGCAAAAATCTACTAAGGTACCTGTATGAAAAGCCAAACAATCAGTATTCACATTCAGACAACCAAACAATTAACAACAGTCAGATATTCCCAATATGTACAACATGTAAGCCATAAGAGGCAGACACTCAAGTGAGTTAGCCACTAAAGGACCTACAACACAATCAAAATTAGTTAAACAAAGTAAATTGCATCTCAAGCAAGGAGATCACATCATCCATTAGAACTAATTGCTTGAACCTGAAAGGCAAAGCTCAAAAGGTGAGTATAAACCACTAGTCCAAAGACTAGGGTCAAAGGCAAAGCAAAAAGTCAAAACAGCAACCAATATTCAACATGAAGCATATTTATACAAGCAAGAACATGTCCTAAAAAGGACCAAGTCTAAAGCATCAAGCAAAGTCATCACATGAGCAAGATATGGAAAGGCAATTACAAAGCACACGATTGGTCATCAAGAATGAAAATTCCATATCAAAACAGAAATGAATCAAACAATCATGAAATTTTTTATGTGCACACAACATGTCAAACACAAGCATCATGCAAAAAATTGTAATCACAAAAGCTCAATTGACATGTCAATGTAAATGAACAAGTATAACATCAAATTATGTGACACACATTGTCACACCAAAGTTTATGTGTCCAAAACAGAGAAGGAATGTGCTAAAAATGCCAAATAAAATCTCACAAATCATGCAACATGTGGGAATCAGCATACCAAATTTCAAATCAATTGGCCAATGTATGAGCATTTCACAATAGAATTGGTACAACATGTCACATTTGCATACATGTTCAAATAATCAATCACATTTAAAATTTCAGAAATGATAAAATCATAAAATCAACACCACAAATTAATATACATTCACATGCTCATGTAGGAAAAAGTTGGAAGTGATTTGGATTCATTTTCTATTTGTTATGATTTTTTGAAGTTGGATGAAAATATTGAAATAATGAAATAATATTGCGAGTCATATGGAAAATGATATGAAGAGAAAATTGGAACAATGCAACAGGAGGGAATCGAACCATGTACATAAAGAAACAAGCGCTGAAAAGATAAATTCCAATTGCACGAAGCCAAAATCGAACCGTGTACAAGCGCGCTTCGAATCAAAACGCACCGCTTCACTAATTGAAGTGGCGCCTAGTCAGCAAAGTCCAAGCACATGTGGAACTGGTCAATGGACGGTAGCCAATCATTTGGCCAACAGGCGCATGCGTGGATGCACACGCGGATAAAACCCTAGCGCCTCACACCAGTTGCAAACGGCGGCGGGAGCGGTGGTTTCCACCGTCTTCTTCGTGGAGACGGTGGTGCTACAGTGCCACACACATATTTTTTTTCCAGAATTTGCAAAAAGGTACATCAAATGAAAGCTTATTCCATGTACAACACGAATCCAGCATTATTTTAGCCTAATTCTTCCTAAACAATGCAAATCGAAGAGAAAAATTTTGATCTACAAAACTTCTACTCAGCATAACTCAACCAATAATCATCCATTTTCCATGAAATCTATATCAGAAATCTCAGCATGGAAAGCTCTACAAGTTTATGCACATAAAAAGGAGAATTAAGAGGTTCGAATTTCCAACCTCTTGAAGAGCAGAATGAGGAAACAAGCGATTCAAGTGCTCAGACGATCCAGATCCACTCCTATATTGATGACTTGAAGCTCTATGTATGAATTGAAGCTTTAAATGGCTTAGATCTTGATCAATTTTCAAATTCCATCTTCATGTTCTTGAGCTTGATGTGCTTGATCTTGGCTCGAATTCTTCAAATCAAGGCTTGAATCTTACACAATGATGATCAAAGAACAAGAATATGCAATAAAATTCAGGTGCTATGTGGAGAATTTTCGAATTTGGATTGAGAGAAATTTTTGGAGGGAACTTGAATCTAGATCTAGAATGAGTGAAAAACTCCAGAATTCTGTTATGATTTGATTTATATATGGTCTCTTAATCACATCCAAATCAAAATTAGGCATGAGTTAATTATGATTAGTGAAAATAAGGTGCATGACCAAAATTGGAAAATGTAAGGTGCATGGCAAATTTGGACGTGAACAGTAGTATATGGAGGTGTATTTTCACTTAAAATCATCTCATGAACACAATGGCAATGGTATTAATCATGTATGATGCACCAATTTTGAATTTGGCATTTTCCCTCCAAAATGAACATGCATGGGTAAATGATCATGTGGTTAAATTTCATGCAATGTAATGATGGATTTGGAAATTATAGGTCATGAGAAGCATAATGCAAAAAGAGGCACTCAATTTGGAGCTTTGGATCAAAAGTTATGGCTTGTTGAAGTTCCATGCACACTTGGCAATCATTTGATCATATCTTCCCAACCATTCATCAGATGCTCATGATCTTGGACTTTTTGGAAATGGAAGAGAGAGATCTTCAACTTTCATGTTGGACAAAAATTCATTTGAAGCTTCTTTTATGTTGGAAAGTCAAGTTGAATTTGGACCAAAAACTTGCCATTTTTGGAAACTTGAAATTATAGGTCACTTTCCATTTTGGGAAACTTTTGATTTGACTTCAAAATCTTCAAGGTAGATGTTTGACATGATGAATAGGCCTTGTATGAACATGAATGGGATGAAGAAATTCAATTTCCCAACTCATAGCCCTTAGTTGACTTGCATTGGTCCTCAGATGACCTGAAATTGCCTAATGAATTTGGGCCTCTACCTCTTGGGGAATTTCCTCCAAAATGCACTTCTAGCTCACATAAGCTCAACATAATGATGTGTGGTTCTCATACCAAAAGAATACCATCACCTCCTGTACAAAGGAAAACCTTGAATTGCCTTGACCTGTGCTTGCTTAGACTGCAAAACAAATGTTAGATGATATATTTTTGGTGCTTTTGGTTAGTGATTAAACAAGAAAAGCAATGATATACAATGGAAGCAATGCTTGGTGATCTAGAACCACTCTCAAAAAGATCCCACCCACAGGGAAAGGAGCACAAGATGCTTACTGATCCTTGAGGCTTATGCAATGCTATGATATGATCCCATGAGGGATCTTAGGGACAAAATTGGGGTCTTACAGAATGTCCATCCTATAATCGAGTTTGCTTTTTTCCCTCTTTTTGGATGATGAGTGTCTTGGGAATATTCCCCAATTCAAGCCTCGGTTGATTTATCCTTTATTAACCCAGTAACTGGTTGTGGATAAGATTCCATGTGAGTATATTATCTATGTTTTGATGGCAATAGATAATATATCTCATTCGCTCTTTGGTTGAAGCCTTTTGTTCTTTCCCAGTCGAGTAAGATTCGTATTCCCTTTGCGGAATCGAATATCCATCCCATAATCGAGTTTGCGTTTTGCCCTCTTTTTGGATGATGAGTGTTTTGGGAATATTCCCCAATTCATGCTTTGGTTGGTCACCTATTATATGCCCAGTAACCGGTATCCCTGGTGTTCCTTCCTTCTGCTCCCTATTATGACTTTTGTCCCCTGTGGAGTCAGATTTTCCTGAGTTGAAATATACCATTTTAGGTCTTCCTCAGATGTTTTGAAGTTTTGATATCTCTCACCCTTATACCGGTCTTAGATATTCATTTCTTCCTGAGCTTGTTGTATCTCTCACCCTTATACCGGTGATCATATCACATGTCTCATTGAGCTTGTTACCCAGTAATCGGTAACACCTCATCCCGCTGCTTCCCCAGGAGAGTCTTTAGACATCCCCAGCAAAGTCCCTTAGTGGATTGTTTTTGTCCGGATTTTTATCCGAAGTATCTATTGCAGATAGTTTTGCTGTGTTGGCATATTCCCCAACACATGCACCTTCGAGTCAGCTCGATATCCTTCCATTGGATTTATTCCCTTTGGAGATTCTTTTCCCCAGTTTTGAGTCGTGACCTGCTCACGCAGTTTCAGTCCTTTACTCCCCAGTAGAGTCTCTGCCTCATAGAATGAATTAATTCATGAGAGTCGTCAGTTTCCTCTTAATCTTTCCATTGATTTATTCCTTTGGAATTCTGCTCCCCAAGTTTTGAGTCGTGCCCTGCTCACGCATTTCTTTCTTATCCCCATGAGAGACCCCGGTAGAGTCTCTGTTCCTTAGGGAGTGTATTACTCCTATGGGTTGTCGATTTCTCCGGATGTCTTTTCTTCTTTGTGGACCCATATCCCCACAGAGTTTGCTTGTTTTGCATACATACATTTGCATCATGAGGTCTCTTAGGGACCAAAATTTGTCTCTTTGTTATTATTTAAGCCCATTCTACCTCGTTGAGACAAAGATTTTAACCTTCACTTCTCCGGCTAGAATGATCTTAAATAGGGGCATCTGTAAGACCCCAATTTTGTCCCTAAGATCCCTCATGGCATCATAACATTACATTGCATAGCCTCAAGGATCATTAAGCATCTTGGCTCCCTTTCCCTTTGGGTAGGGATCTCTTGTGAGTGGTTTGAGATCACCAAGCATGCTTGAATTGTATATCATTGCTTTTCTTGTTTTATTTACTAACCAAAAGCACGAAAATATGTCATTAACATCTTTTGTTTGTAGCTTAAGCAATCACCAGGTCAAGAGCTTCAAGAATATCCTTTGTGCAAGAGATGAGGTATTTTATTGGGATGAGAATCACATGATTATTATAAGGAGCTTACATGAGCTAGAGTTTCATTTGGAAGCAATTTCACCAAGTGGTAGAGGCTCAAATTAATCAAGGCATTTCAAGGTCATTTGAGGACCAAAAGTCAACTGTGCAGTCAACTGAGGGCTATGAGGTGGGGAAATGAGTTGAGACACCTCAATCATGTTCAAATGAGGTCTATTCATCATTCTAAACATCCATCTCGAAGATTCAAAGGTCATGGCAAAAGTTACTAAAAATGGAAACTGACATGTAATTCAAAGTTTCCAAATTTGGCAAGTTTTTGGTCCACATTCAACTTGACTTTTCAATGTCAAAGAAGTTTCAAATGGATTTTTCGTGAACATGAAAGTTGTAGATCTTTATCTCCCCTTTCCAAAAAGTCTTAATTCATGTCCATATGATGAAAGGTTGAGAAGTTATGGTCATCTAATCACAAGGTGTGCATGGAAATTCAAAATGGCATAACTTTTGATACATTGCTCCAATTTGGTCCATTCTTTTTGCAAAATGCTCCTCATGTTCAAGACATCTCAAAATGATATCACTTGGCTCAATTGTGCAAAGGAATCATGGCTTGTATTCTCACTATTTCACACATGTGCATTTTGAAGAAAATATTCATTATTCATTTTTGGCTTAAGATGCAAGCAAACAAACACTTCCATCATGACCATTGGATAATTTGGAGTGCATTGAGAGCTTAACATGGAGCTGTACACGTGGATTATGGCAAGGAAAGCTCAATTTGCATTTTTGCAAGATGCTTGAAATCTCATTAATCATGATTAGCCAATGGAAAATGTGATTAGCAATGTCATTAGCATGGGATATAAAAGCTCAAACCCTAATCCTAACTGCATAACAGAACCATTTCAGATCTGAAAATTCAAAACTCCCTCCAATTTCTCTCTCTTCAAATTTTGATTTTCTCCACACAAACACCAAAAATTCTTGCATATTCTTGATCATCATGCTTCATTGAGCAAGAATCATCCACTGTTTTGAGCAATTCAGCTAGATTTTGAGCAGTGCAAGAGCATGAACATGTTGATGGAATTTGAAAATTGAAGTAGATCCAGGTGGTTTCAACTGATTCTCTTTGCACAAAGCTTCAAGGCAAGGTAAAAGGAGTAGATCTGGAGCTTCATAGCTCTTGAGAGGACACGATTCCAGCAACATTCATTTCCAGGTGATGCAAATTCGATCCTCTCCTTTTGCTGTTTTTTTGATATATATGTGTAGAGCTTATACATGTGTTTAGATTTGATTTTGGTTGAGTATTGAGCATGTTAGGTTAACTGTAAGTTTTGATCATGAAAATGTTTCTCTTCGATCCGTGGAATCTTGGAAGAATTAGATGAAATTGAGTTGATATTTGGAATCTCCATGGAAAACTGGTTCGAATGATGTATGCATCTTGAATTTCTGGAAAAAATTTGGTCAGAGTCCGCCGGAGTTGGCCGGGGAAGACGACCGGAGCTACATCTCCGGTGTCTGCGTGCTAGGGTTTTGTGCTGATGTGTGTTCCATGTGGCTGCTTGCGTGTGCGTTTGTTTGGACATTATTGCTTTGACCTTGCCACGCTAGCGTTGAATTGATGATTGTGCATGCTGACCGTTTAAATGAAACGGTGCGTTTTGCTTGTTTAAACCTGGAGCGTTGATTTTCCATGCGCGCCATATCTGATGGCTCATGTTTATTCTAGTTTTATTCAAATATTTTAATTTCCCTCCATATTTTCCATGTTATTTCATTTATTTTGTTCATTTTGTTAAATTCATAAAAAATTCAAAAATGATCCAAATGAGCTCCTTTTTTTTATAGTTTTGTTTTGATGTCTACTTTTTTATGGTATTAATTTCATGAATTGTTGATGTCTGGTTTGTGATGTGTGAATTTTTGAATCCATGTGGTGTTAAATTGATATGTTGCATTCAATGCATTGTGAAATCTTCATCTTTGAGCCATTTGATCCAATTTTTTGTGTGCAAGATATTCATATATGATGTGATTTTTTGGTCACTGGTTTGGAATTTTTGTCACATGTTATCATCACTTTTGACACATAGAGAAAGGTGTACAATTTGTGTCACATTTTTGACATTGAATTGTTGCATTTTTGTTCATATATCATTTGAACCTTTCTGGATTTGATCTTTTGCATATTGATTGTTCATGACATGAGAAACTTGTACAAAAAATATCAAAGTCATTGCATGCATTTCTGATTTGATTTGATTTTTCTAAGTTGAGAGTCCATTTTGTGCATATTTTTGGTCATTGCATGACATAGATCATTTGAGATACTTGCTTATTGATTTGATGCTGGTCCTTTTGAGGACATTTTGTGACATGTTTGAATGTGCATTGTGTAAAAGATTGGGTTCTGTTTTGGTCATTTGATTTGGTTTTGAATCTAGTCTTTGCACTAGTGTTTTGTACATAAACTAACCTTGTTTTGTGTTTCAGGTTTGGACATTTAGCATTGATGGTTGATTTGTTCTCACTTTGTGAGATGCAAATGATTTGAGTTCTAACTTGTGTTTGTTTTATAGGATCTTAAGTGATGTGCTTGAGCTCATGAGTTCATTTGAATGCTTGGGCATTGTTCATTGGATTGTGTAACTGTGAATGGTTTCACTGTTTCTCTGTTGGTTTAATAACTGAAATATTAACTGTTTAGTCTTTGTACAGATACCTTAGTTGCTTGCTTGCTTTTGCTTTTGCTTAAGCTTTGGATTATGGTTGACACACCACTTAGGTAGTTATCTTCTTACTTCATGTAGTCTGGAAGTCCTGTCACCTTTTTGGCAGGCATTTTGCTGGCAAGTCCTCCTTCAGAGGCTCTGTGTGTGTTTGTTTAAAATTGTGCCAAAGACCTCCAAGATGAGGCATGTGTTATTTGATAAGACCTCCAAGAGTATAGGCAATTGACGGATAAAAGGGATTAGTAGCCAATCCCCCGTTATTCAGTGTGTTGTTCTTTATGCTCGCACTACGTGTTGATGCTTCTGAACATGTACCCAAGTTCTTTGTCCAGAGTCTGTCAAGTGGAATAGGATCCCACTTTCTGGATCCCCACGCTTTATTTGTCATGAGCTTACCCTGGCCAGGGTTAAGAGCATGAGGTCTCATCCTCATTTACACTTTGATCAGCTTCACCCTAACTCTCAATGTTAGTGGTTAAGAGCTACAAATTACCCTTGTACAGTTTGGCTTGTTTGTCGAGGTTGACATGACCCCTCTTGACTAAAGCCCACCCATTGTTTGAGCCATTTTGTATGTATATAGTGTGTGATGTTTGTTTACTTGGAACTTTTGATGTGTGTGCTCTTGAACTAGGAGTTTTCATTTGAGCCTAATTGAAAGATCATTACCATGTTCATCTAAGTGGAAGATACAAGATACATTGAGGATCTCTTATGAGACTTGTGTGATTGCTTATGATTTGTGCTTGCTTATTCCAAAGGATGGGAGCCACTTGGATCATCAATATGATCTCAAGAGAGGAACTCCTAGTGTGGTTTCATTTCATTATCCCTCACCTTGTTGTTTTCTTCATCTCTCCACCCTAACCCAAGCCAAAACCCCTTTTGTGCAAACATTTAACCTTGGTTTTCAACATTAGAAACCTAAGCCTTATGCTATTGATTTTCAAACTTTCTTTTCATAACACTCATTTTGAATTGAATCTTTAAGTCAACTTTGACCATCTTTTGTATATACTTCTAATTGGTAAATATAACCCATTCAAATGTCTTTTTGTGGTTTCAATGATCACTTCTTAATCAAAAAATTTCCATAACCTTTAGCTATTAGGTTTGAGTTATCTTTGTGGTAGATGTAATACTCACCTTTGTCCTTAGTGATGGACAATGAGTCTTCCATGCTTATTATAGGGTTAACCCCTCACTAGCATGTTGAAGCTATCCTCACATGGTGGACTTGTGGTTTTAGGTTGAGTTTTCTCCCTTTGATAACAAAAGACCTTAAGGCTTTTGGACCAATCAATCCACTCATTTGTTTTGAGATTTTTACCCCGAACTACGAGGTTTTGATCCTAATCTTTTTATAAGAGGGTACGTAGGCAATGGGTTTATCCATCCAAACACAAAATGTAAATAACTTGTATATTCTCTTCTCATCTCTTCAATCATGTTTGCACAAATAAAATTTTCACAAAACAATAACCTTTGCAATAAGTGTGAAAAGGGCTCCCTAGGAGTATCGAGGATGTTTTGGGTGCCTAACACTTTCCCATTGCATAACCAACCCCCTTACCCAGATCTCTGTTTCTTTTACTAGTTTTGTTTGTAAAACTTTTAGGTTTTTGTTCGCTTTCTAACCATTCCTTTGGATAAATAGAAGTGCGGTGGCGACTCGACTTTGTATGATTTATCTTGGATTTAGTCAATATCTCCAATGGTAACGAATACCCCGCTACAGTACCATTGTGTTCCTTACATTTTTCTAAGCAATTTTGATCTTTATTTAATGAAAAATGGTTGAGAAATGAGAGAGATATAATTGATGGAAGATTTAAAAAACAATGAAAGAAAAAAACGTAAATAAGAAGCTAGAGGTTGAAGAAGATGCTGACATGGCATGGAAAAGTTAAACCAAACGCATTTTTATAGTATATACAATTCCTTGTGTTATAACAAATGAATATATAGCCTTCCCAGTGGTAGAAGCGTGCGCCCTAAGTCACTTTCAACCAAAAGGCATGGGGTTCGAATCCCCCTCGCCAATGACTTTGGTTTTTTTTTTCCAAACAGTGCATGGAACCGCAAGGACGTGGGTTTGAACCTGGCTAGTGTAGTGTCTATTTTTTTTTCTCACTTGTTAAATGTTTATTTTTCTTCATAACTTAAAATATCCATAACTTCATGATCCCTTAACATTTTTGATCCATTCTATTTTCCATGTATTCATGATAATTTCTATTTTATAAATCCACAAAAAAATCCCAAAAAATAATATTTTTTTTACCATTCTTGTTAGGTAAAAAACTAGTGCATTTTATGTTATTTTTAGGCCTTTTAATGGATTTTCTTTTTTTGTTTCTTTGTTCTAAGTGGTCATAGATGTTTGTGTGACCAATGTATATTTGTTTAGGCCTTGTTTCATATGGTATAATTTTGTTTGCTTAAACATGATCATATTTTGGGCATTATACCATGATTAAATGACCTTGTTTTAAAATATTAATGATTTCTTATTTAGATGAAACTTAGGGTTTTGTTTAGATGAATCTTTTGAAGCATCTTGATGCATGATTAGGGTTTCCACTTAAGCTTGGTCTTATCATGAACTTTGATTCAAGTTTAATGTTTATTTTGTGAAGACTTATAATGTGATGCATCTTTGACCTAAATTGATTCATGTTGTGTTTACCATGTACCAATGAATACCTTTACCATGTCAAATAGGATTTTGTCTTCACCATCAATGTGTTGTGTCTTGTGATGTTATGTGAAACTTCGTCATGTCTTGTTTACGTTTATCTCAATTCCTAAAAGTCATGATCAATATTGTCATCCATACCTCACTCACCTTGTGGTTGCCATTGTATTTAGCCATATTTTGTGCCTTAATGTTAATGCATGTTCAACCTTGTTATTGTTTGTATCCAAGGGAAAGGAATCATGACATTTTTGTCATTTTGCATGTCTGTGTTCATCCGCATCCTATACAACTTTGTTTCCCCTTAATCAAAAACTTCTAGATACAATCTTAGGTTCCCCTCAATGTAAACCTTTGGATTCTCTCTCTCTCTCTCTCTCTCTCTCTCTCTCTCTCTATATATATATTATATATATATATTATATAATATATATAATATATATATATATATATATATATATATATATATATATATATAATATATATATATAATATATATATATATATATAATATATATATATATATATATATATATATATATATATATATCCTTCTTATAACCACTTTCATAATAAACTTATACTTAGGGCATTGTTTTCCCTTTTATTTATTAATCAAATGGTTCAAAACACTTAAGCATATTCAAAGATCTTTTCATAAGACCTAAAAAACACAAACTTAATTCAAACCATTTTGCTACTTTGCCTTTTCCATGTTTAAAACCTTTTCATAAAAGTATTAGACATGAGTCATCCCTATTTGAGATTTAAATATCCTACCCCATAACATTGTTGATATTAATATTGATTATTTTCCATATGGAAGAAGTATGTGGCATACTTGTTGATTCTATATCCAAGTGAGAGCCCTTCTTTCAATTTTTTGCAAATATCTATATTCCACATGTTTGTGGTGGTTTAAAAGTGAGTTTTCTCCTTAAGATGACAATTTGTCTCTTTCTCATAAAAATCAAGCCCAACAAATCCTTTCTTACTTTTGAACCCGAACTACGAGGTTTTGATTCTTCACGGGTATGTAGGCATAAGACTCAAAGTCTTTCCAAATCATCAAACAATAAAAAGATGTTCTTTTTCTCATCTTCCAAATCAAATAGCAAACAATTTTAAACCAAACACATATATTTAAAAGGTTCCTGTAGAGTACTACATATGATTAGGTGCTAATACCTTTCCTTTTCATAACCCACACCCGTACCTTAGAATATCCCGCCCCCTTTTTTTCTTAGCTTAAGTTTAATCTTCTAGATTTGCATATACATTTAAGTTTAATCTTCTAGATTTTTGAATATTTTCCCCTTCCCTAGGATAAATTAAAGTTCGGTGGAAATATTTTGATTCATGATTCAAGTCTAATCAATAGCTTGGTCTCCGATTCTTCCCCGTGACAGAAATAGCGACTTCACTGGGGAAAGAATATTAAGTGGATGATACCTAACTCGTTTATATGTGTTTATTATTATTATTTGTTGCTATGTTTTCTTGGGTTTCATTATGGAGATCTATAAGTGGTGAGGAAATCCTAACCCGACTTAGAGAATACAAATAAGATAGGATGGTGGTATAATCAAAGTTACATGTCTCGAGTAATTCTAAGCATGATTAACATATGATATAACCCCGCTAAGTGGAGACCCCTTTGAAGGTAATATTTGTTGTTGCGAGTAAATCGTAGTGGAATTATTATCTTTGACCTGAGAGTCTAAGAAATTGAGGAACTTTAAAACCCTTTCAACCCCTCTAAACCTTTTTAGTATGTAGTGCATAGATTATTGATGTGTAAGATTTGAGGTAATTGTTACGCGATGCTACACTCAGACGAGTTTCTCTTGAGAATATTATTGGTCTGCGAGCAAGTCGTTAAACCGATAATATCCGAAAGATGGATCTATGACTCTGGGGACCATTTTAGAACCTTATTCTACAGGTACAAAAAAAAACAATTAGTTCATACATTGTAAGATGGTTAGACCCTTGGCTCCATGCTTAATGTTAAAATCCTAAACCCGTATTTGTGAAACATGCAGTCATGCATTCATTCATCCATAAAAACCTTTTTGCATAAAAACCAACAAACTCAATAGTTTTCTTTTACAAATATCGATAGGTAAAATGGAACTTGGAAGGAGGAATACAAAGAAATACACTTTCAAAAGTCCTGACTTAACAGAGTTGAAGAAGCTTGGTTCTATAATAGTTAGTCCAAAGGATTTCGGAGCTCGGTATGGAAGACTTGTGGGTATCTTGAAGACCAAGGTTGAAGATGGAGTTTTCAACACCCTGGTATAGTTTATGATCCACTCTACCATTGCTTCACATTTCCAGACTGCCTACTCTAGAAGAATACTCTTATTGGTTTGGTTTGCCAGTCTTTGACAAATTACCATTCAGTGGTTCAGAGAAGACCATTACACCAGCAGCTATTGCAGAAGCACTTCACCTAGAAACATCTGTTGAGAAGGCCAACTTCATTAAAATGATGGATTCTAGGTCTAACCTCTAGATTCCTGATGGAGAAAGCTTTTATCTTTGCAGAAGAATATATTAGGGATGCCTTTGAATCCATTTTTTCTCTACTCATTTATGGAATTATGCTCTTCCCAAACATTGATGACTTTGTAGATGTTAATGATGTACGAATCTTCTTAGTTGGTAACCCAGTACCCACATTACTTGGACATACCTACCATTCTATCCATCACAAGACTAAGAAAGGTGGTGTAACCATTATATGTTGTGCACCTCTCCTATATAAGTGATTTATTTCTCACTTACTCAGATCTATACTCCCCAGGGAGAATCCATAGAAGCTCAGATGGTCTTAGAGGTTCATGTTCATTGATCAAGGGAATATACATTGGTATGACCCCTCCTATGATGTTGGAGTAATTATTGACAGTTGTGGTGAATTTTCTAATGTACCTCTCCTTGGTGTACATGGGGGAATTAACTACAACCCCATCCTTGCCAGATGCAAGTTAGGATATCCTATGGCAGATAAACTCGATAACCTTCTGTTGGTAGGTTTCTCTTACCTCAGTGAAGAAGAGAGTTCCAATTTGAAGGATAGAATCATACATGCTTGGCGCAACATTCACATGAAGGGAAAAGGCCAATTAGGAAGAAATAATTGTGTTGCTTTTGAGCCCTACACCCAATGGGTGTGTGCTAGAGCCAGTGAACTTAAGATGCCCTATGCTCCTGAGAAGCCCTCATTCCCTTATTTATAACATCATCATCCACCATTCCTATTGAGATTAGGGAAGAGTTTCAAGAAATTTTGGCTAGGTTGAAATTGGAAAGAGACACTTGGGAAGGCAAGTACCATGTCTTGAATGATAAGAAAATGAAGATGGAGCAGCATCTAAAGGAGAAGGATGATTTGATTGAGATTCTGGAACATAAAGTTATGAAGAAATATGAGGAATAAGAAGGTTTACTTCTCTCTAAAGTCCATCCATTTCATGAGTACTCCAGCATACCTCCCACCTCAGGTGCTTGGAAGGGAATGATCAACAAGCTTATGATCGAGAACGCTCAGCTAAAGAGGCAGAACAGGAAGCATCATCCAGCAACAGGACCTTCTACACATGGGATTCCTTAGGATTCATAGACTTGGTTGTTTTCCTCTTGTATTGTTTAGGATCGTTGGAATTGTATTATACCAATTGTTTAATAAAAAGAGGTTTTTGTAATCCTTAGGACTCATCGTTGAAATTGTATTATACCTCTTGTATTCCTTAGGACTCATCCTTTGTAATCCCTCAATTGTTTAATAAAAAGCGGTTTTTGTTTAGCTTATACCAAATTTTATCTCTATAATATTTACAATAAATTATTGAGTTTCTTAAAAATTAAAAGTCATCTTTTGCATCTGCATATCATACATCATTCAAGCACAAGTTCCTGCATTTCAAGAAACTTACACGTGTCTTCTCCCTCCAATAGTCAAATTGAATCACCAGTACAATACTCGAGCCAATCGTCGGAGAAGGATGAGTCAGATTGAACAAGAAAATCAAGAGCTCATGGAGGAAGTAATCACCTTGAAAGACGGTTTAGAAAGGCTTATTGTTATAATGATGACTTTGGTGGCTGCTCATAATCAGTCATTGAACAATTCTCAAGATCTAGTGCAACGAACAGCAATCTCTGAGAACGTCTCGACGCTAATTCCAGTAGCGCCTATCAATGATCAACAATATCACATGCCAACCGGTTTCCCTTAGGGCATGCCTAACGGTTATATGCCAACTGGATACCTCCCTCAAAATGTTGAAGCTCCAGTAGTGACTGTTGTGATGTATGTACCTCCTCTTGTGGTGCATACGACTCCTTATAATGAAGAAAACATTTATCATGCTGCTCCAAGCAAAGTTGTGGGAGTAGATGAAAGGTTAGAGGGATTTCAATATTAGTTCTTAGAAATGAAAAGGGAAATCAACTCTCTTTGAGGTAAGGATCTTTTTGGCAAGTCCGCTTCTAAACTTTGCTTGGTTCCTAATATTCAAATTCCGCCTAAATTCAAAGTACCAGACTTCGAGAAATAAAAAGGAAATTCATGTCCTCAAAGTCATTTGGTGATGTATGCTAGGAAGATGTCCACTCAGACTGACAACCATTAGCTTCTGATCCACTACTTTTAAGACAATTTAACTAGTGTGGCTCTTAAGTGGTACATGGGCTTGGACAGCGTGAAGATCCATACTTTCAACAACCTTGGTGAAGCTTTTGTTCATCAATACAAATATAATGTAGATATGGCACTAGACAGAGATCAACTTTGGGCCATGTCTTAGAAAGGCAAAGAGAGTTTCAAGGAATATGCTCAAAGGTGGCATGAAATTGCAGCACAAATTTTCCCTTCACTTGAAGAGAAAGAGATGACTAAAGTCATTTTGAAAACTCTGAGTTCATTCTACTATAACCGCATGATTTCCAGTGCACCCAGTGATTTCACCGAGATGGTAAACATGGGCATGCGACTTGAGGAAGCAGTACGAGAGGGATGTTTGACTAAGGAAGCCAGCGCTTCTAGTCATGTTAAGAAATTCGCCAATAATTTCTCCAAGAAGAAATAATCGGATGTTAGCATCGTTTCATATGACATACAAAGAAGAAAGTATCAACATGTTGCATCCGTTTCACCAATCATTATCCCTCCAATGATAGCGCCAATTTATCAGCCACAGTTCTCGCATCAACATCAACAACAGTATCCTCAACAACATCAGCAACAACAACATGTTCAATAACAACCATCAAATTAGCAGCATCAACAGCCTCCACAACAGTCTCGCTCTCAATTCAACAATCAAAATTGTATTCAAAAAATGCCACAGTTTGATCCTATCCCAATGTCCTATGCAGAATTGTTTCCTGCACTACTAGCTAAAAATCATGTCCAGACAAGGTCTCCACCACCTGTGCCAAAGGACCTTCCCTATTGGTACAAGGCAGATCATTTTTTTGCTTACCATCAAAGGGCACTAGGACATAGCATTGAAAACTATTTTGGCCTAAAGTCAGATGTTCAGAGGCTTATCAAGAGTGGTATCCTTTCATTTAAGGACATAAACCCCAATGTTCAAGTTAATCCTCTACTACAACATGGTTCAACCTCAATTAACATGGTATATGGTTGCCTGGGTAGTTTCCAGATCTATGATGTACGGTTGTTGGGTGAGAACTTAGTAAAGAAACACACAAGATATAGAAAGAATGGTTTTATGCCTCCACATAACTACGCCTCTTGTAGGGTTTGTTCCAGGAACTCCCAAGGATGCCTAACTATTGTAACGGAACTCCAGGATCAAATGGATCAAGGTTACATTGTATCCTACCAAGCCAGAGATTATAATCAGGTCAATGTGGTCAATAGTGACAACAAAGTGAATGTCATAGTTCCTCAGTTCAACGACTCTGAGCCTATACAGATTACTTATAACAGTTGGAAGACTTCTGTGACTCCTCTGGTCATTAACTTACCGGACCAAGTTCCCTACCAATCTGATAAAGTCGTACCTTACAAGTACAATGCTACAATGATTGAGAATGGAAAGGATGTCCCTCTACCCTCCATTGTTAACATCGTTGATGCAAGCAGGGTCGCAAGGGGTGGGCGTATATTTTCAAAAAGGACTGAGGATGTCGCAGTAGGAAAGTAGGCTCATGTTGAGATCCTTTTTGAACCGGTTGGCCAATATGACAACATGAATCCGAAAAGTGATGACGATGAGGTGTTGAAGATCATCAGGAAAAGTGAATACAATATGGTGGAATAATTACTCCATACACCTTCCAAGATATTTGTGTTATCTTTGTTGATAAACTTTGAGGCTCACCGTGAAGCTTTGTATAAAGTCTTAGAACAAGCCTATGTAGAACACGATGTGACGGTTGGACAGTTTGATGGTATCGTCGCTAACATGATGACCTGCAACAACTTGAGTTTCAGTAATGAAGAGCTCCTCGAAGAAGGAAGAAATCATAACATGGCACTAAATATCTCAATTAACTGTATGAATGACTCTTTGTCAAGTGTGTTATTGGATACATACTCGTCTCTCAATGTCATGCCGAAGTCAACACTTTCCAGACTTTCTTTTCAAGGTACTCCTATAAAGAGTAGCAGGATTATTGTCAAAGCTTTTGATGGTTCCCGAAAAATAGTCATTGGAGAAGTCGACCTCCCTATGACCATTGGACCTCATACTTTCCAGATAACATTCCAGGTGATGGACATAGAAGTTGCGTATAGTTGTTTATTAGGCCTTCCTTAGATGCATGAAGCTAGGGCAATCACTTCCACTCTGCATCAGAAGCTTAAATTTGTGAAGAACGGGAAGCTAGTGATAGTTTGTGGGGAGAAAGCACTGGTTGTGAGTCACTTATCATCTTTCTCTTATCCTGAACCTGAAGAAGCTGTTGGAACTCAATTCCAAGCCCTTTCTTTGATTGACAAAGATGTCAAGAGAGGATTATCCATCTCTTCATTCAAGGATACACAACGGCTAGTAAATGATGGTATAAGCGATGGTTGGGGAACAGTTTTGGATCTCCCAGAAAACAAACACCGAGAGGGTTTAGGATTCTCTCCTACTTCCAAGAAGATTGCAGAAGGAAGTAGATTTGTTTGTTCAATCAAAGAAACTTCCCATAGTGTAGGGTTCATCAATCCCACTTTGCCAGAAGTTAGTGCCATCACTGAGGATGATGATTCAGCATGGGAACCCTACTGCGACGATCCTGAATATGATCTTAAGGCAAAAGATGCATATGTGCCTTTCTACTTTCTTCATTATAGAGAATTTGAATATATCCCTGGGTCAGGAGACGAAGCAGCTGAAGCCAATGCCATTGTGGAAGACAATCCTAAAGATGTTTCAACCAACTTCATAGCCCGTAGAGTGATTCGCCAAAACTGGATCTCTGTTGATGTTCCTGTTGTTGTTAGCAATTTAAAGTAATATTTTGTTATTTGTTTTCTTTTCAAAAAGTCCTTTCATTATGCCTAAGGAGAAAGTGACAATGTTTGGGCTTGTGTTCCAAGAATTAAATCAATGAAAATGTTATTTTGTTTCCATATTGTTGTTTTTATTATTTTGCTGTTTTTTCTGGAAAATGGTAATCTAAAATAAACAAATAAACACTTCCATATAGCTACACACAACTTCAAACTTTTATATGTTTCTAAAACAAGCATAAAATCACATGTGCAAATTAATTCATGACATGTCCATTAAACCAATGACCTTATGCCCTCTTGCAACTTTGAATTCCCTGTGTACGAAGCGGAAGAATAAGAAGAGGAACACATTCCAGATGAAATCTCTAGACTGTTTGAAAATGAAGAAATGACCATTCATCCATTCAAAGAGCATGTGGAAGTAATCAACTTGGGGTCTGAAGAGGATAGAAAATAAGTCGAAGTTGGAGCACTGCTCGTGCCAGAGGTCAAAGAGAGGATGATAGAGCTTCTCCGATAATATACCGATGTGTTTGTTTGGTCATACCAAGACATGCTAGGGATGGACACCAATATTGTGGAGCATCGTTTATCATTGAGGCCAGAGTGCCCACCGATCTAGCAAAATTTAAGAAGAACTCGTTCGGGCATGGCGATCAAAATCAAAGAGGAAGTGAAAAAGCAGATTGATGCAGGTTTCCTTGTCACATCAGAGTATCCGCAGTGGTTGGCAAATATTGTGCCAGTTTCCAAGAAGGATGGGAAGGTTCGCATGTGCATTGACTACAGAGTAATGCCTTTCGGTTCCAATAACTTTCATTTGCCACACATTGACATGTTGGTCGACAACACTGCCAAGTTCAAGGTCTTCTCTTTCATGTACGGATTTTCCGGTTACAATCAAATCAAAATGGCGCCCGAAGATATGGAGAAAACAAATTTTATTACACCTTGGGGCATATTTTGCTACAAAGTAATGCCTTTCGGCTTGAAGAATGCTGGTGCCACCTATCAACGAGCTATGACTACTCTTTTTCATGACATGATGCATAAAGAGATTAAAGTCTATGTAGATGATATGATAGAAAAATCAAAGACTAAGGAAGATCATGTTGAGTATCTTTCAAAATTGTTTCAGCATTTGAGAAAATACCAACTCCGCTCGAACCCAAACAAATGCACCTTTGGGGTCTAATCGGGAAAACTCTTAGGCTTCATCGTCAGTAAAAAGGGTATTGAAGTCAATCCTGACAAGGTTAAAGTCACTCAGAAAATGCCAGCACCTCAAACAAAAAAAACAGGTGAGGGGATTCCTTGGACGTTTGAACTATATTTCAAGGTTCATATCTCATATGACTGCTACTTGTGCTCCCATTTTTAAGCTCCTCCAAAAGGATCAAGGTTGTGTTTGGACGGATGATTGTCAAAAAGCCTTCGACAATATCAAAGAGTATTTTCTAGAACCTCCTATCTTATCGCCGCCAGTTGAGGGAAGGCAAATGGTTATGTATCTGATTTGCTAGAAGAATCTATGGGTTGTGTCATGGGTCAACAGGATGAAACGGGAAGAAAAGAGTATGCCATCTATTATTTGAGCAAGAAATTCAGTGACTACGAGTCCCGATATTCCATGCTAGAGAAAACTTGTTGTGCTCTGACTTGGGATGCCAAGCGTCTCTGTCAATATACGATGAATCACACAACTTTGTTGATATCCAAGATGGATCCGATTAAGCATATATTTGAAAAGCCTACTTTGACCGAAATAATTGCTCGTTGGTGGATGCTCTTGTCCAAATATGACATTGAGTATCACACCCTGAAAGCTATCAAAGGAAGTGTCTTGGCCGATCATTTTAGCTCATCAGCCAATCGACGATTATGAGTCTATAAATTTTGAATTCCTAGATGAAGATGTGATGTACTTAAAAGCCAAAGATTATAATGAACCACTGCCAAATGAAGGGCTAGATCCAGGTTCTCAATGGGGTTTAATATTTTATGGAGCAGTTAATGCTTATGGTAATGGTATTGGGGCAGTAACCATCACTCCTCGTGGCTCACATATCCCTTTTACTGCAAGATTAACATTCAAGTGCACGAACAACATGGCAGAATATGAAGCCTGCATCATGGGTCTAGAAGAAGCCATTGATCTTAGAATAAAAAATCTCGATGTTTATGGAGACTCGACTCTGGTTGTCAATCAATTTATAGGAGAATTGGAAACTCGTCAACCTGGCCTAATCCCATACAAAGACTATGCAAGGAGGTTATCTACTTTCTTCAACAAGATTGAAAATTTTATCACATCCATCGTGAGGAAAATCAAATGGCAGATGCCTTGGCAACTTTGTGAATCATTGGAATGATGTGCCTCAGATCGATGTTATGCGTTTTGATAGACCCGCTCATGTATTTTCAATGGAAGAAGTCTCTGGTGACAAGCCATGGTACCACGACATCAAGTGTTATCTACAGAGTCAAGAATACCCAACTGGGGAATCAAACAAAGATAAGAAGACCTTGAGAAGACTGGCTAGTAACTTCTTTCTGAAGGAATACGTGCTATACAAGAGAAACTTTGACATGGTTCTACTTAGATGCATGGATAGACACGAAGCAGGCCTGTTGATGCAAGAAGTTCATGATGGTTATTTTGGTACTCATTCCAATGGACATGGAATGGCTAAAAAAATGTTAAGAGCGGGTTACTATTGGCTAACAATGGAAGTTGAATGTTGCAAGTATGTGAAGAAATGTCACAAATGCCAGATTTATGCTGACAAGATACATGTACCTCAGACTCTTCTCAATGTTCCCTCCTCTCCATGGCCTTTCTCTACGTGGGGCATTGACATGATTGGTATGATTAAGCCCAAAGCCTCCAACGGGAATTGTTTCATTCTGGTGGCTATTGATTATTTCACAAAGTGGTTTGAAGCAGACTCATACACCAATGTGACCAACCAGGTCGTATTCAGATTTATCAATAATTAACTTATTTTCCATTATGGTGTGCCAAGCAGAATCATCATTGATAATGGTTCAAACCTGAACAATAAAATGATGAAGGAAATATATGAAGAGTTCAAGATTGAACACCATAATTCCTCTCCCTACAAACCCAAGATGAACGGTTTTGTTGAAGCTGCCAACAAGAACATCAAGAGGATTATTCAGAAGATGGTCGTAACTTATAAGGATTGGCATGAGATGCTCCTTTTTTCTCTGCATGGATATCGTACGTCTGTCAGTACTTCAACAGGGGCAAACCCCTTTTATATTGTCTATGGCGTGGAAGTAGTGCTCCTAATAGAAGTAGAGATCCCATCAATGTGTGTCTTGATGGAAGCTAAGTTACCCAAAGCTGAATGGTGTCAAAGCAGGTATGACCAATTGAATTTGATTGAAGAAAAGAGGATGACGACTTTATGCCATGGTCAGTTATATCAGCAGAGAATGAAGAAAGCACTAACAAGAAGGTTCAACCTCGCGTATTTAGAGAAGATGACCTTGTGCTTAAAAAGATTCCATCTTTCATATCTGATTCTAGGGGAAAGTGTACTCCTAATTATGATGGCCCATGTGTTGTCAAGAAAGCCTTCTCCGGTGGGGCCTTGATTCTTACAAATATGGATGGTGATGAGCTCCCACATCCTGTGAATGCTGACGAAATCAAGAAATACTTCGCCTAGAAAAATAAAAGAACATCTCGCTAAGTCGAAAACCCAAAAAGGCGGCTTAGGCAAAAATGAGCGTCTCGATGAGCTGAAACCCCGAAAGGGCAGTCCAGGCATAACTTAGAGACATAAAAAGAAAATGATTATCCTGGTAGATTGAAAACATGAAAAGGAAATCTAGGAAAAAACAAAGGATTATGGAAAGTAACTGCATCATATCAGATTGGATCACTTGAAGCAACACCTACCTGTCAAAGCTCTCAACTCGCTCTTATTAGAAGCCCAAATACATCTAGAATTAAAATTTGTTAGGGAGAATAGTTTTATTGTATTTTAATCTAGCCTTTTCCTATATTACCATTTTTCTAACTTTGTAAATATCCATGGGATCACGCAATTTGCGGATCACCATTCTATCAATAAAATTTGAGACTTATCCATTTATTGGCAATCCTTATTTTATTTCTGCTCCGCAAAAATATCATTTTTACTTTGATAACGAATCTTGAAACGAATATTTGAAAAAAATTGTTTTTGCAAAATAAAATTTTGTTTTATTTTGGTTTGTGAATGCAAAAAAAGAACGTCCACGGTTAAACCCCCAAGCGGCGAGTAAGTTGTGAAGTGTTGGATGTTGGAACTCAATGTTCCCCAGCAGAGTGCTAAGCCTGGATTTTCTATCAAGCTTTAAAATAAAGAGTCAATCTTTTTTAGAGATCTTCATTATCTTCGGTGGAAGTGGCAAATTTTAATGATGTCCCCGGAAGAATCATTTTGAAGGTTTTCCTGACCAAACTACACCTGTCCTTGAGAAATTGGAACCCTGCAGCAAGATCTTTGCTCCATCAAAGGTTCACATTTCATCCCCAGACGAAGCATTTTCCTTTCCCTAGAGAGAATTGGACCTCGTGACGAGACTTTTCTCCTTTGATGGCCTTTAACTCATCTCTAGTGATGTTTTCCACCTTAATGAGACTAACCAAGCCCATGTTGAGCTATGAAACATATTATGTCCCCAACGTGTCTGTTTTGTCTATTTTTTGTCAACATAAACATAACATGCATACATGCATATACACATACATACATATATATCATGAATAACCAAATTCACATCCATTTTGCATTCCTTGATGACATTTACCTCAATTTCATTGACTATGTTCATCCTTGGGTGTTATGCTTCCTTCCCCATAGGAGTCATCAACCTTAATGAGAGAGTTTATATCCTTTCTAATTCCCCACTGAGTTCATTCCTCGTGGAAGATGGTTGCTTTAGTTGTCCTTTTCCATCTTTGGATAGCTTAAAATCCCAATTGATCTTCATTCCCCATTGGTAGAGTCTTTCTTGATTGTTTTCTCTCTAGTTGTTCCTGGAGTGAGTCAAATATTTGGAAACTAATGGTGAATCTCTATAGGTTGTTAAATCTAGATCGAGAGTGCATTTATTTTGCATTATCTCCCCATGAGAAGCATCTTTATTATTTCCAATGAAGACATATCATTTTCCCTAGTATAGACACAAGTGGTTATCTCTTTTGAGAAGCTTGTTTATCTCAAGGGAATTATCAACGTATAAGTTTTCTTCCATCAGATGGTTTTCTCTCTAGAGAAGTTTGATGAAGACTTCTAACAGGTAGCTGTCTCTTTATTTGAGAAGCCTATTTCATGGTCTCTTTATTTGAGAAGCCTAATATTAATCCCCTGTGACATTGTTCCTCATAGAATTCGTGAGTCCTGGATGCGTATCATATCATAAGCATTTAGTGGCCTCTTAGAGCCAAAAATTGTGCATGTTTGTATTTAAGTCTCTCCAATCACGTCAAGATGAATATTTTGATATTCATATCTCTGGATTGAAGAAACTTATATAAGGGCATCTGTCATGCCCTGATTTTAAACCCTAAGATGCCACCATCATCTGTATCATTTGCATGACATCTAGCATCTTTGCATTACTAACCTATTGAAAATACAAAAAGATTTTCTACTTTGTTTGTCTTAAGCTAGGGTTTTGCGCCAAGAGCTTTCAAAGATTGATCAATCAAGACTTGGCATGAGTTTCAACATTTCATACTCCTCATCCATCCCAAGTAATCAAGTGACTTCCATCAACAAGAATCAAGTTCAGGATCATTCCATCTCAAATTCATCAAGGCCATAGTTCATCTGATACCCTCAACTAGGGTTTTGACCCAAAGTCAATTGGTTGAATTTTTAGCCAAGGCATGATCCCAATGCTTTAAGTATGGTTGAAAGACTTCAAGTACATCATAAGTGATCCATTCACATCATCCAATATGCACAAGAGATCCCATTCATTAAAGATTTCAAGAATTGAATTCAATTGATACAAAGTCAACTGAGGCAAAGTCAAAGTTTGACTTTTGACATTTTTGGTCAACCATGGACTTATCAACTCAAGGATCATGAAAATATGGTTTATGGATGCATTTGATCAAGAGAAAACAAGAAATTGGAGGCTACTTGCAAAAAGGGCAAGGTTTGGTTTTGTAAATTTTTCTAAGTTATGAAAAAAATACATGTTCAAGTACCCAACTTTCCAAGGCCATAACTTGTGATCCAAGCCACCATTTTCTTTTCTCCAATGATAATATTAAAGGTCTTAATTCATACTTTAACTTTTCCTTTATGATTGATTCCCAAAAAATGCAAGTATTTCAAGTTATCAATCCATGAAGTTGGTACCATAAAATTGAAACACTTATAAAAAATTTCAACCAAATTTGCCTTCAAAAAGTGGCTTACTTGATCATCACTTTTCACCATGATACACATTGATTCAAGGAAAACTCCCAACATGAAAGTTGTAGAGGATGGTGTTAGATTTCTAAAAAGTCTAATAGCATGAAATTATCATATTTGAGCTGGGCGTTTTGAAGAGATGAATTTGGCTCTCCAAATCTGAATTTCAGGTCATTTTCATGGCAAATTCATCATGCAACCTTGAGCCAAAGCTACATAATCTTACTTTTCAGGATATCTTGCTTCTAAATCTCACTTTAATCAGAAGATCACACACACTTTTGAGCCATTATCCATGCAATCAAGCCATTACACAATGAATCATTCCATTTTTGGCATAAAGGTTACACTTCCATTTGTGTAAAATGGCTTTAACCCAACATTAAGTACCATTGAACACCCAAATGGCTTTGGTTCTGAGACATAGCAACTTTAAAACTCAAGTCAACTCCTACACTTCAGACAAAGCTCAACAAAACACTTCATGCACCCCATGCGTTTGCCATGCTTCCCGCTTGGTGTTTTGTGCAATGACCAAGCAAGCAAGCAAACCAATACAAGTCACAATTATTTTATGATATCTGAAGCTTCTTGAACCCTCAATATCACTATAAATAGAGGACAAGACCTCAGCTATCCATACACCAAGCTCACCAAACAAAACTTCATTTTTGCAAGTTTTTGACCTTATCCTCTATTTCTCTCATCTTGCTCGTGCATTCTACCAACCAATGGTTCCATTCACCTTCTGGGAGTTCATAAGCATTAGGAGAAGCATCAAACAGTAGCTTGAAGTGGTATTTAAGAGGCATTGGACCTTGCTCCAATAGGTATATTCTTGCACTTCGAAACTCACTATACATGCATCATTTCCATGTGATTTTTAAAGCAAATATGTAGCATTTATTGTGTTAAGGTTGATCATTAACTCACATGCCATTTATCTTACTATTTATGGGAATTTAAGTTACATGAAACCTAAAGTTTCAGTTCTGGTTTTGGCCTTCGTGCATCTTCATATTTGAGTATTAGCTAAAATCTATCGTACCATTGTGTTCCTTACATTTTCTAAGCAATTTTGATCTTTATTTCATGAAAAATTGTTGAGAAATGAGAGAGATATGATTGATGGAAGATTTGAAAAATACTGGAAGAAAAAAAAACAAAAATAAGAAGCTAGAGGTTGAAGAAGATGCTGACATGGCAGGGAAAAGTCAAACCAAATGCATTTTTATAATATATAAAATTCCTTATGTTATAATGAATGGATGTATAGTCACCACAGTGGTAGAAGCACGCACCCTAAGTCACTTACAACCAAAAGGTCTAGGGTTCAAATCCCCCTTTCCCGAGACTTTTTTTTTCCAAATAGTGCATGGAACCCCAAGGATGTGGGTTCGAACCTGGCCAGTGTAATGTTTATTTTTTTCTCACTTGTTAAATGTTCATTTTTCTTCATAACTTCAAATATCCATAGCTTAATAATCCCTTAACATTTTTTACCCATTCTTTTTGCCATGTGTTCATGAGAATGCCTATTTTATGAATCCACAAAAAATTCCCAAAAATAATATTTATTTTGACCACTTTTATTAGGTAGAAAACTAGTGCATTTTATGTTATTTTTAGGCCTTTTAATGGATTTTTTATTGTTTCTTTGTTCTAAGTGATCATAGATGTTTGTGTGACCAATATATATTTGTTTAGGTCTTGTTTTATGTTGGTAGAATTTTGCTTGCTTAAACATGATCATATTTTGGGCATTATACCATGATTAAATGGCCTTGTTTTAAAATATTATTAATTGATTATTTAGATGAAACTTAGGGTTTTGTTTAAATGAATATTTTGAAGCATCTTGATGCATGATTAACGTTTCCACTTAATCTTGGTCTTATCATGAACTTTGGCTCAAGTTTAATGTTATTTTTTGAAGACTTATAATGTGAAGCATGTTTGACCTAAATTGATTCATGTTGTGTTTACCATGTACCAATTAATGCCTTTACCATGTTAGATATGATTTTGCCTTCACCATCAATATGTTGTATCTTGTGATATTATGTGAAACTTCGTCATGTCTTGTTTATGTTTATCTAAATGCCTAAAAACCATTATCAATATTGTCATCCATACCTTACTTACCTTGTGATTGCTATTGTATTTTGCCATATTTTGTGCCATAATGTTAATGCATGTTCAACCTTGTTATTTTTTATATCCAAGGGAAAGAAATCATGAAATTATTGTCATTCTGCATGTGTGTGTTCATCCGCATCCTATACAACTTTTCTTCCCCTTAATCCAAAACTTCAAGATACAATCTTAGGTTCCCCTTAATGTAACCCTTAGGATTCTATCTCTCTCTCTCCTTCTTATAACCATTTTCATAATAAACCTTGACTTAGGTAATTGTTTTCCCTTTTATTTCTTAATAAAATGCTTCAAAACACTTAAGCATATTCAAAGATATTTTCATAAGACCTAAAAAACACAAACTTAATTCAAAACCTTTTGCCACTTTGGCTTTTCCATGTTTAAAACATTTTCATTAAAGGATTAGACATGATTCATCCCTAGATGAGATTTAAATATACTACCCCATAACATTGTTGAGATTGGTATTGATTATTTCCCATTTGGAAGAGGTATGTGGCATACTTGTTGATTCTATATCCAAGTGAGAGCCCTTATTTCAATTTGATGCAAAGATATATCTTCCACATATTTGTGGTGGTTTAAAAGTGAGTTTTCTCCTTAAGATGACAATTTGTCTCTTTCTCATAAAAATCAACCCCAACAAATCCCTTCTTACTTTTGAACCCGAACTATGAGGTTTTGATCCTTCACGGGTATGTAGGCATAAGACTCAATGTCTTTCCAAATCATCAAACAATAAAAAGATGTTATTTTTCTCATCTCCCCAATCAAATAGCAAACAATTTTAAACCAAACACATATATTTAAAAGGTTCCTGTAGACTACTATAGATGATTAGGATGCTAATACCTTCCCTTTTCATAACACACTCCCGTACCTTAGAATCCCTTCCTTTTTGCTTAACTTAAGTTTAATCTTCTAGCTTTGCATATACATATTGGGTTATTTTTGAATCTTTTCCCCTTCCCTTGGATAAATTAAAGATTGGTGGTGATATTTTGATTCGTGAATCAAGTCTAATCAATAGCTTGGTCTCCGATTCTTCACCGTGACACATAGGTTCATGAATGAACATCATTTTACAATAATATCATCATGTTCATCATATCTAAAGCACCATTAACACAATCAAGGTCAAAACCTTCAAACATCAATCAATGGCATAATATCCTCAACAACACCTAGACAAAATATATACATACATAGGGTACGCGAATTTCAGACCAATTCCATCATACAACAATAATTATAACACAAAAATCAGAATTTAGATTTATAACACCCAATCCTATAGAAGTTAAAGGTTCCTCCATTCTATCCTTCCATGACACCCCTTATTTTTAAAATAATTTCTCACCCTTGCCTTGGTTTTCTTATCAGCAAAAGGAATCTGAATTTCTTGGTGTTCTTCTCTCTTCCATAGCTCTAAGTTTCCAATGCTACTCTTGCCTCTTTTGCTCCAACTTCCAAAAACACATACTGTAACCTCTTTCCCTTCACAATTCTCTTTTTTTAATCCAATAACCTAACTTCCCCATTAGGCTATCCCCATCTTAACCTTAATATTTTTCCATAATGCCTACCTTGTCCTCACCCACTTAACATAAGCCCAATATTACCCTCAAAATCTCCCCACGCTCCTTTTTTCTTATTATTTTATTAAATAATCAATTAAATCATAATTATTTTAATTATCTAAAATAACTCTAAATTATTCTAGATTAATTCTATGGTAACAACCCCTTAATTATTATCCCATCTCAAGGACACATACCCCACCAACAACCAACAATTAAATAGTCATAAAAATATATAATTCTAACAAAATACATAATTAAATCAAAATGACTTAGATAAAATAAATTACTAAAACTGGGGTGTAACAATCCTCACCACATATTAGAGAAGTGGTTAATCATTCATATGTTTTACAACGATCTTCTTTATAACACAAGAATAACTATTGATGTCACAACTGGAAGATCTCAGATGAATAAACCCTTCAATGATGCTTATCCTCTGATCGAGATTATCACAAACTAATACCAATGAGGGAGTGAACACACTCTTGTAGAAAAGTCGCAATCGAAAGGAGTTAGGTATGAAGTTAGTAGTTTCGACCATGTGAATGCGAAAGTCGATGCCCTTACTCGAAAAATTGACAGTCTGAGCATTAACCTCGCAGCTACCATAGCGGTCGTGACTCCCAACTATGAGATATGTGGAGTCCCTGGACATGTCACTGCTGACTATCAACTATTAGATGAATCAACCCCTGACCAGGCCAATTACATGTAAGGAAACTCATGTTCCAATACGTATAACCTTGGATGGAGAAATCATCCTAATTTCTACTACAAGACTAAAAATGCCCTATTTACACCCATTCCAGCACCTATTACTCCACCGGGTTTCCAAAACCAAAAAGTATCCCCTACTGCTCCACCGGGTTTCCAAAACTTATGATGGAGAATTTTTTCTTGTCTCAAACTCGGTAAAATAGAGAGTTTATGAATCATAACATTCATACTAATGATTTGATTAAACATTTGGCTAATAAATATGATGTTATAGCCACCCACAACAAAAGTGTTTGAGACTCAGATCTCTCAAGTGGCTAAACACCAAGCGTCTATTGTTTCCCCAACCGAAATCTTTCCCAACCAACCACAACCTAACCCAAAGGGACATGCTAACATTATAATGCTATGAAGCGGAACTGAGTTAGAGGGTTCCTTTTATAAGAGAGTGAGAGAAAAAATTGTAGGATAAAGTGTGGAAAAGGACTCTAATAAGGAGGTTGATAGAGATATAGAGAAGAAGCCAATAACAGTTGAGAGAGATAATGGATAAACATTGAAGGCTAAGGAGGTGGTTTAAAAAAAGGAGCAATGATATGTACCCTCTCCTTCTTATAAGCCTCCAATCCCATACACTCAAAGACTCACGAATTGAAAAACAAAGGGGAAGTTTAAAATTTTTGTTGAACTTCTAAAGATAATCCATATTAGCACCCCTTTTATAGAAGAAATAACTCATATGCCTTCATACATTGAGTTTTTGAAGGAGATTCTGATGAACAAAATAAAGATCGATGACGATGAGAAAGTGGAGCTCAATGAGGAGTGCAACTCCATTATCAAAAATAAGATGCCACTGAAACTGAAAGATCCTTGAAGTTTCTCAATTCCCTGCATAATCGATTAGCATGACATTGACAAAGCCTTATGTGATTTATGAGATAATGTGAGTCGTATGCCTCTTTTTATCTGCGAGAGGCTCAATTTAGGAGAACTTAAGCCGACTAAGATGTCCTTTCAGTTGGATGACCGATTTGTAAAGTACCTAGTAGGAAGACTGGAAGACGTCCCGTTAAGAATCGACGAGTTGTATATTCCCACAGATTTCATGGTGATGTACATTAAGGAAGACCATCACATCCTAATTCTCTCAGGTAGTGATCAAGATGTTCAAAAATTATATCTTTCCAAGATTCTACATACCTAGACTTGTAATAACGGATGGTGGATCTTACTTCATATCAAAACTATTTGAAAATCTATTTAGAAAGTATGGAGTGAGACACAAAATAGTTACCCAGTATCATCCGCAAATAAGCACAAAAGTGGAAATTTCTAATAGAGAGATAAAGTCAATCCTTGAGAAAACAGTTTCCACCTCTAGAAAAGTCTGGTTCGCTAAGCTTAATTAAGTACTCTAGGCCTATAGGACTGCTTACAAAACACATATAGGAGCCACCCCATTCAAGCATGTCTATTGGAAATCATGCTACCTTTAGGTAGATATGAAACACAAAGAATATTGGCCACTAAGACCCTCAATATGGACTACAGAGCCGCTAGAGAAAAGAGAATTTTGGACCTGAATGAGTTAGAAGAGCTTAGTGTTAGACTTGAGACATCACACATAAGAGGGGGCTGAATTGTATGGTTTTAAAAATTTTGGTTTTAAAAATCTTTGGGAAATAAAAACAGAGTTTTAAATCATTTTAAATAATTAGAAGCGAAAAAATAATTAGCAAAAACTAAGTTGCTGAAAAGTAAAGAGTTAATGGAAAAAGATGAGCACCACGATATATAGAGGTTCGGTCAAAAAAGAAAATGACCTAATCCTCTCCCCAAGAATTGATCTTGAGAATATCCAATAAAGGTTAGGAGCTTTTAGTATGAAAGACTCACGAACCCCCATATACAAGGAAATGATTGATGACCCTCAACCAAATAATACAAGACTTTGGAATATAGCATTTTGAGTCTTCTCCTCCAAACAGTGAATAAAGGCGGTTAGTCCTTTCTCCAAAAACAAGGTTCTTAGAGTGGTTAGTCTTGAAGTTCCTTAAACCTTGCAAGCTTTTGCACGGGCTGAGTCCTGAACCTTAAACCTTGGTTTTACATGGGATAATCAATAACTTGTGAGATTTTAATACCAGACTAATCTCGAACCTATGAAGCTTTTAATATCGGGTTGAACTTCAACCATTATGGGTTTTAATGTCGAGCTGACCAAAAACTTATGAGATTTTATAACGGGCTAATCTCGAAGCTAAATCGGAACAGAATCACACAATCCCAAACCGAATCTTTTTACATGTTTTGCTTCTAACCTATAAATAATCCCTAAATTTATAATTTATAATTTATACAAAAGGATCTTTTAGTGAATTTACAATTCTACCTTTCCAGAATGACAAAATGTTCTCACTCCCAAAACGACTTTTCTCACAAAAGCAATGGCTATATGTTGGCTCAAAAAGGAATTTCGATTAATGCATTTTATGACAATCTGATCTATTGGGACATGTTTACAATCGATTAGATGTTTAAAATATAATCGATTGTACTTAAAAAAGAAGGAAAAGATATATAACCGTTTCACATCATTAAGGCGTTTATCTAATCTCTTGTGACTCAATTTTGAGTCAAGCTAATCGATTACACAAAAGTCCCAATCGATTAGATAATTCAAAATTTTGCCTATAATAATTTTGACAATTCCTAATTCATCTGGCACAACTTCAAGATATTTTCTTTAGTAAAAATAGTTTGAAAATATATTTTAGTGTGTGTGTGCTTTAGCCATACACTTTTATGATAAAGCTCTTATGCTTTACAATTTGTTCACCCGTTACTAAATTAGGAGGTACCACAATTCTTTAACACTTTGTCAAATATTTCTCTTTCATAGGCACTTGCTTGAGTAGCTTGAGATGAGACTTTAGTTAAATTCCATTTGATTTCCATCATCAGATAGTCAAGTCCATCAAACCCTAATTTGTAGGTTTGCATATTTATGTTCATGATTGACTTATCAAAAGACATTAGTTGTTATCTTCAAAAGTTGATGTTCTTGTTAAAAGTATATCACCTGCATAACAAGGTTCCACATTCTCCCTCTTTTTAATGATGATAAAACATCTCTCAGGGGAGGTGGTAAAGGAAAATAATGCATATATATTTGGAGATTTTCCCTCTCCGTTATCTCTTTCACTTCTCTTGTTATGCTTGGAAATTTTCCCAAACTTGCTCTATGTATATGTCTTTTGTCTCTTATGTTTCTTATTCTTTTTCATCTTCCTAGTCATACCTCAGTTCTTTATATTCATATGTTGATCTTCATGTTTTTGAGGCTGGTATAATCGACTTTATTGCTGGATGAGATTGATTTTTCTCTTAGAGTATCAATGTTAAAAGTTCTTAGTGTTTTTGTAATCGTCGGCGCATATGGAAGGCCTGCTGAAGGTTTTTCTCTTTAGTGAGACATGTGATGAAATACTCCATCCACACTGTTTTTTGGAATGTTTTGTGTGAGGAGCCAAAGAGGTTTTTCTCGTCTTTGATAACATAGTCGATATTGATATTTCTTGGGAGCAAGATTCTTGTCAATAGATAGTGAAAGATTCAAACTTTTAGTTTTAATAGGTTTAATCTGAAAGGAATTTTTCCTTTCTCCGTGGGATTAGTTACAAAAGAGTTTAGGGCTACGTTCCTTTTGGAGTTTTTGAGTTCTAAAGGTTTTTCAGGTTTGTAGGATGTTTTAAAACATTCTTTCAAATTTTTCTTTGTGGATCATCATCTTCACATTCTTCATGATGACATCAGGGTTTTTAGAATAATGTTCAGGTTAGTTTAGATTCTTGTCCTTGATCTAGAAATTTTTTATTGATTGTTCTTATGAAGAATTCTCTTAGTAAGGTTTGATAAATGTGATAATAGGATTTATATCCTTTCATGAAGGTTTTGTCCATAAACCATGGCTCTATGATCTATTTCTCTAAGATCAACTTATTATCTTCTTCATGTTTGTTGATTATTGCAACTATGATGGCATCTCTTTTTTGTGGTGGTATTCCAAGTCTTTTACTGGAGGAGGTCATGGTGACACTTATGAGAAGAGGAAGAACTCACAAAAGAAAAGATACATGAAACTATGAGATGCAGAAATAAGTGAAGCGATGTATACCTATTTATATCATGTCATTCGAGGATTTAAGCATCGATTCCTGGCAAGCATTCAATGTAGATTGTGCTGATCAAAAATCAAATCAAGATATTTCCTATTTGAGTCTCCTAAAAATATTCATAAAAACTGGATGTCACTATGTGCTAACCAATTGGGCTTACGTAATTCAGCCTTCTTAGTGCATGTAGGGCCTTATGTTGACTTTTTCTCTTTTTCAGCACCCCCAATTATCATTTTTGCAACCATTTTGCTTAATCAAGATGAGATAGCAGCATTGTTGCACTTTTGGACTGGTTGTCATTCCAAAATTGCCCACGAGGTACCCATAGAGGGACGTTGGAACCACAAGGTTGGATTTCTATGGCATTGATTGAACGGTGAGTTAGTGACTAATACGGAAGGTAATAAATCTTCTCAAATCCATAATTCGGATATACGCTACTTTTAGAAAGTCTTCACCCATACTCTTTTCGGCTGAGGCGATAACTTTGGAAATGTTAACTCAAAAGAGTTATTCTTTATTGATTGTGTTTTTGATCCTTACCCAATCCATACCGGAATTCATGCTCTCTAAAATGCAAGTAATAGCCAAATCTAGGAGAGGAGAGATAGTGATTGGATAAGTGATTACCTCCATCACCTTAGCCTTTTGTTTAGAGGCTGAGATTTATACTCTAGACCCCACCGAGGAGAGTAGCCCACTAGATTTGAACTCATTCCTGGCACAAAAATTTATCAACATTATTATCCGAACCGAGTACTACCTCATGACTAGAAAGTAATTAGCATGGATTATTGTGTTACCTAATTGGGCACACACTGAAGTACGAGACGAGGGGAATTGGTGGTACCCCTTAGATGCTCAAACGAGTACTAATGTCCAGCCTACTATTGATGCTCATGATTATATTGCACCAGAGGGAGGAGACACCGACGAGGAGATGGACTAGAGAGAGCCTCTCTCTCCTACTCACTCTTATCTACACCTCACCTTTTCACCTGAGCGTCATCACTCACCTCCACCACAGACACACCATGCACCTCCCTTTCCCCCATATATGCATGATTTTTCTTATTCTACATGTTTCTCTTACCATCATTGTAGCAACGTTGACTATGAGCTCAACATGTTCCATCATAATATTGTCTCTTTGCGACTCGAGGTCCAAGTACGAAATGACTGAGAAGAAGAGCAAGCCCACAACCAGCGCCTGAGGAACGATATGATCGAGGATATATGGTTTTGGATGCAAGACCATGGCATGCGACCACTAGACCATTCTCAACAAGATTGATCCCTAGGTTTTTCCCTTCCTTTCTCGCGCTTGTGTTGTTACATTGAGGATAATTTATCTTCCAAGTGGTAATTTCCCTGTTTCATTAGTTTATATTTACTCACTTTTTAGTTAGATTCATTTCTTTCTAATTACGATTTCCATATTTCTAGTTTAGGATTTAATTTTTATTGTAATGTTATCGAATCTATGCATGTGTTGTCTAGTCATGTATGCATGTGTTTCTATATATTATTGATTTTCCCATTTCTTGAGCCGAACACTTTTTTCTGAAAAGACTTAGGATCAGTGGCTCACTTAGAAAGTATATCGGTTCCAAAGAAGGAGAGGCTGAGGTTAAGGACACTTGGGAAAATTATGAAAAAATAGGTATTGTCCCAACACCTAAAGCCTCCCGAATATGGATATCAATTTAAATACATGTTGCACCATAGTCTCGAATTTCTGTTTCGTAGTAATCCTTGAGTGGTTTATTTATCTAGTCAAACATATTCTATAGTCACATATTAAGTAGGTTAGTCGAAGAACATAAGCAAAAAATTTGAAGCTTAAAGCAAATAAAAAGGGACAATTGTATCTACTAAGTCGGCTTATCCTCTTACTTAGCCCAACGATGGTCGAATCTCGAAAATTCAGGAAAACTATTCAACTTTGATAAAAATATGCAAATGCAAAAAGATGAATAAAAATAATAACCGGTTTTTCTACCATGTGTGACATTTATATAGATACTTGAATGTCACAATATCCTTGATGATTGAGAAACTGAAAGAGACCTTATCCAAAATATAGGCACCAAGGATACTGTGACACTTAGGTATCTATATAAATGTCACGCACATGGTAGAAATCCGGATATCATTTTTATTCATCTTTTTGCATTTACACATTTTGATCAAAGATGCATTTTTTTCTTCATATTTTCGAGGTTCGACCTTCTTTGGGCTAAGTAACCATGTCAAGGTTACCCAACTTAGTATATGCAATTGTCCCTTTTTATTTTCTTTACTCTTCAAAATTTTCCCTTATGTTCATCGACTAACCTACTTAATATGTTATTATAGAAAATGCTTGACTGGTTAATAAACTACTCGAAGATTACTACAAAATAGAAATTTGAGGCTATGGCACAACGAGTATTTAAATTGATATCCATATTCGGGAGGCTTTAGGTGTTGAACAATATTAGTTTTATCAAAAATTTCCCAAGTGCCCTTAACCTCAGTCTCTCCTCCTTTAGAACCTATATACTTTCTAAATGAGCCACTAATCCTAAGCATTTTCAAAAAAAAATTGTTTGGTTCAAGAAATGGGAAAACTCTATAACATAGCAGAAATACATGCATAAATGACTTGACAACACATGCATAGACTCTATAACAATAAAAATAGATCTTAAACTAGAAATCATGTAAATCCTAATTAGAAAGCAACAGATCTAACTAAAAAGAGAGTAAATATAAACTAATGAAAGCGGGAAGTTTCAAACACAATTTGAATTCACTTTTCTTTGTCACATATTAGTTTTCCATACAGGAAAAGTTTGTACATAAATAATAGGAACCGTTCAAATTTCTTCAAATAAAAAAAAGGCAAGCATATTGGTTATTCTAAGTGAGAGTGTCCCTTACCCCCACTTAGCAGAAGTATATGTAATCTTGACGATTTTGAAGAATATCTTTATATTCAACACTCAACCCTGGTACTCGTACCAATATTGGAACACCTTAATGAAAACCTAGTACCAATCTTAAATGATTCTTAAGTGATTCAATACCTATACTTCAAAATCGTTGAAGGGAAACTTAAATCTTAGTCTGGAAAAGAGACACTAATGCAATTTCACATCAAAAGAGCAACAAAACCTCTTGATTGGCTCGATATGAAAAATGAACCAATCAAAAGAGATACAATACCTAAACTTTTAACAATGTAAAAAACAGAAGTTGTCCTCACCAATTCCACATCCACTCAAAAGTTCTAAATCAAGGCCTTGTTTGTCCTTTTGAACCATTTCCACTCCACTATTAACAACAAGAAAACGTATGTCATAAGTTCTGGAATGACTGCAAAAATTAAGATGCTCCCAAATGTAAGAACAAACTCTTGGATCATCTTGATATGCTTCAACGAACTCAAGATCATGGATCATCTTGATTAGTTTCTCCTATTATGGGATAATCTAAGTTCTTCTCTACCAAGTCTTCCTACATGGTTATATGCACTTCCACCAAATTGGGGTTTCATAGGTCCACTACCACTTTCGATAAAACAACCCTAAATTCAGAATTATCACTACCTATGAGATTGCCAATAGGGTATAACAACACTTAATTGGCTAGTATGCAATGTCTTAGGGTATTGGTTATCAAGATAATAAGAAGTCAAACAATCATTATAGAAACACAACTGAAAGCCAAATAATCGTTAGACAAACACACCTGAAAAGCTCAATGTTAAGCTCTACGTATGGATTGTAAGTAGGTTTGAATTTCAATTTAGTCATGCCTAAACTCAGAAAAGAAACTTTCATCTATCTATCTTTAATAAACTTGATCATGGACATTCATCAATAAACATAAACTTACATTTAACATTTAACTCATACATCAAAAAAATTCATCATAAGAAAGCATTACCTTAGCGTGAAAATAAATCATATAGAACTCCTATTAAGTCAAAAAGAGTGAGTCCTCTATTGCATGCAAGACCTGAATTGAAATGAAAAAGCATGTGCTTCATAAAAATCAATGAATTTGAATATGGAAAAATAGTTCTAAAATGAAATCCTTAGTACAACGAACGCTAAAATGTGACTGGTTTTCCTTTGTACAAAGATGAATAGTTTTTTAACTGCCCTGAGCCTAGTAACTTACTTGCTCGCGTACCTTTAATCTGGTGGAACTCGACAAAATATGTTCGGTCAACTGTTTCATTTCGGAATACACGGTCTTTATAAAAACATTTGTTTTGGAGCAAATGGTTTCTATTTCCTTCCACTTGCCACTGCAAGAAAGTAACACAATATAGTCCGATTTCATAATATTTGATGCAAATCCACTAAAATGTATTGAAAAAAGTAGAAGCTTGATATCATCTGAACCAATTCCCAGCATTTGCATCATATGGTAAAATTTCTATCATAACTAACATATCATTAATCATTAATCCTCATAACTAAATTATTGGTTAAAGGAAAACCATGTAGGATACTCGACAAAAAGAATTGCATTAAGAGAGATGATTATCTCGATTGAAAAATAGTGCTTTGGTTCTCACTAATATCGTGAGTTTAGAATGAGTGGTCTAAGACTCAATATATCATTTTATTTTAAAACAATATATTGAACTGTAGGTCATTGATTATGAACTCACACTACAACAACGAAAAACCAAACCTCATCCTACTATATGGGGTCGGCTATATAGATCAACTTTCATTATAATGTTTTACCCAAGACCATGTAGCTTCTCTAACGTTTTCCATAAAATTTCACTAGGCACTCTTTCATACGTGTTCTCCATGTCAATAAAAATTAAGTGCAAATCTTGTATGTCCAACTAATACTACTCCATCTTGTAGGTCCAACTAATACTACTCCATCACACGTTTAGTAGATAGATCACATCCTTTGTCGATATAAGCTTCATCGTTGATGAAAGTTACATTACTCTTACTTCATCATTGGTGCAAATCCTATAGGAATCCCTTGTATATTTAAGAGCACGTGCACTACAAGAAAAACTAATATTAGTCGGATAATTTTGTTAGGTGAATTTCACGTTGCAAAAAAATAATGGTTGCGGAATGATAATGACCTCACAACTCATTTATCCAAATAAAAAAAAAAGAATAATTTTTTAAATATATCACCTCCCAAGTCATCCAGAGGAAAATGAAATTTTTTAAAACAATGTTTGAGAGGTGTTTTTATCCTCGCAAATCAATTTTCAAATTTCAAAACTTGAACGTTGAGACAAGTCAATTGAATGCAGACTTTAGCAGAGTCGTGTTAGAAGGTTGCGAGGTGCAATTAACTCAAGAAAGGTCACATGCATTGTGACGTGTCTTGCACCCAGCAACAACATGATTTGTGATGTGTTTATCGCACTGCAAAGTACACATGCATTGTGTGTGTGAAACACCCAACAAATTGACATGCACACTTTCCAAAAACACTACATCTATCACATGCAAAATAGTGTATTTATTAATTTATTTTCTCTTTCTTCAACTTTACAACCGCACTGCTTCCATAACTTCAGCTTCTTCTTCTTCCGCAAATCATACAATTTTTTTGCAAAAGCTCATACAAAATCTTAGTCTAAAATTTTGTCATATTCTCCATTCTAGTATCAAACTTTTGATTAAGGATTCATTGTAATTATAAGGTACATACTTCATTTCGAAATTTTTCTTACTAATATTGAGTTGTTATGTTTTAAATGTGTTTGTTGATGTTTCTATCATTGTTAATGTTGTTTTAAATTCTTTTTTTTGTAGAATATTAATTTTTTTTTTATAATGTTAGGGTAAAATTTATTATTTCTAATTTTTAGGTAGTATAATATGGTATTAATTTTGTTTTAGTTTTTTATCATATATTTTTATGAGTATATAATATGGTTTTTTTGTATTAGTATATACAGTATATACTTTTATCAGTGTATATAACAAAACAAAACAAAAATATCTAGTAAAATAGAATAAAAAAAATTATAGTAAAGAAGAATATACATATATCTGTATTTATTAGTATATATATAGTAAAACAGAATAATTTTTTTTATAGTATATATATATATTATATATATATTATATATATATATATAATATATATATATATATTATATATATATATATATATATATATTAGTGTTTGTAAATGTTACAAATGATATTTTTTAGTTAGTGTTGAATATATAGGTATTTGATATAATTGACCAAAATTTATAAATTGGTCAATTGATTAAAATCTTTTTGCAATTATAATGGCAACAATGTTGTAAACGTGCAGTATTGAATATTATAAGTACTATCATGGTTGGATGTATGATCGGATATATCCTTATTGATGCGGACTTAAACCACATTTGGAGATAGGAGTTAAAGAGATTAGAATATCTTTTTAAGTATAATTTTTTTAACGAAATGTATATGTATATAACTTAAATTTAAAACAGAATATATATGTATATAGTTTAAATTTAAAACAGAATATATATGTATATAACTTATTAATGTTATATATGTATGCAAAAACATATATGTATGTTAGTAAATGATATTAATGTTATTAATATGAATGTTAGTGCTTGTATATGTTATTAATGTTATTAATATAGAACTTATTAATGTTATTAATGTATATATAAATTACTTTGTTGCTACACATATTAATGTTTATATATATATATATATATATATATATATATATATATATATATATATATATATATATATATATATGTGTGTGTGTTTTTTTGTAAATGTTATTAATGACATTTTTTAGTTAGTTTTGAATATATAGGTATTTGATATAATTGACCAAAATTTATAAATTGGTTAATTAATTAAAATCTTTTTGCGATTATAATGACAACAATGTTGTAAACGTGCAGTACTGAATATTATAAGTACTATCCTGGTTGGATGTATGATCGGATATATCCTGGTCGACGCGGACTTAAACCACATTTGGAGAAAGGAGTTAAAGAGTTTTTTCCATTTGCATTTGCTCAAGAATGTTGTCAAAGAGAAGGAGGAGTAAGATGTCTCTGTCTTAAATGTGGATATAAACGTATAATCAATGATCCAAAAGAAGTATAAAATCATTTGAAGAGAAAGGGTTTTATGAAAAATTATTGGGCTTGGACATCAAATGGAGAATAAATGTCGAGTATTGTACCACAGAGTAATAATACACAAGCTTCAAGCAATCGATCACATACGGAATATGATGAACAATTTAATCTAATCGAAGACATGATTGGTGATGCTTTTGGGGTGAACATGACATACGATGAGCAACAAGATTTTGATGGGGAAGAGTTAGCGAATGAGTAAGCACATAAATTTTATCAGTTGTTGAAAGAAATAAATACACCAACATTTGAGAGTTCGTCAGACTCTAAGTTATCATTGTGTGGGGGATTATTAGCTGCGAAGTCAAATTGGAATGTTCTTGATCAGTGTTTGAAATATTTTACTCAAATGATGTTGGACGCGACTCCTAAGAAATACAATTTGCCTACAAGTTTTTATGACACAAAGAGGTTGATGTCGAAGTTGGGTTTAGAAGTAAGAAATATTGATTGTTGCATTTGAGGTTTCATGTTTTTTTTATGACAATGAATTTTGTACTAATGATGGGGAGTTGGAGGAATGTAAGTTTTGTAAGACTCCAAGGTATCAAGTTCGTACTAAAGCAGGTGAACATAAGCAAAAATTTGTATCACTAAAATCCATGTTTTATCTGTCGATAATACCAAGGTTGCAGATAATGTTTGCTTCGATGCGTAGTGCTAATCAAATGACATGACATCATACAAACAATATTAGTTCAGTCACGATGCGACATCCATCTGATGGTGAGGCATGTAAGCACTTTGATCGGGTGCATCCTGAATTTATTGCGGAACACAGAAATGTCCAACTTGGGTTATGCTCTGATGGTTTCAATCCATATGTCCAAATGTCAGCAATTGGATATTCTTGTTGGGCAATTATTGTTACCCCTTATAACCTCCCTCATGATATGTGCATGACAAAACCTTACATGTTTTTGAATTTCCTCATTCCAAGACCGTCGAGTCCAAAAGCAGGAATTGATATGGACAATTAATGACTTTCTTGCATATAACATGTTGTCTGGTTGGGGTACACATGGTAAAATGGGATGTCTCCATTGCATGCACTACACAAAGGCGTTTACATTGCAAAATGGAAGGAAAAGTTTTGGTTTGATTATCATCGTAGATGCCTTCCACGAAACCATGTCTTTAGAAGAGACAAGAATGCTTTAAAAAAAGGTGAAGAAGTAACCGATCAGCCCCCCCGCCCCCCTCGTTTGACATCTCTTGAAGTATGGAACATGGTTTGTGATTTACCAAAATTAACAGACTATGGAAAAGCATGCAAGATTCCAAATACAGGGACACACACAATTGGACAACAAAAAGCATTTATTGGGACCTCCCGTATTGGAAAGATAATTTGTTGTGGCATAATCTTGATGTTATGCATATTGAGAAGAATTTTTTTGATAATATTTTTAACACAATGATGGATGTCAATGGCAAGACAAAAGATAACGAGAAGGCTAGAATGGATATGGAAATTTCGTGTGACCAAAAAGACTTGGAGTTGAAGATTCAACCGAATGGGAAATTTTTAAAAACCCAAGGCTAATTAAATTCTAACTCCCCAAGAATCTAAAGCAATGTGCCGATGGTTAAATGGATTGAGAATGCCTGATGGTTATGCTTCTAACTTGGCAAGGTGTGTTGACGCCAACACTGGGAAGTTGCACGGAATGAAAAGTCATGATTTCCATGTTTTCATGGAACGATTGCTTTCAATTTCCTCCAGCTCATTACCAGGACATGTGCTTAATCCACTGACATAAATTAGTCAATTCTTTAGAGATATTTGTGTGTCAACTTTAAGAGTGAATGACATGATTAAGTTGGACCAAAATATTCATGTCATTCTCTACAAGTTGAAACAAGTTTTTTTCCCTGGTTTTTTTATTCTATGGAACATCTTCCTATACATATTGCATATGAAGCTTGGCTTGGCGGTCCAGTTCAATATAGGTAGATGTATCTATTTGAAATATTCACGAGTGATTCAAAGAGATTAGTGAAAAATAAGGCTAAAGTTGAGGGATCAATATATCTATATTGCTTGCATCGAGAAACATCATAGATTTTCTCTCATTATTTTAATCACATGATGTTAACTCTAAGAATCATATGGAATGAAGTTAATGTTACAGAAAAAAAGTCAATTTACCTTACCAATATTCGGCCTTCCTGGTTGTGATACTGAAAAGAAGAATGTGCATTGACTGATAGAAAAGGAATTGTAATCTGCTCATGTTCATGTCTTGATTAATTGCGTTGAAGTTAAACCATACCTTGAGTAAGTACTAAGTGCATATTTATTTCAGACACATTGGATATAATCTTATTATCTTCTAACTTGCTTTTAATGTGCTTTGATTCAGGGCATTTAATACCTACAATGTTCAAACCACTGGTGGACAAGAAACAACCACTCACATACATGCTTATTTTCCATCATGGTTTAGGCAACATGCGGCATGCAATGTTGAAACGTCTCCATAAATACTCCATTTGACAAACTTGTTTGAAGGCCCTGTTCAATGTGTGAACGAAGGCACACATACTTTATAAATGAATATAAATTTCACACTCAAACATGGACAGAAGGGATAAAAACCATAAACAGGGGTGTATTTGTAAAAGGAACAGATGGTGGTGAAGATGACTTGTATGGTGTCATTACACACATTTACGAGCTGGTCTACAATTATTTGGACTCAGAAAACAAAGTTGTCTTATTTTATTGTGATTGGTATGATCCATCTTCTAGAGGCACAAAAATAAATAAAAAATATAACATTGTAGATATTCAAATGGACCGAAGGTACAAACATTATGACCCTTTTATCATGGCACATTCTGTAAGGCAAATTTATTATGTCCCTTATCCTTCAATTCAGTAAGGTAAGCATGGTTGGTATGTTGTAATCAAATCAAAACCATTAGGTCATATTGAAACTAGTGATATTATTCTAGAATACGTTACTTACCAATTTGATGAAATTTTACAAATTAATGATGTGATTGAAGTTGAACAAGTTACAAGTGTGTGTGATACCGTGGTTGAGGTTCAACAAGTAGATTCGTCTATTTTGTTGTCATCAAATAATATGGATGATGATAACAAAGAGTTTGAATTTTAAGAGAATGTTGAATCAAATTACGAGGATACAGAATCTAAATAGATCATTTTTTTTAATTTATTGTGTATATCATACCCTTAGTATGCTCAAATAAAATGATAATTTTACTTATAATATATATTGTTGTGTTGATTTATTAAATTTTTTATATTATTTTATTTTAATTAGACATAATGCCACCCCTTCCTAATAAAGGTAAGGGTAAGCCCCACCACACGAGGGTAACTGTACGTGAGATGCCTCCTTCTTCTATGTATTGTTCTTTGCCTTAGTCTAGTCATGGGGCTTAGCCGGCTACGAGCACTTCTCCCATATCTTTCACTTCATTACTCACCACAAAATATTATCCACCAGTTTTATACCAACTACATACATGCAGCCAGACGGATCTAGTATTCCATTTCCCTCACATGTACCCATATCATACATGCAGCCGGATGGATCTAGTTTTCCATTTCTGTCACATGTACCCCCACCATACATCCATATGGATTTAGTTTTCCATTTCCCTTACATGTACCCATTCCCCTTCATCTTGGGGGATACCGCACCACTCATCCCTCACATGTAACTGTAGCGGTAAATTCATGACCACTGAGCTATTGGTTTGCTCAACGTCAATAAAACAAGAGTCGCCATCACGTTTTTATTATTTCCAAAGGAAAAGGGAAAAAGTACGAACTAAACCCAAAGATAAGAAGTTTTCAAATCAAAACTAATAAAATGTCAAAGATTACAAGTAAGGGGGTTGGTTACATAGAGGAAAGATATTAGCACCCAAAGTGTCCTAGGTACTCCTTGGGAGCCCTTTTTGTGTGTAAGTGTTTTAGTTGAAAAAGATGTTTTCTAAAAATAGAATATGGGGATGAGAAAAGAATTCATTGTTTACATTTTTGTGTTTGACAAGACCTTTGGTCTTATGTCTACGTACCAAAATAAAAATGAGGGACCAAAACCTCGTAGTTCGTGGTAAAAATTCAAAGAAGGGTGGATAGATTTTAACAAAAACTTTAAAGATATTTTGTTATCAATGAGAGAATACTCAATCAAACATTCACCGATAATGAGGGCTTTACAACATTTAAGAGAGAGGGTTCCAACTTGTATTCAATCAACAAGTATACCACTAACCCCTAATAAATGGAAAGTCTTACAGTCAACATATCTTGGAATGGGAGAATTATATCTCAACCAAAGATAACTCAAAACTAAATGCTCTCTTTTGAAAAGTTAAAAGAAAAAGGCACAAAGTGACCAAAATGATTAGATGAGGTTGTTAGTTCTTTTTTTGTCCTTTTGAAAATAAAGTCAATATGATTAAGTTCATTTAAAAGTTTGATTAAGAAAATATTTTGAAAATCAATGGCATAAGGCCAAGGTTTCTACTCATTAAAACAAGTCTAAGTTGTAAAACAACAAACAAAGAAGTTTTAAAAATGAGAGGGAGATTTTGAAATTAAAGAAGGGGGAGGACATGAAGGGACTATCCTAGACAAAATTTAAAAGTTTAGAGTTAAAAAGATCTAACCAATGGGAAGCATCCACAAAACAATAATGTCAGATAGAAATCCATTTCCTTTGGATTGTCAAGCAAGCAACAAAGCATAAACATCCAAGCAAGCACTCCAAAGCAAGCCGTCTTTAATGTCCTTTAGACGTATCAGATGAAAGGTCCCTTGAAACATACTCAAAGAGAAACCATCAAATAATATCAATAAGATCAAAATAACAGCTTAGACACAGAGAAAATATGTATACCAGATAAACCAAAGGGAGTTTCTCAGGCTTGTATCAGATGAATGGCATTGGTAAAGATATCTCAGTCTCAAATTAATGGCATTGACCAAGTTTGCTTCCATAGCTCAGGGATGTTGCCTACTCTAGTCCACATGTCCAAATCAAGTCACAGACAGAGGTCCAACAATCCATCGATGAATATTTTAGGTTTTTTAGTTAAATGTTTTAAGGTCCTAAGACCACAAACAAAACAAGATCACAAGCACAAATATAATACAAGCACAAAATATGGCTCAAGTGAGTAAAGTGAAAATGACTGAAACATAAACAAATTGCATGAATGTAAATGACAATGAATGATAAAGTGCAAGAATTTAAGTTGCATTAAAGTAAATGACAATAAAAATAAAGTTATTACAAAGTGATGTTAGTGAATGTTAGTGGAAGAAGAAAAGATTGTTTAAGTCATTTTTTGGAGAACACTCAACCATCCACTCACAGGAATGAAGATATGAACCTAGACATCATTCATGAGAAGGTATCCAACTTGGATAAATCAACAAGTATGCCACTAGCTCTCACAAATGGAAAGGAGACCAAATTTTCACACAATACCATGAGGAATAGGAGACTTACAATCTCACTTACAAAAATGCCATTGCTTTTGGGACAAATTTAGCACTATGTTAAGAAATATTGGACTTATGTAGAAGTTACAACTATTTGAGGCCGGTCAATAATAATATTGGTGTTAATGCATGCTATAAACAAGGTATAAAAACCAAGCTCCTAAAGCATACCACACACAAAAATAAGAGGGGATGCACCTATCTCCCTCAAGATCATGTTGATTTATCTGACACAAGGTCATTGATGAATCAACTAGCATTTTGATCTATGAGAAATCAATGGCCATGAATGGATTGGGAAAGAAGTGAGATAAAGATGAAGAGATGAAGTGAAAGAGATCCCAAATTGATCAAGGGATGAACCTCACTTGATCAATGCCATCTATTCATCTTGAGGGGTGAAGTTCAAACTTCATCAACCCCCTAAATCCAATGGTATTGACCAAATTAAGGTTCAATTCAACCAAGACCAAGGCCAAAAAGAAGTTGAGTCAACACAAAGTCAATAAAATAACTCAACAAATATTAAAGAAATTAAAACAATTTAAAACAATTTTTTAAAAAGAAGAAAATAAATTTTAAAAGGTCAAAAACCTAAAATCCCTTCAAATCACCAAAGAAATGGCCGAGGGATTTATCAAAGGTCAATGGACCATTGACTATTTTTTTTGGCATATTGTGAAAGTCAGAAGTATTTAAAAAACAATTAAAACAAGTCAAAAATCACAAAACTCACTAAAAATATCAAACTCAATCCAAGAATTAATTTTAATTCAGAAATGGGAAGAGAATATTATTTATGAAATTTTGGTGGTGGTCCCATAATTTTTGGATTAAAAATGAAATTACAGTGAATTAATAATAAAATTCTATTTAAAAAATTAATTTGGAAAATAAACTAAATCATAAAAACAAGGGCCATCAGATTTCCCTCATTAATTGAGGTGGAAGATCTGATGGCCACGCGCATGTCATCCACGATGGTCCTCAGTCAACACGTGCATAGAGATGGTAATTACAATCAAGGGACGAAATTAGAACATGGCTATGGGATCAAATGGTCTGGACTGTGCCAACACACCACCGGAGCCCTAGGTCCAATCATCTTCTCCGGCCACCTCACCGGACAGGTCTAGACTAAAAGTTCATGAAAATAAATGGATCATACATCAATTTGAAGAGAAAATCACGAGGATTCCAAATTTGACCTCAAAATCTTTCAACTCTCACTCTATAATGAGAAATGTGGAGTTGAAAGTTGAGGTACGAAACCTGAATTGCTTCGGTTCAACCTCAAAGCAACTCAGTATCGATGCTTACATTGATAGGACTTCAGTCATACAAAAATTGAGTCCAGACCTTAAGAAATGAGAGAGAATCGAAGAGGAGAAATTTGAGAAAATTCACCTTCGCGTAGCAGCTTTGAAGCTCGATCTTGATCCAAATCTACTTGGTTCTTCTTTCTCTTGCTTGCAGGAATTGAATGGGATCAAAAAGGTTGTGAATCCTTGGAGTTCTAGTTCACAAACAGACGTTGAACTAGAAGTTCTATTTTAATGAAATCCTCAAGGTATTTTCTCAAATGTGGCGATGGGATTGCTTGGAAGAGCTTGGGAAAGGGTTCTCCTTAATTCTAAGGCAATGCACTTCATTATATTGGCAATGGAATTGATTTTTACACCATTTCAAATTTGAACCAAAAATAGTAATTTCATGTGCATGGGCGTATGAGCATGTGTTCAGGCCCAAAATGATCATTTCAACCCAACCAAATTCCTGCACAAATGCCACTGATGTCATAACATGGAGCCATGCAAAGTTGTGTAACAATTGACATCAAAAGTTGCTAAACCAAGCCATGCAAAGAAACTATGCACGAGTCCCTTAAATCTTTTCCAAATGGAATGATCTTAGACTATTTGGAAAGCTACCATCACGGGGAACTGTAACACCCTTTTTTCTACCCCAAAATATTTAACATATAATCAGAGTAAATAAGCACGCATATAAACAAAAGGGCGTCACATCGACGTTTTCAAAAACTAAAAGCTTTCAAAAACCAACAATACACCTGGTCATTTAAAATAACACATCTCAATTATCATGAATATTCAAGCATATGCGTTCGCAGCGGAAAATAAAGAATACTCATGTATTTCATAAAATGATCCATGTCCCATACCATGATCATCTCTCAACAATCATCTCAAGATAACATAAAGTAAGTAATAACATAATGCATATCCAATTACGATATTAGTTCGATACTACCAATCTACCCAATGTTACATGACCAGAGCATTGACTCATTACCTAATCGTCAAACTAAAATACGGAAACTCACCATCTAATCTCGAGCGAGCTACCGTCCTCTTAATTCAGTGATACTACTCTGGAGTATCTGCACGATACCCATGTAAAGGTAACATTCAAACAAAAAGGGTGAGAATTCAAATCATTATGAAATAGCATAATAAGGCACAATGATTAAATCAACAATTAAAGGAATTCATCACACCTTGGATAATCATGTCAATAATATTAACCAACATTTATTTCACACGTTTCAAACATACATTAACACTCAAGAAGTTAATAGAAAAATTCAATGCAATATTCTCAAATATACACATAATCACAATTATCACATAATCACATATTTCACCAAGTTAAGTATCCAAACATCACCAAATTCAATTACCATATCTCATACACACATCACAATCACAATCATGCAAACATTCAACTATCACATGACTCTAATGTGACTCAATGCAAGACATGTGACTCTATGCATGTGGTACCATCTACTACCTCGCCTATTTCCATTAAGGATCAACAAGTGCTCATCTACCTCGCCTATTTCCAATTCAGGATCAACGAGTGCTACTTCTACCTCACCTGTTTCCAATAAGGATCAATGAGTGCTACATCTACCTCACCTATTTCCAATTAAGGATCAATGAGTGCTCATGTGAACCCACAGTTTCACCACTTCCACAATGAAGTCGACCATGCTATGAATGAATGCACACATTGTAACACCCCAAAATTTGCCCTCCTCATTCATGCATTCATTTCATATTGCATTTCATCATGTCAATCAGAATTAGATCCGAAAAAAAAAATGAAAAAATAAAACGAAAAAAAAAATAATAATAATTTTTTACAAAAAGAAATAAATAAATAAAAATAATAATAAAAAAATAAATAAAATATAATAAAAATTTTTGGACTTGGGTCTCTCTCATTTGAGCCCTTAAAACCATGAAATTCAGTCTATAAATACCAAGGCTTCACTTGAGAAAAAAGGAGGAGAAGCAAAATACTCTGAGGTTTCCTTGAAACAAAACCCTTGACAAAACCTGGAGAGAAACCTGATAGAGAACTCAGAGCAGCCTCCAAACCCTGAAGGGAACTCAACTGCACAGAATCACCTCTGCCTCACATAAACCCTAAAGATTGTTTTGTAAACCTCACGGATGCAACTCAATTTCAATCAAGCTCTCCAGTCAGGTTTGCCCTATATCCATCATCTCTATGTTTTCAATTTGAATTTTCTGAATGTATGAGGTATTATGGGTGAATTTGATACCCTTTTGATGCATATGTTTAACAAGAGGTTTAGGCCTCCTACCCTTGGTTGCTTTTTGTGAGCTTTCTGTGAATTGAAAGGGCATGATTCTTGTGGTTACATTTTGATTTGGGGGCAACTCTTGGTTACCCTATCTTGTTTCACTAACCCTTTTGTTGAGTTTTTGTGAAGGCACATGACTTTTGCAGGGATAACTTGCGTGGTTTTCCACTTTATTTGTGGGATACCCCCTAGAGGTTCATTCCGATTACCTGTACTGACTCACCTTTCTTTGATGGCATTAGCTTGGGAGATCCCTGGGTTTCTTACTTCTTTAATTGTTGTTACTTCGGATCTTTATCCATGTGGTACTTTTACCTCTTTTCCGCATTTTATCGCTTTCTTAGCTGGAAGACCTCGATAGGAGGCATTTGTTTTCTTTTGTTTATTTACTTCTGAGCCCCTTGTTGGCACATTTACTTTATACATGTTTGTTTTGTATGTGTTCGTATCCCTGCAGGTAGCGCGGTTCCTTCATCAAGGACTGCCTTTTTGCCCTTGAGCATCCCAAACCCTAAAACCCAAAGCAACACGTTAACTCCTTCTACTACAGGCGAGTAAGTCTCCAAAGGTCGAGCATCCGGTAGATTGCGTAGTGACGTCGTTCGTCCAAAACCCAATCCATAACCCCATAGTTAGCCGAACTACGTTTTGCTCTGATTCTCAGGCCAGATGAGATACGTAGGCATAAGACGCGATGTCTTAGCGAGCACACATCCCCCCAACCCATAGGTAGCCGAGCTACGAAGACTCTGATTCTCATATTCAGATGAGATACGTATGCAGTGGATGCGACATCCGCGCGAGTCATTTTCATTTAACCCTTTTTTTTGGCAAACAGCACAAGATAAACCCACACCCTTTAGACGAAAACTACAAAAGTGGATCCCGTAGAGTACTACGGATGCGTAGGGGTGCTAATACCTTCCCTTGGCATAACCGACTCCCGAACCCAAGATTTGGTTGCGAGACCCCGCCTTGTCCTTTCCTTTTTCAAGTTTACTTCGAGCGTTTCCTTTCCCTCCTTTGGGATGAATAACGCACGGTGGCGACTCTTCTGTCATTTTCTTTCGCCGGTTGTTTTTTCGCGCACTGTATTTTTCAGGTTGCGACAGCTGGCGACTCTGCTGGTGACTAAGAAGTTGACCTCTTGCTGGTCCATCTTCCCTAAGCGAGTCCCTCCTAGCTTGTGTGATTTCTTGTTTATTGGGTGTTCATGCTTTTGTACATTTATTTGCTTACCTGCTTGCATGCATCTGTTGTATCTATTGGATCTGTTTGTTTGTTTGTTGGGATGGGATGTTCTATGAGAGATAAGCCCATTACCCAGGCTTGAGTGTACACACAGGTTTTAGAGTGGATGATCATGAGGCTTGCGTGGCATGTTGCTACGTTAAGTCGTTCGTGAAGAACCACACCCAGACGAGGTTTCTTTTGGATATATTATGTCCTACGGATGTTCCGTAACGACATGGTGTTCCTTTAGAAATCGTCGACTCTGGTGACCATTTCCCGAGAACTCAGTCGAGGCCTCTCCTCCGAGACGTGATTATGTTAGCTCTGGTGGGCGCATTCTCGCTGATCAATCCGAGGACCCCGAGACTGGGAACTTGCTTTAGGATGTCCTGTTGAGGGGAGTCAGTGGAGGTCTTTTGTCCCGTAATAATACCAAACCTTCAGTGGTAAACGTATTATTTGCGACTGAAGGGCTGAAGCTGACGAACTTCTGTTCTTAGAACCTACCAGTGAGGGGCGGGCTAAATTCAGGAAACCTTAACCTCCAACCAACCCGGTTTTCTGGAGCAGAGTTTTGGTCTTATATTATATTCCTCAGTGAATTTCTCTCCAGGCAGTGCATCCTGACAGATGTCCAAGCGGATCCATCAATTCTGATTGACATGCCTTTGCATTGCATAACATCATCTGCATATTTGCATCCAACATCTCATGCTTATTCATTTGCAGAGTATTCCCTTTCAAAATGGGGGTGCCTTAAAACTGAACAAGCAGTGCATCGCATACCATGCATATTAACCCTTGTCTGTTTTGCAGGTGTCACCGCAGTGTCTAATGTTTGTTCCCTGTATCAGGCAGTTATTGGTCCCAAGCGAGTCCACAGGTACCCGACAAAGGAAAATCGTCCACAGCTAGCGATGGACCAAGTACAGAAAGAGCTGGCTGATATGCGTGAAAGGATGGATCAGTTCATGACATTGATGACTGGTATGGCAGAAGGCCAAGCGAAGCTGAGGGAATTGGTTGAGCAACCGAGACCCGATCCGGAGGTGGAGATACCAAATGCTGAGGGAAACCCTGGTAACCCTGGGAACCCTGATAACCCTGTGAACACTGGTAACGCGGGTAACGCAAATGCTGATGGAAACCCGGGTAATGTTGGCAACACAGGGAATGTTGGGAATGGTATTGGCGGAAGGTACGATGTGAATCAAGGAATTCGGATTAACGGGCGCCCCGTTACTGAAGATTATCAGTGTGATCAATTTTCTTTGCACGACGAGGCCCTCGAGACCACTCGCCGTATGGATGAGCTTGCTGAGAAGCTCAAATCTTTGGAGTCTCAAAATTCCTTAGGCTTTGATGTCACAAATCTTGGTCTGGTTCAGGGAGTAAGGATTCCTCACAAGTTCAAACCCCCATACTTTTGAGAAATACAACGGGGCTTCTTGCCCACGCACTCATCTCCAATCTTATTTGGGAAGGTTGGGAGCTCACACGGAAGATGAAAAGTTGTGGATGTACTATTTTGAAGACAGTCTAACTGGAGCTTCTCGTGAATGGTATTCTCATTTGTCTCGTACTACCATCAAGAGCTGGAAAGACTTGGCAGAGGCTTTTATCAAGCAATATCAATACAACTTGGACATGGCTCCGAATCGGACCTTGTTGCAAGGTATGTCTCAGACTGCCAAGGAGACCTTTAGAGAATATGCTCAGCGTTGGAGACAGATTGCTGCGTCCGTCCAACCCCCTATGTCTGAAAGGGAGATGGCGGACATGTTCATGAACACTCTTCAAGGCAATTATATTGAGAGATTGGCTGCTTGCCCGTCAATCAGCTTTGTAGAGATAGTAATTGCTGGAGAAAGAATCGAGAGTCTGTTGAAGATGGGCCGAATTCAAGACAATAGTGTTTCCAACCCATCAGGTCCCAAGAGACCGTTTGCTGGTAACGGTCAGCGAAGAAAAGAAGGCGAGACAAGCGTTGTGTATGCCGGCAGAGGCAGGGGTAGAGGACGCCCTAATTATTATCAAGATCAAGTGGCCGCGGTCACTATTCCAACACCTGTTCCTCAACCGCAATATCATCCGCAACAACAACCCAGGTACAACAATCAACAACAAGGAGGTAATCCGGGTCAGCAGAGACACTATCAACAACGTCCAAGGCAGACGGTCCGGGTCATCGAGCCAATCCCAATGCCTTATTCAGTATTACTTCCCAAGCTGATTGACATGAATCTGGTTACGTTGAGAACTCTGACCCCACCAATCGATCCCAATAATTTGCCTAGAGGTTATGATGTCAATGCCAGATGTGCTTTTCACTCCAACGCACCTGGCCATACTACAGATAATTGGAAGGCTCTCCAATTAAAGGTACAAGATTTGAGAGATGCCCAAGCTATCAATTTTGCTCCGGTGCCTAATGTTATCCAGAACCCAATGCCGGCTCACGGCGGGCAGAGGATTAATGCTGTTGATAGTGGGGAAACTTTGAATTTGGTTTCTGATGTGACTAAGGTGAAGACTTCGCTATCGGTGGTTAAAGACCGACTTCTGAAAGGACAGATTTTCCTGGGCTGTGGGGAAGAATGCAGAAATTGTCAAGCTGCCGAAATCGGATGTGACAGTTTGAGAAGGGGTATTCAGCAGCTGATAGATGAAGGTTGTCTTCAGTTCGATCAGGCCCGTCCGGTGAAGAATGATGTATCGACGGTGACGTTTTATTTCACTCCTGAAGAAATATATGTTCCCGAGAGACTCGCTCTGACAACAATATATTTCCCAGAAAGTACAGAACCAGCAGCGGTGAACATCGAAAGTTCAGCACCAGTCGCAATTTACTCTGACAACCCTCATCCGACTTTGGTTGGTCCAATCACCATCACGGTACCGGGACCTGTTCCGTATGAGAAAGACAGTGCTATCCCATGGCACTATGGGGCTGATATCTACTTCCAGGGGCAGAAAGTTAACGAAGAAGACATTGACATTGGTAGCTCCGCTGTAGACAATGTTGGAGGGGTTGGTGGCTTCACTCGCAGTGGATGCCTATTTGCACCATCAACATTACGCGCGAATACTGAAGCCGAGGCAGCTGCCAAGGCTAAAGGGAAACAGGTATCCACCGAAGAGGTTACGACTGAGGAAGATCCTCCTAAGACCGCATTCGAGAAGGAAGTGGATGAGTTTATGAGGATTATCAAGAAAAGTGACTACAAGGTAGTCGACCAGCTAAATCAGACACCCTCAAAGATCTCCATTCTCTCACTATTGCTGTGCTCTGAGGCGCACAGAGCAGCCTTGTTGAAAGTACTGAATATGGCCTATGTTCCACCGGAGATAACTGTTAACCAGCTGGAGTCGGTAGTTTCCAATGTAAACGCTAGTCGGGGGCTAGGTTTCACCGATAATGACCTGACACCTGAGGGCAGGAATCACAACAAAGCCTTGCATATCACAATGGAGTGCAAAGGGGTGATGCTTTCCCATGTTTTGGTTGATACAGGCTCTTCTCTGAATGTTCTTCCAAAGAAAGCCTTAATGAAGTTGGATTGCGATGGCATCATCCTGAGGCCAAGTAACTTAGTTGTGAGGGCTTTTGATGGCTCTAAGAGAGCTGTCTTTGGCGAAGTTGAGTTGCCAGTTAAGATTGGACCGCAGGTGTTCAAGAGCACCTTTTATGTGATGGATATCCAGCTTGCCTATAGCTGTCTGCTAGGTCGGCCTTGGATTCATGTTGTCAGTGCTGTTACTTCTACCCTCCACCAGAAGCTCAAATATGAACTAGAAGGTCAGATCGTCACTGTATGTGGTGAAGAGGATATTTTTGTTAGCCACCTGTCTACATTTAAGTATGTAGAGATGGACAGCGAGATGCATGAGATGCTGTGTCAGGGCTTCGAAACTACAAACATCAATGAGGTCGCGCCCGAAGCTGTCTTTTCACCTGACTTTGAGAAGGTCGGGACTTCTATCTCTTCATACAAGCAAGCTGTCGAAGTGGTTAAAGCTGGTAATGCCCAAGGCTGGGGCAAATTTGTGGAGCCAGTCATCAAAGAAGACAAGTTTGGATTGGGGTATGCTCCGGGATCTCAAAAGAATAAAACCGGTACTCTCTCCAGCGGGGGTTTGGTTTCCCCCCACATCGTCAATGCTGCAGATGAAGACAAGGCTGACAGCGACTATGACTTAGATAGCAGGATTCGCCCGTGTGTCCCGGGAGAAAAGCTCGCCAATTGGTCGTCTGAAAAAACCGTCCGGGTTACTCTACTGAAAGAGTGATTTTTATTGTTTTCCTTTATTACATGCATAACAAAGTCTTACACTTTGACCAAGGTGTAATGACTCATCTGTAGGGCCATCCATTTAGTTATATTTCGCAATTATTTTCATCATCGATAAAGGACAGCTTTTGCAAACAATTTTGTGTTCTCTTTCTTTCAATTATTTTTACTTTTACAAAAACGACAATGTTTCTTTTTCATGTTTCTTTTTCGTTTTTCTTTCCAAAAAACACCTCGTAAAACTGATCACCCGGATCTCACTGCTAACGACACTGCTATGGCCAAGTATGACTTCGACAATCCTATCTATCAAGCCGAAGAAGGGGCTGAGGAAGATTGTGAATTGCCTGAAAGGTTACCCAGATTGTTGAAACAGGACGACCGAGCTATTACACCTTATCAGGAGGTGATTGAGACCGTCAACATCGGTACCGCAGACGACAAGAAAGAAATCAAGATCGAGGCCAGTCTACAGGCCAAGAGGAAAGACCGTTGATCATGTACTTGACTGTGTTAGAAAGGTCAATGGGTTGTGTGCTCGGTCAGCATGACGAGTCAGGTCGAAAAGAGCATGCAATATACTAGCTTAGCAAAAGTTTACCGACTGTGAACAAAGATACTCATTGCTCGAGAAAACTTGCCGCGCTTTGGCATGGGCTGCTCGCCGACTAAGACAGTATATGTTGACTCACACGACTCTATTGATATCAAAAATGGATCCAGTCAAGTATATTTTTGAAAAGCCATCACTTACCGGAAAGGTTACTAGGTGACAAATGATACTAACAGAGTATGACATCCAATACACTTCACAAAAAGCCATCAAGGGAAGTGTCTTGTCAGGCTATCTTGCAGAGCAACCGATTGATGATTACCAACCTATGAGGTTTGAATTTCCTGATGAGGACATCATGTTTCTCAAATCGAAAGATTGAGAGGAACCACTCCCGGAGGAGAGGCCTGACCCTGAATCCAAATGGGTTATGATGTTTGATGGGGCGGTCCACGTCAATGGTCACGGAGTTGGTATAGTGTTGATCACACCGGAAGGGGGTTCATATGCCATTTGGTGCCAGAATAACTTTTCCCTGCACCAACAATGAAGCCGAATACGAAGCTTGTATCCTAAGACTTGAGGAAGCCGTCAATATACAGATTAAAACCCTGGATGTATACGGGGATTCAGCTTTGGTCATCAATCAAACCAACGGGAAATGGTGCTATGCTGGAACTACGTACCCAGAATTGACGTATCTCGGTCAGAGACGAATGAAGAAAGCATTTGGTCAAAAAGTGCGCCCTCGGGGGTATCAAGTCGGTGAATTGGTACTCAAAAGATTTCTTCCTCCCAACACAGATCACAGGGGCAAATGGACACCGAACTATGAGGGTCCGTACATGGTTAAAAGGATTTTCTATGGCGGAGTTTTGATGCTAACAACCATGGATGGTGAAGGATTCTCGTCCCCTATTAACTCAGATGCAGTTTAAAAAAAATACTTCGCATAAAATAGACCCGCTGGACGATAAAAAGAATAGTCCGGGCAAAAAAAAGGGCATCCCGACGAACCAAAAAAAAAAGAATAAAGAGGTTCGGGCAAAAATTAGGGATATAAAAAAAAGTACACCCGGTGAGTCGAAAACCCAAAAGGGCGGCTCAAGCAAAAATGGGTATCCCGGTGGATTGAAAACCCGAAAAAGGGGAGATCCAGGCAAAAGTTAGGGAATAAGCGAATGACTGTGATTTGAGTTCATCAGTGTTATATCACCGTTTCATTCAATCCGGCAATCTTCGAAGGTTAAAGATCGACTAATCATCCACTTCAGAAAGAAAGATGAGCAGAGGGTCTTGAGGACATACGAGCCATAGTAGAGTCGAAACTCGGTGGGACCCCGTATCCCCATTGCCATTAGGATAGTTCTCTTTTTATAGCGATCACCTCTTTTCAGGGATCAGCTTCCTGATACCCTCGCCTATTTCTGGCACAAATTTTCTCCCCATTAAGAGTCGAATAATTCAGTTAAAGAGCCTCTTTATTTTTCATTTATCAGTTTGTTTGCAAAAATGTCTGAATTTTTGATAAAACATATTGCATATGAACATAATGGTGGCTTTTGCAGATGATTTGCACAGGAAAACATTTAAAATTGCTTTGAATGTGCTTAATCCCGAACGGTGAATTCAAACCGAGTAATTCCCCCGAGGCATACGTGTATTTTTGGTTGCAGGTCACAGGAACCGGATGCCAAGTCATGAATCCTCATCCCAAAGCGGTTGACAAAGTCTCTCTTCAGCAGAGCATGTTCCCCAACAGAGTTGAAAGTATCCAGACTGTCTATCCCTAGTAGAGTTGACAGTATCCAGACTATATATCCCCAGCGGAGTTGACAGTGTCAGAATGTATCTTCCTAGCAACAGCGGAGTGGTTGCATACCCAGCGGACAAGAGGGTGGTGTTCCCAGTGTTCATCTCATCCCCAGCAGATTATTCCTAACAGATTTGTTCTAATCCCCAGCTTGAGGACGATTAGCAAGTTCATATCCCCAACAAAGGTCGTTTCCTACGACATTTCCCCAGGAAGTGTTTTCCCCACAGACTCTCCTCACAGAGCCTCGCCGAGAAAAGTTTCCATTGTTGATACTCCCCCCGCAAGGTCAACTTTTCAAGCAGCCAATTTATTTTTGGTGGCTCATTGGTCCCGGCAGACGGATCATTCCCCACAGAGCATTCAAGGATTGATACAGCGATCTGTTCCCTACCGGAGTTTGCTTCCCCAAGCAGATTTCTTTTTACACCATGCATAACATTTGCATTTGCATGCATATCATATCAAGCATACACATAAGCTGATAAACAGGTTCTTCCAAGCAGACTGAAGAATTACTTTACAACCAAGGTCATGAGATCCAGCCAGAGGATCAAGCGTGAGTGATCCAGCCTGAGGGTCATTTCGAAGATTCAGCCTAAGAATCGTGTTCCAGTGATCCAGCCTGAGGGTCATTTCGAAGATTCCCCAGTGAAGTCGCCTACAAGCTCTATTTCCCCAGCAAGTCTAATTGAGGAGTCGTTACAACATGTTCTAGCCCGAAGAATATGTACGAAGCCCAAAAGTGGAATATGCTTGAAGCTGCATATCTAATATGAAGGTTGGGTGTAGATTTCAAAAGAGGGTCAACCAGCGCATGCCTCAGATGCGGGATCCTAATGATGGGAATTTATCATCAAAACAATCCAGATCTAGCCCGAAGACCGGAAATAGATTCAGCCAGAGAATCGAAACAATTCAGATCTAGCCAGAAGATCGAAGTAGATTCAGCCAGAGAATCAGAGGAAATAGATTCAGCCAGAGAATCGAAACAAAGGAGATCTAGCCAGAAGATCGAAGAAGATCTAGCCAGAAGATCGAAGTCAGGTCTAGCCCGAAGACCGGAAATAAATTCAGCCAGAGAATCGAAACAATTCAGATCTAGCCAGAAGATCGAAGTAGATTCAGCCAGAGAATCAAAGGAAATAGATTCAGCCAGAGAATCGAAACGAAGGAGATCTAGCCAGAAGATCGAAGAAGATCTAGCCAGAAGATCAAAATCGTATCCAGCCCGAGGATCAAAATTAATATCCAGCTAGAGGATCGAAACTCCAGATTAAGCCAGAGGATCGGAAGAAAAATAAACAGCACGGTGTATTTCCGCGTTTTTGTGGTGTTCTCGGAGCGCAAATTTTCGGTCTATCTTTGGTATTCAATCACAGCTCACCCCGTTTGTCTGATAAGCTGTTCGCTTTCATCCTACTCGGTTTAGCTGATGATTGAATAGGGGCAGCTGTAACACCCCAAAATTTTCCCTCCTCATTCATGCATTCATTTCATATTACATTTCATCATGTCAATCAGAATTAGATCCGGAAAAAAAAAAAAAAAAAAAATGATGAAAAAATAAAACGAAAAAAAAAAAATTTACAAAAATAAATAAATAAATAAAAATAATAATAAGAAAATAAATAAAATATAATAAAAAATTTTGGACTTGGGTCTCTCTCATTTGAACCCATAAAACCATGAAATTCAGTCTATAAATACCAAGGCTTCACTTGAGAAAAAAGGAGGAGAAGCAAAATACTCTGAGGTTTCCTTGAAACAAAACCCTTGACAAAACCTGGAGAGAAACCTGACAGAGAACTCAGAGCAGCCTCCAAACCCTGAAGGGAATTCAACTGCAGAGAATCACCTCTGCCTCACATAAACCCTAAAGATTGTTTTGTAAACCTCACGGGTGCAACTCAATTTCAATCAAGCTCTCCAGTCAGGTTTGCCCTATATCCATCATCTTTATGCTTTCAATTTGAATTTTCTGAATGTATGAGGTATTATGGGTGAATTTGATACCCTTTTGATGCATATGTTTAACAAGAGGTTTAGGCCTCCTACCCTTGGTTGCTTTTTGTGAGCTTTTTGTGAATTGAAAGGGCATGATTCATGTGGTTACATTTTGATTTGGGGGCAACTCTTGGTTACCCTATCTTGTTTCACTAACCCTTTTGTTGAGTTTTTGTGAAGGCACATGACTTTTGCAGGGATAACTTGCGTGGTTTTCCACTTTATTTGTGGGATACCCCCTAGAGGTTCATTCCGATTACCTGTACTGACTCACCTTTCTTTGATGGCATTAGCTTGGGAGATCCCTGGGTTTCTTACTTCTTTAATTGTTGTTACTTCGGATCTTTATCCGTGTGGTACTTTTACCTCTTTTCCGCATTTTATCGCTTTCTTAGCTGGAAGACCTCGATAGGAGGCATTTGTTTTCTTTTGTTTATTTACTTCTGAGCCCCTTGTTGGCACATTTACTTTATACATGTTTGTTTTGTATGTGTTCGTATCCCTGCAGGTAGCGCGGTTCCTTCATCAAGGACTGTCTTTTTGCCCTTGAGCATCCCAAACCCTAAAACCCAAAGCAACACGTTAACTCCTTCTACTACAGGCGAGTAAGTCTCCAAAGGTCGAGCATCTGGTAGATTGCGCAGTGACGTCGTTCGTCCAAAACCCAATCCATAACCCCATAGTTAGCCGAACTACGTTTTGCTCTGATTCTCAGGCCAGATGAGATACGTAGGCATAAGACGCGATGTCTTAGCGAGAACACATCCCCCCAACCCATAGGTAGCCGAGCTACGAAGACTCTGATTCTCATATTCAGATGAGATACGTATGCAGTGGATGCGACATCCGCGCGAGTCATTTTCATTTAACCCTTTTTTTTGGCAAACAGCACAAGATAAACCCACACCCTTTAGACGAAAACTACAAAAGTGGGGTGCTAATACCTTCCCTTCGCATAACCTACTCCCGAACCCAAGATTTGGTTGCGAGACCCCGTCTTGTCCTTTCCTTTTTCAGGTTTACTTCGAGCGTTTCCTTTCCCTTCTTTGGGATGAATAACGCACGGTGGCGACTCTTCTGTCATTTTCTTTCGCCGATTGTTTTTTCGCGCACTGTATTTTTCAGGTTGCGACACACATACCAACACATATGCAAGACATGTGACTCTATGCATGTGGTACCATCTACTACCTCGCCTATTTCCATTGAGGATCAACGAGTGCTCATCTACCTCGCCTATTTCCAATTCAGGATCAACGAGTGCTACATCTACCTCACCTGTTTCCAATTATGATCAATGAGTGCTACATCTACCTCACCTATTTCCAATTAAGGAGCAATGAGTGCTCATGTGAACCCACAGTTTCACCACTTCCACAATGAAGTCGACCATGCTATGAATGAATGCACACATACCAACACATATGAAATTAAGATCATCTCTATCATATTAACATTCCACATATCACCATAACTCAAGTCTATGAATTATCCACCAATGGTACATATACACATTCATAACAACATATCATCCACAATTACATATACACATTCATAACAATATATCATTCACAATCCACCAATGGTACATATACACATTCATAAACAAAATATCATTCATAATTATACATCACTCCATTCATCGTGCAATAACCAATTCATGTTACCACATGAATAATATCAACAAATAATAACAACTCATCAACATCTTAACATCATCGACATAACAACATAATTATCACGCAATCATATTACAACAATGCAACGATTCATCAACCAAACGTATAACCCAATATATTTATCAATACAGTAGGCATGTGAATATTATTGAAACATATTAATAATCAATACCATGTTTTAGGTATGAGCATTAGCTTTCTAACGCTCCAAACTCCACCAAAATCGAACTTACGAGTTAAAAGTTATGATCAAAACCGTGCACGAAGGCATTACTAAAAAGTTATTGTTTTCTAAAGTATGCAACGTAATTTTCATCTTCTTCAACCCTCAGAACGTCCATGAAAATAAATCTGCAAAATTATTTTATTCCTGAAACAAAGTTATAGCCCTCTGTTTCATCTATCCAACACTTCGAACGACACTTGATTTGGACTTACGGATCAAAAGTTATGACCAAAGCGATTTCGACAATAAAACATAAAAACAAGCCGCGAGTGTGATGGAAAGCATGCAGAATTTTCCGCGGTTTTCATCGTTGGAGGACTTCTGGACCTCCGATTTCAATTCCGTAAAAAGCCAAACGTTCAGAAAATTATAACTCACACAATACTCCAAATATATAACGTTAATTTGCAGTTTTAACACAATCAATCACCACAATCAAGCATAATCATCAAAACCTAACAATCCTAAAATCATACAAATTAGGGATTTTAACCTAAACATACATCTACCCATTGACCCGATCATACTAACCTATAATAATAAGGATTCTCCCCTTACCTCTTCAATTGGATGGAAACCCTAGCTCCTCTCTTGTTCTTCCCTTCTTCTCCTCACTTTTCCTCTTCTCTTTCTCTATTGCCTTCAAATGATCAATGAATCCTAAATCTCACTCTCCTCCCCTCTTACTATTTATATTAGCATTCTAGTTGGGCTTAAATCATGACATCCATCTAATTTAATTACTAGGCCCCAATAATACCTAATTTTTAAATATCTCTTATTTAAATTTAAATAAATTAAACCACTCACTATGCACACCAAGTTAGTTAATTCAATTATTTAATTATATCAACTAAATGAATTAATTAACACACCAAATTAATTAATATACTCGATCATTATACTACCTAACAACCGATTAATTACTTAACACTCCAAATAATTTAAATATAATATAATAATAATAATATACGAACTAATTACTAAAATTGGGCTGTTACAACTCTCCCCCACTTAAAAGATTTTCGTCCTCGAAAATTCCTCAAACGAACAACTCCGGATACGATTCCCTCATCTTATCCTCGAGTTCCCAAGTAATATTGTCATTGGTGACTCCGCCCCATATAACTTTCACCAAAGCAATTTCCTTACCACGAAGCTTCTTCACTTCTCAATCTTCTCTAATCTCGTCAAGAATGCCACACGTAAGTTTCAACATACCAAGCTTAATACACGAAGACGTCGCTTAACATAACTAAACAACCTGGCCGGATGGACCGACCTGCCCTTATACCACTAATGTAACACATTAGTGACTATTGACCAACTGGTCGACCATGCTCTGATACCACTAATGTAACACCCCTTTCTCTACCCCAAAATATTTAACATATAATTAGAGTAAATAAGCACGCATATAAACAAAAGGGCGTCACATCGACGTTTTCAAAAACTAAAAGCTTTCGAAAACCAACAATACACCTGGTCATTTAAAATAACACATCTCAGTTATCATGAATATTCAAACATATGTGTTCGCAACGGAAAATAAAGAATACTCATGTATTTCATAAAATGATCCATCTCCCATACCATGATCATCTCTCAACAATCATCTCAAGATAACATAAAGTAAGTAATAACGTAATGCATATCCAAATACGATATGAGTTCGATACTACCAATCTACCCAGTGTTACATGACCAGAGCATTGACTCATTACCTAATCGTCAAACTAAAATACGGAAACTCTCCAGCTAATCTCGAGCGAGCTACCGTCCTCTTACTTCAGTGATACTACTCTGGAGTATCTGCATGATACCCATGTAAATGTAACATTCAAACAGAAAGGGTGAGAATTCAAATCCTTATGAAATAGCATAATAAGGAACAATGATTAAATCAACAATTAAAGGAATTCATCACACCTTGGATAATCATGTCAATAATATTAACCAACATTTATTTCACACGTTTCAAACATACATTAACACTCAAGAATTTAATACAATAATTCAATGCAATATTCTCAAATATACACATAATCACAATTAACACATAATCACATATTTCACCAAGTTAAGTATCCAAACATCACCAAATTCAATTACCATATCTCATACACACATCACAATCACAACCATGCAAACATTCAACTATCACATGACTCTAATGTGACTCAATACAAGACATGTGACTCTATGCATGTGGTACCATCTACTACCTCGCCTATTTCCATTAAGGATCAACGAGTGCTCATCTACCTCGCCTATTTCCAATTCAGGATCAACGAGTGCTACATCTACCTCACTTGTTTCCAATAAGGATCAATGAGTGCTACATCTACCTCACATATTTCCAATTAAGGATCAATGAGTGCTCATGTGAACCCACAGTTTCACCACTTCCACAACGAAGTCGACCATGCTATGAATGAATGCACACATACCAACACATATGCAAGACATGTGACTATATGCATGTGGTATCATCTACTACCTCGCCTATTTCCATTAAGGATCAACGAGTGCTCATCTACCTCGCCTATTTCCAATTCAGGATCAACGAGTGCTACATCTACCTCACCTGTTTCCAATTAGGATCAATGAGTGCTACATCTACCTCACCTATTTCCAATTAAGGATCAATGAGTGCTCATGTGAACCCACAGTTTCACCACTTCCACAATGAAGTCGACCATGCTATGAATGAATGCACACATACCAACACATATGCAATTAAGATCATCTCTACCATCTTAACATTCCACATATCACCATAACTCAACTCTATGAATTATCCACCAATGGTACATATACACATTCATAACAACATATCATCCACAATTACATATACACATTCATAACAATATATCATTCACAATCCACCAATGGTACATATACACATTCATAAACAAAATATCATTCATAATTATACATCACTCCATTCATCGTGCAATAACCAATTCATGTTACCACATGAATAATATCAACAAATAATAACAACTCATCAACATCTTAACATCATCGACATAACAACATAATTATCACGCAATCATATTACAACAATGCAACGATTCATCAACCAAACGTATAACCCAATATATTTATCAATACAGTAGGCATGTGAATATTATTGAAACATATTAATAATCAATACCATGTTTTAGGTATGAGCATTAGCTTTCTAACGCTCCAAACTCCACCAAAATCGAACTTACGAGTTAAAAGTTATGATCAAAACCGTGCACGAAGGCATTACTAAAAAGTTATTGTTTTCTAAAGTATGCAACATAATTTTCATCTTCTTCAACCCCCAGAACGTCCATGAAAAATAATCTGCAAAATTATTTTATTCCTGAAACAAAGTTATAGCCCTCTGTTTCATCTATCCAACACTTCGAACGACACTTGATTTGGACTTACGGATCAAAAGTTATGACCAAAGCGATTTCGACAATAAAACATAAAAAACAAGCCGCGAGTGTGATGGAAAGCATGCAGAATTTTCCGCGGTTTTCATCGTTGGAGGACTTCCGGACCTCCGATTTCAATTCCGTAAAAAGCCAAACGTTCAGAAAATTATAACTCACACAATACTCCAAATATATAACGTTAATTTGCAGTTTTAACACAATCAATCACCACAATCAAGCATAATCATCAAAACCTAACAATCCTAAAATCATGCAAATTAGGGATTTTAACCTAAACATACATCTACCCATTGACCCGATCATACTAACCTATAATAATAAGGATTCTCCCCTTACCTCTTCAATTGGATGGAAACCCTAGCTCCTCTCTTGTTCTTCCCTTCTTCTCCTCACTTTTCCTCTTCTCTTTCTCTATTGCCTTCAAATGATCAATGAATCCTAAATCTCACTCTCCTCCCCTCTTACTATTTATATTAGTATTCTAGTTGGGCTTAAATCATGACATCCATCTAATTTAATTACTAGGCCCAATAATACCTAATTTTTAAATATCTCTTATTTAAAATTTAAATAAATTAAACCACTCACTATGCACACCAAGTTAGTTAATTCAATTATTTAATTATATCAACTAAATGAATTAATTAACACACCAAATTAATTAATATACTCGATCATTATACTACCTAACAACCGATTAATTACTTAACACTCCAAATAATTAAATATAATATAGTAATAATAATATACGAACTAATTACTAAAATTGGGTTGTTACAACTCTCCCCCACTTAAAAGATTTTCGTCCTCGAAAATTCCTCAAACGAACAACTCCGGATACGATTCCCTCATCTTATCCTCGAGTTCCCAAGTAATATTGTCATTGGTGACTCCGCCCCATATAACTTTCACCAAAGCAATTTCCTTACCACGAAGCTTCTTCACTTCTCGATCTTCTCTAATCTCGTCAAGAATGCCACACGTAAGTTTCAACATACCAAGCTTAATACACGAAGACGTCGCTTAACATAACTAAACAACCTGGCCGGATGGACCGACCTGCCCTTATACCACTAATGTAACACACTAGTGACTATTGACCAACTGGTCGACCATGCTCTGATACCACTAATGTAACACCCCTTTCTCTACCCCAAAATATTTAACATATAATTAGAGTAAATAAGCACGCATATAAACAAAAGGGCGTCACATCGACGTTTTCAAAAACTAAAAGCTTTCAAAAACCAACAATACACCTGGTCATTTAAAATAACACATCTCAGTTATCATGAATATTCAAGCATATGTGTTCGTAGCGGAAAATAAAGAATACTCATGTATTTCATAAAATGATCCATCTCCCATACCATGATCATATCTCAACAATCATCTCAAGATAACATAAAGTAAGTAATAACGTAATGCATATCCAAATACGATATGAGTTCGATACTACCAATCTACCCAGTGTTACATGACCAGAGCATTGACTCATTACCTAATCGTCAAACTAAAATACGGAAACTCTCCAGCTAATCTCGAGCGAGCTACCGTCCTCTTACTTCAGTGATACTACTCTGGAGTATCTGCATGATACCCATGTAAAGGTAACATTCAAACAGAAAGGGTGAGAATTCAAATCCTTATGAAATAGCATAATAAGGAACAATGATTAAATCAACAATTAAAGGAATTCATCACACCTTGGATAATCATGTCAATAATATTAACCAACATTTATTTCACACGTTTCAAACATACATTAACACTCAAGAATTTAATACAATAATTCAATGCAATATTCTCAAATATACACATAATCACAATTAACACATAATCACATATTTCACCAAGTTAAGTATCCAAACATCACCAAATTCAATTACCATATCTCATACACACATCACAATCACAACCATGCAAACATTCAACTATCACATGACTCTAATGTGACTCAATACAAGACATGTGACTCTATGCATGTGGTACCATCTACTACCTCGCCTATTTCCATTAAGGATCAACGAGTGCTCATCTACCTCGCCTATTTCCAATTCAGGATCAACGAGTGCTACATCTACCTCACTTGTTTCCAATAAGGATCAATGAGTGCTACATCTACCTCACATATTTCCAATTAAGGATCAATGAGTGCTCATGTGAACCCACAGTTTCACCACTTCCACAACGAAGTCGACCATGCTATGAATGAATGCACACATACCAACACATATGCAAGACATGTGACTATATGCATGTGGTATCATCTACTACCTCGCCTATTTCCATTAAGGATCAACGAGTGCTCATCTACCTCGCCTATTTCCAATTCAGGATCAACGAGTGCTACATCTACCTCACCTGTTTCCAATTAGGATCAATGAGTGCTACATCTACCTCACCTATTTCCAATTAAGGATCAATGAGTGCTCATGTGAACCCACAGTTTCACCACTTCCACAATGAAGTCGACCATGCTATGAATGAATGCACACATACCAACACATATGCAATTAAGATCATCTCTACCATCTTAACATTCCACATATCACCATAACTCAACTCTATGAATTATCCACCAATGGTACATATACACATTCATAACAACATATCATCCACAATTACATATACACATTCATAACAATATATCATTCACAATCCACCAATGGTACATATACACATTCATAACAAAATATCATTCATAATTATACATCACTCCATTCATCGTGCAATAACCAATTAATGTTACCACATGAATAATATCAACAAATAACAACTCATCAACATCTTAACATCATCGACATAACAACATAATTATCACGCAATCATATTACAACAATGCAACGATTCATCAACCAAACGTATAACCCAATATATTTATCAATACATTAGGCATGTGAATATTATTAAAACATATTAATAATCAATACCATGTTTTAGGTATGAGCATTAGCTTTCTAACGCTCCAAACTCCACCAAAATCGGACTTACGAGTTAAAAGTTGTGATCAAAACCGTGCACGAAGGCATTACTAAAAAGTTATTGTTTTCTAAATTATCCAACATAATTTTCATCTTCTTCAACCCCCAGAACGTCCATGAATAATCTCCAAAATTATTTTATTGCTGAAACAAAGTTATAGCCCTCTGTTTCAGCTATCCAACGCTTCGAACGGCAATCGATTTGGACTTACGGATCAAAAGTTATGACTAAAACGATTTCGACAATAAAACATAAAAACAGGCCGCAAGTGTGACGGACAGCATGCAGAATTTTCCGCGGTTTTCATCGTTGGAGGACTTCTGTACCTCCGATTTCAATTCCGTAAAAAGCCAAACGTTCACAAAATTATAACTCACACAATACTCCAAATATATAACGTTAATTTGCAGTTTTAACACAATCAATCACCAAAATCAAGCATAATCATCAAAACCTAACAATCCTAAAATCATGCAAATTAGGGATTTTAACCTAAACATACATCTACCCATTGACCCGATCATACTAACCCATAATAATAAGGATTCCCCCCTTACCTCTTCAAATTGATGGAAACCCTAGCTCCTCTCTTGTTCTTCCCTTCTTCTCTTCACTTTTCCTCTTCTCTTTCTCTATTGCCTTCAAATGATCAATGATCATAATTCTCACTCTCCTCCCCTCTTACTATTTATATTAGTATTCTAGTTGGGCTTAAATCATGACATCCATCTAATTTAATTACTAGGCCCAATAATACCTAATATTTAAATATCTCTTATTTAAATTTAAATAAATTAAACCACTTACTATGCACACCAAGTTAGTTAATTCAATTATTTAATTATATCAACTAAATGAGTTAATTAACACAACAAATTAATTAATATACTCGATCATTATACTACCTAACAACCGATTAATTACTTAACACTCCAAATAATTAAATATAATATAATAATAATAATATACGAACTAATTACTAAAATTGGGCTGTTACAACTCTCCCCCACTTAAAAGATTTCCGTCCTCGAAAATTCCTCAAACGAACAACTCCGGATACGACTCCCTCATCTTATCCTCAAGTTCCCAAGTAATATTGTCATTGGTGACTCCGCCCCATATCACTTTCACCAAAGCAATTTCCTTACCACGAAGCTTCTTCACTTCTCGATCTTCTCTAATCTCGTCAAGAATGCCACACGTAAGTTTCAACATACCAAGCTTAACACACGAAGACGTCGCTTAACATAACTAAACAACCTGGCCGGATTGACCGGCCTGCCCTTATACCACTAATGTAACACATTAGTGACTATTGACCAACTGGTCGACCATGCTCTGATACCACTAATGTAACACCCCTTTCTCTACCCCAAAATATTTAACATATAATCAGAGTAAATAAGCACGCATATAAACAAAAGGGCGTCACATCGACGTTTTCAAAAACTAAAAGCTTTCAAAAACCAACAATACACTTGGTCATTTAAAATAACACATCTCAATTATCATGAATATTCAAGCATATGCGTTCGCAGCGGAAAATAAAGAATACTCATGTATTTCATAAAATGATCCATGTCCCAGACCATGATCATCTCTCAACAATCATCTCAAGATAACATAAAGTAAGTAATAACGTAATGCATATCCAAATACGATATGAGTTCGATATTACCAATCTACCCAGTGTTACATGACCAGAGCATTGACTCATTGCCTAATCGTCAAACTAAAATACGGAAACTCTCCAGCTAATCTCGAGTGAGCTACCGTCCTCTTACTTCAGTGATACTACTCTGGAGTATCTGCACGATACCCATGTAAAGGTAACATTCAAACAGAAAGGGTGAGAATTCAAATCATTATGAAATAGCATAATAAGGCACAATGATTAAATCAACAATTAAAGGAATTCATCACACCTTGGATAATCATTTCAATAATATTAACCAACATTTATTTCACACGTTTCAAACATACATTAACACTCAAGAAGTTAATACAAAAATTCAATGCAATATTCTCAAATATACACATAATCACAATTATCACATAATCACATATTTCACCAAGTTAAGTATCCAAACATCACCAAATTCAATTACCATATCTCATACACACATCACAATCACAACCATGCAAACATTCAACTATCACATGACTCTAATGTGACTCAATGCAAGACATGTGACTCTATGCATGTGGTACCATCTACTACCTCACCTATTTCCATTAAGGATCAACGAGTGCTCATCTACCTCACCTATTTCCAATTCAGGATCAACGAGTGCTACATCTACCTCACCTGTTTCCAATAAGGATCAATGAGTGCTACATCTACCTCACCTATTTCCAATTAAGGATCAATGAGTGCTCATGGGAACCTACAGTTTCACCACTTCCACAATGAAGTCGACCATGCTATGAATGAATGCACACATACCAACACATATGCAATTAAGATCATCTCTACCATCTTAACATTCCACATATCACCATAACTCAACTCTATGAATTATCCACCAATAGTACATATACACATTCATAACAACATATCATCCACAATTACATATACACATTCATAACAATATATCATTCACAATCCACCAATGGTACATATACACATTCATAACAAAATATCATTCATAATTATACATCACTCCATTCATCATGCAATAACCAATTAATGTTACCACATGAATAATATCAACAAATAACAACAACTCATCAACATCCTAACATCATCGACATAACAACATAATTATCACGCAATCATATTACAACAATGCAACGATTCATCAACCAAACGTATAACCAAATATATTTATCAATACAGTAGGCATGTAAATATTATTGAAACGTATTAATAATCAATACCATGTTTTAGGTATGAGCATTAGCTGTCTAACGCTCCAAACTCCACCAAAATCGGACTTACGAGTTAAAAGTTATGATCAAAACCGTGCACGAAGGCATTACTAAAATGTTATTGTTTTCTAAATTATCCAACATAATTTTCATCTTCTTCAACCCCCAGAACGTCCATGAAATAATCTCCAAAATTATTTTATTCCTGAAACAAAGTTATACCCCTCTGTTTCAGCTATCCAATGCTTCGAACGGCACTCGATTTGGACTTACGGATCAAAAGTTATGACCAAAACGATTTCGACAATAAAACATAAAAACAGGCCGCGAGTGTGACGGACAGCATGCAGAATTTTCCGCGGCTTTCATCGTTGGAGGACTTCCGGACCTCCGATTTCAATTCCGTTAAAAGCCAAACGTTCAGAAAATTATAACTCACATAATACTTCAAATATATAACGTTAATTTGCAGTTTTAACACAATCAATCACCACAATCAAACATAATCATCAAAACCTAACAATCCTAAAATCATGCAAATTAGGGATTTTAACCTAAACATACATCTACCCATTGACCCGATCATACTAACCCATAATAAGGATTCCCCCCTAGCTCCTCTCTTGTTCTTCCCTTCTTCTCCTCACTTTTCCTCTTCTCTTTCTCTATTGCCTTCAAATGATCAATGAATCCTAATTCTCACTCTCCTCCCCTCTTACTATTTATATTAGTATTCTAGTTGGGCTTAAATCATGACATACATCTAATTTAATTACTAGGCCTGTCATACCCCAAAATTTGCCCGTTAAGTGTTCAGGACATTTTTCAAGACATTCTAGTCCATCTTCAAGACATTAATGTTAAAGGAACAAGGGTCCAGCGCACAGGTTATCAAATCCAGAAGATGACCTAAACTGGCATGCTCGCTTGGCGAGAAAACCCTTCGCTAGGCGAATCCTTCGCTACTTCACTCGCCTAGCGAGCTCACGAATACCAGAAAATTTTGGGCTTGATTCTGAGCCCACCCAGACACAATTATTATAAATACCTGAACTTTGTTCAGGAAACATAGACACAGAGAGAGAGATAGACAAACGGAAGACAGAGAGGGAACAAGCAAACCCTAACAGAGGCAACCGGAAAAACCCTGGAGGCTAACGAAGAGAATTCAGAGTAACCCCCGGACACCCCGAAGGAAACTCATCTGCACAAAGGTTACCTCCGCCCAACTCAATTTGGTACAAACCATAAGAGTGATCTGCAAGTCCAACAGTTCAATTGCAATTGCAAACAGGTTTGTCACACCCCCCACTATTTTATGCTCCTAATTTGACATCTTCCAATACATGAGGCATTATGATTGATTTTCTAAATGTATCATTAGATTTTGCATATGAGTTTAAGTATGCATGAATGTGTAACACGATATCTTGAATGTTTAACCATGTAATTTCTGTAATGGATGCCATAGGGTTTGGGATTCCTGAAATCGCACTATTATCAAAGAAGAATCCAGAACCCGCAGTCGTTCGCTAGCACTTCGTTGAGCGAACAAGTAGCGAGGGTTCGCCAAGCCTTCGCTAGGCGAGGCAGTAGCGAACCTGGCAGTATTTGTTTTTTCGTTTGCATTCTAATCTGTCCTATACTTGATTGACATGTTTTCTATTGCATCTATACATTGTTTGCCTGACACTATTATTGCCATGATTCTTTTGTTTGGTGCAACTCTCGGTTGCACCCTACCTTGGTATTCTAACTCGTTTGTTGAATTTTTGTGAGGGTTCACATACTTCTGAAGAGACAGTTCGCTAGGTATTCCACTTTATTTGTGGGATACCCTTGTGAAGATTCATCTTAATTACTTGGCTGATTACATTGCCTTCGAACATACGATATGGGCCCTCTCTTTGTTGCCTTACGATATTACGGCCATGTCCCGCGAATGTAAAGATACCCTTAGCAAAGACCCTTCGGTTAAATCATCATAGTTCCTCGAATGTTGCCTTCGAATGCATGACTTTGTCCCTCGATGACCCTTCGTGGTAACCTACGGTTAAATGATGATCGTCCCTTCGAATGCTAAGGTATCCTTACAAATGTTGCCTTCAATGACCAATAGACGACCCTACGATGTCCCCTTACATCCAAAGGATAGATACTACTTACTTCTCAATAGTAAGGACAGTTTTACCCTCATAAGGATTGGAAATACCTATAAAGACCTTGGTTAGGTATAACCCTTAAACGCTTGCTCACAACTCAAAATACTTTTCACACCTCACACTTTTCAAAACATCTTTTAGAAAATCACCACTTGGTATACATTCGCACCAGAATCATTGCCGAGTTATATTTTTCTAAACACCTTTCAAAATCAAACGAGATAAACACTTTGTATACATTCGTACAAGAATCATTACAAAGTTAAACTCTCCTTTCAAAATATTTTCTAAACACACCACATTTTCTCAAATATTTTCTCAAACAAGGAAAACATAAGTGAGTTAAGCGAATTAAGAGCCCATGGATAAACATGGATACAAAGGGTGCTAACACCTTCCCTTTGTATAATGTACCTCCCGAACCCAAAATCTAATCAAGGTCTTTCCTGTTCTTTTCTGCCTTTCCTTATTGGATAAAAGAAAAGTCGGTGGCGACTCTTGCTATCCGCGACATTGCTTTTCAAAGCAAAACACAAAAGTCAGTTCACCGTATAACAGAACTGGCGACTCTGCTGGGGAAATTATAAAAAAAGAGGTTACCTTAAAAAAATAAGGTCATTTATGTTTTCGAATTGTTCCTTTGTCTGATTTACTTTTAAGGGATTGTTTGGGTATTCTATGCTTGAGTGAAAGATCCTACACCCGAATCTAGTGTACCTTATGTAAGTAGCAAGAGATCATCGCGACTGTCCGGCGTATACTGGAATGGTTAAAATGATCGCTACGGTTAATGTGACACTTTAGACGTCCTGATGTTCCTCATGGTTACTTGAGGAAAGATTTGGCGTCTGCGTGGTGTCACCAAAGCATTAACCCGACCTTTAGAACCCTAATTGACTCATCCTAGCCATTAGAAAGTAGTGAGATAACTAACTTCGGTTCCGACTGGGGTTGGTTGATACTCGATACTACACTCTTTGAGATTGGACTTTAGGGAAATTTTGGTCAACCGCTTGGTGTTGCACTGAAGTGGACTTAAGGAAAGGTCGATGATTTGAGATCCCTCTAGAACCCGGTTACTATTCTAGGACAGGTGGAACCAACCAAACTTCAGTGGGGAGGGTACTTACCTATGGAACTCATGCAAGCCTTAAAACCTAGGAATGATTGCGGTGTGACTTGTTTGTGTTTGTTACTTACTTAACATCTTAACATCATAACATCATAACATCATAACATCATGACATCATGACATTGTACTAACCATTTCAAGGACTTAGGGATTTAACTTTGCTCTGTTTTGCAAGGCTATGGCTTCCAGGAAGACCATCCGGATCAATCTTGTAGCGATCTCTCCTCAACTCAAGAATTTAGTGTCAGAGCTTCCCGATCATGCTCAGTTCATCAAGAAACATGGTTCTCTCCTCAATTTAGTCACCACCGGTTTCAAAGAAGATATGATGAGAGTTCTATTCCAGTTCTTCGATCATAAACATCATTGCTTCACCTTCCCAGATTATCAGTTGGTACCCACATTAGAAGAATTCTCCAGGCTGCTGGGGATACCTATCCTTGATCAAACACCTTTCAGTGGTTTAGAAAAGATTCCGAAGTCTGGAGAAGTTGTCGCGGCTTTACACATGACAAAGTTCGACATTGAAACTAATTGGGTAACAAGAAGTGGAGTTAAGGGTTTACTTGCCAAATTTCTGATAAATAAGGCCCGAGAATTCCTAAAGGTTATGAATGTCCATGCTTTCGAAGATGTTCTAGCACTACTAATCTATGGTTTGGTGTTATTTCCTAACCCGGATCAATTCATAGACATGAATGCTGTTAGGATATTTCTCACTCATAACCCTGTGCCCACCTTGCTTGGAGACATTTTGCATTCCCTTCACACTCGTACTATGAAAAGGCAAGGGACTCTCATGTGCTGCGTACCTTTATTATCTAGGTGGTTTATTTCGCACCTTCCTCAATCAGTCTTGAAGAATGAGCAAAATTTGAAATGGTCTCAAAGGATAATGTCGCTCTCACATTCAGACATCCATTGGTGTCCCCAACCCAAAGAAGATGTTATCATCATTGACCGTTGTGGAGAATTCTCTAACGTACCACTCCTGGGGATAAGAGGAGGTATTACTTATAACCCAGCTTTAGCCCTACGTCAGTTTGGTTATGCTCGAAGGGATGGTCCACATGAAATAATTATTCAAGGCACTGTGTTCGACTATGACAACGACTCTCAAGGTCTCCGTCAAAGGTTTGTACGAGCTTGGGGTATGGTGAAAAGAAGTACTTTAGGACAGAAAAACTCTATTCCTATGGAACCTTATCTCAGATGGGTACGCGCCAGAGCTCGTGAGCTTACCATGCCATATCTTGCAATCGGACCTCTGATTGTCGAACCAAAAGTTGAAGGAGGTGCCCCTCAGATCATTCCTTATCTAGATATGCCTACCAATGTTGAAGAATTGAAGAAATCCTGGATCCAGTTGAGAGAGGAAAGGGATACTTTTGAAACTCAGTTCAATGTAGAAAGGAAGAAAGTATTAGAGCTCACCAGCCAACTTAATGAGGAACGAAAACTCAATGCATATCTCCGCCCAAAAAGAAGCCGTCCCTGGGAGACTTGAGCTTTCATTTTATTTTTATTATTATTTTTTGTAATGAACATTGATTAAAAAAATTATTAATAAAAGTTTCCCTCTTTTGGTGGTTTACGCAAAGTTAAATTCCAAAATTCCTTAAAAACATTTCATACATTGCATAGCATCGCATAACATTGCATAACAGGTACTCTAAAGGATCAATGTTCTCACGGTCTCCCTTCTAAACAGAAAGATCGCTCTCGAACAAACTGTCAAAGATCTCCAGGCTCAGAATGCTCAATTCCAGGAGATGATCATGAACTTATCCAAGGGGCAGGAGGAGCTGAAGGCTCTCTTGCTCGAGAAGAAGAAAGACAAGAAAGCTGTGAGTTACATTAACCCGGGAAGAAGACTTAAAGGACAGGCCGCCGGAGTCAAGATTAGAATGCCGAAGGATCAAGAAGAGGAGACAGAAAATGATTCGGAAGAGGAGAATGTTGACCCCTTCAACCCTGAGGACGACGATGAAGATTATGAAAATGAACAGTACTCTCCAAAAGATGATAAGTATAAGTTGCTGGAAGAACGCATGCTAGCTATGGAGGGTCAGAAGGCGCTCGGTCTGGATTTCGAAGGCTTAGGTCTGGTCTCTGATGTGGTCATTCCCCGCAAGTTCAAGGTCCCCGCTTTCACTAAGTATGATGGTGCGTCTTGTCCTCAGATGCATCTGAGAGTTTATCTGAGAAAGATTCAGCCGTATACCACTGATAGGAAGCTATGGATCCATTTCTTCCAAGAGAGTCTGTCTGGCACACATTTAGAGTGGTATTATCAGCTCGAGAGCTCTAACATCCGCACCTGGACTGATTTAGCGACAACTTTCTACAAGCACTACCAGTATAATTCTGAAATAGCGCCTACCCGGCTACAGCTGCAGAATATGACTATGGGCTCTAAAGAAAGCTTCAAAGAATATGCTCAAAAATGGAGAGATTTGGCTGGCAGAGTCAAACCCCCTATGACTGATCGAGAATTAGTGGACATGTTCATGAGTACACTGACTGACCCATTCTACAGCCATCTATTGGGAAGTTCCTCATCGGGTTTCACTGAACTTATATTAACACGTGAACGTGTTGAAAGTGGCATTCGAAGTGGAAAGATACAGGTGGCTACCTCTGCAAGCACCAAAAAGTCCTATCAGGGGAGGAACGAATCAAATGATGTGTACGGTCAAAGGGGGTCACAACAAGAAAAATCGTGACCATACTGTTGGAGCAGTTACGATTGCAGCACCGCCATCTCAAAACTTCCAACACAAACAAGACAGGCCAAGAAGACAGTTTACGAAGATCAATATGACTTTAGCACAGGCACTGCAAGGTATGCTAAAAGCAAATTTAATTACCCTCAGAGATCCTCCTGCAAATCCCGACACTACTTCTCCTCGTTATAATCCCAATGCCAGGTGTGCATATCACTCTGATAGCCCCGGGCATGATACAAACGATTGTTGGTTGTTGAAGAATAGGATTCAGGATATGATCGACGCTGGAGAAATTGAATTTGATCCTCCGGAGACTCCTAATGTCATCACGGCTCCTCTGCCTAATCATGACAAGACTGTTAATGTTGTAGAAGATGTTGATAGCGATTGCGACTTGGATAGCTGGATTTTCCCAACAATTGGTGACGGACTCAATAATTGGAAGGTTGAAGACACTATCTCGATTTCCTTTAGTCAGGAGTAATTGTTATTGCCTATTTTAGTGTTGCAAATTTTTAATTTTTATAATTGAACTTCTTGAAGCATTGTGTCTATGCCCGGGGCACAAATAGCTAATTTGTCAAGGGTTTTGTCATTTTCATAAGCATATCCACATTCAATGAATCAATGGACTTTTTGCATTCAAATATTGCGCTCTTTATCTTTCCTGTCATCTTTTAAACAAGCTATGCTTTCTTACACACACTCACATAACCAATAGCAGATCCATATCCACTCTGGATCCTGTTGATAATAATTCTGCTACTGTTCATTATGACTTTGAAAATCCGATCTACTAAGCCGAGGATGGAAGTGAGGAAGATTGTGAAGTACCTGGAGAGCTTGCCAGACTGTTGCGGCAAGAAGAAAAGACCATACAGCCGCATGAGGAATCAATCGACATTGTAAAGACTGGGTACTAAAGTGGACAAGAAAGAAGTCAGAGGTTTCTTGGGACGCTTGAATTACATTGCCCGATTTATCTCCCATTTGACTGCTACCTGCAAACCCATCTTCAAATTACTGAGAAAAATCAAGAGATAATATGGAACGATGAATGTCAAGAAGCTTTTGACAAAATTAAGAAGTGTCTCCAAGAACCTCCAATTCTGATGCCACCAGTTGAAGGAAGATCTCTAATCATGTATTTGACCGTGTTAGAAAGTTCAATGGGGTGTATTGGGGCAACATGACGAGTCTGGTCGAAAAGAGCATGCCATATACTACCTTAGCAAAAAGTTTACCGACTGTGAAACAAGATACTCATTGCTCGAGAAAACTTGTTGTGCTTTGGCTTGGGCTGCTCGCCGACTAAGACAGTATATGTTGAATCATACCACTTTATTAATTTCTAAGATGGATCCTATCAAATATATATTTGAGAAACCTGCTCTCTCCGGAAGAATAGCAGGATGGCAGATGATTCTAACAGAGTATGATATCCAGTATACTACCCAGAAGGCAATCAAAGGAAGCGTGGAGCCATGATGCTGGCTACAATGGATGACGAAGAGTCCCCGCATCCCGTGAACACGGACATTGTTAAAAAATACTACGCATGTACACCCGGCAAGTCGAAAACCTGAAAAGGCGGCTTGGGCAAAAAAGGGTATCCTGGTGGACTGAAAACCTGAAAAGGCGGTCCAGGCAAAAATTAGGGATTAAAGCGTATGACTATGTCCCGTTCTCGGTCAGCTTCACCCCAGATCAAAGGGACTGAACAAGCCAATCACTTCTATCCGACAGCAGGAGATGAGAGGCTTGAAGACATAATGACAGTAGTGGAATTAAGATCAATAGGACTTTTTCTTCATAGCTTTTTCTTTGTTTTCTTGACAATTTCCTCTTACTAGGATTTCTGTCTCCTTGTACTCAAATTGCCTGTTTATAGGCCCTCTTTCAAAATCAATGCAATTTTATTTCCAAAAAGATGCTTATGTTTTACTTTCTCTGTTTTGTTTGCATAAACGTCCATTTATTTAATTCGAATTAATATATGCATTTGAACATGATTGATGTTTACCGAAAATACATGCATAAAATAGAAATAGCAGTTACTAAAAGACTTTAGGGTCGAGGATAAAGTCTAACCATGCTTTCCGATGAATCCGGTTGCTAATCCTATTCCCTAGCAAAACCAGTTATTTCCCAGAAGAAATTGGCATTACTAGACAAACGGGTCATCTCTTTTATCCCCCAGCCAGGTCCTGTTGAATATTTCTACCATCAGACAAGAAATAAAATATCCCCAGCTAAGAAAGGGTCATCAATACAAATATGGGGATTTATGTTCCCCTGGCAAAGTTTTTCGGACGCATAATTCATTCATGCATCATTTCACATCATATACATGCATGCAATGTTCGCATTCATTTTCAAAAGCATAAAACATCTCATGCATCATGACATGGCATGAGGCTAACTTTTTTTCAGGTTAATTATCCTCCCAATACAGTCAAAATAAAGGTTCATTCAGACGGACACCCTCATCGGTTACATTTGAGATTCAGATGCATCTTTCAGATATAATCCATATGAATGTTCATTCTGATAAGCATTCTGACATCCTCCTAAATGATGGCATCTGTAAGCCCATCCCGGACATTTATCGCGGATACAACATATACAAACATTATCAGATATAGCCTAACGTACAGCTCATTCTAATTCAGCCTACCGTATGGTTCCTTCGACTGTTCCAATACGGTCTAGCGTACGACCCATTTGGATGTTCATCCCCCTCAGATACTACCTAGCGAATGATACATTCTGAAATGTAGTCTAGCGTATGACTACCCCTTTCATCATCAGATACAGCCTAACGGATGGCTCATTCTACGACTCAGATACGATCTAGCGTACGATCCATTCTGATCTTTATTCCTCAGATACTACCTAGCGTACGGTACATTCTGAAATGTAGTCTAGCGTACGACTACCTTTTATCTCAGATACAGCCTAACGAACGGCTCATTCTGCTACTCAGATACGATCTAGCGTACGATCCATTCTGACCTTTATTTCTCCAGATACAGCCTAACGGATGGGTCATTCTGCTACTCAGATACGATCTAGCGTACGATCCATTCTGACCTTTATTTCTCCAGATACAGCCTAACGGACGGCTCATTCTGCTACCCAGATACTACCTAGCATACGGTACATTCTGAAATGTAGTCTAGCGTACGACTGCCCTTTATCTCAGATACAGCCTAACGGACGGCTCATTCTGCTACTCAGATACGATCTAGCGTATGATCCGGTCTGATCTTTCATCCCCAGTAAAGTCACCCGCCTAATGCATGATTCATTCTGCTACTCAGAAACGATCTAGCGTATGATCCGGTCTGATCTTTCATCCCCAGTAAAGTCACTCGCCTAATGGATGACTCATTCTGCTATTCAGATACGATCTAGCGTACGATCCATTCTGATCTTTACCTCTCCAGATACAGCCTGGCGGACGGTTCATTCTGCAATTCAGATACGATCTAGCGTATGATCCATTCTGATCCTTTATCCCCAGCAGCGTATGACCCATTCTGATCCTTATCTCATCAAGTTCAGCTCCCCCATCATCATACTTTCTGGATGGCATCTCTAAGCCCATCTCCATCAAGACTAACTTTTAATTAACAAGCGCAAATTTTTGGGGCATTCTAAGTGTTCAATAATCTTACACCTCCAGATCACGAATGGCATACATACAATTCTAACTCTCTCGGTTTATGAATATTGAACAGGGGAAGCTGTCATACCCCAAAATTTGCCCGTTAAGTGTTCAGGACATTTTTCAAGACATTCTAGTCCATCTTCAAGACATTAATGTTAAAGGAACAAGGGTCCAGCGCACAGGTTACCAAGTCCAAAAGATGACCTAAACTGGCATGCTCGCTAGGCGAGCAAACCCTTCGCTAGGCGAATCCTTCGCTACTTCACTCGCCTAGCGAGCTCACGAATACCAGAAAATTTTGGGCTTGATTCTGAGCCCACCCAGACACAATTATTATAAATACCCGAACTTTGTTCAGGAAACATAGACACAGAGAGAGAGATAGACAGACGGAAGACATAGAGGGAACAAGCAAACCCTAACAGAGGCAACCGGAAAAACCCTGGAGGCTAATGAAGAGAATTCAGAGTAACCCCCGGACACCCCGAAGGAAACTCATCTGCACAAAGGTTAACTCCGCCCAACTCAATCTGGTACAAACCATAAGAGTGATCTGCAAGTCCAACAGTTCAATTGCAATTGCAAACAGGTTTGTCACACCCCTCACTATTTTATGCTCCTAATTTGACATCTTCCAATACATGAGGCATTATGATTGAATTTCTAAATGTATCATTAGATTTTGCATATGAGTTTAAGTATGCATGAATGTGTAACACGATATCTTGAATGTTTAACCATGTAATTTCTGTAATGGATGCCATAGGGTTTGGGATTCCTGAAATCGCACTGTTATCAAAGAAGAATCCATAACCCGCATCCGTTCGCTAGCACTTCGCTGAGCGAACAAGTAGCGAGGGTTCGCCAAGCCTTCGCTAGGCGAGGCAGTAGCGAACCTGACAGTATTTGTTTTTTCGTTTGCATTCTAATCTGTCCTGTACTTGATTGACATGTTTTCTATTGCATCTATACGTTGTTTGCCTAACACTATTATTACCATGATTCTTTTGTTTGGTGCAACTCTCGGTTGCACCCTACCTTGGTATTCTAACTCGTTTGTTGAATTTTTGTGAGGGTTCACATACTTCTGAAGAGACAGTTCGCTAGGTATTCCACTTTATTTGTGGGATACCCTTGTGAAGATTCATCTTAATTACTTGGCTGATTACATTGCCTTCGAACATACGATATGGGCCCTCTCTTTGTTGCCTTACGATATTACGGCCATGTCCCGCGAATGTAAAGATACCCTTAGCAAAGACCCTTCGGTTAAATCATCATAGTTCCTCGAATGTTGCCTTCGAATGCATGACTTTGTCCCTCGATGACCCTTCGTGGTAACCTACGGTTAAATGATGATCGTCCCTTCGAATGCTAAGGTATCCTTACAAATGTTGCCTTCAATGACCAATAGACGACCCTACGATGTCCCCTTACATCCAAAGGATAAGACTACTTACTTCTCAATAGTAAGGACAGTTTTACCCTCATAAGGATAGGAAATACCTATAAAGACCTTGGTTAGGTATAACCCTTAAACGCTTGCTCACAACTCAAAATACTTTTCACACCTCACACTTTTCAAAACATCTTTTAGAAAATCACCACTTGGTATACATTCGCACCAGAATCATTGCCGAGTTATATTTTTCTAAACACCTTTCAAAATCAAACGAGATAAACACTTTGTATACATTCGTACAAGAATCATTACAAAGTTAAACTCTCCTTTCAAAATATTTTCTAAACACACCACATTTTCTCAAATATTTTCTCAAACAAGGAAAACATAAGTGAGTTAAGCGAATTAAGAGCCCATGGATAAACATGGATACAAAGGGTGCTAACACCTTCCCTTTGTATAATGTACCTCCCGAACCCAAAATCTAATCAAGGTCTTTCCTGTTCTTTTCCGCCTTTCCTTATTGGATAAAAGAAAAGTCGGTGGCGACTCTTGCTATCCGCGACATTGCTTTTCAAAGCAAAACACAAAAGTCAGTTCACCGTATAACAAGGCCCAATAATACATAATATTTAAATATCTCTTATTTAAATTTAAATAAATTAAACCACTCACTATGCACACCAAGTTAGTTAATTCAATTATTTAATTATATCAACTAAATGAATTAATTAACACACCAAATTAATTAATATACTCGATCATTATACTACCTAACAACCGATTAATTACTTAACACTCCAAATAATTAAATATAATATAATAATAATAATATACGAACTAATTACTAAAATTGGGTTGTTACAACTCTCCCCCACTTAAAAGATTTTCGTCCTCGAAAATTCCTCAAACGAACAACTCCGGATACGATTCCCTCATCTTATCCTCGAGTTCCCAAGTAATATTGTCATTGGTGACTCCGCCCCATATCACTTTCACCAAAGAAATTTCCTTACCACGAAGCTTCTTCACTTCTCGATCTTCTCTAATCTCGTCAAGAATGCCACACGTAAGTTTCAACATACCAAGCTTAACACACGAAGACGTCGCTTAACATAACTAAACAACCTGGCCGGATGGACCGGCCTGCCCTTATACCACTAATGTAACACATTAGTGACTATTGACCAACTGGTCGACCATGCTCTGATACCACTAATGTAACACCCCTTTCTCTACCCCAAAATATTTCACATATAATCAGAGTAAATAAGCACGCATATAAACAAAAGGGCGTCACATCGACGTTTTCAAAAACTAAAAGCTTTCAAAAACCCACAATACACCTGGTCATTTAAAATAACACATCTCAATTATCATGAATATTCAAGCATATGCGTTCGCAGCGGAAAATAAAGAATACTCAACAATCATAAAATGATCCATGTCCCATACCATGATCATCTCTCAACAATCATCTCAAGATAACATAAAGTAAGTAATAAGGTAATGCATATCCAAATACGATATGAGTTCGATACTACCAATCTATCCAGTGTTACATGACCAGAGCATTGACTCATGACCTAATCGTCAAACTAAAATACGGAAACTCTCCAGCTAATCTCGAGCGAGCTACCGTCCTCTTACTTTAGTGATACTACTCTGGAGTATCTGCACGATACCCATGTAAAGGTAACATTCAAACAGAAAGGGTGAGAATTCAAATCATTATGAAATAGCATAATAAGGCACAATGATTAAATCAACAATTAAAGGAATTCATCACACCTTGGATAATCATGTCAATAATATTAACCAACATTTATTTCGCACGTTTCAAACATACATTAACACTCAAGAAGTTAATATAAAAATTCAATGCAATATTCTCAAATATACACATAATCACAATTATCACATAATCACACATTTCACCAAGTTAAGTATCCAAACATCACCAAATTCAATTATCATATCTCATACACACATCACAATCACAACCATGAAAACATTCAACTATCACGTGACTCTAATGTGACTCAATGCAAGACATGTGACTCTATGCATGTGGTACCATCTACTACCTCGCCTATTTCCATTAAGGATCAACAAGTGCTCATCTACCTCGACTATTTCCAATTCAGGATCAACGAGTGCTACATCTACCTCACCTGTTTCCAATAAGGATCAATGAATGCTACATCTACCTCACCTATTTCCAATTAAGGATCAATGAATGCTCATGTGAACCCACAGTTTCACCACTTCCACAATGAAGTCGATCATGCTATGAATTAATGCACACATACCAACACATATGCAAGACATGTGACTCTATGCATGTGGTACCATCTACTACCTCGCCTATTTCCATTAAGGATCAATGAGTGCTCATCTACCTCGCCTATTTCCAATTCAGGATCAACGAGTGCTACATCTACCTCACCTGTTTCCAATTAGGATCAATGAGTGCTACATCTACCTCACCTATTTCCAATTAAGGATCAATGAGTGCTCATGTGAACCCACAGTTTCACCACTTCCACAATGAAGTCGACAATGCTATGAATGAATGCACACATACCAACACATATGCAATTAAGATCATCTCTACCATCTTAACATTCCACATATCACCATAACTCAACTCTATGAATTATCCACCAATGGTACATATACACATTCATAACAACATATCATCCACAATTACATATACACATTCATAACAATATATCATTCACAATTCTCCAATGGTACATATACACATTCATAACAAAATATCATTCATAATTATACATCACTCTATACATATACACATTCATAACAACATATCATCCACAATTACATATACACATTCATAACAATATATCATTCACAATCCTCCAATGGTACATATACACATTCATAACAAAATATCATTCATAATTATACATCACTCTGTTCATCGTGCAATAACCAATTCATGTTACCACATGAATAATATCAACAAATAACAACAACTCATCAACATCTTAACATCATCGACATAACAACATAATTATCACGCAATCATATTACAACAATGCAACGATTCATCAACCAAACGTATAACCCAATATATTTATCAATACAGTAGGCATGTGAATGTTATTAAAACATATTATAAAAATCAATACCATGTTTTAGGTATGAGCATTAGCTTTCTAACGCTCCAAACGCCACCAAAATCGGACTTACGAGTTAAAAGTTATGATCAAAACCGTGCACGAAGGCATTACTAAAAAGATATTGTTTTCTAAATTATCCAACATAATTTTCATCTTCTTCAACCCCTAGAACGTCCATGAAATAATCTCCAAAATTATTTTATTCCTGAAACAATTGTTATAGCCCTCTGTTTCGATTATCCAACGCTTCGAACGGTACTCGATTTGGACTTACGGATCAAAAGTTATGACCAATACGATTTCGACAATAAAACATAAAAACAGGCCGCGAGTGTGACAGACAGCATGCAGAATTTTCCGCGGTTTTCATCGTTGAAGGAATTCCGGACCTCCGATTTCAATTCCGTAAAAAGCCAAACGTTCAGAAAATTATAAATCACACAATACTCCAAATATATAACGTTAATTTGCATTTTTAACACAATCAATCACCACAATCAAGCATAATCATCAAAACCTAACAATCCTAAAATCATACAAATTAGGGATTTTAACCTAAACATACATCTACTCATTGACCCGATCATACTAACCCAAAATAATAAGGATTCCCCCCTTACCTCCTCAATTGGATGGAAACCCTAGCTCCTCTCTTGTTCTTCCCTTCTTCTCCTCACTTTTCCTCTTCTCTTTCTCTATTGCCTTCAAATGATCAATGAATCCTAATTCTCACTCTCCTCCCCTCTTACTATTTATATTAGTATTCTAGTTGGGCTTAAATCATGACATCCATCTAATTTAATTACTAGGCCCAATAATACCTAACATTTAAATATCTCTTATTTAAATTTAAATAAATTAAACCACTCACTATGCACACCAAGTTAGTTAATTCAATTATTTGTTTATATCAACTAAATGAATTAATTAACACACCAAATTAATTAATATACTCGATCATTATACTACCTAAAAACCGATTAATTACTTAACACTCCAAATAATTAAATATAATATAATAATAATAATATACGAACTAATTACTAAAATTGGGCTGTTACAACTCTCCCCCACTTAAAATATTTTCGTCCTCGAAAATTCCTCAAACAAACAACTCCGGATACGACTCCCTCATCTTATCCTCGAGTTCCCAAGTAATATTGTCATTGGTGACTCCGCCCCATATCACTTTCACCAAAGCAATTTCCTTACCGCGAAGCTTCTTCACTTCTCGATCTTCTCTAATCTCGTCAAGAATGCCACACGTAAGTTTCAACATACCAAGCTTAACACACGAAGACGTCGCTTAACATAACTAAACAACCTGGCCGGATGGACCGACCTGCCCTTATACCACTAATGTAACACATTAGTGACTATTGACCAACTAGTCGACCATGCTCTAATACCACTAATGTAACACCCCTTTCTCTACCCCAAAATATTTAACATATAATCAGAGTAAATAAGCACGAATATAAACAAAAGGGCGTCACATCGACGTTTTCAATTAGGATCAACGAATGCTACATCTACCTCACCTATTTCCAATTAAGGATCAATGAGTGTTCATGTGAACCCATAGTTTTACCACTTCCACAATGAAGTCGACCATGCTATGAATGAATGCACACATACCAACACATATGCAATTAAGATCATCTCTACCATCTTAACATTCCACATATCACCATAACTCAACTCTATGAATTGTCCACCAATGGTACATATACACATTCATAACAGCATATCATCCACAATTACATATACACATTCATAACAATATATCATTCACAATCCACCAATGGTACATATACACATTCATAACAAAATATCATTCATAATTATACATCACTCCATTCATCATGCAATAACCAATTCATGTTACCACATGAATAATATCAACAAATAACAACAACTCATCAACATCATAACATCATCGACATAACAACATAATTATCACGCAATCATATTACAACGATGCAACGATTCATCAACCAAACGTATAACCCAATATATTTATCAATACAATAGGCATATGAATATTATTAAAACATATTAACAATCAATACCATGTTTTAGGTATGAGCATTAGCTTTCTAACACTCCAAACTCCACCAAAATCGAACTTACGAGTTAAAAGTTATGATCAAAACCGTGCACGAAGGCATTACTAAAAAGTTATTGTTTTCTAAATTATCCAACATAATTTTCATCTTCTTCAACCCCCAGATCGTCCATGAAATAATCTCCAAAATTATTTTATTCCTGAAACAAAGTTATAGCCCTCTGTTTTAGTTATGTAACGCTTCGAACGACACTCGATTTGGACTTACGGATCCAAAGTTATGACCAAAACGTTTTCGACAATAAAACATAAAAACAGGCCGCGAGTGTGACGGACAGCATGCAGAATTTTCCGCGGTTTTCATCGTTGCAGGACTTCCGGACCTCCGATTTCAATTCCGTAAAAAGCCAAACGTTCAGAAAATTAAAACTCACACAATACTCCAAATATATAACGTTAATTTGCAGTTTGACACAATCAAGCATAATCATCAAAACCTAACAATCCTAAAATCATGCAAATTAGGGATTTTAACCTAAACATACATCTACCAATTGACCCGATCATACTAACCCATAATAATAAGGATTCCCCCTTACCTCTTCAATTGGATGGAAACCCTAGCTCCTCTCTTGTTCTTCCCTTCTTCTCCTCACTTTTCCTCTTCTCTTTCTCTATTGCCTTCAAATGATCAATGATTCCTAATTCTCACTCTCCTCCCATCTTATTATTATATTAGTATTCTAGTTGGGCTTAAATCATGACATCCATCTAATTTAATTACTAGGCCCAATAATACCTAATATTTAAATATCTCTTATTTAAATTTAAATAAATTAAACCATACACTATGCACACCAAGTTAGTTAATTCAATTATTTAATTATATCAACTAAATGAATTAATTAACACACCAAATTAATTAATATACTCGATCATTATACTACCTAACAACCGATTAATTACTTAACACTCCAAATAATTAAATATAATATAATAATAATATACGAACTAATTACTAAAATTGGGCTGTTGCAACTCTCCCCCACTTAAAAGATTTTCGTCCTCGAAAATTCCTCAAACGAACAACTCCGGATACGATTCCCTCATCTTATCCTCGAGTTCCCAAGTAATATTGTCATTGGTGACTCCGCCCCATATCACTTTCACCAAAGCAATTTCCTTACCACGAAGCTTCTTCACTTCTCGATCTTCTCTAATCTCGTCAAGAATGCCACACGTAAGTTTCAACATACCAAGCCTAACACACGAAGACGTCGCTTAACATAATTAAACAACCTAGCCGGATGGACCGGCCTGCCCTTATACCACTAATGTAACACATTAGTGACTATTGACCAACTGGTCGACCATGCTCTGATACCACTAATGTAACACCTCTTTCTGTACCCCAAAATATTTAACATATAATCAGAGTAAATAAGCACGCATATAAACAAAAGGGCGTCACATCGACGTTTTCAAAAACTAAAAGCTTTCAAAAACCAACAATACTCCTGGTCATTTAAAATAACACATCTCAATTATCATGAATATTCAAGCATATGCGTTCGCAACGGAAAATAAAGAATACTCATGTATTTCATAAAATGATCCATGTCCCATACCATGATCATCTCTCAAGAATCATCTCAAGATAACATAAAGTAAGTAATAACGTAATGCATATCCAAATACGATATGAGTTCGATACTACCAATCTACCCAGTGTTACATGACCAGAGCATTGACTCATTACCTAATCGTCAAACTAAAATACGGAAACTCTCCAGCTAATCTCGAGCGAGCTACCGTCCTCTTACTTCAGTGATACTACTCAGGGGTATCTGCACGATACCCATGTAAAGGTAACATTCAAACAGAAAGGGTGAGAATTCAAATCATTATGAAATAGCATAAAAAGGCACAATGATTAAATCAACAATTAAAGGAATTCATCACACCTTGGATAATCATGTCAATAATATTAACCAACATTTATTTCACACGATTCAAACATACATTAACACTCAAGAAGTTAATACAAAAATTCAATGCAATATTCTCAAATATACACATAATCACAATTATCACATAATCACATATTTCACCAAGTTAAGTATCCAAACATCACCAAATTCAATTACCATATCTCATACACACATCACAATCACAACATGCAAACATTCAACTATCACATGACTCTAATGTGACTCAATGCAAGACATGTGACTCTATGCATGTGGTACCATCTACTACCTCGCCTATTTCCATTAAGGATCAACGAGTGCTCATCTACCTCGCCTATTTCTAATTCAGGATCAACGAGTGCTACATCTACCTCACCTGTTTCCAATTTGGATCAATGAGTGCTACATCTACCTCACCTATTTCCAATTAAGGATCAATGAGTTCTCATGTGAACCCACAGTTTCACCACTTCCACAATGAAGTCGACCATGCTATGAATGAATGCACACATACACCCACATATGCAATTAAGATCATCTCTACCATCTTAACATTCCACATATCACCATAACTCAACTCTATGAATTATCCACCAATGGTACATATACACATTCATAACAACATATCATCCACAATTACATATACACATTCATAACAATATATCATTCACAATCCATCAATGGTACATATACACGTTCATAACAAAATATCATTCATAATTATACATCACTCCATTCATCGTGCAATAACCAATTCATGTTACCACATGATTAATATCAACAAATAACAATAACTCATCAACATCTTAACATCATCGACATAACAACATAATTATCACACAATCATATTACAACAATGCAACGATTCATCAACCAAACGTATAACCCAATATATTTATCAATACAGTAGGCATGTGAATATTATTAACACAATTTAACAATCAATACCATGTTTTAGGTATGAGCATTAGCTTTCTAACGCTCCAAACGCCACCAAAATCGGACTTAGGAGTTAAAAGTTATGATCAAAACCGTGCACGAAGGCATTACTAAAAAGTTATTGTTTTCTAAATTATTCAACATAATTTTCATCTTCTTCAACCCCCAGAACGTCCATGAAATAATCTCCAAAATTATTTTATTCCTGAAACAAAGTTATAGCCCTCTGTTTCAGCTATCCAACACTTCGAACGGCACTCGATTTGGACTTACGGATCAAACGTTATGACCAAAACGATTTCGACAATAAAACATAAAAACAGGCCGCGAGTGTGACGGACAGCATGCATAATTTTCCGCGACTTCATCGTTGGAGGACTTCCGGACCTCCGATTTCAATTGCGTGAAAAGCCAAACGTTCAGAAAATTATAACTCACACAATACTCCAAATATATAACGTTAATTTGCAGTTTTAACACAATCAATCACCACAATCAAGCATAATCATCAAAACCTAACAATCCTAAAATCATGCAAATTAGGGATTTTAACCTAAACATACATCTACTCATTGACCCGATCATACTAACCCATAATAATAAGGATTCCCCCCTTACCTCTTCAATTGGTTGGAAACCCTAGCTCCTCTCTTGGTCTTCCCTTCTTCTCCTCACTTTTCCTCTTCTCTTTCTCTATTGCCTTCAAATGATCAATGAATCCTAATTCTCACTCTCCTCCCCTCTTACTATTTATATTAGTATTCTAGTTGGGCTTAAATCATGACACCCATCTAATTTAATTACTAGGCCCAATAATATCTAATATTTAAATATCTCTTATTTAAATTTAAATAACCTAAACCACTCACTATGCACACCAAGTTAGTTAATTCAATTATTTAATTATATCAACTAAATGAATTAATTAACACACCAAATTAATTAATATACTCGATCATTATACTACCTAACAACCGATTAATTACTTAACACTCCAAATAATTAAATATAATATAATAATAATAATATACTAACTAATTACTAGAATTGAGCTGTTACAACTCTCCCCCACTTAAAAGATTTTCGTCCTCGAAAATTCCTCAAACGAACAACTCCGGATACGATTCCCTCATCTTATCCTCGAGTTCCCAAGTAATATTGTCATTGGTGACTCCGCCCCATATCACTTTCACCAAAGCAATTTCCTTACCACGAAGCTTCTTCACTTCTCGATCTTCTCTAATCTCGTCAAAAATGCCACATGAAAGTTTCAACATACCAAGCTTAACACACGACGACGTCGCTTAACATAACTAAACAACCTAGCCGGATGGACCGACCTGCCCTTATACCAGTAATGTAACACATTAGTGACTATTGACCAACTGGTCGACCATGCTCTGATACCACTAATGTAACATGTAACACCCTTCTAAAATACCCCAATAATCAATTAATTCAACAAAATATAAATCAGAGTAGATATGCAATTTAAGGGTGTCACACTTGACACTTCACACCATTCACCATAATAACTTGTCATGCTCATTTATTAATCAAAATAAAACATTGCACAATTCACAGCGGATAGAGATCTAATCAATCATGCAAACCATGTAATCACATTACATGTAAAACTGTTCAACAACCACAATTGAAAACAAAGTAAACATCCCGTCCCGATGTTACATCTACCAGAGCATGACCCACTAAGGAACTACACTAGACTCCAAGCACTAGCTTCTACTCAATCACTGCTCGTTACCTGAAACATAGTTGTAAGGGTGAGTTCCTCAATCGATATAATAAGCATTATAAAATATCATGTAATGCTAAGTAATTTAACACATTTCATCACCCAAATCAGATCACACATTCAGCAACGGCACATCAACTCGAAATCATAATCATACTCAACCCAACACAAAACACATGTATAATATTGGAATACATCCATTCATATTATACGCCATACATACATTAAGCAATGAGACTCCATGCATGCGGTACCGACTATTCGTGAACACATAGTTCAACCTCACCGATCAAACCCAGATACGGCTACCAAACTCACTAGTCCCACTCATTTGAGACCTAGTGACTCACTCACTAATTCCTCACCATGGAAATTAGCTACCACCCCAAGGGCTATGCTATGCACGCTAAATCACCTAGCATGCAAACATCAACAACAATCCACAATAACTCACTCACTAATTCCTCACCATGGGAATTAGCTACCACCATAAAGGCCATACTATACACGCTAAATCACCTAGCATGCAAACATCAACAACAATCCACAGTGGACACATGCTCACACTCTAAGCCATAAACAGTCCATTCACAATTGCATACATAACCGATACATTCACAGCATTATGCATACCATCATACGTCATCAGCATATTTATCACAGAATCATATTCATATCATGCCAAATAATAAATCACAGTATTAGCACACTCTACTAATACCTATACTGCTCAAAACAACGGGAAATGATCCCTACTATATCATACACCAATATAGGCCAAACGTCAAATATGTACACAATATTTGAATATCAATTTTCCACTTTCCAAACAGTGTTAACCGGTTAACGCCCTGGGTTAACCGGTTAACGCAACACAGAACACGCTTCCTAGCACATTTTAACAGTGTTAACCGGTTAACGCCCTGGGTTAACCGGTTAACGCAAGACAGACAGCAATTTCTCATAATTCATAACAGTGTTAACCGGTTAACACCCTGGGTTAACCGGTTAACGCAAGACAGAAAGCTGTTCCTGCGCTAACACGAACAGAATGCAGAATCCCCCGCATTTTTCGCCGTCGGAGGACTTCCGGACCTCCAATTTCAATTCCGTAAAAAGCTACACGTCCAGAAATTTACGACTCACCCACAAATAGATTCAATTACAGTTTTAACATAACTTATTCATCACCATTTACAGCATTCCTCATCCCAATTAGGGTCAATTCAATGGCTTATTACTACCCATTACATGTTAACCCATAATACCCATTAAACGACGATAAACCCCCCTTACCTGAGTTAATCCGGCAATTGATTCTTTAACTTCAAGCTTTTCCCTTCTTCAACCCTTGTTCTCTTGCTCTTCCTCTTTGCCCTTTTCTCACTTTCTGTCGCTTCTCTGGTTTTCACGTGAAAAAACCCTTTTTACCAAATGGAACTCTTTATATAAATTCCAACTTTATTATTCCAATAATAATAATCCAATAATATTCCAATTATTTAATTAAATTAATAAATATATTATTAACTTAATTTAAATAATTATCATATTTTATCGGGGTGTTACAAGATACTCATTGCTCGAGAAAACTTGATGTGCTTTGGCTTGGGCTGCTCTCCGACTAAGACAGTATATGTTGAATCATACCACTTTATTGATTTCTAAGATGGATCCTATCAAATATATATTTGAGAAACCTGCCCTCTCCGGAAGAATAGCAAGATGGCAGATGATTTTAACAGAGTATGATATCCAATATACTACTCAGAAAGCAATCAAAGGAAGCGTGTTAGCTGATCATTTGGCTCATCAAGCAGTTGATGATTACCAATCTATGAATTTTGAGTTCCCAGATGAGGATGTCATGCTTGTTACTGATCATGGAGAACCTGGACCAGATGAAGGACCCGAACTGGGATCCCGATGGACTATGGTTTTTGATGGATCTTCTAATGCATTGGGCAATGGTGTTGGTGTTGTAATTATTTCTCCCAAGGTTTGCCATACGCCTTTCACTGCTAGACTATGTTTTGATTGTACCAATAATATGGCTGAGTATGAAGCATGTATTTTGGGACTCAAAGCTGCTATAGACCTGAAAATCAAGTTTTTGAGTGTGTACGGAGATTCAGCCTTAGTAATCAGTCAAATCAAAGGAGAATGGGACACTAAACATCTGAATCTCATCCCTTATCGAGAGAGGGTGTTGACATTAATCCCATACTTTGAAGAGATTACATTCGAACATATTCCACGAGAAGAGAATCAGTTGGCAGACGCATTGGCTACCATGTCATCTATGTTCAGAGTCAGATGGGATAATGAAGCTCCCAGGATCACCATTAAACGATTAGATGAACCAGCATATTGTTATGAACTTAATACTGATGAAGTAGAAGAGAAACCTTGGTTCCACGAAGTAAAAAGATATTTAGAAACTCAGGAATACTCTGAAGGGGCATCCATCAATGACAGAAAATTTCTAAGGAAGTTCTCCGCTAAATTCTTTTTGAGTAATGGAGTATTATACAAACGTAATCATGATTCGACTTTGCTTCGCTGTGTGGATAAAAAGGAAGCAGAAAAGATTATGGAAGACATACATGACGGTATTTTTAGGACTCATTCTAGTGGACATACGATGGCCAAGAAGATTCTGAGATCAGGGTATTATTGGTCTACCATGAAAGCTGATTGCCACCATCACTCCAGAACTTGTCACAAGTGCCAGATCTATGCGGACAAAGTAGATATACCTCCTGCTCCATTGAACGTGTTGACAGCCCCTTGGCCCTTTGCAATGTGGGGCATTGATATGATCGGAGAGATTAAACCTACTGCTTCTAATGGACATCGTTTCATTCTTGTTGCTATTGATTACTTTACAAAGTGGGTAGAGGCAGCCTCATTTGCTTCTGTCACCAAGAATGTGGTGGCACGGTTCATCAAGAATAGTCTTATTTGTCGATATGGCATCCCTGAAAGAGTTATCACAGACAATGGCACCAATTTGAACAACAAGATGATTACTGAACTCTGCACGCAGTTCAAAATAAAACACCATAACTCTTCTCCGTACCGGCCAAAGATGAATGGCATCGTAGAAGCTGCTAATAAGAATATTAAGAAGATCATACAAAAGATGACAGTAACATACAAAGACTGGCATGAGATGTTACCCTTTGCTCTTCATGGTTATCGCACTTCAGTGCGCACTTCGACAGGGGCAACTCCTTTCTCTTTAGTCTACGGAATGGAAGCCATTTTACCAGTGGAAGTTCAGATTCCCTCTCTAAGAATTATGAGAGATGCAGGCTTAGATGAAGATGAATGGACTCAGACTCGACTCGATCAGATTAATTTGATTGATGAAAAGAGACTTGCGGTTGTTTATCATGGGCAGATATATCAAAAGCGCATGACCCAAGCGTTTAATAAAAAGTCAAGAGACAGGTATATCAAATTGGCGACTTGGTAATAAAGCGTATCATTCTACCACAAGGTGATTCTAGAGGCAAATGGACTCCCACATACGAAGGGCCATTTGTAGTTAAGAAGGTATTCTCCGGTGGAGCCATGATACTTGCTACAATGGATGGCGAAGACTTCCCACATCTCGTGAACGCAGACATAGTTAAAAAATACTATGCATAAAAGAGACCCGTTAGGTCGACGTATCTAGGCAAAAGTAAGGGCATCCCGACGAACCAAAAGGGTTCGGGCAAAAATTAGGGATAAACATATAAAAATGTACACCCGGCAAGTCGGAAACCTGAAAAGGCGACTTGGGCAAAAAAGGGTATCCCGGTGGACAGAAAACCTGAAAAGGCGGTCCAGGCAAAAATTAGGGATTAAAGCGTATGACTATGTCCCGTTCTCGGTCAGCTTCACCCAAGTCAAAGGGACTGAACAAGCCAATCACTTCTATCCGACAGCAGGAGATGAGAGGCTTGAAGACATAATGACAGTAGTGGAATTAAAATCAATAGGACTTTCCCTTCATAGCTTTTTCTTTGTTTTCTTGACAATTTCCTCTTACTAGGATTTCTGTCTCCTTGTACTCAAATTGCCTATTCTTAGGCCCTCTTTCAAAATCAACACAATTTTATTTCCAAAAAGATGCTTTTGTTTACTTTCTCTGTTTTGTTTGCATAAACGTCCATTGATTTAATTTGAATTAATATATGCATTTGAATATGATCGATGTTTATCAAAAATACATGCATAAAATACGCATAGCAATTACTAAAAGACTTTAGGGTCGAGGAAAAAGTCTAACCATGCTTTCTAATGAATCTGGTTGCTAAGTCTATTCCCTAGCAAAAACCAGTTGGTCCCCAAAAGAAATTGGCATCACTGGACAGACTGGTCATCTCTTCCATCCCCAGCCAGGCTCTGTTGAATTTTTCTACCATCAGACAGAGATCAAGTATCCCCAGCTAAGAAAGGGTCATCAATACAAATGTCTCCAACCAGAATATTGGGATTTATTTTCCCCTGGAAAAACTTTTCGAACGCATAATTCATTCATTACATCATTTCACAGCATACGCATGCATGCAATGTTCGCATTTATTTTCAAAAGCATAAAACATCTCATGCATCATGACATGGCATGAAGCTAACTTTATTTTTCAGGTTAATTATCCTCCTGATACAGTCAAAATAAAGATCCATTCAGACGGATATCGTCATCGATTACATTCAAGATTCAAATACATCTTTCAGATATAATCCATATGAACATTCGTTCTGACAAGCACTCTGATATCCTCCTAATGGTGGCATCTTTAAGCCCATCCCAGACATTTATTGCAAATACAACATATACAATTAAGGATCAACGAATGCTACATCTACCTCACCTATTTCCAATTAAGGATCAATGAGTGTTCATGTGAACCCACAGTTTTACCACTTCCACAATGAAGTCGACCATGCTATGAATGAATGCACACATACCAACACATATGCAATTAAGATCATCTCTACCATCTTAACATTCCACATATCACCATAACTCAACTCTATGAATTGTCCACCAATGGTACATATACACATTCATAACAGCATATCATCCACAATTACATATACACATTCATAACAATATATCATTCACAATCCACCAATGGTACATATACACATTCATAACAAAATATCATTCATAATTATACATCACTCCATTCATCATGCAATAACCAATTCATGTTACCACATGAATAATATCAACAAATAACAACAACTCATCAACATCATAACATCATCGACATAACAACATAATTATCACGCAATCATATTACAACGATGCAACGATTCATCAACCAAACGTATAACCCAATATATTTATCAATACAATAGGCATATGAATATTATTAAAACATATTAACAATCAATACCATGTTTTAGGTATGAGCATTAGCTTTCTAACACTCCAAACTCCACCAAAATCGAACTTACGAGTTAAAAGTTATGATCAAAACCGTGCACGAAGGCATTACTAAAAAGTTATTGTTTTCTAAATTATCCAACATAATTTTCATCTTCTTCAACCCCCAGATCGTCCATGAAATAATCTCCAAATTATTTTATTCCTGAAACAAAGTTATAGCCCTCTGTTTTAGTTATGTAACGCTTCGAACGACACTCGATTTGGACTTACGGATCCAAAGTTATGACCAAAACGTTTTCGACAATAAAACATAAAAACAGGCCGCGAGTGTGACGGACAGCATGCAGAATTTTCCGCGGTTTTCATCGTTGCAGGACTTCCGGGCCTCCGATTTCAATTCCGTAAAAAGCCAAACGTTCAGAAAATTAAAACTCACACAATACTCCAAATATATAACGTTAATTTGCAGTTTGACACAATCAAGCATAATCATCAAAACCTAACAATCCTAAAATCATGCAAATTAGGGATTTTAACCTAAACATACATCTACCAATTGACCCGATCATACTAACCCATAATAATAAGGATTCCCCCTTACCTCTTCAATTGGATGGAAACCCTAGCTCCTCTCTTGTTCTTCCCTTCTTCTCCTCACTTTTCCTCTTCTCTTTCTCTATTGCCTTCAAATGATCAATGATTCCTAATTCTCACTCTCCTCCCATCTTATTATTTATATTAGTATTCTAGTTGGGCTTAAATCATGACATCCATCTAATTTAATTACTAGGCCCAATAATACCTAATATTAAATATCTCTTATTTAAATTTAAATAAATTAAACCATACACTATGCACACCAAGTTAGTTAATTCAATTATTTAATTATATCAACTAAATGAATTAATTAACACACCAAATTAATTAATATACTCGATCATTATACTACCTAACAACCGATTAATTACTTAACACTCCAAATAATTAAATATAATATAATAATAATAATATACGAACTAATTACTAAAATTGGGCTGTTGCAACTCTCCCCCACTTAAAAGATTTTCGTCCTCGAAAATTCCTCAAACGAACAACTCCGGATACGATTCCCTCATCTTATCCTCGAGTTCCCAAGTAATATTGTCATTGGTGACTCCGCCCCATATCACTTTCACCAAAGCAATTTCCTTACCACGAAGCTTCTTCACTTCTCGATCTTCTCTAATCTCGTCAAGAATGCCACACGTAAGTTTCAACATACCAAGCCTAACACACGAAGACGTCGCTTAACATAATTAAACAACCTAGCCGGATGGACCGGCCTGCCCTTATACCACTAATGTAACACATTAGTGACTATTGACCAACTGGTCGACCATGCTCTGATACCACTAATGTAACACCTCTTTCTGTACCCCAAAATATTTAACATATAATCAGAGTAAATAAGCACGCATATAAACAAAAGGGCGTCACATCGACGTTTTCAAAAACTAAAAGCTTTCAAAAACCAACAATACTCCTGGTCATTTAAAATAACACATCTCAATTATCATGAATATTCAAGCATATGCGTTCGCAACGGAAAATAAAGAATACTCATGTATTTCATAAAATGATCCATGTCCCATACCATGATCATCTCTCAAGAATCATCTCAAGATAACATAAAGTAAGTAATAACGTAATGCATATCCAAATACGATATGAGTTCGATACTACCAATCTACCCAGTGTTACATGACCAGAGCATTGACTCATTACCTAATCGTCAAACTAAAATACGGAAACTCTCCAGCTAATCTCGAGCGAGCTACCGTCCTCTTACTTCAGTGATACTACTCAGGGGTATCTGCACGATACCCATGTAAAGGTAACATTCAAACAGAAAGGGTGAGAATTCATAGAGTTGAGTGAATGCACAACTACCTCACCTATTTCCAATTAAGGATCAATGAGTTCTCATGTGAACCCTTTCTGTTTGAATGTTACCTTTACATGGGTATCGTGCAGATACCCCTGAGTAGTATCACTGAAGTAAGAGGACGGTAGCTCGCTCGAGATTAGCTGGAGAGTTTCCGTATTTTAGTTTGACGATTAGGTAATGAGTCAATGCTCTGGTCATGTAACACTGGGTAGATTGGTAGTATCGAACTCATATCGTATTTGGATATGCATTACGTTATTACTTACTTTATGTTATCTTGAGATGATTCTTGAGAGATGATCATGGTATGGGACATGGATCATTTTATGAAATACATGAGTATTCTTTATTTTCCGTTGCGAACGCATATGCTTGAATATTCATGATAATTGAGATGTGTTATTTTAAATGACCAGGAGTATTGTTGGTTTTTGAAAGCTTTTAGTTTTTGAAAACGTCGATGTGACGCCCTTTTGTTTATATGCGTGCTTATTTACTCTGATTATATGTTAAATATTTTGGGGTACAGAAAGAGGTGTTACATTAGTGGTATCAGAGCATGGTCGACCAGTTGGTCAATAGTCACTAATGTGTTACATTAGTGGTATAAGGGCAGGCCGGTCCATCCGGCTAGGTTGTTTAATTATGTTAAGCGACGTCTTCGTGTGTTAGGCTTGGTATGTTGAAACTTACGTGTGGCATTCTTGACGAGATTAGAGAAGATCGAGAAGTGAAGAAGCTTCGTGGTAAGGAAATTGCTTTGGTGAAAGTGATATGGGGCGGAGTCACCAATGACAATATTACTTGGGAACTCGAGGATAAGATGAGGGAATCGTATCCGGAGTTGTTCGTTTGAGGAATTTTCGAGGACGAAAATCTTTTAAGTGGGGGAGAGTTGCAACAGCCCAATTTTAGTAATTAGTTCGTATATTATTATTACTATATTATATTTAATTATTTGGAGTGTTAAGTAATTAATCGGTTGTTAGGTAGTATAATGATCGAGTATATTAATTAATTTGGTGTGTTAATTAATTCATTTAGTTGATATAATTAAATAATTGAATTAACTAACTTGGTGTGCATAGTGTATGGTTTAATTTATTTAAATTTAAATAAGAGATATTTAAATATTAGGTATTATTGGGCCTAGTAATTAAATTAGATGGATGTCATGATTTAAGCCCAACTAGAATACTAATATAAATAATAAGATGGGAGGAGAGTGAGAATTAGGAATCATTGATCATTTGAAGGCAATAGAGAAAGAGAAGAGGAAAAGTGAGGAGAAGAAGGGAAGAACAAGAGAGGAGCTAGGGTTTCCATCCAATTGAAGAGGTAAGGGGGAATCCTTATTATTATGGGTTAGTATGATCGGGTCAATTGGTAGATGTATGTTTAGGTTAAAATCCCTAATTTGCATGATTTTAGGATTGTTAGGTTTTGATGATTATGCTTGATTGTGTCAAACTGCAAATTAACGTTATATATTTGGAGTATTGTGTGAGTTTTAATTTTCTGAACGTTTGGCTTTTTACGGAATTGAAATCGGAGGTCCGGAAGTCCTGCAACGATGAAAACCGCGGAAAATTCTGCATGCTGTCCGTCACACTCGCGGCCTGTTTTTATGTTTTATTGTCGAAAACGTTTTGGTCATAACTTTGGATCCGTAAGTCCAAATCGAGTGTCGTTCGAAGCGTTACATAACTAAAACAGAGGGCTATAACTTTGTTTCAGGAATAAAATAATTTTGGAGATTATTTCATGGACGATCTGGGGGTTGAAGAAGATGAAAATTATGTTGGATAATTTAGAAAACAATAACTTTTTAGTAATGCCTTCGTGCACGGTTTTGATCATAACTTTTAACTCGTAAGTTCGATTTTGGTGGAGTTTGGAGTGTTAGAAAGCTAATGCTCATACCTAAAACATGGTATTGATTGTTAATATGTTTTAATAATATTCATATGCCTATTGTATTGATAAATATATTGGGTTATACGTTTGGTTGATGAATCGTTGCATCGTTGTAATATGATTGCGTGATAATTATGTTGTTATGTCGATGATGTTATGATGTTGATGAGTTGTTGTTATTTGTTGATATTATTCATGTGGTAACATGAATTGGTTATTGCATGATGAATGGAGTGATGTATAATTATGAATGATATTTTGTTATGAATGTGTATATGTACCATTGGTGGATTGTGAATGATATATTGTTATGAATGTGTATATGTAATTGTGGATGATATGCTGTTATGAATGTGTATATGTACCATTGGTGGACAATTCATAGAGTTGAGTTATGGTGATATGTGGAATGTTAAGATGGTAGAGATGATCTTAATTGCATATGTGTTGGTATGTGTGCATTCATTCATAGCATGGTCGACTTCATTGTGGAAGTGGTAAAACTGTGGGTTCACATGAACACTCATTGATCCTTAATTGGAAATAGGTGAGGTAGATGTAGCACTCATTGATCCAAGTGATATTTATGTTGAGTAAGTGATTCCAATTAGTCTAGTACAATATCTTATTGTACTTTGGATTTGAAAAACAGAGTTTTAACTTCTTACTCAATTAATATCAAGGTTTGATAAAAGTGCTTATTCAAAAATCACTTATTTTTAAGCCAAAAACAAATATGCTGAAAAATAGAGAAGACAAAGATTTGATGAGGTAGTTCCCCCGTCGTCCTCGCTTCGGGGTACGTCTGCCCTCAATTCTAAAACTAGAATTGAGATTGCTTTAATAGATATCACTTGTTGAGTATAACAGTTTATACAAGGATTGAAACGCAATTATACAACAGAATTCTCAAGACGTTGAATGTTGCTTCCACTCCTTGTTCCTTGATTCAAGGTGAATCAAGTCCTTCGATTGTTGTTGACACACCTCCGATTCCAGCCCCTTTGTTGAATAACTCTCAGTTCTTCAAACCCTCGGCCCGGCTGATCTCACCTACAACAAATCGAACCCAAAATCTTCCCTTCAATATCACTGAATCCGCTACTATTTTGATGAAGACTTCCTCTTCTCAATCACCTTCGCTCAGCTAAAAATTGATGAAGAAATCGTCCAAAAACCCCCAAAATCAAACCAATCTTGGAGGACAAAACCCTAAAGGTTTTATTCAAGAAAAAACCTGTCGCAAGCTTCAACCCGAACCGGATTCCCAATCTCGGCTTCGAACGTTATCACCTTTAACCAATCACAAAGCACTTCAAAAATGGTTGTGTGTAATTGATGTGTTGTGAGATGTTGAAGATGAAGATGAAGAATCTTGGACACCTATTTCACTTTTTCTTGTTCTTTGTACACTTGAATCAATTTTGTCAAATGTTGGTTGATACAAGTAACTGAACTTGAATTTAGTAACAAACCAACCAACCCACTTAACAGCTTTTCAAACAGAGTGGGAATTACTTAAAATCTGAATTTGCGCGCGAACGGTCGACCATAGCAGGTCTATGCGTCGACGCATAGCCTGCAGTTTTGGACAATCTGAAAAACACATCAGTATGCGTCGACCATAGGTCGGCGTGCGCTGACCCGTGGGAAAGTGAAAACTTCATGCGCCGACCCTGCGGTCGACTCAAGCCTTCGTGCGCTGACCCGTATGTTATGCGTCGACCCTGCGGTCGACTCAAACCCTGCAAATCTGCAAAATTTTAGATTTTTGTGGTTTTCATGCATTTTGTCATGACCACATCTTATCCACATATGTTGTATGAAATATAACAGTTTAGATGAACATAGAAAAGGATATGATAGGTGATATGTTGCATTTGTTTTGTAGAGGTGGAATCGACAATGCCGATTCATCCATGGTGGTAATTTGTCATCATCGAAACCTATGATCGTATGTTCTATGACAGTTTGCCCTTACATACTCCCCCTTTTTGATGATGACAACCTGTGTGAAACCAAAGAAAAAACAACATGCAATATTTACACACACTCCCCCTTTCTTTTGTAATCTAAGGCTGGCTGCAAAACAAACTGTTAATTGTTGTGAATATCTGGGCTTGGCTTTGGTACATGCTCTTCTCCCCCTTTGACAACATCAAAAAGAGAAAGAGAACTATTATTCAACATAACATGATATTCAATAGGAGATAGCGAATCATATAACAATACCACACTAAATATTATTACTGAACAAATTGAAAAGGAGATAACATTAAGCTATATTAACAAACAAGCATTACAGATAATAAGTTCAGTCAAACAACAAAAGTACAGATGCACGTGCAGTTTTATGCCCTAATGGCCTCGTCCTCGATCGTAACAAACATCTGGGTTTCTGTAAGGATCTGCCAGAGAAGATATTTGGTCAGCAACACTACTTAGATACTTGAGGCCCACATCGACGGACCGCTCCTGTCGTTCAAATGTTTCGGTGAATGCTGCATACCGTTCATTCATGCTGGTTGAGAGGCTATCGAGCCTCTCATTTTGTGCTTGAAGTTGGCTGCTTATATGAGCATAGCGCTCATCCTGAGTTTGTATGAATGATTGTTGAGCCAGCTGCATATCTCGCATCATATCTAAAAGTTCAGAAGAATTTTCTTGCTGCGGAGGAGACGGTGGAGATTCTTCAGCACCATATTAATACGGCTGATAGAATTGGCGTTGTGTTGACCATCACATATGTTGCCATTCACCCCAGCCACCACGGTTGGGGGCATCTTCTTCAGTCGAATAGGTATTCTGAACCCAAGCGGTGTTTGTGTAGTCATGTGTGTCTGCTTGTGGAGGACTATCATGCTGCTCAAATGCTTGTCCTATTCCTTCTTCTTCGTTTTCCTCTTGGTCTTCTTCTTCACTTTCATCACTTTCATCATATTCTTCAACAATCCTAGGAATATTCCCCCTGCGAACAAATTTGTATGTTCTCCGCTTATCACACCAAAAGTATCCCATCATAGAGAAAGTTTTTGGGCTGAATTCTTTATCTGAGGAAATGGAGGTATACGGAAAGGACAGATAATCAACGTCGGTTGCAGTAAGAACCTCTTGAATAAAAGATCCATAGGCAAGAGCAGTGCCTCGTCCGGAGTCTCGTAAACTGAACATCCTACTAGCAATGTAGTAGGGCCAGTTTATTTTGCGCTGATTTTTCAGGATGTATATGAGATGAACCTCAGCCTGTTCAACTCGGGAAAGGTCACCTTTCTTAGGCCGCAGGATGCGCGCCACAATCCACTGAAGAATGCGCTCACCTGTTTTCAGCTTACCGGCAGTGACAGTTCGTGGGAACGCATCGCTGTTCATAATGTGGTCTGGGTAAGGTCGTTTCAGCATAGTGTTCAAAGCGCTCTTAAACTCATATCCTTCTATTGTGTGAGAATCAGTTACCTCAGAAGGAGGATTTTCATCAGCAGCCAATGTCAGATCAAAATATTTATTCCAAACATCAGACTTGAAAGATACCTTTCTTGTGCCGATCCTGGAGTGAAACTTTTGACCACGAAATTTGTCATGAAGGCAAGTGTAGAACACACGGACCAGGTCTTCACTATATTTGGTATTGCATTCCAGGAATTTAACAATACCGTGATACTGTAGTAGAGTCATGATGTCTACGAGATGCATGCGTTCTGCTGTGAGTTTGTAGAAGGCATGTTTCCTCACAACTCCTCTTTGACCAATGTCTTTGTTGAAGGTGTCGACAAGAGCCGGTGGAACTAATGAGACAGCGGTAATGGGTAAGGAGACAGAGGATGATCCCCTTGATCTCTTACCGGTAGGTCTGCGGGATGAGGAAGCCACGGGTAAAGATTTTGAAGCTTTTTATAAAGGTGGAGAGTGAAGCTTGGTGTAAGATTTTGAGAGTGATTTGCAAGAAGGAGGTTTACCCTATTTATAGATGAAGATTTAGGGTTTTGGGAAGAGGAGAGGCCAAGAGACAATAGGCACTAGGTAGGTGCAACTCACAATGTAGTGGGTTAAATGCACACTAAATGAGAATTTGAAATGTAAATGCATAGGAAGTTTGAACGTTTTATGCAGAGAAGCTTGTAAGGGCAAACTGTCACACAACATACAATCATAGGTTTCGATGATGACAAATTACCACCATGGATGAATCGGCATTGTCAAATCCACCTCTACAAAACAAATGCAACATATCACCTATCATATCCTTTTCTATGTTCATCTAAACTGTTATATTTCATACAACATATGTGGATAAAATGTGGTCATGACAAAATGCATGAAAACCACAAAAATCTGAATTTTTGCAGATTTGCAGGGTTAGAGTCGACCGCAGGGTCGGCGCATAACATAGTGCAGTTTGTCACGGGTCAGCGCACGAAGGCTTGAGTCGACCACAGGGTCGGCGCATGAAGTTTTCAATTTCCCACGGGTCAGCGCACGCCGACCTATGGTCGATGCATACTGATGTGTTTTTCAATTTGTCCAAAACTGCAGGCTATGCGTCGACGCATAGACCTGCTATGGTCGACCGTTCGCGCGCAAATACTATTTTTAAGCAATTCCCACCTTGTTCGAAAAGCTGTTAAGTGGGTTGGTTGGTTTGTTACTATAAATAGAAGTTCAGCTACTTGTATCAAAGCAACATTTGACAAATTGATTCAAGTGTACAAAGAACAAGAAAAAGTGAAATAGGTGTCCAAGATTCTTCATCTTCATCTTCAACATCTCACAACACATCAATTACACACAACCATTTTTGAAGTGCTTTGTGATTGGTTAAAGGTGATAACGTTCGAAGCCGAGATTGGGGAATCCGGTTCGGGTTGAAGCTTGCGACAGGTTTTTTCTTGAATAAAACCTTTAGGGTTTTGTCCTCCAAGATTGGTTTGATTTTGGGGGGTTTTGGACGATTTCTTCATCAATTTTCAGCTGAGCGAAGGTGATTGAGAAGAGGAAGTCTTCATCAATCTAGTAGCGGATTCAGTGATATTAAAGGGAATATTTCGGGTTCGATTTGTTGTAGTAGAGATCAGCCGGGCCGAGGGTTTGAAGAACTGAGAGTTATTCAACAAAGGGGCTCGAATCGGAGGTCTATCAACAACAATCGAAGGACTTGATTCACCTTGAATCAAGGAACAAGGAGTGGAAGCAACATTCAACGTTTTGAGAATTCTGTTGTATATTTGCTTGTCAATCCTTGTATAAACTGTTATACTCAACAGGTGATATTTATTAAAGCAATCTCAATTCTAGTTTTAGAATTGAGGGCAGACGTACCCCGAAGCGAGGACGACTGGGGAACTGCCTCATCAAACCTTTGTCTTCTCTATTTTTCAGCATATTTATTTTGGCTTAAAAATAAGTGATTTTTGTATAAGCACTTTTATCAAACCTTGATATTAATTGAGTAAGAAGTTAAAACTCTGTTTTTGAATCCAAAGTACAATAAGATATTGTACTAGACTAATTGGAATCACTTACTCAACATAAATATCACTTGGAGTGTTTTTACACACCAAGTGTTTGATAATTTCCCTAAACCAAAATTATCTCAGTTGTGTATCTAGTTTGGTTTGCTCTTTGAATCATTCGAACTAGGAATCCTAGCAAGTGAAATAAATCATTGATAGTGTGACTAGTGTAGTGATTCTTATTCTACATTATCATTAATCCATAGGCTAGACGCATATCCGATTTTCCAATAACCGTTCGTTTTAGACTATATTTTCCTCGGCCGCTTCCACACTTAAAACAAATTTTCAAAACCAATTTTTAATTGGTAGCGCCGACTCAAATTTTAATTGGGATCTATTCACCCCCCCCCCCCCTTTTAGATCCGTGCCATAGTCTAACAAGTGGTATCAGGAGCACCGGTTCACTCCGTGCTTCAAAATATAACTTTATAGAAAATGGCTAACGAACCTAAAGGGGCTTATAATAGAGCTCCCATTTTCAATGGTGAAAATTATAGTTATTGGAAAGACTGTATGCGGGTGTACATAAATTCCATAGATAGAAAAATATGGAACGTTATTCTCAATGGTCCAATTGAAATAACCATGACCAATGAGAATAATGAATTAGTGCCAAAGCCCGAAGCACAATGGACCGATGATTATGAAAGAAAATACAATTATGATTGGAAAGCCAAAAATATCCTAATCTCCTCATTAGGTGTAGATGAATACTATCGTGTATCCCATTGTCCTACTGCTAAGGCCATGTGGGATTCACTACAAATCGCCCATGAGGGGACGAACGATGTTAAGTTGGCAAGAATCAACACACTAACACAAGAGTGTGATCTTTTTTTTATGGAGCAAGGGGAAACCATTGCTGACATGCAAAAGAGATTTACTCATCTCATCAATCGATTACATTCATTAGGTAGGTCGGTTTCCAATGATGTTGCTACTAATAAGATCTTGAGATGTCTTAACAGGGAATGGCAGCCGAAAGTGACCGCCATCAAAGAAGCAACTGATCTCACCGTATTAGACTTGACAACATTATTTGGCAAACTACAAGAGCACGAACAAGTACTCTTGAGCCTAGAACAAGACGAAAAGAAAGAAAAGAAGGACAAAACAAAGGTGAGTGAAAAGAAATCTATAGCTCTTAAGACTTCCTCCTCGAAGTCTCAAGCAAAAGAGCAAAGTGATTATTCCTCGAGCGACGAAGAAGAAGAGGACAAGAGCGAAGATATGGGGTTGTTCGTTAAACGTTACAATCGTTACGTGAGAAAGAACGGCATCCAACATTCCGAGAAGAACTTGGTAAACTTCCGGAAATACTCGAGGTACTCTAAAAATGATGACTCAAAAGGTAAAAAGACTAGAGGGTCGTGCTACACTTGTGGGAAGCCCGGTCATTACAAACCGGACTGTCCGATGAACAAGAAGACAAAGGAAAAGGAATCATCCAAATCACACAAGAAATCATCAAAGCCAAGGAGAGCATACATAGCTTGGGAAAGCGATAGCGACTCCTCCGATGATGAATGTTCTAGTGATGAAGAAGAAGCTGTAAACCTATGCCTCTCTGCTCATCAAAAGAACAAAAAGAAACAGGTACGACATGCTAAATATGAAAAATCCTCTAGTATGTCTCATCATGAATTACAAGTTGCATTTGACACTTTACACTGTGAAGCTAAAGAGGCCTTTAAAAGGTTTGCCTCAAATAACCAAATTTTTATCCATTTGGAACAAAAAATTCGAGAATCCGAAAGGAAACTTGAGGCACTCAAAGCTTCTATGGTAGAAAGCACAAAAGCAGGTTGTGAGGACCTTAGAAATACGATAATTAACTATGGGTGTGATACTTGTTATATTTGGCAAGGTGAAGTAAGAAACCTAAAGACCAAACTTGACAAGGCTCTTGAGCCCAAGATTACCTTTGCAATCGATAAATCAAACTTTCGAAAAAGTATGGTTGATCCATATCAAAAATATAAATATGTTATAAAGGATGAAGATAGCAAAGGCAATCAAAATGTCAATTTCTCTTGTCTTTATTGTTGCAAGAAAGGCCACTCCATTGCTAAATGCAGGTTTAGGAGATTCTTAGTTCCTAAAGGCATTTATCAATGGCTGCCCAAATGCAACCATCTCGTTACTAACTATTCAGGACCCAATAAGCCATTGGGTACCTTCTCGTGTTAATTGCATTTCCATGGGTACAATGCCTCGAGACCACCGAGAGAAGATGGGTTCTCGACAGTGGATGCTCAAGGCACATGTCAGGAGACATATCACTCTTCATTGACTTCGTGGCTAAGAAGAAAGGATATGTAACCTATGGTGACAACAACCGTGGAGCAATACTAGGTAAAGGTAGTGTAGGTAACCCTTCTTCCACTACTATTTCTGATGTATTGCTTGTCGAAGGTCTTAAACATAATCTACTTAGCATCAGTCAATTATGTGACAAAGGATACAATGTATCTCTTTCAAAAGATTGTTGCAAAATTATACATAATGATGATAAGAAGAGTATGTTTAATGGCCTGCGAGTGAATAATGTCTATATGTTAGATTTGAACGAAGTATCGTTAACAAGTGACAAATGCCTTGTAACAATGAGTGAAGATTCATGGTTATGGCGTAGGCGTTTAGCACATGTTAACTTTGACTTACTAAATAAAGTAGTCTCAAAAGATCTGGTCTTAGGTCTCCCCAAAATAAAGTTCACCAAGGATCACCTTTGTGATGCTTGTCAAAAAGGGAAGCAAACGAGGATCTCATTTAAATCCAAAAATATCGTTTCAACAACGAGACCTCTCGAACTTCTTCATATGGACTTATTTGGGCCGTCTAGGATTAAAAGTCTAGGAGGAAATTATTACGGTTTCGTAATAGTGGATGATTTTTCTAGATTTTGTTGGACTATCTTTTTAGTAAGCAAGAGCGATACGTTCGCTGTCTTTGAAAGGTTTGCTAAGCTTTCCCAAAATAAATTAAATACAAACATTGTTTCAATTAGAAGCGACCATGGGGGTGAGTTCGAAAACCATTTATTTGAAGAATATTGCGGTAACCATGGTATCAATCATAACTTCTCCGCTCCACGTACTCCTCAACAAAATGGGGTTGTGGAGCGTAAAAATCGAATTTTGGAAGAATTGGGAAGAACAATGATTAACGAAAGTGGTTTACCAAAATATTTTTGGGCCGATGCCATTAGTACGGCGTGTTATGTTTTGAATAGGGTGCTCATTCTTCCCATTCTAAATAAAACACCGTATGAGCTTTTAAAAGGGCGAAAGCCAAATGTTTCTCACTTACATGTTTTCGGTTGCAAATGTTTTGTATTAAATAATGGAAAGGAAAACATGGGCAAATTCGATTCCAAGGCCGACGAATGTATCTTCCTCGGATACTCTCAATCGAGTAAAGCATATAGAATATATAATAAACGATTACTTGTTGTGGAAGAGTCTGTACATGTCACTTTTGACGAATCCTATCCGAGAAACGTCGGAAAGGGTAGTGTTGTTCATGGTGCAGGTACATCTACGGAAGACATACTCAAGGGTGGCGAGCCGGGGATTGATCAACCCGACAAAGTCAAAGTTGAGGAGGATAAAGATGTACACCATGAGGAAACCGAGGTAGCTCATCCGCCTTCAAACAATGATCTCCCTCAAGCTTGGAAGTCTCCCAAAGACCATCCAATTGACAACATTCTCGGAGATATATCAAAGGGTGTTACAACTCGATCGAAGCTAAGTAATTTCTGTTATCACTTCGCTTTCGTTTCACAAATGGAACCTAAAAACCCTAAAGAAGCCCTACTCGATGAACACTGGTTTTTGTCAATGCAGGAGGAACTAAATCAGTTCACTAGAAATGAGGTTTGGGACCTTGTCCCTTCTCCGCGAGGTCATCGAGTAATCGGCACCCGATGGGTGTTTAGGAACAAGTTGGACGAAAACGGGGTAATAACCCGTAACAAGGCGCGTTTAGTCGCGCAAGGGTATAACCAAGAGGAAGGCATCGACTATGAGGAAACTTATGCGCCGGTTGCCCGACTCGAGGCTATACGCCTTCTCCTTGCCTTCGCTTGTGCGAAAGACTTTAAACTATTCCAAATGGATGTTAACAGTGCGTTCCTTAACGGTTACATAAATGAAGAGGTCTACGTCGCACAACCTTCGGGTTTTGAATCTCATGAGTATCCCGATCATGTTTACAAACTAAAAAGGGCTTTATATGGTCTCAAACAAGCTCCTAGAGCTTGGTATGAGCGACTAAGTAAATTTTTACTTGATCAAGGTTACTCAAGAGGAAAGGTTGACACAACTCTCTTTATTAAACGTCAAGGAAAGCACTTGATATTAGTACAAATTTATGTTGACGATATTATATTTGGGTCTACTAACATGAATCTCGTGAGAGAGTTTTCGGATCTTATGCAGGGTGAATTCGAGATGAGTATAATGGGGGAGCTCACATACTTTCTCGGTTTGCAAATTAAACAACTCAATGAAGGAACATTCACGAGTCAAACAAAGTATTGTTTGGACCTTATCAAGAGATTTGACATGGCAAAAGCCAAGGCCATTGACACCCCCATGCCAACATGTGCAAACTTGAATAAAGATGAAAACGGTAAGGACGTAGAGGTAAAAAGGTATAGAGGTATGATTGGATCACTTCTCTATCTTACGGCTTCTCGTCCCGACATTATGTTTAGCGTGTGTATGTGCGCAAGATACCAATCATGTCCCAAGGAATCCCATCTAAAAGCTGTCAAACGAATACTTCGATACCTATCTGGTACTCCGAAGTATGGACTTTGGTATTCCAAAGGTAATGATTGCTCATTGGTAGGTTTCTCCGATTCCGATTTTGCCGGTTGTAAATCGGATAGGAAAAGCACTAGTGGTACTTGTCAGTTATTTTCAAATTCCTTGGTCAGTTGGCATAGCAAGAAACAAGTTTCAGTTGCTTTGTCAACCGCCGAAGCGGAATACGTTGCCGCCGGTAGTTGTTGTGCTCAAATCCTATGGGTTAAGCAACAATTATTGGATTTTAATCTCAAACTCGAACGTATTCCCATTTTCTGTGACAATACAAGTGCCATTAATCTTATCAAAAATCCTGTGTTGCATTCTCTCACCAAACATATCGAAATTCGACACCATTTTCTTCGGGATCATGTAGAGAAAGGTGATGTTGTATTTGAACATGTTAACACTAAAAATCAACTAGCGGACATTTTCACAAAGTCGCTAGCTACTGAGCCTTTCTTTCATATTCGCTGAGAACTTGGTATTCTCGACATTTTGGAACGGGCGTTATAAATTGCTTGCTTTATCTTATTTCATTTAAAACTATAGTCTTGTACTTCTAACAAGTTAATGTTGTTGCAAGCACAAGTATATTGTTCATCAAGTTATTCCGGCATCGAGGTGATATTGTTCCTTTACCCTTCTCTCTCTCTCCCAACCTTCATGGTTAAATAGTTGTATTACATAATAATATTGTGTATATATGACGTGTTTCTTATACCATATCTGTTTGGATGTTTAATGTTGTGTGGCATTCTATTTATGCATCAAACATGTGAGCATATGTGCATAACAGTGAAAATCTGCAAAATATGCCTGTATGAGTCGACCATAACAGGGCAATGGTCGACGCACACCTTAAAAATTTTCTTTTTTTAAAAAAAAATTCAAACAGTATGCGTCGACGCATGCAGAGGGTATGGTCGACCCATCGCACGAAAAATCAGTTTTTCTGCATAAAATGTTCAAACTTCCCATGCATTTGCATTTCAAATTCTCATTAAGTGTGCATTTAATCCACTACATTGTGAGTTGCATCTACCTAGTGCCTATTGTCTCTTGGCCTATCCTCTTCCCAAAACCTTAAATCTTCATCTATAAAAAGGGCAAACCTCCTTCTTGCAAATCATTCTCAAAATCTTACACCAAGCTTCACTCTCTACCTTTACAAAAAGTTTCAGAATCATTACCAGTGGCTTCCTCATCCCACAAACCTACCGGTAAGAGATCAAGGGGATCATCCTCTTCCTCCCTACCCATTACCGCTGTCTCATTAGTTCCACCGGCCCTTGTCAACACCTTCAACAACGACATTGGTCAAAGAGGAGTCGTGAGGCAACATGCCTTCTACAAACTCACAGCAGAACGCATGCATCTCGTAGACATCATGTCTCTGCTACAGTATCACGGTATTGTTAAATTCCTGGAATGCAATGCCAAATATAGCGAAGACCTAGTCCGTGTGTTCTACACTTGCCTTCATGACAAATTTCGTGGTCAAAAGTTTCACTCCAGGATCGGCACAAAAAAGGTATCGTTCAAGTCTGATGTTTGGAATAAATATTTTTGATCTGACATTGGATGCTGATGAAAATCCTCTTGCTGAGGTAACTGATTCTCACACAATAGAAGGATATGAGTTTAAGAGCGCTTTGAACGCTATGCTGAAACGACCCTACCCAGACCACATTGTGAACAGTGATGCGTTCCCACGAATTGTCACTGCCGGTAAGCTGAAAACAGGTGAGCGCATTCTTCAGTGGATTGTGGCATGCATCCTGCGACCTAAGAAGGGTGGCCTTTCCCGAGTTGAACAGGCTGAGGTTCATCTCATATATATCCTGAAAAATCAGCGCAAAATAAATTGGCCCTACTACATTGCTAGTAGGATGTTCAGTTTACGAGACTCCGGACAAGGCACTGCTCTTGCCTATGGATCTCTTATTCAAGAGGTTCTTACTACAGCCGACGTTGATTATCCGTCCTTTCCTTATACCTCCATTTCCTCAGATAAAGAATTCAGCCCAAAAACTCTCTCTATGATGGGATACTTTTGGTCTGATGAGCGGAAAGCATACAGATTTGTTCGCAGGGGGTATATTCCTACGACTGTTGAAGAATATGATGAAAGTGATGAAAGTGAAGAAGAAGACCAAGAGGAAAACGAAGAAGAAGGAGCAGGACAAGCATTTGAGCAGCATGATAGTCCTCCACAAGCAGACACACACGACTACACAAACACCGCTTGGGTTCAGAATACCTATTCAACTGAAGAAGATGCCCCCAACCATGGTGGTTGGGGTGAATGGCAACATATGGGCTGGTCAGCACAACGCCAATTCTATCAGCCGTATCAATATGGTGCTGAAGAATCTCCACCATCTCCTCCGCAACAAGAAAATTCTTCTGAACTTTTAGATATGATGCGAGATTTGCAGCTGGCTCAACAATCATTCATACAAACTCAGGATGAGCGCTATGCTAATATAAGCAGCCAACTTCAAGCACAAAATGAGAGGCTCGATAGCCTCTCAACCAGCATGAATGAACGATATGCAGTATTCACCGAAACATTTGCACGACAGGAGCGGTCCGTCGATGTGGGCCTCAAGTATCTAAGTAGTGTTGCTGACCAAATAACGAATGTTTGTTTCGGTCGAGGACGAGGCTATTAGGGCATAAAACTGCATGTGCATCTGTACTTTTGTTGTTTGACTGAACTTATTATCTGTTATGCTTGTTTGTTAATCTAGTTTAATGTTATCTCCTTTTCAATTTGTTCAGTAAAAATATTTGGTGTGGTATTGTTATATGATTTGCTATCTCCTGTTGAATATCATGTTATGTTGAATTATAGTTCTATTTCTCTTTTTGATGTTGTCAAAGGGGGAGAAGAGCATGTACCAAAGCCAAGAAAGAGCATGTACCAAAGCCAAGCCAAGATATTAACAGCAATTAACAGTTTGTTGTTTTGCAGCCAGTCTTAGATTACAAAAGAAAGGGAGAGTGCGTGTAAATATTGCATGTTGTTTTTCTTTGGTTTCACACAGGTTGTCATCATCAAAAAGGGGGAGTATGTAAGGGCAAACTGTCATACAACATACGATCATAGGTTTCGATGATGACAAATTACCACCATGGATGAATCGGCATTGTAGAATCCACCTCTACAAAATAAATGCAACATATCACCTATCATATCCTTTTCTAAACTATTATATTTCATACAACATATGTGGATAAAATGTGGTCATGACAAAATGCATGAAAACCATAAAAATCTGAATTTTTGCAGATTTGCAGGGTTTGAGTCGACCGCAGGGTCGGCGCATAACATAGTGCAGTTTGTCACGGGTCAGCGCACGGAGGCTTGAGTCGACCACAGGGTCGGCGCATGAAGTTTTCAATTTTCCACGGGTCAGCGCACGCCGACCTATGCTCGACTCTTACTGATGTGTTTTTCAGTTTGTCCAAAACTGCAGGCTATGCGTCGACGCATAGACCTGCTATGGTCGACCGTTCACGCGCAAATACTGTTTTTAAGCAATTCCCACCTTGTTCGAAAAGCTGTTAAGTGTGTTGGTTGGTTTGTTACTATAAATAGAAGTTCAGCTACTTGTATCAAAGCAACATTTGAAAAATTGATTCAAGTGTACAAAGAACAAGAAAAAGTGAAATAGGTGTCCAAGATTCTTCATCTTCATCTTCAACATCTCACAACACATCAATTACACACAACCATTTTTAAAGTGCTTTGTGATTGGTTAAAGGTGATAAAGTTCGAAGCCGAGATTGGGGAGTTCGGTTCGGCTTGAAGCTTGCGACAGGTTTTTTCTTATATAAAACCTTTAGGGTTTTGTCCTCCAAGATTGGTTCGATTTTGGGGGTTTTTGGACGATTTCTTCATCAATTTTCAGCTGAGCGAAGGTGATTGAGAAAAGGAAGTCTTCATCAATCTAGTAGCGGATTCAGTGATGTTGAAGGGAAGATTTCAGGTTCGATTTGTTGTAGTTGAGATCAATCGGGCCGAGGGTTAGAACTGAGAGTTAGTCAACAAAGGGGCTCGAATCGGAGGTCTATCAACAACAATCGAAGGACTTGATTCACCTTGAATCAAGGAACAAGGAGTGGAAGCAACATTCAACGTCTTGAGAATTCTGTTGTATATTTGCTTGTCAATCCTTGTATAAACTGTTATACTCAATAGGTGATATCTATTAAAGCAATCTCAATTCTAGTTTTAGAATTAAGGGCAGACGTACCCCGAAGCGAGGACGACGGGGGAACTGCCTCATCAAACCTTTGTCTTCTCTATTTTTCAGCATATTTGTTTTGGCTTAAAAATAAGTGATTTTTGTATAAGCACTTTTATCAAACCTCTATATTAATTGAGTAAGAAGTTAAAACTCTGTTTTTGAATCCAAAGTACAATAAGATATTGTACTAGACTAATTGGAATCACTTACTCAACATAAATATCACTTGGAGTGTTTTTACACACCAAGTGTTTGATAATTTGCCTAAACCAAAATTATCTCAGTTGTGTATCTAGTTTGGTTTGCTCTTTGAATCATTGGAACTAGGAATCCTAGCAAGTGAAATAAATCATTGATAGTGTGACTAGTGTAGTGATTCTTATTCTACATTATCACTAATCCATAGGCTAGACGCATATCCGGTTTTCCAATAACTGTTCGTTTTAGACTATATTTTCCTCGGCCGCTTCCGCACTTAAAACAAATTTTCAAAACCAATTTTTAATTGGTAGCGCCGACTCAAATTTTAATTGGGATCTATTCAACCCCCCCTTTTAGATCCGTGCCATAGTCTAACAAAACTGATTTTTCGCGCGATGCGTCGACCATACCCTCTGCGTGCGTCGACGCATACTGTTTGAATTTTTTGAAAAAAGAAAGTTTTTAAGGTGTGCGTCGACCATTGCCCTGTTATGGTCGACTCAAACAGGCAAATTTTGCAGTTTTTCACTGTTATGCACATATGCTCACATGTTTGATGCATAAATAGAATGTCACACAACATTAAACATCCAAACAAATATGGTATAAGAAACAAGTCATATATATATATACAATATTGTCATGTAATACAACTATTTAACCATGAAGGTTGGGAGAGAGAAAAGGGTAAAGGAACAATATCACCTCGATGCCGGAATAACTTGATGAACAATATACTTGTGCTTGCAACAACATTAACTTGTTAGAAGTACAAGACTATAGTTTTAAATGAAATAAGATAAAGCAAGCAATTTATGACGCCCGTTCCAAAATGTCGAGAATACCAAGTTCTCGGCAAATATGAAAGAAAGACTCAGTAGCTACCGGCTTTGTGAAAATGTCCGCTAGTTGATTTTTAGTGTTAACATGTTCAAATACAACATCACCTTTCTCTAGATGATCCCGAAGAAAATGGTGTCGAATTTCGATATGTTTGGTACGAGAATGCAACACAGGATTTTTGGTAAGATTAATGGCACTTGTATTGTCACAGAAAATGGGAATACGTTCGAGTTTGAGATTAAAATCCAATAATTGTTTCTTAACCCATAGGATTTGAGCATAACAACTACCGGCGGCAACGTATTCCGCTTTGGCGGTTGGCAAAGCAACTGAGACTTGTTTCTTGCTATGCGAACTGACCAAGGAATTTGAAAATAAATTGCAAGTACCACTAGTGCTTTTCCTATCCGATTTGCAACCGGCAAAATCGGAATTGGAGAAACCTACCAATGAACAATCATTACCTTTGGAATACCATAGTCCATACTTCGGAGTACCGGATAGGTATCGAAGTATTCGTTTGACAGCTTTTAGATGGGATTCCTTGGGACATGATTGGTATCTTGCGCACATACACACGCTAAACATAATGTCGGGACGAGAAGCAGTAAGATAGAGAAGTGATCCAATCATACCTCTATACCTTTTTACCTCTATGTCCTTACCGTTTTCATCTTTATTCAAGTTTGCACATGTTGGCATGGGGGTGTCAATCGCCTTGGCTTTTGCCATGTCAAATCTCTTGATAAGGTTCAAACAATACTTTATTTGACTCACGAATGTTCCTTCTTTGAGTTGTTTAATTTGCAAACCGAGAAAGTATGTGAGCTCCCCCATCATACTCATCTCGAATTCACCCTGCATAAGATCAGAAAACTCTCTCACGAGATTCATGTTAGTAGACCCAAATATAATATCGTCAACATAAATTTGTACTAATATCAAGTGCTTTCCTTGACGTTTAATAAAGAGATTTGTGTCAACCTTTCCTCTTGAGTAACCTTGATCAAGTAAAAATTTAATTAGTCGCTCATACCAAGCTCTAGGAGCTTGTTTGAGACCATATAAAGCCCTTTTTAGTTTGTAAACATAATCGGGATACTCATGAGATTCAAAACCCGGAGGTTGTGCGACGTAGACCTCTTCATTTATGTAACCGTTAAGGAACGCACTATTAACATCCATTTGGAATAGTTTAAAGTCTTTCGCACAAGCGAAGGCAAGGAGAAGGCGTATAGCCTTGAGTCGGGCAACCGGCGCATAAGTTTCCTCAAAGTCGATGCCTTCCTCTTGGTTATACCCTTGCGCGACTAAACGCGCCTTGTTACGGGTTATTACCCCGTTTTCGTCCAACTTGTTCCTAAACACCCATCGGGTGCCGATTACTCGATGACCTCGCGGAGGAGGGACAAGGTCCCAAACCTCATTTCTAGTGAACTGATTAAGTTCCTCCTGCATTGACAAAAACCAGTGTTCATCGAGTAGGGCTTCTTTAGGGTTTTTAGGTTCCATTTGTGAAATGAAAGCGAAGTGATAACAGAAATTACTTAGCTTCGATCGAGTTGTAACACCCTTTGAGATATCTCCGAGAATGTTGTCAATTGGATGGTCTTTGGGAGACTTCCAAGCTTGAGGGAGATCATCGTTTGAAGGCGAATGAGCTACCTCGGTTTCCTCATGGTGTACATCTTTATCCTCCTCAACTTTGACTTTGTTGGGTTGATCAATCCCCGGCTCGCCACCCTTGAGTATGTCTTCTGTAGATGTACCTGCACCATGAACAACACTACCCTTTCCGACGTTTCTCGGATAGGATTCGTCAAAAGTGACATGTACAGACTCTTCCACAGCAAGTAATCGTTTATTATATATTCTATATGCTTTACTTGATTGAAAGTATCCGAGGAAGATACCTTCGTCGGCCTTGGAATCGAATTTGCCCAAGTTTTCCTTTCCATTATTTAATACAAAACATTTGCAACCGAAAACATGTAAGTGAGAAACATTTGGCTTTCGCCCTTTTAAAAGCTCATACGGTGTTTTATTTAGAATGGGGCGAATGAGCATCCTATTCAAAACATAACACGCCGTACTAATGGCCTCGGCCCAAAAATATTTCGATAAACCACTTTCGTTAATCATTGTTCTTCCCAATTCTTCCAAAATTCGATTTTTACGCTCCACAACCCCATTTTGTTGAGGAGTACGTGGAGCGGAGAAGTTATGATCGATACCATGGTTACCGCAATATTCTTCAAATAAATGGTTTTCGAACTCACCCCCATGGTCGCTTCTAATTGAAACAATGTTTGTATTTAATTTATTTTGGGAAAGCTTAGCAAACCTTTCAAAGACAACGAACGTATCGCTCTTGCTTACTAAAAAGATAGTCCAACAAAATCTAGAAAAATCATCCACTATTACGAAACCGTAATAATTTCCTCCTAGACTTTTAATCCTAGACGGCCCAAATAAGTCCATATGAAGAAGTTCGAGAGGTCTCGTTGTTGAAACGATATTTTTGGATTTAAATGAGATCCTCGTTTGCTTCCCTTTTTGACAAGCATCACAAAGGTGATCCTTGGTGAACTTTATTTTGGGGAGACCTTAGACTAGATCTTTTGAGACTACTTTATTTAGTAAGTCAAAGTTAACATGTGCTAAACGCCTATGTCATAACCATGAATCTTCACTCATTGTTACAAGGCATTTGTCACTTGTTAACGATACTTCGTTCAAGTCTAACATATAGACATTATTCACTCGCAGGCCATTAAACATACTCTTCTTATCATCATTATGTACAATTTTGCAACAATCTTTTGAAAAAGATACATTGTATCCTTTGTCACATAATTGACTGATGCTAAGTAGATTATGTTTAAGACCTTCAACAAGCAATACATCAGAAATAGTAGTGGAAGAAGGGTTACCTACACTACCTCTACCTAGTATTGCTCCACGGTTGTTGTCACCATAGGTTACATATCCTTTCTTCTTAGCCACGAAGTCAATGAAGAGTGATATGTCTCCTGACATGTGCCTTGAGCATCCACTGTCGAGAACCTATCTTCTCTCGGTGGTCCCGAGGCATTGTACCTATGAAAATGCAATTAACACGAGAAGGTACCCAATGGCTTATTGGGTCCTGAATGGTGAGTAACGAAATGGTTGCATTTGGGTAGCCATTGATAAATACCTTTGGGAACTAAGAATCTCCTAAACCTGCATTTAGCAATGGAGTGGCCTTTCTTGCAACAATAAAGACAAGAGAAATTTACATTTTGATTGCCTTTGCTATCTTCATCCTTTATCACATATTTATATTTTTGATATGGATTAACCATACTTTTTTGAAAGTTTGATTTATCGATTGCAAAGGTAATCTTGGGCTCAAGAGCCTTGTCAAATTTGGTCTTTAGGTTTCTTACTTCACCTTGCCAAATATAACAAATATCACACCCATAGTTAATTATCGTATTTCTAAGGTCCTCACAACCTGCTTTTGTGCTTTCTACCATAGAAGCTTTGAGTGCCTCAAGTTTCCTTTCGGATTCTCGAATTTTTTGTTCCAAATGAATAAAAAATTAATTATTTAAGGCAAGCCTTTTAAAGGCCTCTTTAACTTCACAGTGTACATAAAAATTTGACTACCGGAACTCTTTTGCAAAGTCTTCCGGTACACACACAAAAATGTTAAAAAAATAATTGAAAAATGACTACCGGAACTCTTTTGCAAAGTCTTCCGGTACACAAAAATTGACTACCGAAACTCTTTTGCAAAGTCTTCCGGTACATAAAAAAAAATAAAAACAATACTTGAAAAATGACTACCGGAACTCTTTTGCAAAGTCTTCCGGTACACAAAAATTGACTACCGGAACTCTTTTGCAAAGTCTTCCGGTACATAAAAAAATATTTAAAAAATACTTGAAAAATGACTACCGGAACTCTTTTGCAAAGTCTTCTGATACACAAAAATAAAATTTTAAAAATATTTAAAAAATAAAATAATAAATTAATTAAAAATATATAAGGATAAAATTGGTATTTTTTATAAAATGTAGGGGTGGAAGGAAAAATGTAGAGGTATAAGGTAAAACTTTCATCAAATGGAAATGGTCTTCAGCATTCATAGTGGAAATCAATTTGAAAATGCGCACGCAACAAAGATAGGGCATAAGATGGGATTCAGGTCACCAGCCACCATCATCCACTGCGTCGGAGGTCTCCTCCGGCGGTAGTGGAACACCAAAACATAAAATGAAGCCATCATTGGGATCGTGACAACGAGCTTAACCAAAATTTAAGTTCAATTTCAACAAATCATTCCTCTAATGTCCAAACATAATTGGAATGGCGAAGAACCATAGTTCAATCAAAGATAAGTCAAATGATGAATACTCATGGATTCATGCTCATACCTTAGGGTTATTAACCTCTAGAACATCCTCTACACAAAGGTACCAAGATATTGGCAAACAGAAGAACGAAAAATTTACCTCCGAAATGGAGATTTGTTTCGGCAAAGGTTAAATTGTAGAAGAAGAAGACACGGCGAAAATCACTTGAATCAGGTAAATCTCGGCCTAGCTCCTTACTTGGGTCCTTTTCTTCTTCTGAAAGTTCTGTTACAATCGAGATTTGGCGTAATCGAGAGATAATATAGAGATTAAACTGAGAGGAACTGAAATGATTGAGGTCGAGCTCAAATCAATTGAAGCTTCGAGGTGAAGCTTTAATGGAGTTTCTGAGAGAGAGCTCTGTGTGAGGGTGAAGAGAGGATTGAGATCAAAAGTGAATCTCAATAATTTTAGAAAATGTGAAAAGTGGGTGTGTGATCCTCGATGATGAATGGGTGATGATTATTTATATATGAAGAGTGATTCATATTAAGTTATGAAATGAAATCGAAATGAAATCGAAATGTAATTGAAATTCACCTTAGGTTAGTTACAAATTCGAAATTTTGTTAGAGTTTTGAATGAGTTAAAATCAGTTAGTTTCAAATGTGAGTTTTTGTTAGTGATTATGATTATGTACGCAATGCACTTCTATGGATTATGGTGGAATTCATTTGGTATGCTGATACACGAAAAATGCAGGGAATGTTGGTTTTCTGACTTGTGTGAGTTGCAAAATTATGTTGGGTGAAGTGCAGGGAATGTGGTTTTCTGCTTAAGAAATGCAAGGCAATGCTTCAGTTTTGCAGGGAAACAAGTTCTGTTGAAGAAATGCAAGGAAATGCTTCTGAGTTTTGCAGGGTTACAAGTTTTGTTAAAGAAATGCAAGGCAATTGACATGTTAGAATTTGCAGCAGGGTAATGGTTTGGTGTTGTTGAATTATGCAGGTATATGTTATGTACACCATAGGCTATGTGGACTTGGAAAATGAGACTGGATGCATTTGGACAGCTTGGATGTGTTTAGTGACATGGGCATTGTTGCAGCTGACTCGGGACTTGATGGATTTGAATTAAATTGGTGGTTGGACTGAATTTAGATGTAGGGCTTGTTAACTTGGTTTTGTAAGGTTGTAATAAAAAATGAATGGAAAATTGGAATTAATGACTTGAATGTAATAGGATTGTTGATGCAAATGAATGAAATTTGTTTGGTTTAAATGGTTCATGTAATTGGAAATTCGATAGTTAGTTTAATGGTTGAAAAATGAAAAATGGTTTATGTAGGTTCATGTGGTGGTCTATTTGTTGGTCTGGCCTGGTCATGGACATGGTTTGTGACCTGATCCAAGTGGTGGTCCATTTGGTGGTCTGACCTTGACATGGACCAAGTTATGGAATAAGTCATGGACATGAGGAAATTTCAAGAAAACATGGTTTTTGGTGATGAAACATGGAAAGATGAATGCAAGTGGGTCTTAGGGGGTCAAGGGAGGGCCAGTTGACTTTGGTCAACTGGTTGACCAAAAAGTCAATTGTTGACCAAAAGTCAATTGTAGCAATTTTTGGCCAAAATGTGATTTTTGTATGGACTGGGACATTTTTGTAATGAAATGATGGGAATGTGAATTGGAATGACATTTAGATGGATTTGTATTTATTGAAATGAATATTGTATAGTATTGTATAGAAATGACGATGGACTTGATTATCCAATGAACCAAGCACAAGAACTAAGACCTTAACCAACTTGAATGGGCAATGAAAATGAATGCATACCATGATGGAATGAACTTGAATGGACCAAAGAACAAAAGGAAAACCATCAATACAATGAAAGCTATGAAGTATACTGGCATGACCAAAGATCAAGGACTAATGAAACCATGAATCCAAGAACCAATTACCAATGACCGATGATCTTGATAACCCCATATGAGAGGATGCAATAACCATGAATCAAGATCTTGAAAACAACATATGAATGGTGCAAACAAAACCTTGATCCAGATGAAATCCACAAACAAGTGGACATGTAGGTTAGATGAATGAATCTCATGCACAAAGGCAAGTTTAATAGTTGATGATGCATGACTAGATGTATGACGAGATGGCCAAGAACCTCTTCCCAATGAGCTAGGATTTAAGTCAATCTCATGATAAAAACTCAAACTCCAATAGGCACACAAGCACCAAGCATCCCTGATTAGGGGTTCATGATGCACACCCCCCAATCAAGGTCTTCAAACCAAGCATGAAGCTCCAAAAATCAATCTCCCAACACATGGGCCCACAATTAGGGTTTAGATGATCAAATCAATGCTCAAAATATCAATCACAAGGTCCTATAGTAGCACAATCAAGAATTAGGGTCTTGAAGCACATATGAATGTCATGATGTTATCTCCTTGAATCCATGCCCCCAAAGATCAAGAAATTAGGGTTTCCCCTCTTATGATGAGCCAAACTCCAATACTCAAACAAAACTCTAGTTTTTATTATCCATAAGTTTTGAATCTATGATGCTTATTAGCAAGTGTTAACATGAATGAATGAATGATGCATATGAATGAGGCATGAATAAGTACAAATAAATCTCAAGTCATAGGTTAGATGAAAAATGAAAAGGGGAGTGAAAATTTTGGGGTATGACAGGAGGCATTGTTGTAGGTGAATTTGGTTTCGTTGCGAATTTTGGGGCGACCACTGTAGGTCATTCCCCCAGTTCCCGCTATGTTGATGATTTATGACTTAGAGATTTATCTGGGTCATCCTCCCACATAAGCAATAGTTTCATACTTCCAAGGAACAACCTTAATACTCTAGAAAGGGAAAGGCCCTGGAACACAGATATTTATAGGTTGCAATAGTTTCTTCACAGGCACCTGTATCTGTTTTCGTCTGTAGAAAATAGTAATTGGTTCAATAGTAGATACTTTTTCGTTGACATTTGTTTTGGGAACTGGATCACACCCTGGTCCATTAAAATTGTACACAGTCCTTCAGTTCACTACACTCACTTGGTTCTATTTTGCAGATGCCACAATCATTGTGCAAATCTTAGAAAAACCCATGATCTTGTAGTTTCTTATTAATGATCGACATCGGGGTCTTGACCCTGGCGACCTCTTTGATTACTTCTGTACATTCTACCTCGTCAATTTCATTGACCGCTGACCCATCGTGGCCATGTAAAGGATTTGTCTTTACGTTCGGTTGTTCTTCGGGAAAGATCAGTAACTTTTGATCAAAGACCTCTTGAACTTTATTCTTAAAATGTAGCAATCTTCTGTAAAGTGTCCTATATATCATGCATGGTAGGCATATGAGGCATTGAGATCATGCTTAGGATGATAGGGAAAAACACACGTTTATATCTTTTGGCACATTTCAACAAACTCAATATCTTCCACGATCACCGCAAAAGATAAAGGACCTGAATCAACTTCTCTGCTAATAGGATTATCTAAGTTCACCCCTTCAAGTCCTCCTACGAGGTTATCTGCATTTCCACTAATGAGATTGGCAACAGGAGAAATATCTGCCAAATGAGAAATATCCAGTATTTCATGGTGTACAAACTCAGTGCAAGACGACGCTTTACTCATGTCATCGCCATTATACATCCATAATGGTTGCAGGTTCTTCTCCTAAATTGATCATTGCTATAAATAAATAGTAGGAAGAGATAACGATAAACAAGAGGAAAAGAAATAGTACCCGAAAAAGCCCATAGATTTGAGGTAAAGCTAAAATGAAAAACACTTAAAATGTGAATGTGAGAGACCAAATGAGTTGTGAATTCTAAAAGGGAAAACAAACAAATAGAGCAAAGTGTCACCGGAGAGTTCAGAGAGAGAGATGATAGGAGTTGGAGAGAGAGAGAATTTGCACAAAGAGTGAAACACAACATTTTAAATCCAAACATATTAGTTTCCTACCTCTACCCGTTTTCTAAAGCCTTCACGATAACTGTTATTAGAGCACTTGATTGACTAGTATGCGATGGTTTAGGATATCGGTTATCAAGATACCAACAAGCCAAATAATCATAACAAAAATACAATTGAAATCCAAATAATCATTACAGCAACACACCTGAAAATCTCCATGCTAGGCTTTGTATAATGAAGGTTCTCAAGCTCATACCCTCTAGACTCATAACCACCAAATTCGTGATTTTGCTTTACCCGATGAACGTAATCTTCAGGAAATTCCTTTGCTATTGAAGGAGCTGCATATATGTGTAGCATGTACTCAGGAGGTAAATTGTAAGCAAAAAAGATTTGTATAGGCATTGAAAAAATCAATATTTTACTAACCTTCCAAAGAGAACGTGACACGTGAATCACGGACCGGATGTTGTTGAGGCTGGAACAAGGAATCAAAGTTCCAGAAACTGTCATCTAAAACATTTCGATGTAAAGGTTTACAATGAGAGCAAACATGTGTTGTTACACGCCATACTACACACAAACACAATTAGTGTAATCTTTTGAATTCAATATTTTAACAAATAAAATTTAGCACCAAAATAACATAAGCTATAATTAATAGATCATGCAGATTAACAGATTAACAGTATGATTCATGTAGTTTATATAACACTTACTTTAATCATAATGTTCTGATGCATTTATAACACTCAGTACTGAAGGAACCTTTCCAAGTACATGGGGGTTCTCAATCATAACAACCAGAAAAATTATACTTTTTGAATTCTATTTTCTTCCGCTGGCTACTGCAAGAAAGTAACACAGTATAGTTAGATTTCATAAGATTTGATGCGAATCCACTAAAATGTTTTGAATAAAGTAGAAGCTTGAACAGAGTTCAAAAACCCCTCAACCCCAAGTATACTCACTCAAAAGAATCGGTGGGTGGTTATAATGTGATCAAGAGAGAGGAATCGGGTGAGTGGTTAGGGTGCTGATGAAGTCGAAGCCGTGCTGATGCGGATGCAGCAGTTGAAACACAAGAATGGGAATAAGGAAAAATGTACATAGAAAGTAGTAAAAGTATTAACATCAAAGTAGAAGGTGATGTACTGTTTCCATTGCTGTAACTTTACTTTTTTTTTCATTTTTACATTTTTCTAGTTTTTGAATATTTTTACAGCGGTAACATACAGTATTTGAGTAATACCTATAAAACTTAAAATGAAAAGAGTAAAAATCAATTAAAGAAAACAGAAAATTGATGTTCCAGAAGTTCTCCTATTTTATTTTTGTTTTGTTTTGGACCTATAGTAAAAGTATAAAAAAAGATTGATGAAAGTTATTTTGAAACCGATTGTTATTAAAGGTCACGATGGATGGATGAATGAGGCATTAATCATCAAAAGAATGTGGACAATAGTATTGGATCAAACTCCAATCTCGATAGGGGTAACTTCAGAATTCGACAAGGTTGAATGTGTGTATTGTAGTCGAAGTTTGTTCAAACATGCAATAATCAAAGATAACTTATGTATTATTTTATGTAGTATTTATACATGTCATGTATAAATGTTATCTTCATACATAACATACATATGCTAATAGTCTATAAATAGATTGTCATCTTACTTGTTAGGAGAGAGGTTGGTTGTTATTTTGTTTCACTTGTAATCATTTAACGCTCAGTGAGTAAGTGAATGCAATAACCGTCATAAAAGATGGATGTAAGTGAATGCAATACCTACTTGTTTCAACAGGGTTTGTTAGAAATGTTGAAGGGATCAAAAAAGATGGATGTTTCCCTAACGAAGAAGGAGAAGATGACGATGATCGAGAAATCCCACTGTGCCATCATATTAGGCCTTCGTGATAAGGTTCTCCGACAAGTCTCGAAGGAGAAAACGGTAACAAGTGTGTGGAACAAAATCGAAAGTTTGTACATGACCAAGTCATTGGTCAATCGTCTCTACATGAAGCAATCCATGTATTCATTCAAGATGAGTGAATATAAAGTCTTGACTGAGTAGTTGGATATGTTCAACAAGATGATTCTTGATCTGGAGAATATTGATGTTAGAATTGATGATAAAGATCAAGCGTTGTTGTTGTTCTGTGATTTACCTAAATCTTTTGCTCATTTCAAATAAACTCTCGTGTATGGAATAGAGTCCCTGATCTTTGAATAAGTTTAATCGACCTTGTAATCAAAGGACTTGAACGAAAGAAAGGAGCACAAGACATTATTTGTTGGTGAAGGATTGTCCGTAAAAGGAAAATTCTTGAAGAAGGATGGTAAGTTTGAGAAGAAGAAGAAGAAGAAGGGTAAAGAACAACATAAGTCTTATGGTGGTAATGTGCCTGATATTAGGTGTTGCCACTGTAAGAAGGAATGTAATACAAGAAAATTGTCTCTTAATAGGTTGAAGAGTTGCGGAGACAGAAAGGGCAGTGGCAATGCAGCCATTGTTCAATAGATTACGAATCATCTGATGTCCTGGTGGTTTCGAGTAGAAATTCTTGCAAGGAGTGTATTATGGATTCAGGTTGCACTTGCCACATGACTCCAAACAAAGATGTGTTTGAGAAATTATGTGATAAAGATGGTGGATTAGTATTGCTGAGAAATAACAGAGCCTGCAAAATTGTAGGGATTGGATCAGTAAGATTCAAGCTCTGTGATGAGTTTATAAAGTTGTTAATTGCGTCAGATATGGAATTGGTCTTAAGAGAGATCAAAATTTGATTTATCTTGGTGAATTTAATAAGAAAATATATGTTTTCAAAGGAGATAAAGGTATCCCGGGAGTCATAAATGGGTCAAAGGAAGTCTTGAGAGACATCAAAAGGCCAGGTTTGTATACCCTTAAGTCTGGGGTTATAAATGGTTTATCAGATATTGCATTCACAAAGCCTGTGTAGAAGACGGAGCTATGGCGCATGAGATTGGGTCATGTCAATGAAGGGGTTGGTCAAACTGTGGAAACAAAATCTGCTAGGTGGTGAAAAGGTCGAAACGCTGGAGTTCTATGAACCTCGTGTATTTGGAAAAGCTTGCAGAGTGAAGTTCAATAAAGGTAAACAAAGAACACATGGATCCCTTGATTACATTCATGATGATCTTTGAAGGCCTACAAGAAGTCTGTCACACTCAGGTGCAAGATATTTCCTATCCATAATTGATGATTATTCATGAAAGTTGCAGGTATTCACTCAATAAACTCAGGATGAAACTTTTGAAAATTTCAAAAGTTGGAAGTCTCTGGTCGAAAATCAAACTGGCAGGAAGGTCAAGATATTGAGGACCGACAATAACCTTGAGTTTTTCAATGAAGCCTTCGACATTCATTGTGACATATCTAGTATTTCTAGGCACAAGACTGCAACAGGTACTCCTCAGCCAAATGGGATAGCTGAGAGGTTCAATTGTACTATCCTGGAAAGGGTTAGATACATGTTGGTCAGTGTTGGATTGAATAAGGTGTTTTGGGATGAGGATGTCATAACATCAACATATCTGATAAATAGGTGTCCATCGACTACCTTGGGGATGAAGACACCTGAAGAAGTTTTGTCGGGTCATCCACCAGATCTCAACGATCTTTGAGTATTTGATTGTGCGACCTATTCTCACTTACGTAATTCAAAGTCGAACTTATAGCTCTAAGATACATGTACCTTTGGTATCCTGAGGGAGTAAAAGCTTATAGGTTGTAGTGCCTAGAACCAGGTCACAAGAGGTTTATCACAAGTCGTAATGTGGTTTTCAATGAAGAAGAAATGTCCTTCAAGAAAACTGATGACGCTGGTCAAAATGCAAAGATCTTTGAAGAAGAGAAAGAACATGAATAGTTTCCTATCGAGGCGGAACACTTGGGAAACGAAGTGCACAAACATGGTGAAAATCTAGATGAAGTTGTTGAAGAAGCAAAGAATGTTGAAGCAAATGAGGAAACTATTAATGACTACCTGCTGGCAAGAGACAAGACAAGAAGAGTCATCAAGCCACCTCAAAGGTTTGGTTATGTAGACCTCGTAGCTTTTTCCTAAATTTCAGCAACTAAGTTTCTTATACTGCAAGCACTAGGGGTATGTCCTTTTGTGTGGCAATAGAAACAAGTAGGTTTATGAACAAGGTATTCATATGGATTATTTCTAACTTAGGAATTATTAGAATAATTTCTATTATAAGACTTATTTCTAACATTAGAATAATTTCTATTATAAGAATCATTTCTAACATTTGAATAATTTCTACGATAAGAATTATTTATAACATTCAATCTTTTGGGAGGATTTACAACATGCATTTTCTTTGGTTCCACATTATTGGATGTTGTGCTAGCTTTGACAAAAAATATTTTACTTGTGCTTGGTTTCTCAAAATTAGAAAATCCAAGCCCATGTTTGCTATTAGAATACCTTTGTCTATAAGCACATCTTCTAAATCAATTTAACCCTTTTTCATATTTTATAGGAACTTGATTTAGTTCAACAATCATGGATTCATGTTTTTACATTTATTGCATGCAGAATTTTTGACATTTTATAATTCCACATATGTGTTATTAGTCTTGCTTTCTAGAGATAAAATTAATTTATTTTAATGTGTTTTTCTCAATTTCTAGAAAGTGTCAAGCACTCTTCATGTAATTCACAAAATGCATTTTGCAATTCCTCATATGATGGTTTACCATTTAATTCATAATCATTAACCTCTAGTTCATCATCAGAATGATGTGACACCATTAATATGAAGTTTGCACATTCTTCATTTTCCAAGTTCGAAGATGAACTTACTTCATTGTCATCCTAAGCAATGTATGCCTTCTTTGATTTGAATTTTTCTTTCCTTTGTGGCTAATTTTCTTTGCAATATTTGGGCATTTTGATTTCATGTGACCTTTCTTCTCGCATTCGAGACATATGAAGATCTAGTTCGATTTTGAATCCTTTTTTTTCTTGAAGAACTTTCTTATTTTACCAAATCTTAAAGTATTGTCCTTTTAAAGAAACATTCCAAACCTCTTCACAAGAAGTGTAATGTTCTCATCTTCATCTGAATTCTCTTCTTTCATTGCTTCCCTTGATTCTACTCTTAAGAAAATGCTTTTGGGTTTCTTCTCTTTTTTTCTTCATGCTTCTCCAATCTTTCAAGTTTTATCTCGTGTTCTTGGAGTTTATCGAACAATGCCCCATAATACATTTTATAGAGACTTTTCTGATATTGTTATCACCTTTAGTTGACGTGCTCTTGTCCATGATCTAAGGACTTTGCGATTTAATTCGTCATTTGTAAAAAAAAAATCCAATAGCCATCAAGTGATTTATTAAGTGTGAGAAACTCTTTTTCAAATCAGAAATTGATTCATCAGGATGCATTATAAACATTTCATACTCTTGTGATAAGGCATTTAGTTTTGATCTCTTTGCTTCTATTGTTCCTTCTTGAGTCACTTCCAAAGTATTCCAAATCTCCTTTACTATTTTACAATTAGAAACACGAAAGAATACATCCATACCTAGGGTTGATACAAGAATTTTCTTATCCTTTCTGTCAAATAACAATTTCTTTTTGTCATCTTCATTCCAAGAGCCTGTTACTTTTACTTATTCTACTTCATTGATGACCGTTGTAGGAATGTAAGAACCATTTTCAATAACATCCCACATTTCTTATCCTTGTTCTTCTAGATACATTTGCATGTGAATCTTCCAAAAGTTATAGTATTCACCGACGAAACGCTGAGGTTTGTTGTTATTTCCATCATCTACAAGAAACGATTTTGGGAAGCAATCTTTCTGGACCGGGGAGAAAGTTACCTTAACCTGCTCTGATGCCAAATGTAAGTATAGAGTGCAACCTAATAGGGGGTGAATTAGGTTTTAATTTTTTTTGGGTTATTTTGCAGATGTTATGGTTGTTTTTATTTTTCCAGAAAGTTATAATGAACGGATGAACAATAAAGCAGGAAAAATAAAGTGCAGTAAAGAAAATTGACACAAGATAGATCTTGGTTCCCCTTTCTAAACAAGGGTAGTCCATTCCTTCCATACCCCATGAAGGATTTCACTATGTTAGAAATTATACAGCCTCAAACTAAGACTCTCTTTCAATTCTCTAACACAATCATGAAAGCACACCACTTTCTGATTTTACAATGCACAGAGAAAGAACCATACTCTCTCCTAACTTTTCTTGTTTCCACAACCTTGGAAAACAAGTTACAATGATATTGTTACAAAAATTGAATACAAATGAAATTGTTAAGTACGGATGAACTTTGATAATCCACAAAATTCAAACTAAGTTTTCTCTTTCAATATAACAATTCAAGAATTACAAACTCTAAGTACTCAAGAAACATTTCTCTGATTAATGAAAATTATGCAGTAAAGTTTCTAAGAGTTGTTGAAATTATGCAGAGGATTATTTATGAAAGAGGTGATTTTAAATATGAAAAAACACATTTTTTATAAGTCACAAGATACCTCTAGAAATTAGTAACAATGTTTGAGAAAATGATCATGAGAATTTGCAGTATTTTTGGAAATATATCATGATCATACGCAATGAAGACGTATGTCATTGATTCAAAAAAATTTCATATGTTACAGAGGTAAATCGATTGACCTAGGATGTCAATCAATTGACATATCCCCAATGTTAAAAAAATTTAAGAAAATGAATTGAGTCAATCAATTGAATGGGACTGTCAATCGATTGACATAAGCGAAAATTGGAATGGTAAATCAATTGACGTAAGAAGTAAATCAATTGATGCTTTGGATTTTCAAAGTTTTCGTTTTATAGAGGCAACGTCAATCGATTGGATCATAGGGTCAATTGATTGACCTACTTAAAACTTTGAAAATTTTATAAGTTAAAGATGCAAATCTTAAACAATTCATACATCAATGTTAAAGTTTATTCTTGAGCACCTAAGGCTTATAACAATCGAAATGCATATTATACCTTTGTTTAAATCCATTTCCATGAAACATGAGATCTTGATCAATCCTTTTCCATGAAAACTTAAATTCCATCAATTTCCATGAAAACTTCAATCCTTATCTTTTCATTATTTCTGTTGATTTGTCTTTCATCAAAAGATCATCTTCACAAAAGCTTATCTTTATAGACCAAACAATCAACCTCTTAATTGTTCTCATGAATTCGATCAAATTCAGTGAAGTATCTGAGGTAAACCACATCCACGTAATATGCACTCTTGTCCTTAATGCATATTTTCTATGCTGCATAACATGCTCATCATCACCATTGGTCTGCTCTACCGCAACCATCTAGCACTAATACAAATAATACATTTCATGATGAAGCGTTCACCTCAAATACTGAAAAATCGAGGTCAAATGACCTGGAACACGCTATATATTATTTATTTATTTAAGAAACTTTATCTTTAATCACAGTTTTCTAGGAAAAACAATGTAAAATGTTGTTCAGTGTTTGAGCTTTGAATCCCAGCTCCTGCAATTTTATATTTTATTTACAACTAAAAATGCACCTTCATTTTTTTATACATTTTACGTCAAATATTATCTCTTGGTTCTCTAGGAAAATCGACATAAAATTTTGTTCAGTGTATGAGCTTCGATTCCTATCTCCTGCAATTTTATGTTATATTTAAAACTAAAAGGCACATTTACTTTTTATACATTTTACGTTGGATATTATCCTTCATTGTTGAAGAAAACCAAGATAATAACTATAAAAAAAAATTGTATTCCTTCAAAATTATAATGTGTTGTCTCATTCATTTTTTGCGCCCTAGCGAATGAAAGGAACTCATGCTTCTCCAGCGAATGAAGAAGTTTCCCAATACTCAGAACCACCACCCTTCTTCTCTGAGGAGGAAGTAAGCTTGAATTATTCTCCATTATACGAAGGATTCTCTCATTACATTTCCGGTATGTACAAATTCTCCATTACTATTGTTTGTTGTTTCTTTCGTTGATATTGTTATCATAGATCGTCATCGTTGTTGTTGTTGTTCAGTCATTGACGTTGTTACCATAGGTAGTTGTTAATGTTGTTTACTAGAATGTTGTGATGGTATTTTTTGTTGTTCTGGTAGTTATTATTGGTTGTGTATTATTTTTATTTTATTTTCAGAAGTTGTATCGCGGCTGAAAAAATGGCAGAGTCGCCACCATCTTTTATTCGTTCCTAAGGAACAAGGAAATAATGAGAAAACATAATAACTAAGGGTGAGAGGCTAGATTCGGGAGCCGGTTAAGTAAGGGGAATGTACTATGCACCTCTTACCTTTATTGTACTCAATGGGACCCTCCTCTAATTCTAGGGTTAGTGTGTGCTTGAGATGTTTGCTTATCATCTATTCATTGTTTAATTATTTATTTATTTAGAAAAAGAATTTATTATTTTAATAAGGGGAGACCTAAAAAATATTTTGATTATTATACTCGCTAGAGTCTTATAACTTTATGCCTACGCACCCTTAAATTTATTGAAGGATCAGAGCACTATAGTTCTTGTAAAAAATATTTATTTGTTGATTGTCTTTATCCCTTTAAAAGTTCTCACGCATCGGGGGTGGATAAGGAGTTTGGTTTGAAAAATGCCTCAATGCACAAGGGTATAGGACTTATGATTTAAGGTGTGTTAGATTGATTTTATTCCTTTTGATTTATAGCAAAAATCCCATTACTTTGATTTAGGAAAATAAATCGATAGTGATAGTATCTACATAATTATTTTAACCAAAATATTAAATGTTTAATAAACTCAAAGACCATATCTCTTATCCCAGACTTAATCCCTAATTTTATCCCTAAAATTATTATAGAATTTTATCTCATATTATCCCTAAGTTATCTCATGATTATCACATGAATTACAAAAAAATATAATAATTAAATATTATATATTTATATGACATATCTCTTATCCCGATTTCTATCCCTCATTTATATCCCTTGATTTATCCCTTTTTTTATCCCTTAAAACCCTAGGATTTTATCCCATATTTATCCCCTTTTTTCCCTAAATTTATATCATTTAATTATCTCCAAAAATCTCAATTAATTAACCATAATTTTTAATTATATTAATCTCTAATAAATTAAATATTTTTCCCTTAATTATTTGAATAATAGAAAATAAATAAATCAAACTATAAAAATAAATAAAATATTGAAATGTTGAAAACCCTAATTATTAACTTAATTACACTAATTTAATGTTAATTAATTTAATAAATCAACCTTAATAATTAATTAAATAAATCTATATATTAATTAACTAAAATATAAATAAAAAAGCAGTGGGAGAAAATGTTTGATTTGAAAATGCCTTAATACACAAGGACAATGGACTTGAAGTTTAGGTGTTTGAAGTTAATTTTAATTATTTCTTAATTTGAAAAAATATAATAATTAGTTTGATTTAGAAAATAAATCCATAATAGATGTATAATTGTTTTATGTTAAATAAAAACAAGTTAATTATAAATGTTAATATTATATTTTATATTACTTAATTAGATAATCAAAATCTTAAACTTATTCCAAAAAGCGATTCCAGTATTCCAAAATTATTCCAAAATTTCCCATAAATTAACTCTAATTCTCTAATTAATTAATATTTTATTTTTTTCGTTGTTATCATTTTTATTAGGGGAAATATTAATTGTTATAACTAATTATTAATCCAATTAGGCTTGATTACAAAATTAAATTCTAATACCAATTTAAATTCGTAATTATATATTACCTAATTATTTTTGTATTAATCTCATTATTATATTAAACCTTAAATTAATTTAATTAATTTTAAATTATAAACCTAATTAATAATTCTTATACAAATATTAATTAACCCTAATTATCTTAATTTAATTCTAAATTATTAAATGATCTAATAATGTAATATCTATAACCAATATAATTATTTACAAGGTAACGAAACTATTATAAATCAAGAAGAAGAATTATTTATCGGTTAATTAATTTTAATAAAAAAGAGAAACTAAAATAGGCAGGAAATGTATTATGTATTGAGTTTTTTTACTGTAAAAATATGGAAGGTTCGATGTTAACGACTTGACCTCTTTTTTAGATGTGTTTGGAATTCTGTTAGTGTGAGACTATTATTTTATTAATTATTGACATTAATATCGTCAATTAGTTGAATTATATCAGTTGGTAATTATACTAATAGTTTACTAATGATTTAACATTAGATTTTTACAGGTTTATTTGCGTTAGAAAATTAGAATGAAATAAGTTTGATTTATGTTGAATTATAAAAAAGCTTGTAAACTTCATGGAAAAAACTTTGTAAGTTCTTATACTCTTTTTGGGAACAATTTGACCATTCCATTTATTTGAAATAAAACAGAATTAACGAGTATATAATAATAATTTTAATAATAATCTTAACAATAATAGTAATAACTCCATTATGACTCTAATTAGATAATATATCAATTAATGATAATTTGATTAACAAATTAATTTAACCCTAATTAATCTCAATATTAATCTATTCCTAAATAATAATAATATAACTTAATATTAATATGTAAAATAAAAACAAAAATAATACTAATATTAATCTATCCTTATTTAACTAATAACATTATTATGATCTATTCTACTCATGTTATTAAAATAAATAATCCTCATAATTATTATTTTTTACTAATGTGTTTTAATAAGACAAAATGTCCTAGTTACCAATTGTAATATCCCTTTAGCATAACTCCCCGAATTATTATGTTCTAAGCAACATCTCTAAATTAAAATAAATTCCTAAGAGGGAATAAAAAGTCAAAATGGTCTCTCTTTAATTTTCCAAATCATCGGGGTTGACCATATGCCTTATAAAGGGCCCTGAGCATGTCAATAACATAGATTCTAAGCCAATAACAAGAAAGAAATAGTGGCCAAAATTTGGGGTATAATAAGTTGTATGTGATTATGGATCGTAGTTGGATGAAAGCCAATAGATTAAGTAAAGAGTATGAGAATGGAGTGATTCAATTTATTGATTTTACGGGAAAAAACCTTTCTAAGGTGAATGGGTTTTTTGGTGTCCCTGTAAAATTTGCCGAAATATGCACAAACATCTAAGGGATGAAATATTCAATCATTTAGGTTGTGATGGAATCAGTCCAAATTACACGAAATGGGTATGGCATGGTGATATGACAAAAAAAGACCAATGTCACCTATAGTTGAAGATGATGATGAATTTATGAATGATACTATAAAAGATATGATTCGTGATATTGTGGTAGATGCTTTCAAGAATGTTAATGTGGTATATACTTTTCAAAAATACATGGAAGAGTTATTGTATCCGGGATGCAAAAGTTTTACAAGATTTCCAGCTGTGTTAAGACTATTTAATCTTAAGGCAAGAGGAGGGTGGACGGATAAAAGTTTCACTGAGTTACTTGAATTGTTGCAAGAAATGCTTCCAGAAGGTAACATGTTGTCGAACAGTAATTATGAGGCCAAGAAGATATTGTGTCCAATGGATTTGGATTATGTCAAAATACATGCATGTCATAATGATTTCATATTATATAGGTAAGAATATGAAAACTTGAAGGAGTTCCTGAGATATGGGGAGTCACAATACAAGAAGAAGGCCAATGGTGTTGAAGACGATGATAGTCTAACAAGAAAGGGTGTTCCTTCCAAGGTGATGTGGTACCTATCAGTAATTCAAATGTTCAATAGATTGTTTGCTAATGAAAATGATGCAAAGAATACTAGATGGCATGCAGATGAAAGATTGTGTGATGGAAAATTCTCCATTTAGTTAATTCATTGCAATGGAAGAAAATTGATTCCTTGTTTCCATATTTTACACTAGAACCGAGGAACCTTAGGCTTTGACTTTTCACTGATGGAATCAATCCTTTTGGTAATTTGAGTACTAATTATATGTCATGGTCTGTTCTTCTCATAATTCATAACCTATCCCCATGGTTGTGCATGAAACGCAAATATATGATGTTACCAATATCATTTCGGGTCAAAAACAACCAAGGAACGACATAAATGTTTATTTAACTCCATTGATTAAAGATTTAATACTTTTGTGAGAGGAAGGTGTTGATGTTGATGTTGATGTTGCGTATACGGATGATAACTTTAAGTTGTGTGCCATGTTATTTTGCACAATTAATGACTTTCCTACATACGGTAATTTGTATGTGTCGCAACCTGAAAAATACAGTGTGCGAAAAAACAACCGGCGAAAGAAAATGACAGAAGAGTCGCCACCGTGCGTTATTTATCCCAAAGGAGGGAAAGGAAACGCTCGAAGTAAACCTGAAAAAAGGAAAGGAAAAGATAAGGTCTCGCAACCAAATCTTGGGTTCGGGAGTCGGTTATGTGAAGGGAAGGTATTAGCACCCCTACGCATCCGTAGTACTCTACGGGATCCACTTTTGTAGTTCTTGTCTAAAGGATGTGAGTTTATCTTGTGTTGTTTACTAAAAAAGGGGTCAAAAGAAAATGACTCGCACGGATGTCGCATCCACTGCATATGTATCTCATCTGAATATGAGAATCAGAGTCTTATGCCTACGTATCTCATCTGGAATGAGAATCAGAGCAAGCCGTAGTTCGGCTAACTACGGGGTTAAGGATTAGGTTTTGGACGAACGACGTTACTACGCAATCTACCGGATGCTCGACCTTTGGAGACTTACTCGCCTTGGAAGAGAGAAAAACAGAGTTTTTCTTCTTTAACTTTCTGCTTTGTAACAATGATTATGAGGAGCTAAACTCCCTTTTGTCAAGATTGGAGGTAGTATCTATTCTCATATGCTTATGTATTACATTTGATTTATATGTATGATAAAGATTGTTGATATATTGAATACTGTTTTTGCCCTAAGTTGAAAACCAGATTTGAGTAGTTGTCGAGAGAGATTATTTGAGTCTTGACATAAAACAGATTTTCAAGTAGTGAATAAGTTGTAGAGATAGATTTATTCATTACTCTTCTTTGGTATTAAACATTAAAGATTGCTATATTGATAGTTAGGTGGAGAGATCGTCTAAGGATCAATATAGTAATTATCACAATATCATTTAGACATAAATGACTTTGAGAGGATACTTGAACATCATCAATAATCTTAAATCTATTTATTTATCATAAGGAATCATAAGCATTTGAAATAGTGAACTCCAATCTTACCAAGCTTTTACATTCGATTAAAACCATTTTACTGTTTTAGTGACATTTACTCACAAGATAATTTTCCAAACAAAACAACTTTGTTACCTTTTAAACTTATAACATTTGGATTATAGAACGGCGGTAATATCAACCAATCTCTGTGGATACGATATAAAAATATTTGCCGAAGATATACTTTTCAACAGTGCCTCAGGTGTCTCATTTTGGGGCTCGCTAGGCGAGCCATTCTTCTCGCCTAGCGAGCATGACAGCTCAGTAGCAGCACTATAAGTAGCAAGGGCTACTTTTTGGAGCCATACCTTACACTTCCATACTTTTGTACTTTCTAGATATTTTTCCAGCATTGCTCTAGAGATACTTTGTGACCTAGAAATCATTTCTCTTCATCTCTTAACAATCTTTCACAAAAAGAAGGTGGATTCCCATCCAATCTCGATTATTCGACTCAGATGTTGATCAACCTTCTTCCGAAACTTGTTGACCAAGCTACCATGAAAATGAGTAGCTAAGTTCTTCATTTTGTCAAGGTTAGACGTAGATGGTCATAAGCTTTGTGTGTATATGAGATGATCTTCATTTGTAAACTCTTTAATGATGAATATATGGTGAAAACTTTGTTTTATTGAAAACTCTTTGTGTTGGTTTATGATCGAGAGATGTTTACCAACTCTTTACCTAGGTTTTCATCCAATCTTGTTTGTTAGCTAGAGATAGTAATGAATGATTTTGTTCACCATAAGGTTGAACCAAAAAGTTGTCATTTTGATAGATTGTGTTAGAGATAACAATGGATCAAAATGGGAAAACTCACAATGTGTGTTAGAGATAAACATATTGGGAGGACTTTGTGAAATAGTTTATCATCTAAAGGAGTTTATAAGTTTTGTTGATCGAACATATACATGCAAAGTGATCGTCGAACCCTAACTTTGGCAATATTTCTCAAATAGAAAAACCAAAACTTTTACCGCATTTTATTACACTTTTATGCAAGATACCGTGACTAAAACCAAAACCCCATTGTTACCTTAAGCTAAGAATTAAAACAACTGTCGAAAGGCGGTGATATCTCACAATCCCTGTGGAGACGATAACAAAAACCCGACACTTAAAAATACAATCAATAGCTTCTCGAATATGTATTTGACTGGATCCATCTTGGAGATCAGTAAGGTTGTGTGAGACAGCATGTATTGTCTCAATCGCTTAGCAGCCCATGCAAGTGCACAACATGTTTTTTCAAGCATTGAGTATCTCGACTCGCAATCTGTGAATTTCTTACTCAGGTAGTAGATGGCATGCTCTTTCCTACCTGTCTCGTCGTGTTGACCGAGAACACAACCCATGGAATTGTCTAGTACTCTCAAATACATAATCAGCGGTCTCCCTGGGACCGGAGGCACAAGGATAGGAGGATTATGTAAATACTCTTTTATCTTCTCGAACGCCCTTTGACAATCATCATTCCACCTGATAGCCTGATCTTTTCTCAACAATTTGAATATTGGCTCACACGTGGCTGTTAGGTGAGAGATGAACCTTGCAATGTAGTTCAACCTCCCTAAGAAACCACGAACTTGTTTCTTTGTTCTTGGCTCAGGCATTTCCTGTATCGCTTTCACTTTGGCCGGATCCACCTCAATCCCTTTTCCGCTAACAACAAAAACCCAGTAGTTTTCCAGATCTCACCCCAAAAGTTCACTTGTTCGGATTAAGCCTCAACTTGAATTTCCTCAAACGCTCAAACAGTTTCTGCAAATTCACCAAATGTTCTTCTTCTGTCTGAGATTTGGCAATCATATCATCAACATAAACCTTGATTTCATGATAAATCATATCATGGAACAGAGTCACCATCGCTCGTTGATATGTTGCTCCGGCATTTTTCAGACCAAACGGCATCACCTAGTAGCAGAAGGTGCCCCATGGGGTTATGAATGTTGTCTTCTCCATGTCTTCCGGTGCCATCTTAATTTGATTATAGCCAGAAAAGCCATCCATGAAGGAGAATACCGAGAACTGAGCCGTGTTATCCACCAAAACGTCAATGTGAGGTAAGGGGAAGTCATCTTTAGGACTAGCCCTGTTCAGATCCCGGTAGTCAACACACATCTGTACCTTTCCATCCTTCTTAGGTACCAGAACGATATTTGCAACCCATGGCGGATAATTTGTGACTGCTAGAAACCCTGCGTCCAACTGTTTTTGCACTTCTTCCTTTATCTTGACAGCCATCTCTGCTCTTGTTCTTCTGAGCTTCTGTTTAACTAGAGGACAACCTTCTTTGAGCGGCAAGCGATGTACCACGATGTTTGTGTCAAGCCCTGGCATGTCCTGATAAGACCAAGCGAAGATGTTAACATACTCTTGCAGCAATTCAATCAACCCCTTCTTCACATTGTCTTCCAAAGCAGCCCCTATCTTGATTTCTCTCTTGGCGTCCTCGGTGCCGAGATTAATCACTTCAACAAACTCTTGATGCGGTTGAATGACCCTTTCCTCTTGTTTTAATAACCTGGTAAGTTCTTCAGGGAGTTCACAGTCTTAATCACCCTCTTCTTCAGCTTGAAAGATTGGATTTTCAAAGTCGAAGCGAGCCATAGCAGAACTGTTATCAATAGGACCCGGTGATGTGCATCTGCATGAGTGATGGTATGTGCTTATGAGTGTGAAAAAAAGAGTGGAAACTAAACAAAACATTGCCATTTTTTTTTTGAAAAACTGCAAAAATAGAAAGATAGGGAACGAAATATTTGAATGCAAAAAGGCGTCATTTATTTATGATAAAAAATGCAAGTGTCACATAGATGAGCCCTACAATGAGTCATTACGCCCTGGCGGAACGTAAGACTTAGATATGCATGAATAAACAAAGAAAATTACTCCTCCAGACAAGTGGCTTGGACGATCTCCTCAGAAGACCAATTGTTGAGAACTTCACCCGGGATCCTCGGACGCACCCAGTTATCGATGTCGCAATCACTATCCCCATCTTCATTGTTGACCGCAGAGACTAATTTGACTTCTCCTTCAACCATGTTAACGTTGGCTCCACCATGCTGGGGCATGGGATTGTTGACGACATTAGGAGCTGGTGCAAAGTTAACGGCCTTTGAATCAATGAGGTCCTGAACTACGTGCTTAAAAGCTTTGTAGTTCTCAATATTGTGGCCAGGTGCCCCAAAGTGAAGGCTACACCTAGCGTTGGCGTCATAACCCACCGGAAGCCTACCAACGGGAGGAGCCAGAGTGCGCAACTGCACAAGTTGTAGTTGTTGAAGACTCGAAAGCAACTGAGCGTACGACATTGGAAGAGTGTCGAAACGCTGGTCCATCGTCCTTGGCCTCTGTTGATAAGCGGGTCTGTTACCCGGTTGTTGTGGTTGGTACTGAGCTGGTTGACGTTGTGGTTGTTGTTGTTGTAGTGGTGCTGTAGCTGGAATGGTCACAGCCGCAACATACGGTTGCTGATGATAGTTCTGAAAGTTATTCCTCCGGTTATCCCTGTTCTGATAAGAAGATATGACACTTGCATCCCCTTCTCTCCTCTTCTGTCCCTGAATGAACGGCTTCTTCACCCCTGATGAGGATCCACCTTCACTCTGGGTCTTGTATGTCCTCAGGTAATTCTCCACCCTCTCTCCAGTAGAGACTACATCAGTAAAATTGGAGGCATTGCAACCCACCAGGCGCTCCAAATAAGGTCCTGGCAGAGTGTTCATGAACATGTTAGTCATTTCCTTCTCCAACATAGGAGGTTGAACACGGGAAGTTGTTTCTCTCCAGCGTTGAGCGTATTCTCTGAAGCACTCATTGCTTTTAAGAGACAGATTTTGAAGTTGAGTTCTGTCTGGAGCCATGTCTGCATTATACTGATACTGCTTCATGAAAGCCTCAGCGAAATCCCTCCAGCAACGGATGTGGGCTCTGTCCAGCCTCATATACCATTCTAGGGATGCCACAGCTAGGTTGTCCTGGAAAAAGTACATAAGCAACTTTTCTTCATCGGAGTATGCAACCATTTTACGGAAATAGGCTTGCACATGGGTCTTCGGGCAAGAGTTGCCATTGTATTTGTCAAATATCGGGACCTTGAATTTCGGTGGCACTCTCACACCTGGGACCAGCCCCAAGTCAGCAACATCTACTCCCAGAGGATTCTGTCCTTCCACTGCCTTCAACCTCTCTTCCAATCTTCTAAACATGGAGTTCACACCATGACCCATACCAAAGTCTTCCTGCAGCAGGGGAAACTGATCGTCCTGATCATCATGAACGGGATGTTGACCGGAGGTGACATGTAGGATTGGGATAGGGCCCGGTCCATTGGGTCCGTTAGCCTCTCCAGCTGGAGGATCAGTCACCGTCTCTGGTTGAGCAGGGGGATTCCTCTGTATCATCTGCCTGAGCTCTTGCTGTCCCTGAGCCACCCCTTGAACCACATCCATGAATTGATTCATGCGGATTTTCATCTCGGCGAACTTTGCCTGTAGGCTTTCCATTACTCTCTGTTGGTTTCTGCGGGTATCGTACCGGTGAATGCCTGGGTCAGTTATCCTGATAATGGAACACCAAACAAACTGAGAACACTGTGGCGGTACCTGTTATGTAAGACATGTTAATGAATATGTAAATGCAATGACATGTTTATCAATTCCAAGGGTATTCTACCCCCTTGATCCCAGTCTCTCAATAGATAAACGATGTAAAAAAAATACTAAGCCGTTGATGAGAACCAAGAAAATTCCGACTAGAATCAAGTAGAAGATATAAACCCCACAGAAATGGATAAACATGTGTGAATGATTATGAATGCAAAATGATGTGAATGCAGTGCAGTGGCATGGGAATCAGGATCGCTGTATCTGCTTGAACATCTGTCAGGTTGTACTGTCTGGAGAGAAATTAAGAGCACACCAAACAAAGGTCATGGGATGGATCATGTTATCCTTAATATCAACCACCCATTTTGGTGGATTATGGTTTACACCTTATCAACACCCAAGTTTCATTGATATTAAGGATACCTGATCGGATCAACCATGAATCAAGGGTTTGTTGCAAGTCACGAGCATGGAGTTTAGGTTAAGAACCACCCAAAAGAAGTGTACTAAGGTTTAAACCTGCCAAACATGTTCTACAAAAGGTTCCCATAGTCATAATCCCATCTTTCGGATATTATCGGAGGAACGACTACTCGTATTCCAAAAATATTCTCAAGAGAGACTCTTATGAGTGTAGTATCGCGTAACAATCGTATCAAATCTTACACTTGAACGACTTTCGCACTACGTCCTACGAATAGGCCAAGATGGGTTTGGTAAATTAAGGTCCTCGGCTTCTAAGGTCTATATTGGAAAAAGTAATGTCTAACCACAACTTACTTGTGTGACATTATTGATCTCAACATGACCTCCACCAAGTGAATGGGCTTGCAAGTCAACTTGCTAAGGAATAACTCCACACAAGTCGACAAGACTATGCCATTCTCCTATCCTAAGTGCACTCGAGTTCGGGTATAGAACTCATCTCACAAAGATCACCAAGCAGCCATAGCCAGCCAACAGATACAGCAATGATATGTACACAATGTAATAAGGTAAAGCAGGTAAATAAATAACTGTACAAAAGCATGAACACCCAATAAACAAACAAACTACAAAATCTAGGAGGGACTCGCTTAGGGAAACCGAGTCCCCAGCAGAGTCGCCAGCTGTCGCAACCTGAAAAATACAGTGTGCGAAAAAACAACCGGCGAAAGAAAATGACATAAGAGTCGCCACCGTGCGTTATTTATCCCAAAGGAGAGAAAGGAAACGCTCGAAGTAAACCTGAAAAAAGGAAAGGAAAAGACAAGGTCTCGCAACCAAATCTTGGGTTCGGGAGTCGGTTATGTGAAGGGAAGGTATTATCACCCCTACGCATCCGTAGTACTCTACGGGATCCACTTTTGTAGTTCTTGTCTAAAGGGTGTAAGTTTATCTTGTGCTGTTTACTAAAAAGGGGTCAAAAGAAAATGACTCGCACGGATGTCGCATCCACTGCATACGTATCTCATCTGAATATGAGAATCAGAGTCTTCGTAGCTCGGCTGACCTATGGGTTGGGGGGATGTGTGCTCGCTAAGACATCGCGTCTTATGCCTACGTATCTCATCTGGAATGAGAATCAGAGCAAGCCGTAGTTCGGCTAACTACGGGGTTAAGGATTAGGTTTTGGACGAACGACGTTACTACGCAATCTACCGGATGCTCGACCTTTGGAGACTTACTCGCCTGTAGTAGAAGAAGTAAACGTGTGTTTAGGAGAAGAAAAATCAATGAAGGGTTAGGGTTTGGGATGCTCATGCAAAAAGGCAGTCCTTGACGAAGGAACCGCGCTACCTGCGGGGATACGAACACATACAAAACAAACATGTATAAAGTAAATGTGCCAACAAGGCAATCAGAATAAATCTCCCAAATGGTATCCCACAAGCAAAGTGGAATATCCAACGAGCTATCCCTGCAAAAGTCATGTGAGCCTTCACAAAAACTCAACAAAAGGGTTAGTGAAATAAGATAAGGATTAGGAGAAAACATGATATGACAAACGTAAGTCAGATTAGAGCAAAACAATATGGTTTTTCATGGATAACAGTATGGTTTCAGAAACCTCAAACCCTGTGTCATACACTTCAGAAATTAAACGATTAAGCATTCAAGGCATAGGTTTCACCCATTCATGCATGTGCGAAACCTAACGATATCCGCATTTCCAAATTCAAACATAATACATCACACATTTAGAACATTCAAATTGAAAGCGTAAAATAATGGGAATATGGAAAACCTGATTGGAGAGCTTGATTGAAATTGAGTTGCACCTGTGAGGTTTACAAAACAATCTTTAGGGTTTATGTGAGGCAAATGTGATTCTGTGCAGTTGAGTTCCCTTCAGGGTTTGGAGGTTGCTCTAAACTCTGTTAGCTCTTCTCTCACTATCTTTTTCCAGCCAGGGTAATAGGAATAGAATTGCCTTTTGTTTCACTGAAACTCTGAATTTATAACCTGATTTTTGTGGACCTGTGGGCTCAAATGAGAGAGGTCCAAGTCCAAGATTTTTTTATTTTTTTATTTTTTTATTTTTTTTTATTATTATTTTTTTTCGTTTTTCGTCTTTTTTTTTCGTTTTTTTTTCGTTTTTCGTTTTCTTTTTTTTTTCAAAACACGTGGGCTTCGCCTAGCGAGCATGACAGCTCATGAACAAACCTTTGCTCCTTCAAGATTAACGTTTTGACTGACGAATAAACCCCTGTTGGAAGTAACTCAAGTCTTTCCCTTGTGTTGACTGATCATCTAAATAGAGCCCACAAAGTGTCCTGGATGATGTTCAAGCTTCTTGGATCTGATTCCGATTGCCATGATGAAATGCAAATGCTAAATGACCTAAAAATGAATGCATGCATGAGGTGTAAAGCGTATGCTTCCAGGAAAAATGAAGGGTAAATTTTGGGGTATTACAGTATGGTTACATCGTCAAGGTACATAAAGTGTGTCCTATATGTGAATTTGATACATGCCATCACCAATTACAAAATGGAAAAAAGACTGTTTATGTTGGGCATCGAAAATTTTTAAGACCTAATCATCCATACCGTAGATTCTTGAAGGCTTTTAATGGAGAGAAGGAGTTTGATTTCGCTCCAAAGCCCTTAACCGGGAAGGAAGTTTATAAAAGACAACAATACATTGAGGTTGTCTTTGAAAAGAAACTAAAAGTTAAACAAAAAGGGCCCGTGGAGAAAAATAGTTGGAAAAAGAAGTTTGTGTTCTTTGATCTTCCACATTGATCTAGTCTTGACATAAGACATTATCTTGATGTGATACATGTGGAGAAAAATGTATGTGATAGTTTGATTGAAACACTTCTCAACATTAAAGGAAAGACAAAAGATACTAAGAAATCATGTAAAGATATGATGGTGATAGGTATACGACAAGAGTTTTCCCTAAAAGAAATTGGAAATAGAACATATTTTCCCCAGCTTGTCACACTATGTCTAAAAAAGAAAAAAAGTTGTGATTGTTTGTCGGGTATCAAACTTCTCCAAGGGTACTCATCAAATGTGAAGAAACTTGTGTCAGAGAATGATCACAAATTAGTTGGATTTAAAATCTCACGATTGTCATGTCTTGATGCAACAACTTCTACCAGTGGCTATCTGTGACATTTTACCAAGGAATGTAAGGGTAACTATACCATATTTTGCTTATTCTTCAATGTTACATGTAGTAAAGTCATTGATCCTAAAAATTTAGACGAGTTAGAACATGAGGCTACAATTATCTTGTTTCAGTTAGAGATGTTTTTCCTGTCATCATTCTTTGACATTATGGTTCACTTAGTTTTTCATCTAGTAAGGAAGATTAGAACTTATGGTCCAGTTTATTTACGATGGATGTATCCCGTAAAGCGTTACATGAATATCTTCAAAGGGTATACAAATAGTCATTACCGTCTGGAAGCTTCGATCATTGAATGGTACATCACAAAAGAAGCTATTGAGTTTTGTACAATGTATTTGTCAGAAGCTAACTCTATAGAAATTCCCGAGTCTCGTCATAAGGGAAGATATGATGGTGAGGTACTCAAGGTTTAAATGTTAAAACTTTTAGCTGAAATGTAGTTCTTCAAGCACGTTTGTATATATTGAATAACTTGGCTGAAGTTCAACCTTACTTGACCACTCACAAAAGTCTTGTAAAGGAAAAATATCCTTGGATGAATGAAAAATGGTTGTTGATAGAGCACAACAAAAATTTCATAACTTGGTTTAATGAAAGTGTTTCTAAAGAGAGTACTTGTGCATAAGAGATAGTTAAATGGTTGTCATGTATGCCTAAGTTTAATGTAATTACCTGGAGTGTATACGACATTACTAGATATTCATTCTTTATAAAATCAAAGGATGATCGTAGTACCATGCAAAATAGTGGGGTTATGGTTGAAGTTAAATCCATGTACTTCTCTAGTGCCAAAGACAACAATCATATACTAGCATGTAGAGCGTACTTTGGGTTCATTTAGAAGATTATGGAGATTGATTGTGTTTCTTTTAAAGTGCCTTTATTTAAGTGCAAGTGGATTGACAGTAACACTGGTGTAGAAATCGATGAATTAGGATTCACACGGGTTGATCTTTGAAAGGAAACTTATAAGAACGAACCATTCGTCATGGCAACCCAAGAAAAACAAGTTTTTTACATCTGGTGCCTCAACCTGGACCGGTTGGGCTTCCGGGGAATCAAGAGGTGACACTTGCCTCCTCCGAGAAGACGAAGTCGGAGATGCATGAACCTTAGAAGTTGACACTTCTGCATCCAACGAACTAGAATCAACTGATGATTTTGAGGATCATGCTTTTTCCATGAAAATCGACGTGACACTCTGCCTAGCCTTATTCGATCTTGGTTATCATCCATGTTGCCTATAATTAAACCACATAAGCAATATATAGTAGAAAAATCAAACCCGGATAAAACACAATGAAAAACAAGCAAAATAATGCAGACATATAAAATATGAAAATGCACTTGCGTTTTTCTTGAAAATCAAATTTTGAACAAATACAGAAGTCCTTTGCATATTAACCTGTAACTTATTAAAAACAAAAATGGCAGAAATGTATGGAAATCCAACATTGTTAAACCACATTGCTCATCTAAACTACCTGTCAAACACACTGCTCATTTAATCTACCTATCTAAACTATCTATTACACAACTTAATGCTCAATTGCTACAAATGCATGTATAGAGAAATCAAATGTGAAAACCTTGGATTAAAAAAATTACCAAATATGATTTTGATGTTGAGAACTTGAATTGATTGGATGTTGAGAGTAGAAACTTGGAAGTGAGTTGAGAGAGCTTGACAATTTTAGAGTTTGGCAATTTTAGAGTTTGAGAGAGTTTGAGACTTTGAGATGAGGAGGGGTGCGGGTGTTCTCACGCCTTATTGATTAAAACCATTATGGATGTGCATTTCCATAAGTACCACAAATCTGCATTTCCGTATTAATTTTTGACAAAATTTAAGGTCTAACTCAATTACGAATGAACTATGTGAATTGACATGAGTCTCAAAGTACATTTCCTTATTTCAATAGTAGTTTTGGTTTTTCTCATGGCGTGGGAAAAAAAGTAAACCCATAACTAAGAAACATATTTATATTCTTTTATCAAGTAGTCATATATATATATATATATATATATATATATATATATATATATATATATATATATATATATATATATATATATATATATATATATATATCAATTAATTAAACATACTACCAAATATCCAATAATGCCCTCTAGTGTTCAAATTAATTAAACAAAAAAAAAGAAAAACTCTAAATGAAAAATGTACCCAATATTCAACCTTCTATTTCAATTAGATACTGACATTGTGTAACTCTATCTTAAATTTACTTTCCCTCCTTTCACAAAAAATTCATAATCTCTCTTTATCACTCTTCAGTTACCTTTCTTCTTCACTTTCCCTCATCCTTCTTTCTTCTTCTCCCTTTCACTCTCCATTTTGAATGCCAAAATGGTAGAATAAAGATAGGGTTTGGGTTTGATTCCCTTCATACAATCATTCTCAACTTCTTAACTTCTCTTCGAGATCCTTCATTTCCACTACAGCAAGCCATGGTTAAGGGTCATGGTCTCTACACTGACATCGGCAAGAAAGCCAGAGGTAGTTTGTCTCCCTCTCTCTCACACACTCGATTCTTGTGATGTTGGAATTTGTTTTTTTTTTTTAATTTCGAATTCTTTTACATTTATGGTTAGTTGATAAAAAATTTAATAGTTTTTGTTTGTTTTGTTTAGATATTTTGTACAAGGATTATCACAGTGACAAGAAATTCACTATCAGCACTTACTCACTTACTGGAGTTGTGAGTTCGTTTGGATTTATTTTAGTTTTTAAAATCGTATTTCATTATTTATCTTGTTCATTTACTATCAGCAACTTGATTTTCTACTGGTTATTCAGCATATAGTGAGATCGGGAAAGGACAAGAGAGATTCATATTTATTGGAGAGAGAAGTTGAAAACTTGCAGGTTGTATAAAGTCTGATGCTAAATTAATTGCCATTCTTGTAAGTAGGTTGACGTGTGACTACCAATGTGGTTTGTCACTCATGTATTCCCGACATTTTCGACAACATCTTTAATATACTTGTCAATTTATGCAAATGTTTGATTACTGGCGTTTTGGTGTGAAATTTTGAATTTGGGTTATAATATCTAGAGACTGCAAATGAAATATTTTCACTCGTGTTTGCAAGCTGACACTAATATTTACATGTTTTTTCGATTCAGATCAGTTGTGTTGTGTGCACATTTTGTGCCTTTATTTTGTCCATGCTGCAACTAACATATTCCTTGAAGTTAACACTATTTTTCTTTTTAAAAAAATTTAATTTCATTTGTCAATTATATTTTCACAAACTCTGCACCAAGTGCTTTGACAGTCTAGGTCAGTCGCTCTTATAAATATTTTATATATCATATTAGAGGCAAAACCAGAACAATTGATGTTAGGTGTGCCTATTACAAACTTAGCTCTGTTATTTTGTGCAACTTATTCACTGAATTTTGTCAAATTTTGTCAACCATGTATTAGGCAACGCGAAAGGCGGTGTAGTTGTTGTTATCTCGAAACTGATATTCAGAAATTCGGTTACTTTTATTGGTATGGGAGTTGTCAATTTTCATTTGTAGTTGTTTTGCTGATTAAAATGTTTAATATCGGTTCGTCTAAGTTGTTGCCACTATCATATTTCTAAAAGGAGTTGGAGGAATTCTATCTATGTTTAGCAGCACATTTGGATTATTTCATTTGGTAAATGCTTCCTCTTTTAGCTTAAGAATGAGTAGATATGGTCATTTTCCTCTTTACTTTTGTAGCTTTCAAATATGGTGCTTACTACTCCAAATCTATATGATTTCTACAACTATCCTAAGCCCGAATACAGTTTACTTCTAAATGAGTTCATTTAGGTACATACAAACTTTTGATATTCCCTGTGTGGATGATGATGCATTTATGTATGATAGTATGATATATCACTACTATAAAATAAATCTTTTTGTAACATCAATATTATAACGGTCTTCGGTTAACCTTGGTAATAGTTATTTTTTGGACACTTTTTTTTATTATATTTATTAAAAGACATTTCACAACGGCCATACCGTAGTGAAATGAACCTGGAGTTTTCTATGGAATAAGACTCAAAAATTTAATTGGTATAATAACTAGGAAAATTGAAAACCAATTTTAATTCCACCACAAGGTTACTGCAAAAATAAAAATCATCTAACTTGTTATACCTTAAACAGAGTTTACCGTCAAAGAAAATTCAATCATATACTATTAATATTGATGTTCAAATGTTATACTTTTTTTTGCTCTGTACTCTAACAATAGAGGTACAAAAAACCTAGCCTTAAATGGACTTGTCACCTTGGATCAGAACAAAATTGCTATTAAAATTCATCGCATAAATTACAAAAAATCTACCCTTAAATATCCCTTATTAAAGGTTACAAAAAATGTCACAATGAATCAATTTTTTCCTCAAGTTTTATTGTAAATGCAACTGGCAGGACAGTAAGTTTGCCTTGCTATACAAGTAATCATTTTTTTTAAAAATAAGGATGAAATGTCATCCTTTGTATTATTCTGTAGGGATTGATTACCTAAGTAAACTTTTGAAGCTATCTTATGATATAATCTATGGAAGCCTGAATTTCCAAGCCTGTTGAATATATTAATTGAACAAGAGAAAATGGTCAATCAAAGTCCGGCTGGCCTGTCGAAGTTAAGCATCGATGCCACATTCGACTGTTGGGATCCACCAACTGAGGATGCGATATTACTTCGGGGATTGGAAAGTAAGCATAATGTGTGTTACATGTGCCTACTGTAATGCCACTAAATCCAGCAAATGCACCATGAACCTGTAATACAAAAATGAGAATCAGTATCAAATAATAAATGTATGACAAAAGGTAAAATAAAATCAAACTGTTCTCGTATAAGTTATAAGACGCCTAATAAGATTAGGAGAACATTTAAACAATTGACAATCTTCTCCTAATCAATATTAGGCGTGTAGTGTGACGCGTAACAATTGTGATTAGTTCAAATTTTTCTACGCTATATATGAGTTATTTAGCTATATTGATTAGTAGTAAAGAGTTGAAAAGAATAAGAATAGAAAGTCAGTAAATTTCCTTATGAGAACCAATAATAAAAGTGAAATCGCACATAACCAACAATGGGCAAAGATAGAAAGGAAGAGTGACTAACCGCATTTTGTCCAAGTACGGTGCATAAAATTCCATCTGAAGCATTTGCTCGACACGCACGGATCATGTATGTTGGATCAATATATTTCACATCAGCATGAATACCAATCTCCTTGAAATGTTTTTTCGTCTGAAATGATAACAATTGTTATTTGTTGGAACAAATCACTTCAACTTCAAAAATTTACAATAGAAGCAGGCATCTGCATTACTAAACAATTTGCAACATACACCATACTTAACCATAATTCTTGCATTATACCTCAAATTATGCAGTTTGAATTTCACTTTTAACAGAAATAAGACTAGGAAAAGCAGATCAAGATCACAACGAGTTCAAAACTACTTCATGTCTTACTCATTTCCGAAAGTATATACATGCATTAACTATTTTATGTTCATAATTTTGTAATCATATTTGTTTTGATACTTAAATCTACACGCGCGCGCACAAACATTATTTTCATGGAGTCTCAACCCATTTAGGTAACTGTAAGCAATATAAGCAAATAATAGCAAACCTCTTGTTGGATATAAACGCCAATGTCTCCAAATATAACATTCCCAGAAGCATCAGTAGCATTAGTTTTTTTAAGTAAATTCTGCATTAGGAAGATAATATTGGTTAGAAAGTTTGTATTTCTATGCCCAGCGTTATATTCTTCGAGAAAAATAAAGATATCAGGAATGCAATTTTTGATGATCGCGGTAATGATCACAAAATCTAAATCACCTGTCCAGCTCCCTCTGCTACACAAACTACAGCTGATCCCTTTGATTCTATAAGGTACTTGAGATGACTCAAAACTCCATGAGGTCCATGCAGATTGAAAGGAACCTTTGAACCAGAGATGAACTTGTATCAGTTTATCTATACGACAGAGAAAGAGAGCTATATGTTCAATTTTTATTTTACATACCTCGGGGATTAGACATATGTCAATCTGTCCACTGGCTAATGAAGATTGCATTGCGATGAATCCACTACTACGACCCATTAATTTCACGATCCCAATTCCATGATATGCACTATGCGCCTAATAAGATTAGAGAAGATTTAAACCATGTTGTCACAATATTTGCACGTAATAGTATATTGCAGAACAATAGCGACTTGTTCTAATTCCACTATGCAATAACACTATAGTACTGTCATAGCCGCAATTTAACACCAGTAGACATAATTATGATAGTATTTACCAAATAGAAAATAATATTCGGTTTAGTCAAACTGATTAATTATCAAGTAAGTTACCTCAATGTATGCAGCATTTATTGCTCTTTGGGCTTCTTCTACCGCAGTGTCAAAGCCAAAAGTTTTGTCCATCAACAGAATGTCATTGTCTATAGTTTTCGGCACTCCGATTATCGACACTTTAAGTCTTCTTTTACAGCACTGAAGGCAATAAAATTTTAAAATCATTAGACTTTCAAGACATGCTTATACATTAACTTTTCTGTGAATCTCAACTAATCAGATCCCAAGAGATTTTTTCCTTAAACGATCCAATTGAATGCAACTATTAATACAAGTTTAAAGAATTAAAAACCTCATTGTGAATTGCATTTGCACCAGCATGTGTACCATTTCCACCCAGCACGAAGAGCATGTTGATCCCTCTTTCCTGCAATCGATAATATGCATATAGAAAAAATCAGTATATATACTACAATGTGCACACACAAGCGCTCACGCACATGCATAGGCCCCTATTAGTTCTCAATGGAATAGTCGATTTAATTAATAGAATGAATCATTAACAACCTCCAAACTGTCCACAATTTCACTAACATCAGGTCCTCCGCGTGAAACTCCTAATAGGCTACCACCGGAAAGATGGATATTTTGAACTACTTTCCTTGAAAGCTGTGAATAAAATCGCAACATACTAAGTAGTATTAGAAATATCTCAAGTTCAATAGACTTAATATCAAACTTCTCAAATCAATTGTTGTTTAGATCAAAGTCAGCAAAGGAAGTATGAGATTACCGGTACTTCTGTCAACTCTTTGTTAGTAAAGCCGCGATAGCCAAAAGGAATACCAACAATCTTTTTTACACCATATATTTCAAGTGTGATTACAATCTGCAGCACATTCACTATTGAATCAGAAATGTGATTTTTTCAAAAGCTTAAACAAACACTCTAAAACATTTAAAAGGGATTCTTTTGTTGTAATCGGTGAAACAGACAGGTACTTTATCCTTTCTCAAGAATTTTTCAAAGCCGTGACAGAAACAAATTGATCACAAACAAACCTGTCTAATGACATCGTTAAGACCAGGACACAGTCCTCCACAAGTAACAATGGCTGCCTTTACTTCTTCTGGTTTGAAGTATATATTTTTCCGAGGTCCAGCTCGATGAACCCTACAAGGATATCAAAACCTTTTACATACCATCATATACTAATCTTGGAAACAAAATTATAAGCATCAAGAAGACTTAACAAAGACATTGAAACTGCATACTGTAACCAATATAAACATTTGGTAACTTAAAAGAAAGAATTATTAACTATTTTATTCATAATTTTTCAGAAGAATGTTCATCTCTGAATCACACATTTTCGCGCTCTCAGAAACAGAATTTACATGGTGATTTTGTAATCAATGTTAAGTTCTTCCATTTCAAATCAACCTCCCAAGTTCCAATTAAATAAGATGCACCATTATGTTCAATATAGTGACATTATTAGCCCTTTAACTGACAAATGCCTAATCAGTCATTATATTCCAGATTGACATTGAGAAATCAAATACTTTACCATTGCTCTACCCAATTACAACCAGGATCAATGCACTCGGCGCCAGCAGATGTGGGTGATGAATGGTATATTGTCTGAAAGATCAAAGCAAACAGAAACATTAATACTCAACAATGCTAAAACATCAGTGTTATCAATAGCAGATTGTTAAAATTCCACTAGGCAACAGTGCTATAGCACCGGTATTTGACAAAATTTTGTACTAAAAAGCATACTGCGGACGGAACAATAGCGGGTAGTCCAAATTCCACTATGCTATAGAGGTACAGCGCCGCTCAATAGCGGGTAGTCAAAATCTTCAAACACAAAGTTTATAGCCAACATACACGCGACTTTCCATAAAAAAGACTAAGACGATTCAAAATCTTCGAAAAAAATCAAATATCACAGCTAAGGAAGACACAAGTTGAACACATGACATGACATAAGACATGAATGCAAGGAATATCAGCATAATCCAATATCCACATTAACAACAAATATCAAGCGACCTCATCATAATCAATTTCAATTCAAATTTCAAAAAACATAAAAAACAAATAACTCAAACTACCTTAAGCAGCACTCTATCATTATCATTAATATACCCATTCCACTCCTCATCCAACTGATAATTCCCGGGAACGCCACTCTTCACAGGAGTCCTGCCACACAAAAAAAAACTTCAATCTCAGTTACTCCACTATCAACAAATCACAATCATCCATACAACCACAACTTCAAAAACAATCACTAACCTCATTTTGAGACAAAAAGTCGAAGGCATAGAAACAGAATCAGGTAACGTATCAGTAACATGAGGGAGTCTAAACCGCTTTTCGAAATTCTCCGTGAACTTCATTTTCCAATCAGGATCAGTATAATCAATTGTCGTTGTGTTGTTGCGGCTCTTAAGCTCGGAAGAGACGCGAAAGTTATTTGCGACCTTGAATGAACGGAAAAGACGAGGGTTGGAGTAACGGAGTGTAGAAGTCGTTAAACCATGACGAAAGGTTGTTGTGAGGTTAGGGGTGGTGATCACGTGCGGGAGAGTATCCATGAATTGTGATCGAGCGAATTGAACCGGAGAGAACGAGGAGAAGGAGAAATAAATAAACTACAATTATTATTTTCTTTTTAAATTTCGGGTTCGTTAGGTAGTTGGTTTTTTAAAGAGTTTTCTTCCCATGAAACAGAGAAAATACAGAACTAACAAATAAATAAATATCGTGATTGGTGCGCTGGAATAAATAGGGATAATGAGTTGAAACTGATTTATGAATGGAATTAGTAGATTTAATGAACCAAATATTAGTAGAAAAATACAGAGAAGTAGAATAATGGAAAAATTGGTGTGTACTTTTTCTGTGGAGACGGCACTTGTTGTTTTCAAGAGCTGATTATATATATAATATATTGTTCTCAGTCTTCAAAAATTAAATTTGTTGTTGGTATTATTTTATTTGTTTTATTTTTTGGTATAAGATAATTAATTTTTGGTCAAGTTCAATGACTCTAACAAAAAGATAAGACCGTGAGTCAAAATAAATAAAAAAATAAACCAATTTGATAAATAATTTTTTAAGGCAAAAATCTCGCAGGTTGTTTGTTATCATATGCTTTTCGTTAAAGAGAAAGTTGTTATTTTTTTTCGGCAAAAGTTGTTTACCTTTTAAAACGTGTACAATTTTTTTTATTTTTTTTTATTTTTATTCTCTATTAAAAAAACGTTGGTGTATCTTTAGAGGTGACAAGTCCATTACGATCACAATTTTATTTAAAAATAATTTTATTTATTAGAAGTTTAAAATTACAAAATCTAAAGATAATTAAACTATACAAATTTTCAATTTTTTTATTTTTTATTAAGAGTGTAAATAATTTGGTTTAGATCGATTTTTAATTAAAAAATATATATTTGAATCAATTATATCTCTATTGATTTGTTTGACTTAATTTTAAGTGTTTTTAAAAATAAAACCAAATCAAATTCATAGATTTGATTCAATTTAATTCGATTTGGTTGATTGTTTTATAATTTTTTTAAATATTATATTTATTTGTATATTCTCCGTTATCATTTTTTTAATATATTTTTTACTATTATTTTTTAAAATAATATATTTCTTATTATTATACCAAATCATGCAATCTTTAGCAACAGTAACATAAGTATAACTTTAAATCTAGAATTAGCCACAATAACAAAATATTTAAGTCGTTTATTTTCAACATATTTAAAAAGTAAGTTCATCCATAATTATCATTTATGCAAGGATTAAGCGTGTCACTTTTTTGACTAAATTCAACGAGCTTAAAACTAATAGTGATATTAGAGTTATCTTGGTTATCTTTCTCAAAAGGAAATAAATGAAACTTTAATAACTTATACACGAGATCAAAAGAATCAACCCAATAATATAAACAATTAAGCATACTTAGATTCATTAACCACTAAAAAAGGTAAATCACAAGACAATATACAACTCAACAAAGTAAAAGAACATAAGAAAATTGTTTGGCAAATAATACATCTATTAAACTCTCACATCGGATAGTAAGAACAAAATAGAATTTGAGTACTAATATAAATAGAGATAGTTGATTTTATTTTTCTAAAACAACAAAATTGTATGTATCGGGGATTTGGATAGTTGTGTGTCTAGGAAATGTTTTTATTTTTCAGTTTAAAATAGTTTGTTGAAAGAGTTTTATATTTTTCATTCAAAAATAGTTTGTTGAAAGGGTTTGCAACTTTTTCGTCCAAAAATTGTAATTGAGAGAGGAGGGTTTATAATTTTTCAGTCCAAAAATTATAATTGATAAAGAGTTTGCAATTTTTCGGTTCAAAAATTACAATTGAGAAAGTGTTTTCAATTTTTCCGTTCAAAAATTATAATGGAGAAGGAGTTTTATATTTTTCCGTTCAAAAATTGTAATTGAGAGAGGATTTACAATTTTTTTCGTTCAAAAATTGCAATTCGGAGGGTTTGTAATTTTTTCATAAAAATTGCAGTTTAATGAGAGAGTTTGTAATTTTATTTTAAATATATTATAAGTTGAATAATGAATTTTTGAGTTTTATTTTTGAATTTTTTTCTTCTGTTATTGATGTGCTTTTGTGTGCATCAATATTTGTTTATTTAATATTTTCCCAACAACTGGTATCAGAGTTAAGGTTCCGATCAAGGGGGGAAGGAAGACCAAAAGATTGAAGAGTAATAATTTTACAAATGTTGTTATACATTATAATTATAACGATCGCATTGGAGATAAAGTTAAAGATAAAGTGAAGATATATGAGACTTTGGATAAATGGAGGATTTGTTAGGCAAATAATATATTCATTGAAGTCCCACGTCGAATAGTAGGAAGAAAATAGAATTCAAATGTTTATTGGAATAAGCTTATCCCATTCACAATATCCCAAATCAAGTAATTATATTTCAAGATTTGGCAAACCAATTTGGGTTTCTCAATTCCAACCATAATGTCATGCCAGGTTACATTAAGTTTCAATTTTACTTTATAATCCACCATGTTTATTTTAATTATTTTAATTTGGAGATTATGGTTTCATTTTCTTCCAATTTATAAAAAATTCTCCTTTTTGGTATGTATAAGTGGTAGATTGAAATGAGTAATGATGATAGGAATCTATGGATGTTCTTTTTATGGAAGATCTCTGGTAAGTATTTTAGGTTTTGGGGTTCCTTTATTGTTGGATTTTAGCTCGATGGGTCATAAGATGGTGGGAGTTACCTACTCTTTTAAGTGGTGGTTGATTTAGGAAATACGCTACTTTCATCATCAGATTCAGAATCAGAGGGAGAGAAGAATATGGAAGGGTTTATGGAAATGGGTGTAGTGAAGAGAGAAGAACGTTTGGTGGTATATTTTATAATTTTTCTGATTGTTTTTTAGTGTTGAGTTTGTTGAAGATTGATGACAGTCCATCATTACATGAATTCGGCCGAATAAACGGATCAAAACAAGTTAAATAGAAGCAAAATTGAAGAAGAAAGACCAAAGAATGAGGGAAAATAGATAAGTGTAAAGAAATTGGACTTAGTGAAAAATCGGGTGAAAAAAGAGTAAAAGCGTGCAGCCACTAGAATAATTGTGCGCGCGATAAAGACATAAAGGCTATATCGCATGCGCGGTGCAGGTCATCACGTGTGCGATGACTCCTTTTTATGAGCTTTTCTGATGCATTCTGGTCCATTTTGAAAGTTATTTAAGGAGATTTTCTGTAATTTTTCAAGGGTTTTGAATTTTGTCATAAAGAGTACAATTTTGCAACATCAAAAGTGGTTTTTGAGAGCATTTGGAGCCATTGGAGGTCAATCCTTCAAGGGATCTTATATGAAATTCTCCTCAGTTGTTTTTTGTATTGTATTTTGAATTATGAGTAGCTAAACTCCTCTAGTTTGGGTTGTGTTTTGATGAACCTATTTCAATATTGTTGGGCAATATGTTGATTTGACGTTGCATGAATGCTTTATTTTATAATTCTATTCAATTGTTTCTTGTTCGTAATGCTTTTTATATGAGTGATACGTCTCGTGACTGTATATAAAATATAGTCTATCGGGTACTTGACTGCAAGTGCACAGTCCAGTCATTTTAGTTTTAAAAGATATCGAACCCACAGGGACCGATGGTCAAACTAATGGTATCGATGTTACTATGTTTAGCTAAGGAGATGGTTTTTTAGAGGTTTGGTTGAACAAAAATTAAATCTAAAGAAAATTAAGTTTTTAAGAGAATATTAATAGAGGGATATCAGTATGCAACGCATTAATCGTCAGGGTTTCGATAAGTCACCGGTGTATATTTTAATTACCAAATATCTTTTAGTAGAAAATACTCATTTAAAAGGCTTTATCTCACACTCTCGTGATTGTTGACTCAGACTATACTTTTAAGTCAGAATGTACGCTCTCGCTGTCCCATTTGAAGTTAAAAATACTTTTTGAAAATAAATAAGTTCTAATTGCTTTTAAAGTGCTCTCGCTGTTTTTAAAATCAATGCCTAATTTTTACTATCCAGTTCGACCCTCACACTCTCGCGATTGTTGTTTCTAACCTTAGTTAATTTCCCACTTGTCGCAATGCGAAAAACAACCGGCGGAAAATACAGAGCCGCCACCGACGCTATTCATCCTATGACGGAAAAGGAGCACAGGACTAACCTAAGAAAGGGAAAGGAACGGTCTTACGACTAGAGATTACAAGGTACGAGAGTCGGTTACGCAAGGGGAAGGTGTTAGCACCCCTAACGTCCGCCGTACTCGACGGGATCCACGCTCAAAAGAAAGCTCAAAGGAAAGGGAAAGGTTGCTGCTAAACTGCTCAAAGAAATTGCACAAACTGGAACTATAAACAGGTGAAAGAAGAAAGAAGACGGAGGAAATGGACTCGGCAGGATGTTGCATCCTGGGCCTACGTAGTTTGTCAGAAACAAACATCAGAGTCAACGTAGTTCGGGAAAGGAGACATGCTCGCTAAGACATCACGTCCTATGCCTACGTATCTTCTCTATCTAGAGGAGAATCAGAGCACTCGTAGCTCGGCTAACGCACGCTGAAACAAGACACCAAAACGGGACGCTGAGACGTCAAAAGAAACACTCAAAGGGAAACATAATGCCACAACATGGACTTACACCCGACTCCTAACAACAACAAACAAAAGGAAATAGAATGCCAATACATGGACTTACACCTGACTCCTAACAATGACAAACACAAACAGGAAACAGAATGCCAATACATGGACTTACACCCGACTCCAAATAATAACAAAAAGAAGGAAACAGAATGCCAATACATGGACTTACACCTGACTCCTAACAACGACAAACACAAACAGGAAATAGAATGACAATACATGGACTTACACCCGACTCCCAACAATAGCAAACGCTAACCAGCGAACACCAAAGGAAAAGGTTATCAGAACGAACCCCAACAACATAACCAAATATCCAGAATAAACCCCGATATGTATAACCAGTCACCACAAATAAACCCCAAAGATGAACCCCAATATGAACCCCAAGTGAATAACCATCATCACAAATGAACCCCGAAGATGAACCCCAAAGGTGAACCCCAAAGATGAACCCCAAGTGAATAACAATCAACACAAATGAACCCCAAGATGAACCCCAATATGAATGACAACCGTCATAAATGAACCCCGAGATGAACCCCAATATGAATGACAACCATCATAAATGAACCCCGAAGATGAACCCCGATGTGAATAACAATCACCATGAATGAACCCCAATATGAACCCCGAATGAATAACAATCATCACAAATGAACCCCAATATAAACCCCAATATGAACCCCAAGTAATAAGAAAATCCCCAAGGTATGAGCATACGACACACACACGCTGAACAAACGGGTACTCACATCAAAACAAAGAAAAGGGTGAACACACACAAAAAAACAAAAGGGTGGACACACAGAGACTCAAAGAAAAATGGTGAACACACACAAAACAAAAAAACAAAAAAAAGGTGCCCGGAGAGATTGCTCACAACCTCCTGCCTACGTATCTCATCTGGTATGAGAATCAGGGCAACGTAGTTCCTCTTAACAGGGGTAAAACACTCTCTAACCAGAGACCAGGGAGACAACAAACTAATAGGGAGACTAAGACTCGAGCCTAATAGTTGTCATGCGATCAATATCCCTAAGTTGAGGTCTCTAACAAGAACCTAACTCATCCTGAAAGCGAGTCAACTCAAAAAGCAAATAAACACCAACACAAGTAAACAAACATCACAAACTATATCCACACAAGAGGCTCAAACAATGGATGGGCTTTAGTCAAGAGGGGTCATATCAACCTCGACAAACAAGCCAAACTGTAAGGGGTAATCTTTAGCTCTTAACCACTAACATTGAACGTCAAGGTGAGCAGGTCAAAATGGTAATGAGGATGAGACCTCATAGCTCTTAACCCTGGCCATGGTGAGCTCATGACAAAGAAAGCGTGGGGATCCAGAAAGTGGGATCCTATTCCACTTGACAGACTCTGAACAAAAGATCTGGGGCACATGTTCAGAAGCATCAGCACGTAGTGCGAGCATAAAGAACGACACACTGAATAACGGGGGATTAACTGCTAATCCCTTTTATCCGTCAATTGCCTCTTCTCTTGGAGGTCTTATCAAATATCACATGCCTCTCCTTGAAGGTCTTTGGGCATAATTTAAACAAACACAAACAGAGCCTCTGAAGGAGGACTTGCCAGTAAAATGCCTGCCAAAAAGGTGACAGGACTTCCAGACTACATGAAGTAAGAAGCTAACTACCTGAGTGGCGTGTCAACCACAATCCAAAGCTCAAGCAAGAGCAAAAGCAAGCAAGCAACTAAGGTACCTGTACAAAGACTAAATAGTTAGTACTTCAGTCATAAAACCAGAAAACAAGCAGTGAAACTCTCTAACAGTTACACAATTCAATGCATAATGCCCAAACACTCAAATGAACTCATGAGCTCACCACATCACTTAAAACCCTACAAAACAAACATAAGTCATAACTCAATTCATTTTGTATCTCACAAAGTGAGAACAAATCCAACCATCAATGATAAGTGTCCAAACCTGAAACAAAAGACAAAGTTAGTTCATGTACAAGACTCAAAACATAACCCAATGACCAAACCAGGACCCATCCTTTTGTACATTACACCTTCAAACACTCCCCAAAATGTTCTCAAAAGGACCAGCATCAAATCAATAACCAAGTGCCTCAACTGGTTCATGTAATGTAATGACCAAAAATATGCACAAAATGAACTTCCAACTTAGAGAATGCATATCAAATCAGAAATGCATGCAATGACTTTGAGATTTTTTGTACAAGTTCCTCATGTCATGAATAATCATCATGCAAAAGATCCAATCCAAAATGATTCAAATGCTATGTGAACAAAAATGCACCAATCCATTGTCAAAAATGTGACACAAATTGTCACATTTTTCTCTATGTGTCAAAAGTGATGATAACATGTGAGAAAAATTTCAAACCAGTGACCAAAAATTCACATTATGTATGAATGTCATGTATTCAAAAAATTTGATCAGAAGGTTCAACATAGAGAATTTCACAACACATTGAATACACTATATCAATTTGGCACCACATGGATTCAAAAATTCACACATAAAAATCCAGACATCTACAATTCATGAAATCAGCACCATAAAATAGTAGACATCAATACAAAACCATGAAAAAAAATTGGGACTCATTTGGACCATTTTTGTATTTTTTATGGATTTTACAAAATGACTAAAATAATGGAATATGCAATGGAAAATGGAGGGAAATGAAATAATTCAAATAAATCCAGAAAATTCACCAGCCATCAGATCCGGCGCGCTATTGCATCAATGGCTCACATTCAAACGAATGAAACGCAACGTTTCATTAAATGAGTCACACGTCCGGTCAGCATTCCATGCATGCGTGGCTCTGGTCAAAGCATCCTCAACCAATCACACTTCCATGCAATGGCCACATGGATCCAACGAGGCAAAGCCCTAGCCAACACACAGACGCCAGAGCTACAGCTCCGGTCGTCTTCTCCGGCGAGACGCACGGTGGCGCCTCCACAAAAATTTCCAGAATTTCCTCAAACCGGTACCGTTCGATTCAGTTTTCAACGTAGATTCCAAATATGACCTCAATTTCTCCTAATTCTCTCTGGATTTTGCAAATTGAAGAGGAACATTTTCTAGATCCAAACTTCCATTCACCATTACATCCTCAATTCTCAGTCAATTTCAATTCTAAACATATGTACATGATCTACACAGCACGATCTACAAGTCTATGGTCTAAAAACAGCAAAAGGAGAAAGTGAAATTCGAGTCACCTGAAATTGAAGACCTCTGAAACCGCGATCTCTCAAGCTCTACTTCTCCAGATCAACCTCCTTGAACTTCTTTTGAAGCTTTATGCAAGAATAAACGGTTGAAACCTCTTGAATATGCTTCAATTTCCAAACTCCATTGCCATGAGAATGCTCTTGATCTGCTCGAATTCTGGCTGAATTGCTCCAAACAGTGGATGATTCTTGCTCAGTGAAGCATGAGGATCAAGAATATGTAATAATATTTGAGGTTTGTGTGGAGAAAATGAAGAATCAAAGAGAGAGAAATTTGAGAGAGTTTCTTCAATTCTGATCTGAAAAGTTGGTTATGGCAGTTAGGATTAGGGTTTGGCTATTTATATCCCTTGCTAATGATCCTGCTAATCCTCTTTTCCATTTATTAATCATGATTAGTGACTTATGAAGCAAATTGCAAAAATGCAAAATGACATCCCATGGCCATAATGCACGTGTAATCTCCCATGCTAAGCTTCTAATTCACTCAAGAACAACCAAGGGTCATGATTTGAATGTTAATTTGCTTGCATCTTAAGCCAAGAATGAATGGTGAAGATTTTCTTCATTTCGCACATGTGTGAAATAATGAACATACACACTTTTCCCATGCATGGCAAAGCTAATTTTGAGATGCCTTGAACATGAGAAGCATTTTGCCAAAAGAATGAACCAATTTGGAGCATTGTATCAAAAGTTATGCCATTTTGAATTTCCATGCACACTTTGTGATCAAATGACCATAACTCCTCAACCACTCATCATATGGACATGAATTAGGACTTTTTGGAAAGGGGAGACAAAGATCTACAACTTTTATGTTCACCAAAAATCCATTTAAAACTTCTTTGATATTGCAAAGTCAAGTTGAAGATGGACCAAAAACTTGCCAAATTTGGAAACTTTGAATTATAGGTCACTTTCCATTTTTAGTAACTTTTGCCATGACCTTTGAATCTTTAAGATGGATGTTTAAAATGATGAATGGACCCCATTTGAACATGATTGAGGTGTCTCAACTCATTTCCCCATCTCATAGCCCTCAGTTGACTGCACAATTGAGTTTTTGGTCCTTAAATGACCTTGAAATGCCTTGATGCTAGAACCATGATGATGGTGATATATCCTTGCAGATAAGATGATGCTCAAGACCTTTGAAGAATCAAGAAACCCCAATTGAAGCCCATACCCTCAGATGGTTGATGATCAATTCATAGAGACCCTCAGGCTTGAATCATGTAACTTCTCCATCTTTTGAAAAGACTTTGGAGGATGACCTTCTTATTTTCATATGAGACGCAAAATGCAATGCCTAATGCTCTAAAATATGAAATGCAATGTGCCAAACTAGTCTCAAGAAGAGGAGGGCAAATTTTGAGGTGTTACAGCTGCCCCTATTCAATCCACTGGAGACCCGAAAAGAAGATAGCACCGGCTTTCGCACTTTCGAGGTATCAAGAAATTGAATACAATAAAAGCATGAAAATTTGCAATGAAGTGAAGTGAAGTAACAATGCCTGTCAGAATCGACAAAGAGGTGGTCTTGAAAGGAAAATCTGTCTGGTACGGTGAGAGTCGGTCTGAATACCGAAAAAGAATGTTAACCTGGATACCAAAATAAATGGTAACACAGGAATACCCATGGCCTGAATGCCACACGTTGCATCGACCTGAATGTAGGAAACTTCTTCGATCTGAACATCGGGAAAACTGGCCTGAATGCCACTTCGGTATGAATACCGGAAAGCTGGCCTGAATGCCACAAGTTGCATCGACCTGAATGTCGGAAACTTCTTCGATCTGAACATCGGAAAATTGGCCTGAATGCCACTTCGGTCTGAATACCGGAAAGCTGGCCTGAATGCCACAAGTTGCATCGACCTGAATGTCGGAAACTTCTTCGATCTGAACATCGGGAAAACTGGCCTGAATGCCACTTCGGTCTAAATACCGGAAAGCTGGCCTGAATGCCACAAGTTGCGTCGACCTGAATGTCGGAAACTTCTTCGATCCGAACATCGGAAAATTGGCCTGAATGCCACTTCGGTCTGAATACCAGAAAACCTAGCCTGAATGCCACAAGTTGCGTCAACCTGAATGTCGGAAACTTCTTCGATCTGAACATCGGAAAATTGGCTTGAATGCCACTTCGGTCTGAATACCGGGAAATTTTTCATGCCTGTCAGCATTGGCAGAAATAAGGAAAATGATAATTGAGGCAGCGCACGGGCCAACGACCCCTGCTGGGAATAATAAAGATAAGCCACAAACAGGCTGCCCCTATTCAATCCACCGTGAACCTGTCGATATTAACAGCCTCGGCTTTCAGATGATCAGGGCGAAGAGTGGTTGAATACCAAGAACAAACGAACAATTTGCGCTCCACTGGGAATTATTATTATTTTTTGCTTTTCTTGAACCCCAAAAAACTTCATGTCACTCTTACTGCCAAACAATGAACCCCGTTCTCCATTTTCCTGTGATAATTCCGTTGGCAACGTCGGAAATAACACCAACCACCACTCTGATGGCGACATACCAGAGGGTACACCTTCACAAAAGGAAGGTAACATGTGCATTTCTTCTCTTGAAGACACCCATAACGACTTCTGTTGGTCTCGCCAAAGTCTAAGGTGACGCATGATCAGAAGACAATCCTGAGGACCTCATCCCAGATACAATCTTCAATTCCAATCTCCATCTCCAGTTGAACCCCGTTCTCCAGAAAATGCCTAGCACTTCCTTTTCTCCTGGTGGACCCCAACTTCCGTGCTGATCGCGTAACGTGCTCCAATCTTTATTTCCATCTCCATACGACGGAATCTCTTCCTCCAGTATCGCGCTACTGGGGAATACTGTTGATTCAAAATCACGATGCCAAACTCCTCAGAGTAACATCTTCACCAACCAGCTAAACCAACCCTCAAACGGTAACCACGACTCGAGACTAGCTTATGCTTGCAATGCCGATGCATTAGTTTTACAGCGTAATGCTCCATAACCATGGAAATGCTACGCAATTAATTATGCAATATGCTATGCTTCTCTAAATGATGAATGCATAAAAAATATCCCCCTCAGGGGACGACACGAGCAACTCTGCTGAGGAACTCAATATCACTCCAATCTCCAACCCTGCTTGGGATAACACTGATGCCGAGGAAAGAGCAACCCTTACTAGGGATGACCTCCACTGAACTCGATCCGCTTGGGAAAAAAAACTGCCAACACACACCTCTGCCGGGGAAACAACAACCTTCAGACCTGCTGGGGAAATAGCAATCTCAACCCTGCTAGGGGAAATACGGAATACCTAGCACGGAACACCCGTTGACTCGTCGAACCCTGGTATTCACCATCTAACCACAGTGTCAACTTTCCACTTTTGAGAGCTCCCAGACTCATCCAGTCTCTTCTGATTCATCACCTTGTATTCTCGACTTCTCCCTACTTCATGAAGATCGACCTCCTTAGATTTGTGCCAACTTTCCAATTCTTCAGACTTTGAAGAGTCTTCTTGATTAACCCTCTAGGATCGTCGCACTTCTCTCGCCGTCTCTACACCATTCTTCAACTCCTTGTCCCTGATTGGACTTCAAAGGAATCTTTTGTCAAAAACGCTTCATATCACAACCTACAAGTGAGTGAAAATAAACCAACATCGCCTGCAAAAGAGATCGTTAGATAAAACGTGCCCCAGGCGTGCCAAAATTTCAACACCCAGGTCACTCAACCTTCCGAATAAGATTTCAAGTTTTCAATCCTATAAACATGCATTGGAAGGGACCCCTATGTCTCAAAATGCAAAGATTCTTTATCAAAATAAACGGATGTTTTTGCAATCAAAGCGGTAATGAAAACAAAAACAAAATTATTTGACTGAATATGCATTTTATTGGTTGAAAAAGGTGGCTCGTAACTGAGCAATACACAGGAAGCAATCCCTGAAAAGAGGTAATTGCGCACAAAAGGAAAATCTATCCTAATGGCAATGTGAACCCATGATCTCATCAAGTTCCAACCCGGTTACAACCCATATGTCCTTAAGACTCTCCGCACTTTCTGCCTTCCGAAACAAGGCGCTTCCGACCGATCTCCGCTTTCAGATTATCCATGTGTCTTAACCAAAGTACAAACGACCATGCTAGACGCAATTGTTCGTTTCATTCCATCTTTTGCCTGGACTGCCTTTTCGGGTTTTCAGCCCACCGGGATACCCTTTTTTGCCCAGGCCGCCCTTGTAGGGTTTTCGACCTGCCGGGTGTACAGTTTTTTCCTTTTTATCCCTAATTTTTGCCCGAACCTTTTTCATTTTTATTTGGTTCGCCGGGATGCCCATTTTTGCCTGGACTATTTTATTCTTTTCGTCCAGCGGGTCTCTTATACGAAGTATTTTTTAACTGCGTCCGCATTCACAGGGGATGGAAAATCCTCGCCATCCATGGTCGTCAACAACAAGGCTCCGCCAGAGAAAACCTTCTTGACCACGAATAGACCCTCATAATTGGGTGTCCACTTGCCCCGACGATCGTTCTGAGGAGGAAGGATCCTTTTCAACACCATATCTCCCACATGGTACACACGAGGTCGCACCTTTCGGTCAAAAGCACGCTTCATTCGCTGCTGGTACAACTGCCCATGACAAATGGCTGCCAACCTCTTTTCCTCAATCAGGCTCAACTCTTCATACCGAGTCCTTACCCACTCAGCCTCTTCCAATCTCACATCCATCAGGACTCTCAATGACGGAATCTGGACCTCAACTGGTAGTACAACTTCCATCCCATACACAAGCGAGAAAGGCGTTGCCCCAGTAGACGTACGCATTGAGGTTCGATACCCATGCAATGCAAACGGCAACATCTCGTGCCAATCCTTATAAGTCACGACCATTTTTTGCACAATCTTCTTAATATTCTTATTAGCCGCCTCGACCGCCCCATTCATCTTTGGACGATAAGGAGAAGAATTGTGATGCTCGATCTTGAACTCCTGGTATAGTTCCACCATCATCTTGTTGTTGAGATTAGAACCATTATCAGTGATTATTCTTTCAGGAACCCCATATTTGCAAATGATATCTCTTTTCAGGAACCTGGCAACAACCTGTTTCGTCACGTTTGCATAAGATGCCGCTTCCACCCACTTGGTGAAGTAATCAATAGCCACTAATATGAACCGGTGCCCATTCGAAGCTGTAGGCTCGATCTTTCCAATCATATCAATACCCCACATAGCAAACGGCCACGGAGACGACATCAAACTCAATGGATTTGGAGGCACATGCACCTTGTCAGCATAAATCTGGCATTTATGACATTTCCGCACGAGGTTGAAACACTGAGCCTCCATTGTCATCCAATAATATCCAGCCTTTAGCAACTTTTTCACCATCGCATTCCCACTGGCGTGGTTACCAAACGACCCCTCGTGCACCTCTTTCATCAATTGGCTTGCTTCTTTGTCATCGACACACCTGAGCAAAACCCAATCAAAATTCCTCTTGTACAAAACCCCATCTTTATTCAGATAGAACGCCATGGCCAACCTCCTCAGAGTCTTCCAGTCCTTCTTAGACACTCCCTCGGGATACTCTTGGGTCTCCAAATAACGCTTGATGTCATAATACCACGACTTTTCATCATCAGGCGCCGTTTCGACAGCAAACACATAAGCCGGTCTATCCAGCCATCCCACCTCAACACTAGGAACTGGATTCCACCACTGCACTTTAATCAAAGTGGCCAGAGTAGCCAAGGCATCTGCCAAAGGATTTTCTTCTCTCGGCACATGGTGTAATTCCACCTTGGTGAAGAACGTCAACAACCTCCTCGTATAATCCCGGTATGGAATTAAGTGAGATTGATGCGTAAGCCATTTCCCATTAACCTGGTTCACAACCAAAGCTGAATCTCCATAGATAACAAGGTTCTTGATTCGCAAATCAATCGCCTCTTCGACACCCAAGATACAAGCTTCGTATTCAGCCACATTGTTGGTGCATTCAAACGTTAGTCGAGCAGCAAAAGGAATGTGGGATCCCTTCGACGTAACCAAAACAGCACCAACTCCACTACCATTCACGTTAACGGCCCCATCAAACATCAGAATCCATTCGGACTCAGGGTCAGGCCCCTCCTTCGGGATAGGTTCCTCACAATCTTTCGATTTGAGAAACATGATGTCCTCATCAGGGAACTCAAATTTCATCGGTTGATAATCCTCAATGGGTTTCTGGACGAGGTAATCGGACAATACACTCCCCTTTATTGCCTTTTGAGAAGTGTACTGGATATCGTATTCAGTCAAAATCATTTGCCATCTCGCAACCCGTCCGGTCAATGCTGGCTTCTCAAATATATACTTGATCGGATCCATCTTGGAAATCAACAAAGTGGTATGAACCAGCATATACTGTCTCAGTCAGCGAGCAGCCCATGCCAAAGCGCAGCAAGTTTTCTCGAGCAGTGAATATCTTGTTTCATAGTCGGTAAACTTTTTGCTAAGGTAGTAAATTGCATCCTCTTTTCGACCAGACTCGTCATGCTGCCCCAGTACACACCCCATAGACCCCTCGAGGACTGTCAAGTACAGGATTAACGGTCGCCCCTCCACAGGAGGCATCAGAATCGGAGGCTCCTGCAAATATTCTTTTATCCTTTCAAATGCCGCTTGGCAATCATCATTCCACCTAACCGTTTGATCTTTTCTCAACAACTTGAATATGGGTTCGCACGTGGCTGTTAGGTAAGATATGAACCGTGAAATGTAGTTCAATCTACCTAAGAAACCACAAACCTCCTTTTCTGTTCTCGGTTCAGGCATTTCTTGTATCGCTTTTACTTTAGCAGGATCAACCTCGATTCCCTTTTCACTTACAATAAACCCCAGCAACTTACCGGACCACACTCCGAAAGTGCACTTATTCGGATTCAACCTTAATTTGAATTGTCTCAACCGGTCAAACAACTTGGCCAAGTCTACCAAATGCCCCTCTTCTGTTTGGGACTTTGCTATCATGTCATCAACATAGCATTCGATCTCATGAGGAATCATATCATGAAACAAAGTCACCATAGCTCTTTGATACGTGGCACCGACATTCTTGAGACCGAATGGCATCACTTTATAACACAAAGTGCCCCACGGTGTGATGAACGTTGTTTTCTCCATATCATCTGGCGACATTTTAATTTGGTTATAGCCAGAAAAGCCATCCATGAAGGAAAACACCGAGAATTGAGCTGTATTATCTACCAACACATCGATGTGAGGTAATGGGAAATCATCTTTTGGGCTAGCTCTGTTCAAATCCCGGTAGTCCACACACATCCTCACCTTTCCATCCTTCTTTGGTACCGACACAATGTTCGCGACCCAAGGCGGATAATTAGTGACAGCTAGGAAACCAGCATCCAACTGCTTTTGTACTTCCTCTTTGATTTTCATGGCCATCTCGGGTCGAATTCTGCGTAACTTCTGCTTTACTGGAGGACAATCTTCTCTCAATGGCAACCTATGTACAACGATATTGGTATCCAACCCTGGCATATCTTGATAGGACCAGGCGAAGATATCAACATACTCTTTCAACAGTGCTACCATTCTGCTCTTGACATTCATCTCCAAAGCGGCCACAATTTTCACTTCCTTTCTGACCTCCTCGGTGCCCAGATTAACAATCTCAACTTGCTCCTCGTGCGGTTGAATCACCTTCTCCTCTTGTTTCAACAACCTGGCTAACTCTTCCGGCAGTTCACAATCTTCTTCGCCTTCTTCTTCGGCACGATAGATCGGGTTGTCGAAGTCATATAGGGGTGTAACAAAATTGTTATCAATGAGATCCGGAGAATGATCGCATCTGCATGAATGTTGATTCATGCATTGCTTTAGAGTCGGGACGAAACAAATTAAAAGGAAGAAAAATGAAAATAAACATTGCCATTTTTATTTTATTTTTATTAAACTACAAAAAATAAATGAAAAACAGGGAACACCGCTTTTAATGCGAAAAACATCCGTTTATTAATGATGCAAATGTTGCAAAATGAAACACATGAGGTGACCCTTACAATGGACCATTACGTTTTGGGCAAAACGTATGGGTTTCATGCAAACAGAATTAACAAACAGAAATATTACTCTTCACGCAGAGTGACAGTGATGATCTTTTCGGCCTTCCAGTTCTGGATCTCCATTCTTGGTACGCACGGTTTTATCCACGAGTCAAGCTTGCAGTCACTGTCAGTCTCTTCACCCACGGCACAGATATGGCCTGGATCCTCAGCAATTACATTCACCCCCATCTGACCATGCGTCGGAATGGGATTAACATTAACATTCGGCGTCGGTGCAAAATTGATGGCTTTAGAATCCACCAAATCTTGAACGACATGCTTAAAAGCTTTACAACCCTCAATGTTATGCCCGGGAGCACCAGAATGGAATTCTCACTTGGCATTCTCATCATAATTGGCAGGCCTCTGATCTGGTCTTAACGGAGCCAACGTCCTCAGCTGAACCAACCCAAGATCCTTCAACTTCTTAAACAAAAGAGCATACGTCATGGGTGGCCTATCAAACTGACGATATGCCATCCTTCCTCTCACTTGGTACCCAGCTCTCTGTGTTCTCTGTTGAGGTGGTTGTTGTTGCTATTGTACAGATTGATTACCAGCAGGAATCGTTACTGCAGCAGTATGCTGGTAGTAATGATCCCTACCGTGTCCCCTTTGGGCATACACAACACTCGATTCACCCTCCTTCTTGTGCTGACCATTACCAAAGGGCTTCTTTACTCCAGACGACGGAGCTTTTCCCTGTATTTTCCCCATTCTCAGCCAGCTTTCAATCCTATCACCAGCCACTACTATATCTGCAAAGCCGGTAACCGGACATCCCACCATCCTTTCAGCAAAAGTCCCCTGAAGGGTACCCATGAACAAATCCGACATCTCCCGATCTACCAACGGAGGTTGAACTCTGGCAGCCAACTCTCTCCACCTTTGTGCATACTCTTTAAACCCTTCATTCGACTTCTGAGACATACCCTGCAACTGGGTACGACTTGGTGCCATGTCAGCATTAAATTGGTACTGTTTGAAGAAAGCATCCCCCAAATCCTGCCAGCTCTTAATATCTGATGATCTCAACTTGGTATACCACTCGAGAGACCCCCCAGATAAGCTATCCTGGAAAAAGTACATCCAGAGCTTCTGATCCATGGTGTAGGCAGATATCTTTCAAACAAAGGCCTGAAGATGAGTTTCCGAGCAAGAACTTCCATTGTACTTATCAAACGTGGGCACCTTGAACTTCTGTGGGATCACAAACCCCTCAACCAGCCCTATGTTTGTCATATTAATAGTCCCAGGAGAGGTATGGCTTTCCAGAGCCCTGATCTTTTCTACTAGTACCTGAATCTCTTTATTCGGCGGTTGAACACCATATTGACCGAACTGCTCATTCAGCATAGAGAACTGATCCTCTTCTTTATCCTCCACGGCCCCAAAGAAAGGAGAAAACTGATTTTCCTTCAGAGTGTTGCCAACATGGCCTAGACCACCACCTGCAGCAAAACCAAAACCACCACCATTGTTGATAACTACACCACCACTGGTTACCTTTTTTCTGAAATCAACACCACCCCTAGAACCACCGGGACCATGGATGGAGTTACCCTCATGACTATTGCCATTATTGACAATCGAAGCCAGCTCAAGCCTCTCCACCTTCTCGGTGATTGCTTTCTGCTCCAAGGCGAAACCTTGCATGGCGTTAATCAACTCACTCATCTTCTCTTTCAACTCGAGAATGTCAGCGTTGGGTGGATCCATCATTCTGGGTTTGTTGCGTCTGGTAAAGTATCTGTGCGGACGAGCTACGTGCAGAGGAATGACTCGGCGTGCGCGAGCAATGATTCCTGAGTCAATCAAACATGTTAGATACTGACACCTGCAAAATAGAAGACAAGTTATTATGATTCATGCATGAATGCAATGTCTATCCGTATGAGGAACATTCTGTCCTTCGATCCTGGTTTCATTGAGACGGATAATAATTTGACAGCAACATTCTGACATCAATCATCTGGCTTTGCCGTACGGAACAATTTTTTTTGAGGATGTCTCTTAACCAGAATCTCAATCACTAATGTACCCCGCATATGGATAAACATGAGTTAGATGCAGCTAAATGCAAAATGGGAATGATGCAGATGCATGAATGCAAATCATAGTGCCATCCTCCACGACATCTGAGCACCAACTGTACTGGATCCCGGTCTCAGAAATGATCACAACCATCCAAGGGACTAAGTAACCACAAATCCAACTCGGGGGATCCGAAATGAACTGAACCGGAGAATACATCACCATCATCACAAGAAAGTCACTGAGCGGATAACAACAAGATCATCTGAACAAGTAACCTCAAATCCAACTCAGGGGATCCGAAATAAACGGAGCCCGCTCATAAATACCACGGACAGAACTCCGGCGTCTCAGAAATAGATCCATAAATCCAACTTATAAATAGAACCCAGATTATGGACCGAGCCAAAGTCACCATCAAAGAGTCACCAACAGAACCTGTACCTGTAGGAACCAAACCCCTCCCCTCACAGGTGAATTCTAATAAGGTCATCCTAAGGCGGATAATCGGTCTCGACAATCGGACAAGATACTCAACGGGTTTGCCCTTTCGGGTGTGCCGTGCAGCTCTCATAAGATCATCTAAACCAAAGATCCGGGAAAGAACGGTCACCGAAGTCAACAGCTCCAAAGAGATAAACCAACCATAGTGGAAACTCCACAAGGAAGAGCTTCTCTCAAAAGAACCTCGTCCGGCTGTGGTATGTCACGTCGCAACAACATGTTAATCCAACATGTGAGGAAACGGGAGACCACACTAATCCTAGGTGTATACTCGGCCCTGGTTTTTAGCCCCACTCAGAACACCCACCCCCAAATCAGAGGAACCACACCTGTCCAGAATCCAGCACAGTGATAATATGATGCATGCAAACATATATGCAAATATACAATCACAGTATAATAATCACAACTGCAATAAATAAGCAGTAAAAGCAACCCAAACTACCCTAAAAACTATGCTAGAGAGCGCTAGGATTGACTCGCTTAGGGAAGATGGACCAGCAAGAGGTTAACTTCAGTCCCTAGCAGAGTCGCCAGCTATCGCAACGCGAAAAACAACCGGTGGAAAATACAGAGCCGCCACCGACGCTATTCATCCTATGACGGAAAGGGAGCGCAGGACTAACCTAAGAAAGGGAAAGGAACGGTCTTACGACCAGAGATTACAAGGTACCGGAGTCGGTTATGCAAGGGGAAGGTGTTAGCACCCCTCACGTCCGCCGTACTCGACGGGATCCACGCTCAAAAGATAGCTCAAAGGAAAGGGAAAGGTTGCTACTAAACTGCTCAAAGAAATTGCACAAACTGGAACTATAAACAGGTGAAAGAAGAAAGAAGACGGAGGAAATGGACTCGACAGGATGTTGCATCCTAGGCCTACGTAGTTTGTCAGAAACAAACATCAGAGTCAACGTAGTTCGGGAAAAGAGACATGCTCGCTAAGACATCGCGTCATATGCCTACGTATCTTCTCTATCCAGAGGAGAATCAGAGCACTCGTAGCTCGGCTAACGCACGCTGAAACAAGACACCAAAACGGGACGCTGAGACGTTAAAAGAAACACTCAAAGGGAAACAGAATGCCACTACATGGACTTACACCTGACTCCTAACAACAATAAACAAAAGGAAACAGAATGCCAATACATGGACTTACACCTGACTCCTAACAATGACAAACACAAACAGGAAACAGAATGCCAATACATGGACTTACACCCGACTCCCAATAATAACAAAAAGAAGGAAACAGAATGCCAATACATGGACTTACACCCGACTCCCAACAATAGCAAACGCTAACTAGCGAACACCAAAGGAAAAGGTTATCAGAACGAACCCCAACAACGTAACCAAATATCCAGAATAAACCCCGATATGTATAACCAGTCACCATAAATAAACCCCAAAGATGAACCCCAATATGAACCCCAATATGAACCCCAAGTGAATAACCATCATCACAAATGAACCCCGAAGATGAACCCCAAAGGTGAACCCCAAAGATGAACCCCAAGTGAATAACAATCAACACAAATGAACCCCGAGATGAACCCCAATATGAATGACAACCGTCATAAATGAACCCCGAGATGAACCCCAATATGAATGACAACCATCATAAATGAACCCCGAAGATGAACCCCGATGTGAATAACAATCACCATGAATGAACCCTAATATGAACCCCGAATGAATAACAATCATCACAAATGAACCCCAATATAAACCCCAATATGAACCCCAAGTAATAACAGAAGAAAATCCCCAAGGTATGAGCATACGACTGTAGCGGTGTATTCGTCGCCATATGATTTATCGATTAAACCATAAGCAAAGCAATACAATGAAGTTTCGAGTCGCCACCGCACTTTTATTTATCCAAAGGACTGGCTAAAAAGCGAACAAAAGCCTAAGAAGTTTTACACGTAGAAAACTAATAAAAGATCAGAGATTCCGGGTAAGGGGTAAGTTACGCAATGGGAAGGTGTTAGGCACCCACTACGTCCTAGGTACTCCTAGGGAGCCCTTTTCACACTTGTTGTAAAAGATTGTTATTTGTTAAGACATATGCATTGTGCAAACATAAGTGAGATGATGAGGAAAGAATGTACAAGTTTTATTGGGTTTGAGCGGATGAACCCGCTGCCTACGTACCTTCCATCAAAGGTAAGGATCAAAACGCCGTAGTTCGGCTAAAAGATTTCCAAAAGTTGGTGGATTTGATTTTAACATAAGCACTGAGGTTTTTCATTATCAACGGGAGAACACTCGACCAAAACCAACATCCACCATGCGAGGATAGCTTCGACGTACGAGAGGGGTTAACCCTATTTTCGGTACGGAAGTCTTACTGTCGACTCACTAAAGATAAGGTGAGGTTTACATCAACCACAATGATAATTGAAACCTACGGCTAATGCATGAAAAGATTAATGGACATGGCCAAAACAAGTGAATGAGTGAAGTTAATTGATTGTAATTATGAAAGTGAAGTCAAAGTATGATTAAGATTAATTCAAAAGAAGTATTATGAAATGGAGTTTGCAAAAAAGAGTCAAGGACTTGAGTCCAGGTTTTTAGTTTGAAAACATGAAGAAGTTTGCACAATGTCTATGTCAAGTTTAAGATCAAAGTGTGAAAAGGTTCTAGGACACAATGAGGATGAATGAGTGAGGATGGAAAGTAAAGCTTCTCAGGAGGTTCACTTCTTGAGATCATATGAGAAATGATTCAAGGGTGTCCTTTGGAATGGAAAGTAAGTAATAAAGCAAACAAACAAATGATACCGGATGCCACTCAATGGTCTTACTCCAATCTCACAAACAAAAGCGGATATCGGATACCAATGGCTGGGTTTACACCAATCTCCTAAAACAGAACTGGATATCAGAGGCCACTCAATGGTCTTACACTAATCTCCTCAAAAAGAAAACAATGAAGAAATATGGAAGTCAACTGCCAGCTTGTGGGACTTAGGTTAACCCCACACATGATCATAGGAAAGCAAATGCCAACTTATGGGACTTATAATTGCATCCTCTCATAAACAGATAAAATAAAACAGTGGATGTCAGATGCCAACTTGTGGGACTTACTCTAACACACAGTATGATCCTAGGAAAACAACTGCCAACTTGTGGGACTTACAATTGTATCCTCACATACAAACTATACAACAAGCAAAGATAAGATGAGTGGCCAATGTGATGGACTTATACTCACTTCCATATCATAGGAACAAATGCCAACTTGTGGGACTTACAATTGTCCTCAATGGGTAAACAACAATAATGATGTCAAACAGACAAAAGAGATGCTCATGCATTAATGGTAATTGATGATGATAAATGCATAACATACAGGCAAGCAAATGCACATAGAGCAAGCAATCAGTCAATGAATAACAAACAGCACACTCTATAGCCAAACAATTGGGGGCTCACACAAGAGGGTTTGACTTTGAAAGTCCACTGTAATGGGTGAAGGTCGCTCTTAACCTGGCCATTGAGGGGCTCAGGTGAAGCAGATGAATAGGAGATGAGGGGTGTGCCTCATTGCTTCTATCTCAAATCAGAGAGAGCATCAAAGAAAGTGTGGGAGTTCAGAAAGTAGGAACTCTCTCCACATTATTGACTCGATCGGATCTTGGGTATTTATCTCAATGCTTCAACCATGTAATGGGAGCAAAGAGAGGACGCACTGAATAGTGGGGGATAGATTGCTTATCCCTACCTTCCACCAATTGCCTTACTTGAAGGACTTTTCCTGCTTAGGACAAATTTAAACAAACACAGGCATTGCCTCTTAAGGAGGACTTCAGACAGTTTGCCCGGTCAAATAACAGACCGGGTCTCCAGACTACATGAAGAAGAAATATTTATACCTCAAAAGCAAATGCTAAAATAGCAAAGCAAGCAAGTTCAGAGAACTTAAGCAACTAAAGTACCTGAAAAAGTCAAACTTATTAGTGAACAAGTCAAAAGTTTAAATCAAAAGAAATGGCAAACAGTCAACACAGGGGATCAACTGAGCAAAGCATAAGACTCAAGTTATGAGTCAAACCATCTGCAAAACAAAGGTTAGCATGGGATAAACAAATCAAATTCAAACAAGTTTGAGTGATCTTTGAAGCATTGTGCTCAACCTGAAACAGATGAACTCAACATAAGTCCAAAGGACCACTAGGACTAGCCTAGGGTCAAACATGAAGGAAAAAGTCAAGGCAGCAAGGAAAAGTCAACTCAAAGTCAAAGTCAACCAATTAGAAAGCAATCACAATTGGGCCCACAATCATGTCATGCATCATCATCATTTCATGAACATTTGAAATCAAAGTAAGGCAAAGGAAAGCATACAAAAGTCAACAGAATGACTTACATCAAAAGTCAACCTAAACAATCTCAAAAATCATGAAATAAATCACATTCAATCCTAACATCTAACATGGTATACATGTAAAATTTCATGGCATTTGGATGAGAGGAAGGCAGGCAATTAAAATCATGAAGTCATACAAAGTTCAAGTAAGCATGGTGAAAGTCAACAAGCATGGGTCAACTTCAAAAAATCATATCAATTTGAAAACAGAAGAGAAATGAATGAGATTAACACCAATGCAAAGCTCAAAGAGTCTAGTTTTCACATATGAAATTTCATGGATATACAATATGATTTGAGAATTTCACAAAGGATTTGGCAAGGCATGGCACAAAAAGTCAACAAATGACCAAGCATGGAAGAAAAATCACAATCAAATGGAAAACAGCAAGATAAATTCCAAGAAAATTCATACATGAAATAGACATACAAAGGATGATTCATGCAAAATTTGGGGTCAATTGGATAAGAGGAAGCATGTGAACAAAAATTGGGAAAATACATGATCATGGCATAGCACCAAATTCAACACATAACTTCAGAAAATCATAACTCTCAATCCACAAATGATAAATGCACAAACTTTATATGGGAATGAAGGTCAAGGTGTCTAGTTTCACCCTAAAAAAAATTTCAAAGGCATTGGATATGACATGAGCATTTCACAATTGAAATGGTGAGATGTATCATTTATGCACACATGTTGGGAAAATAATTACCAATAAAAAACCAACCAATGGAAAAATAATTAAAATTCACCATTAAATAATAAACTCAATCATGAACATCATGGAAAAAGAATCATAATTTTTTGATGAAAAATGAAGGAGAAATTAAATGTGGAAATGGGATGAAATATTGGGCAAAACATGAACAAACTAGCAAGGTATATGGTCAACACAAGGTCAACGGATGGCAATTCAGTAAATAGTGGGTTCATTAAACGAAACTGCAGCGTTTTAGGCCAACACAGGAAATGTCCTGATTGGCTAAATTCTAATGAAACAGTGAACGCATGGGAAACAAACAACATCAGCCAATCGAACCCCATGAATTTCTGGGCTCACATGCAGCAGCTAGGGTTTCATGTAAACAGCAGCAGGGCATCGTGTTAATCATGTTCAATCCTCAAATAAACATCCAAACCAAACAAATTAACATAACAGCATGGCATTGTTAACATCAAGTCATCAACCTGTCAACCACACAAACAATAAATTGTGGAAATTCTGGGCAGAGTTTTAACAAGAACGGCACGCATTCATTCATCATCAACTTGCAATTCGAATTTTCAAAATGTCCAGAAAACACAATCAAACATGCAAACATCATTATTAGACCTCAAGCAACAAGATTATGGTATCCAAATTTATTAAATCCTCATGCACAACACAAATCGAGCTAAAACTTGTTTGAACCTAAATAATAAAATTCATTTTTCTCACAGTATAAACAACCAATTAACATGATGTAAATTGCAATAAGCTCAGTTAAGCAAGCTCTAGCTAATACATGGCATGGATTAGAGAATGATGATGGTCGAAAAATTACTTGGTTGTGAAGAAAATCAAGATGCAGCAGTTGTTTGAAGGATGTAGCTTGGAACAGGTGCTTACAATGCTATGGACTGATGAAACCTTGAAGTATTCCAGCTCAATGATGCTTTGAAGCTTCCAAACCTTGCTTCACCATTGAAGATCCTTTGCAAAACAGAGCTTGAGGATGACCATTTAACTGGGATTTTTCGCTTGGACAGTGGCTCATAAGGATGATGGATGATGAAGAGAAACAAAAGAAACTTGAGGGTTTGAAGGCTAGAGCCAAAATGTCCAAATCGAGCATGAATGGAAAATGGAGCAAAGAAAAAATCTGTTGTGCTTTTGGCTGCAGTTAGTTTCTAGGGTTACAAAATGGCAGAAATTGAACTTATATTTGCTGTTTAGATAGTGCTAAGTGAATGGTAAACAAGTTTAACCCAAATCAATTAAAATGCCATCTTGCTAATTTTGTCTAAGTGGAAATGAGGGGTATGTATTGCACGGTTTTGGGCCTTTGGCCAGCTGCAAAATGGCCTACAATTCAACTGTTTTTGGTCTGTTGAATGATTACTACACTTTGCTTCACTTGTTTCCAACCATTTGCATATTTGTGAAATTTGACATTTTGGTCTAGAATGATAGTATGGATATGTCATGAACATGAAATTATGCTTGGAACATGTCACAAATATGGTATAAAGTGAATCCCAATTGGCCAAATGGTGAAAAAAGTTTTAATTCAAAAAGTCAAAGTTTGGTCAAACTTTGATTTTAAATGAAAAAGGTCCAAAAATGCCATTTTGAATGGTAAGGTTTTAGGTCATGAAGTTTATATTTTTGGAAAGAGGATGAAAAATGTGGTTTGTAGGAAAAAACCCCACCAAATTTGGCCTTATGGTTTGAGAGATATGCTCAGTTGAAGTTCAAAAATTGATGAAAATGAATTGATCATATCTTGACAATCATACATGGGATTTGGGAGTTCTTGGACTTTTTGAAAATGGGAGAACAAGATCTTCAACTTTCATGTTGGGCAAAAATTCATTTGGAGCTTGTATCATGATGCAAGTTGAGGATCAAGAAGTTTCTATTTTTGGCAGTTAAAATTACAGGTCCCCTTTCTATTTCTGGAAAAATTTCTGATTGACTTGATTTTCTTCCATGATGTTGATTCCCATGACATATAAGACCTATTAGGACATGAATAAGCTCTTTCAAACCATTTCCATCCATCAAAACCATAAAATCAACCACAGTTGACCAACTTTGACTTTCTAGGGTTTTGGACTTGACTGTGCACTTCTGATGAATTCCAAACCCTAGTTCCTGGAAATCTTGACTTCAAATGATGTCCCAAGACATATGAACTCTTGATGATTGATCATGGTGCCCAAATTCCAAAAGAATGGCCACCATCCACTGTTTTGATTGACTGTTGATTATCTAGGGTTTTGTGCCTGCCTGTGCATTGACTGCTGACCTCTGAGCCTTCAACCCTTGACTTGAACACTTCAAAAAGACCCCCAAGGCATGTGAACTTGTTGGTCAAACCCTAGGACCTTGATTCCTTGAGAAACACCTTGGCTTGATTGGTAGACTGATCTCCTGATCAGTTTGACCTAATTCTTGCTTGCTTGCTCTTGAGGCAACTGAGGAACAATGCAAATGCTATGCAATGGGTTATGATATGTTATGACCTAACATGAAATGATATGTACAATGATAGGTGCAAATTTGAGGTGCTACAGCTGCCCCTATTCAATCAGCTGGGAACCCGAATGGATGATAGCGATGGCTGTCAGACTTTCAGGGTAAACAGGGATTGAATACCAAAGAACCGTAGAATTTGCACAGACTGGATATAATACAAAAGAACCACGTCATTTACCGATGACAAACTGCATGACAGCTTCAGAAAAGCAAAACCATTTACCGATGGTTGAGGAACTGGAAATTTGATATTTACCGATATCGACTTCAGCACGATCATTTACCGATGGCTGGAAACTGGAGACCTGATATTTACCGATATCAACTTCAGCACGACCATTTACCGATGGCGGCTGGGGAACACAAATTTCTGAAAAACAAAACCATTTACCGATGGTTAAAACTTTGATATTTACCGATATCAACTTCAGCACGACCATTTACCGATGGCTGCTGGGAAAATATCTTCTGAAAAAACAAACCATTTATCGACGGTTAAAACTTTGATATTTACCGATATCAACTTCAGCACAACCATTTACCGATGGCGGCTGGGAAACAAATGATGTTGAAAGGAAGCGAGACCATTTACCGATGGTGGCTTCAAAGAAACTTGACATTTACCGATGTCAAACTTAGCAAGACCATTTACCGATGGCTGCTGCAACTGGGTACTCGATATTTACCGATATCGAAAAAGCTGGGCCATTTACCGATGGCATCTCCGCTTGGGGAGGAACAAAAATCTTTGTGGTGATACCAGACAAGACGTTTACCGACGACTTCTGGGGGTTTGATTTTATTAACAAGAGAACAAAGAAATGACCAGACATTTACCGATGACTGGGGTGAGACACGATGTTTACCGACATCGAAAGATGATGTTTACCGCCATCCAAAAGAATGACCAGACATTTACCGATGACTGGGGTGAGACACGATGTTTACCGACATCGAAAGATGATGTTTACCGACATCAAAGAAATGACCAGACATTTACCGATGACTGGGGTGAGACACGATGTTTACCGACATCGAAAGATGATGTTTACCGACATCAAAAAGAATGACCAGACATTTACCGATGACTGGGGTGGGACATTTATGGTAAGAGACAAACAAAAAATTGCAACTGAAAACCAGATAGGACATTTACCGATGACTCTACTGGGGATTTCTGTTGGGGATTATCAGACATTTACCGATGACTGAAAGGAAGACTCGATGTTTACCGACACCGAAGCAATGGTGTTTACCGACACCAAAAAATGACCAGACATTTACCGATGACTGGGTGAGACTCGATGTTTACCGACATCACAAGAATGGCGTTTACCGACACCAAAACAAAGAAGACACACGCGGGTGTTGACATGACACTTACTGATATCACAAGAATAGAATCTGGGATAAGTTGAAGCAAGGCTGATCACTTGCTGGGAGTCTTACTGGGGAGAAACAAACTTCTGTCACCATTGGGTGAGGAAATAAACCTCTGTCACCATCGGGTGAGGGAAATAAACCTCTGTGGGGATAATCAATTCCGGATGCTGTCGAAGCAACTGTAGCAGACTGGTGCTGATTTTGAACAAAATGATCCGCTTCTGCCGGGGATGCGGTCTGATGTGGTATCGAACACATGAATGCATATGTTTGAATTTTTCTATGGCGTAATGCTCCATATGGGATGGAAATGCTACGCAATTTTGAGGATGCAATGATTACTATATGCAATGCAATATGATAAGAACCCTGCGGGGAGAGATACACAGGACGACTGTGCTGAGGAAGTCTTCAAGATAAATCCCCTGGGGGAAAAAACAGCAACTGCTGGGGAGCCAACAACAAATCCACTGGGGGAGACAAGGCAACTCACTGGGGGAGAACAATATAAATCCACTAGGGGAAGACAAGGCCACTCACTGGGGAGTAATGAAGCACTTCTGTTGGAGAGAAATGAATCAACTCTGCTAGAGGAAAGCAGAGGGAAACCGCTGGGGGGTAGCCCAATCAATCCATACAAATTCCGCTTGGGGAAATAAAAACTCCGCTGGGGAAGCTAAATCAGGCGACTCTTTGGGGATGAGGCTTCATGCAAACCTCAGATAAAACAGACTGCTTGGGGAATAACTGCTACTCCGCCGGGGATGACCCGCAATATTCACAAGTAGAAATCAACTCAGCTGGGGATGCGGATATCGATCTGCCACGATAACTCATCCAATCCTCTGGTAGGATAAACCCTGCTGGAGAGATAACTGCTTCGCTGAGGAAGGCTTAAACAATCCATAGCTAGGATAATGATTCTGTCTGGGGAAAGCACTGCTGGAGAATGCTCACAGGCGACGACCTTACTGGGGAAAATATTCACAGGTGACGACCTGCAAATCGGAACGACAGATGCCCCAGGGAGTACATGGACAAGATACGCTCAAGTGTCCTCAACATTCAAAATGATTTTCAAATGTTTTAATCTTTCTGCACGTCATTGTCTAGCCTTCATGTTTTTATATGCAATGTTTATCAAAAATCGGACGTTTTTGCAAACAAAACAGTAAAAGTAAAAACAAGGGCAATTTATCTGAATAACGACTTTTATTGATTGAAAGTGTGCCTGAAAAGGCAAATACATTGGGAAGCAATTCCTAGAAAGAGGTAATTGCGCACAAAAGGAAAATAAACTATCCTAATGGCAATGTGAACACGGCACCCACTGTTTCCCAACTCTGTTATAACTCATAGATCACCAGTTTCCTCCCAATTCCTTGCTTTCTGAAAAGAATGACTGGACCGATCACATCTTTGGAGATGGCAGCTGACGAAGCATGACGAAGTGCAGATGACTCAGAATGTAGTCTTCGCTTTAATCCCTCTTTTGGCTGGATCGCCCTTTCGGGTTTTCAATCCACCGGGATACCCATTTTTGCCTAAGCCGCCCTTGCGGGTTTTCGACTTACCGGGTGTACAATTTTTTTCATTTTTATCCCTAACTTTTGCCCGAACCCTTTTTTTTTTCTGTTTTTTTGGTTCGCCGGGATGCCCATTTTTGCCTGGACTATTTTGTTCTTTTTGTCCAGCGGGTCGATTTACGCGAAGTATTTTTTGACTACATCTGAGTTGACAGGGGAAGGAAAGTCTTCACCGTCCATAGTTGTAAGCATCAAGGCTCCACCAGAGAAGACCTTCTTCACAACATATGGACCTTCGTAGTTAGGGGTCCACTTGCCCCTGTTATCTGTACCGGGAGGAAGGATCCTCTTCAAAACTAGATCGCCAGTTTGAAATGTCCGAGGACGCACTTTCTGATCAAAGGCTCGCTTCATCCTCCTCTGATACAACTGCCCATGGCACACAGCTGCTAATCGTCTCTCTTCGATAAGGCTTAACTCATTAAACCTTGTACGAATCCACTCGGCTTCGTCCAGCTTGACATCCAATAATACCCTCAGAGAAGGGATCTCCACTTCAACTGGTAGGACTGCTTCCATACCATACACAAGGGAGTAGGGGGTTGCCCCGGTCGACGTACGTACTGAGGTACGGTATCCATGCAAAGCGAAAGGCAACATCTCATGCCAATCTTTGTACGTAACGACCATCTTCTGCACAATCTTCTTGATATTCTTGTTAGCTGCTTCTACAGCACCATTCATCTTCGGTCTGTAAGGAGAAGAATTGTGATGTTCAATCTTGAAATCTCTGCATAAGTCTTTCATCATTTTGTTATTGAGATTCGAACCATTGTCAGTGATGATTCTCTCGGGAACTCCATAACGACAGATGATTTCTTCTTGATGAACCGGGCAACCACTTGTTTGGTGACGTTGGCATAGGAAGCTGCTTCCACCCACTTGGTGAAGTAGTCAATCGCAACCAGGATGAAGCGATGTCCATTAGAAGCAGTTGGCTCAATCCTTCCAATCATGTCAATGCCCCACATGGCGAACGGCCAAGGCGAGTTCATGACATTCAACGGGCTTGGTGGTACATGCACCTTATCAGCATAGATTTGACACTTATGGCATTTCCGAGCATATTTGAAGCAATCGGATTCCATAGTCATCCAATAATATCCGGCTCTCAGCAATTTCTTCGACATTGCATGACCACCAGCGTGGGTACCAAACGAACCCTCGTGCACTTCTTGCATTAACATGTCTGCTTCGTGTCTATCCACGCATCTGAGCAAGACCATGTCAAAGTTTCTCTTGTATAGCACATCATCCTGATTCAGATAAAAGCTTCCAGCAAGCCTTCTCAGGGTCTTCTTATCATTCTTCGACGCACCCTCAGGATACTCTTGAGTCTTGAGGAAGTTCTTGATGTCATAATACCACGGCTTATCATCAATAGCATTAACAGACTCGGCTGCAAACACATATGCAGGCCTCTCGAGTCGATTCACAGCAACATGTGGCACCTGATTCCACCAATGAACCTTTATCATGGAAGATAAAGTAGCCAAGGCATCAGCCATCTGATTCTCGTCCCGGGGGACATGATACAACTTCACCTTCTTGAAGAACGTCAGTATTCTTCTGGTGTAATCTCTATACGGAATCAGATGCGGCTGGTTTGTATTCCAATCTCCATTGACCTGATTGATCACTAGAGCTGAATCTCCAAATATGTCGAGTGTTTTGATCCTCAGATCAATGGCTTCTTCTATCCCCATGATACAAGCCTCGTACTCAGCTTCATTGTTGGTGACATCGAATGTCAATCTGGCAGAGAAAGGTATATGAGCACCTTTGGGATTGATCAACACTGCCCCAACACCGTTACCGTTCATATTCACAGCCCCATCGAACATCAGTGTCCACTTGTCATCAGGATCCGGTCCTTCCTCGACAAGCGGCTCTTCACAGTCTTTCGTCTTTAGGTACATGATGTCTTCATCAGGGAATTCAAACATCATAGGCTGATAATCGTCGATCGGTTGTTCGGCAAGATAGTCTGACAGAATACTACCTTTGATGGCCTTCTGAGACGTGTACTGAATGTCATACTCCGTTAAGATCATCTGCCAACGGGCAACACGTCCGGTGAGAGCTGGCTTCTCAAAGATGTATTTCACAGGATCCATCCTAGAAATCAACAGAGTAGTATGGTTCAACATATACTGCCTTAGTCGGCGAGCAGCCCAGGCCAAAGCACAGCAAGTTTTCTCGAGCAGTGAATATCTTGTTTCACAGTCGGTAAACTTTTTGCTCAGGTAGTATATGGCATGCTCTTTTCGACCAGACTCGTCATGCTGACCCAATACACACCCCATCGAAGTCTCGGTGACTGATAGGTACATGATCAGTGGTCTCCCTGGAACTGGAGGGATAAGGATTGGAGGGTTTTGCAAGTATTCTTTGATTTTGTCAAAAGCTTCCTGACAGTCATCATTCCATTTGATCGCCTGATTCTTTCTGAGAAGTTTGAAAATTGGTTCACATGTAGCAGTTAGATGAGATATGAACCTTGCAATGTAGTTCAACCTCCCTAAAAACCCACGGACTTGCTTTTCCGTCTTCGGTTCAGGCATCTCTTGAATAGCTTTGACTTTAGCTGGATCTACCTCAATCCCTTTTTCACTGACAATGAAGCCTAAGAGCTTCCCGGATCTTACCCCAAACGTGCACTTGTTCGGATTCAGCCTCAGTTTGAACTTGACCAGTCTGTCAAACAACTTCTGCAGATTTACCAGGTGCTCCTCTTCGTCTGCGACTTCGCAATCATATCATCCACGTACACTTCGATTTCGTTGTGCATCATGTCATGAAAGAGAGTCGTCATTGCCCTCTGATAGGTAGCACCGGCATTCTTCAGCCCAAATGGCATCACTTTGTAGCAGAACGTGCCCCAAGGTGTAATGAATGTCGTCTTTTCCATGTCCTCTGGCGCCATCTTGATCTGGTTGTAGCCTGAGAAACCGTCCATGAAAGAGAATACCGAGGACTGAGCCGTATTATCCACCAATACATCGATGTGAGGTAATGGGAAATCATCTTTCGGACTCGCCCTATTCAGATCTCGGTAGTCGACACACATTCTGACTTTGCCATCCTTCTTCGGCACGGGAACAATGTTGGCAACCCACGGCGGGTAGCTAGTGACAGCTAGGAAACCTGCGTCCCACTGCTTCTGAACCTCTTCTTTAATCTTGACAGCCATATCAGGACTAGTTCTGCGAAGCTTCTGCTTGACCGACGGACACTCTTCCCTAAGAGGTAACCGATGCACCACGATGTCTGTATCCAACCAGGCATATCTTGGTATGACCAGGCGAATATTTCCACATATTCTTTCAGCATCTCGATTAGCCTCCTCTTGACAGAGTCTTCTAAAGCGGCCCAATCTTGATCTCTTTTCTGGCGTCCTCAGTACCCAGATTGACAATTTCCAACTCTTCCTGGTGAGGTTGGATGACCCTTTCCTCTTGCTTCAGTAGTCTGACCAATTCTGCAGGGAGTTCACAGTCTTCCTCACTCTCCTCTTCAGCTTGGTAGATGGGATTGTTGAAATCATACTGAGCCATAACAGAGTCGTTCACAGTGGGTGCCAAAAGATCACTTCTGCATGTTTAATGTTTTGTTTTTAGAAAAAGATTTCAATAAAGTCACAAAAAACAAAAACATTGCCATTTTTAATATTTTGAAAAAGTGGAAAAACAGAAAATAGAAAGACAAAGATCTCAAAATTTGATTGAAAAAACGTCCTTTATTTATAAACATTGCGAACATGATGTGGCCCTACAATGAACCACTACGCCCTGGGCGGAACGTAGGGTTTTCATGCAAAAATGAAAAAACAAAAGAAAATTACTCTGTCAGTAGAGTAACTTGGACCACATCTTCTGCTGTCCAATTGTTGATGACCTCGCCTGGTGCACAAGGGCGGACCCAGACATCCAAATCACAACCACTATCTTCACCATCAGTAGCAAAGACGTCTCCATGATTCATCAGCCCAGCGCTGGTGAAGGTGCTCGGACCTGCTTGTACATGCTGCTCTGCTGCGAGAGGCTTGTACCCAATGCCGAATTTGTCTTCTTTTACCGGCAAGTCAACCATCTTGCCCCAGCCTTCAGCTTTGCCGGAGTCAACAACCTCTTTGGCTTGCTTGTACGATGATATTGAAGCACCTGGCTTCCTCTGCTCTGCACAAGCTACACCTTCTAATGCCACAGTCTCGAATGCCTGGCACAGGGTTTCGTGGATCTCGCCATCCACCTCCACATACTTGAATGAGGAGAGATGACTCACCAGAATCTCCTCTTCACCGCAGACGGTCACAATCTGACCGTTCCAGACATACTTGAGCTTCTGATGGAGAGTCGACGAGACTGCCCCAGCGGCGTGAATCCAAGGACGCCCCAACAAACAGCTATAAGCAGGCTGAATGTCCATCACATAGAAAACAATGTCGAACACCTCCGGACCTATCTTCACTGGCAACGTGACTTCACCAAACACAGACCGTTTGGATCCGTCGAAAGCACGCACGATCAGGTCGCTGGGAGTGAGCACGACTCCCTCAACATCGATTTTCTTCAATATTTGCTTCGGAAGGACATTCAGGGACGACCCGGTGTCCACTAGCACATGTGATAATACTGCGCCCTTGCACTCCATAGTGATGTGCAAGGCCTTGTTGTGATTACGACCCTCAGGTGTTAGGTCTAGGTCAGTGAAACCTACACCATGCCTGGTACTCACATTTGCTAGTACACCCTCCAGCTGGTTGACGGATATCTCTTGCGGGACGTATGCCATGTTCAACATCTTCAACAGAGCGTCCCGATGTGCCTCAGAACACATCAGCAAGGAGAGTATCGAGATTTTTGACGGAGTTTGGTTGAGCTGATCCACAATTTTGTAGTCACTCTTTTTGATGATCTTCATGAACTCCTCAACATCTTTCTGAAAAGAACCCTCAGCCTCCTTCTGAGCCGGTTCTTCGTCAACCACTGCCTGTTTGCCCTTAGCTCTTGCGGATGACTCAGCAGCAGCATCCCTCACAGGCTGAGGCGCAAACAGTCGTCCACTCCTTGTGAAGCCTCCCTGTCCTCCAACATTGTCCACCACCGGACTTGCAACAGCAGGGATCCTCACAGGAGCACTGATAGTGACTGGTGCTTGGTTAACTGGCCTTGTCTGGTTACCAGCCCTCCTATCTCGGCGATAGGCATTGTCATAACTCCACGGAACAGCTCTACTATTTCCAACTTGTCCTCTGCCGGACGCCACAATAGTAGCAGGTGCTCTGATGGTTACCGGAGCAGAAATGGTAACCGGAGTATTGCTGGTGGTGGGTGTACTGACAGCCCCACGTCCTCTTCCTTCAGCCGGCTTATAAAAAATGGTGACAGTAGACACTGCCCCATTATCTCTGGTAGCACGGCTAAACTGTAGACAGCCTTCGTCCATTAACCTCTGAATACCAGTCTTCAACTGGTCACAACCGTCCATGGCCTCTGAACAGCCCAAACAATCTTCTGAACAACCTGGGTCAACACCCCCCTTTAGCAATCGGTCCTTGACAATCAGTAAGGAAGTCTGGACATCTTCAACATTCACAACCAGATCTTCAGCTTCTCCATCTTCAATGTTATTAACCCTATGCCCCCATGTTGTGGCATAGGATTGTTCACGACATTCGGAACCGGAGAGAAGTTGATTGTCTTGGAATCAATCAAGTCCTGAACCTTGTGCTGAAAAGCCCGACATCTTTCAGTATGGTGGCCTGGTGCCCCAGAGTGAAAGTCACATCTTACATTGGCATCATAGCCGGGTGGCAGCACGGTAGGAGTAGCCATTGTACGCAACTCTACAAACCCTAACCGGAGTAGCTCGGGTAGTAGTTCTGCGTACGACATAGGCAGAGGGTCAAATCTCCTATCAGGATTCAATCTCTGTCTCTGCTGAAAAGGACGTTGCTGTTGTTGTTGCTGTGGTTGAGGTCGTTGCGGTTGTTGTTGAACTCTTTGTTGTTGTGGACGCGGTTGAGGCGCGGGAATGGTCACTGCGGCGATTGGACGACACTGGTCCCTGTTGTTGGCCCTGTAAGCACTCCCTCTGTGTTGTACAGCATTGGTTTCTCCTTCTCTACGGCGAGGTGCCCCAGAGAAGGGTTTCTTTGATGACGACGAGGAACCAGTATCGTGGATCCTCCCAGCCTTGATCAGGCTCTCAGTTCTTTCGCCGCAGATAACGACGTCAGAAAAGCTTCCGAATGGGCAACTTCCCATCCGGTCCATGTAGACACCTTGCAGAGTGCTAATGAACATGTCAGTCAACTCCCTTTCCAGCATAGGGGGTTGAACTCTCGCAGCTAGTTCGCGCCATCTCTGGGCGTACTCTTTGAAACTTTCATTGTTCTTCTGACATAAGCTTTGTAACTGAGTTCTGGTTGGAGCCATGTCCATGTTGTGCTTGTACTGCCTGAGGAACGCCTCACCCAGGTCTCTCCAGCACCGAATTGAATCCCGCTTCAATTCCATATACCAGTCCAAGGATGCCCCAGATAGACTATCCTGGAAGAAATACATCCACATTTCTCATCGTCAGTGTATGCGGATATCTTTCGGTAATATGCCTGCACATGGGTGCGAGGGCAAGAGGTACCGTTGTATTTGTCGAATGACGGCGCCTTGAATTTGTGCGGGATTCTGAGTCCTTCAACCAATCCCATGTTCGTAACGTCAAAACCGAGGGAGTTTTGACATTCCATTGCTCTGATCTTCTCAGCAAGGGCCTCTACTTTGCGATCTCTCGCATCATTTCTACCCAACATGTTGTCGTCTTCACTGAGCATAGTAAACAAATCCTCTTGTCTGTCAACAATTGGAATTCTATTACGGACCGGAGCATGGATGACTCTGGGACTAACAACATCCGGAGCAATCGGTTGGCCGTTGACTCGGATACCCCTCAACTCTTCACCTACAGCATAGTCGTTGACGGGAATAGCAGCGGCAGGGACTTCAGGAACGGGTTTCCTTCTTGCAGAGGCTGGTTGGGCGGTGGGCGGTGGCAATGTAGCTTCTTGCCTCTGGACCATTGCTCGGAGCTCTTCTTGGCCTTGCGCGACCCCTTGCATCATGTGGATGAATTGGGCCATGCTTGCCCTCATTTCTGCCAACTCGGCTTGTACTTGATCCATGTTGCGTTGATGGTTGAGCCTCGTTGAGTAGCGGTGCGGCCTTTGGTCAGCTATCCTGTCTGGACACAGGAATCAAAGTGAGAAGATGGCCTGAGAACACCTGTTATGCAAATGAGATGAGTATGATGCATGCAATGCTTGTGCAAATGCTTTGTTTTCAAGGAACCCTTAGGGTATTGTTTGCAATATTTTGAATATTTAGACATTTTTGTTTGCTCACGGAAATATTTCATTCAATATATTTTGAGACAAAGAAATACAGCGTTTCTGATTCATTACAAAGAGAAAAGGTAAATAACATCCTATGGATCCCTAGAAGCTCGGGATGCTGGAAGACGGGAAGTGCACAACTTCTTGATCTCCCTCTCATAGGCAGCCTCCATGTCAGCTTTCTCTTTGGCAAGTCGATCATACTTCCTCTTCCAGAATTTGGATGACTGAGGAAGCAGAGAAGTCCAAGTGTCGTTCGGATCGTCGATCACTCGGTGCTCGAGAAACTCAATCATAGCATCCTTCTCCTTGAGCTGTTGCAGCAATTCCTCCCTCTCACGGATCCAGGCACGCGAAAGGTCCTCCTCTCTCAACTCCTCTACACGTTGGGTAGGGAGGGTTGAAGGCCCAGCCATATCCAACGGTGTAGGTCTTGGATGATCATACGGCATCAGGTAGGTGGCAGCTCTCTGTCTGACCCAGGAGGTATAGGGCTCCAAAGCAATGCAGTTCTTTGGACCCAATTCATTCCTACTTTTCTTGTGAATACTGCGCCAAGCACGGACAAATCTGGCTTTCAGGCCTTGGGGATCTTTACCCTCCTGAAAGAACGCGCCTTCTAACAGAATGTTATTAGGTTTATCCTTCAGGGGGAACCCAAGCTGACGTCGTGCAAGAATAGGATTGTAGGTAACCCCACCACATGTACCAAGAAGAGGCACATTAGGGAATTCCCCACAATAGTCGATGATCTGAACGGTATCGTACACGCGATCATACCAGGTGATATCATCATTGGTGAGAGACATGAGTCTCTGAGACCACCGTAGACATCCCTTATTCTCCTTGAAAGCGACTGTCTGCGGCAAGTGCGAAATAAACCACTTGTACAGCAGGGGTAAACAGCAGACAATGACTCCTCCATTCTTCATGTTCCTCAGGTGCATGGAGACATATGTATCACCCAACAAGGTCGGAACTGGATTAAGGACTGCAAAGATCCTAATGGCGTTCATGTCAACGAACTTGTCGAAGTTGGGGAACAGCACCAACCCATAGATGAGTAGCACAAACAGAGCCTCAAAGGCGTCCTCACTCATGGCCTTCCCATAAAAAGTAGCTTGGGAAATGAGGAACTCGGAAGGAAAACCTTGAATTCCGCCTTTGGTAGTCAGGTTAGCTTCAATCAGATCTTCATCTATGTGCAACAGACTAGCAATCTCTCGAGCAGATGGAATACTCTCTAGGCCACTGAACGGCACTTGATCCAGAATCGGAATCCCAATGAGGTGAGAGTATTCTTCCAAAGTCGGCAGTAGCTGGAAGTCTGGGAATAAGAAGCAACGATGCAACGGATCGTAGAACTGAGCAAGAGTACTCATCAACCCTTCGTCAACCTGAGTGGTGAGCAGAGGCAGAAGCTTCCCATAGCGAGCTTTGAAACCCAAGGGATCTAATACATATGATGTCAGATTCCTTAACTCTTTTACATCAGGCTGCTTGAAGCTGTATTTCTTTGTATGTCTTTTTGGTTTTTCCATTGTCTGAAAAATTTGCAAATAAACCCTTTAAGTTCCTTGAACATTTTCTTTTTCTGATGATGACATGTATGCGGATGAGTGCATGAATGTATGAATGCAACAAACACACTCAAGAATCAAGCAAGTCACACCAAGCAAAGGTCGTGGGAAAGCTCTGTGTATCCCTAATATCAATCATCCATTTTGGTGGATTTAGGTTTTCACCTTATCGACACCCAAGTTCCATTGATATTAACGGTACATGAACCGGTTCAAACATCCCTAATATCAACCAGCCGCTTTGGTGGATTTTAGGTTTTGCACCCGATCCGGGATCCATTGATATTAACGATGTTTGAACGACTCAACCACGAATCAAGGGTTTGTTGAGAGTCACGAGCATGGGGTCTCGGTTAAGAACCACCCAAAAGGAGTGTACTAGGGTTTAAACCTGCCAGACATGTTCTATCAGAGGTTCCCATAATCATCGTTCCATCTTTCGAATATTATCGGAGGAACGAATACTCGTATTCCAAGAATATTCTCAAGAGAAACTCTTATGAGTGTAGTATCGCGTGACAATCGTATCAGAACTGACATCTGAACGACCTCCGCACTACGGTCCTAAAAATAGGCCAAGATGGGTTTGGTAAACTAAGGTCCTTGGCTTCTGCGGCACATGATTGAAAGAATAATGCCTAACCACAAATGACTTGTGTGACATTATTAGTTCAACATGACCTCCACCAAGTGAATGGGCTCGCAAGTCAACTGGCTAAGGAATACTCCACACCAGTCGACAAGACTATGCCATTCTCCTATCCTAGAGTGCACTCGAGTTCGGGTATAGAACTCATCTCACAGACCACCAAAGCAAACAGCAATGTATATCAAGCAATTCACACATTACAATCAATACAGTGATCCCAAATGGTACAAGAATAAATCAAATAACAAATAACAATATATCACAACAAAGGTGAAAAGTAGGCACTACCGCCAAGGAAACTAGCGTCCCCAGCAGAGTCGCCACTTTTCTGTAGCGGTGTATTCGTCGCCATATGATTTATCGATTAAACCATAAGCAAAGCAATACAATGAAGTTTCGAGTCGCCACCGCACTTTTATTTATCCAAAGGACTGGCTAAAAAGCGAACAAAAGCCTAAGAAGTTTTACACGTAGAAAACTAATAAAAGATCAGAGATTCCGGGTAAGGGGTAAGTTACGCAATGGGAAGGTGTTAGGCACCCACTACGTCCTAGGTACTCCTAGGGAGCCCTTTTCACACTTGTTGTAAAAGATTGTTATTTGTTAAGACATATGCATTGTGCAAACATGAGTGAGATGATGAGGAAAGAATGTACAAGTTTTATTGGGTTTGAGCGGATGAACCCGCTGCCTACGTACCTTCCATCAAAGGTAAGGATCAAAACGCCGTAGTTCGGCTAAAAGATTTCCAAAAGTGGGTGGATTCAATTTTAAAATAAGCACTGAGGTTTTTCATTATCAATGGGAGAACACTCGACCAAAACCAACATCCACCATGCGAGGATAGCTTCGACGTACGAGAGGGGTTAACCCTATTTTCGGTACGGAAGTCTTACTGTCGACTCACTAAAGATAAGGTGAGGTTTACATCAACCACAATGATAATTGAAACCTACGGCTAATGCATGAAAAGATTAATGGACATGGCCAAAACAAGTGAATGAGTGAAGTTAATTGATTGTGATTATGAAAGTGAAGTCAAAGTATGATTAAGATTAATTCAAAAGAAGTATTATGAAATGGAGTTTGCAAAAAAGAGTCAAGGACTTGAGTCCAGGTTTTTAGTTTGAAAACATGAAGAAGTTTGCACAATGTCTATGTCAAGTTTAAGATCAAAGTGTGAAAAGGTTCTAGGACACAATGAGGATGAATGAGTGAGGATGGAAAGTAAAGCTTCTCAGGAGGTTCACTTCTTGAGATCATATGAGAAATGATTCAAGGGTGTCCTTTGGAATGGAAAGTAAGTAATAAAGCAAACAAACAAATGATACCGGATGCCACTCAATGGTCTTACTCCAATCTCACAAACAAAAGCGGATATCGGATACCAATGGCTGGGTTTACACCAATCTCCTAAAACAGAACTGGATATCAGAGGCCACTCAATGGTCTTACACTAATCTCCTCAAAAAGAAAACAATGAAGAAATATGGAAGTCAACTGCCAGCTTGTGGGACTTAGGTTAACCCCACACATGATCATAGGAAAGCAAATGCCAACTTATGGGACTTATAATTGCATCCTCTCATAAACAGATAAAATAAAACAGTGGATGTCAGATGCCAACTTGTGGGACTTACTCTAACACACAGTATGATCCTAGGAAAACAACTGCCAACTTGTGGGACTTACAATTGTATCCTCACATACAAACTATACAACAAGCAAAGATAAGATGAGTGGCCAATGTGATGGACTTATACTCACTTCCATATCATAGGAACAAATGCCAACTTGTGGGACTTACAATTGTCCTCAATGGGTAAACAACAATAATGATGTCAAACAGACAAAAGAGATGCTCATGCATTAATGGTAATTGATGATGATAAATGCATAACATACAGGCAAGCAAATGCACATAGAGCAAGCAATCAGTCAATGAATAACAAACAGCACACTCTATAGCCAAACAATTGGGGGCTCACACAAGAGGGTTTGACTTTGAAAGTCCACTGTAATGGGTGAAGGTCGCTCTTAACCTGGCCATTGAGGGGCTCAGGTGAAGCAGATGAATAGGAGATGAGGGGTGTGCCTCATTGCTTCTATCTCAAATCAGAGAGAGCATCAAAGAAAGTGTGGGAGTTCAGAAAGTAGGAACTCTCTCCACATTATTGACTCGATCGGATCTTGGGTATTTATCTCAATGCTTCAACCATGTAATGGGAGCAAAGAGAGGACGCACTGAATAGTGGGGGATAGATTGCTTATCCCTACCTTCCACCAATTGCCTTACTTGAAGGACTTTTCCTGCTTAGGACAAATTTAAACAAACACAGGCATTGCCTCTTAAGGAGGACTTCAGACAGTTTGCCCGGTCAAATAACAGACCGGGTCTCCAGACTACATGAAGAAGAAATATTTATACCTCAAAAGCAAATGCTAAAATAGCAAAGCAAGCAAGTTCAGAGAACTTAAGCAACTAAAGTACCTGAAAAAGTCAAACTTATTAGTGAACAAGTCAAAAGTTTAAATCAAAAGAAATGGCAAACAGTCAACACAGGGGATCAACTGAGCAAAGCATAAGACTCAAGTTATGAGTCAAACCATCTGCAAAACAAAGGTTAGCATGGGATAAACAAATCAAATTCAAACAAGTTTGAGTGATCTTTGAAGCATTGTGCTCAACCTGAAACAGATGAACTCAACATAAGTCCAAAGGACCACTAGGACTAGCCTAGGGTCAAACATGAAGAAAAAGTCAAGGCAGCAAGGAAAAGTCAACTCAAAGTCAAAGTCAACCAATTAGAAAGCAATCACAATTGGGCCCACAATCATGTCATGCATCATCATCATTTCATGAACATTTGAAATCAAAGTAAGGCAAAGGAAAGCATACAAAAGTCAACAGAATGACTTACATCAAAAGTCAACCTAAACAATCTCAAAAATCATGAAATAAATCACATTCAATCCTAACATCTAACATGGTATACATGTAAAATTTCATGGCATTTGGATGAGAGGAAGGCAGGCAATTAAAATCATGAAGTCATACAAAGTTCAAGTAAGCATGGTGAAAGTCAACAAGCATGGGTCAACTTCAAAAAATCATATCAATTTGAAAACAGAAGAGAAATGAATGAGATTAACACCAATGCAAAGCTCAAAGAGTCTAGTTTTCACATATGAAATTTCATGGATATACAATATGATTTGAGAATTTCACAAAGGATTTGGCAAGGCATGGCACAAAAAGTCAACAAATGACCAAGCATGGAAGAAAAATCACAATCAAATGGAAAACAGCAAGATAAATTCCAAGAAAATTCATACATGAAATAGACATACAAAGGATGATTCATGCAAAATTTGGGGTCAATTGGATAAGAGGAAGCATGTGAACAAAAATTGGGAAAATACATGATCATGGCATAGCACCAAATTCAACACATAACTTCAGAAAATCATAACTCTCAATCCACAAATGATAAATGCACAAACTTTATATGGGAATGAAGGTCAAGGTGTCTAGTTTCACCCTAAAAAAAATTTCAAAGGCATTGGATATGACATGAGCATTTCACAATTGAAATGGTGAGATGTATCATTTATGCACACATGTTGGGAAAATAATTACCAATAAAAAACCAACCAATGGAAAAATAATTAAAATTCACCATTAAATAATAAACTCAATCATGAACATCATGGAAAAAGAATCATAATTTTTTGATGAAAAATGAAGGAGAAATTAAATGTGGAAATGGGATGAAATATTGGGCAAAACATGAACAAACTAGCAAGGTATATGGTCAACACAAGGTCAACGGATGGCAATTCAGTAAATAGTGGGTTCATTAAACGAAACTGCAGCGTTTTAGGCCAACACAGGAAATGTCCTGATTGGCTAAATTCTAATGAAACAGTGAACGCATGGGAAACAAACAACATCAGCCAATCGAACCCCATGAATTTCTGGGCTCACATGCAGCAGCTAGGGTTTCATGTAAACAGCAGCAGGGCATCGTGTTAATCATGTTCAATCCTCAAATAAACATCCAAACCAAACAAATTAACATAACAGCATGGCATTGTTAACATCAAGTCATCAACCTGTCAACCACACAAACAATAAATTGTGGAAATTCTGGGCAGAGTTTTAACAAGAACGGCACGCATTCATTCATCATCAACTTGCAATTCGAATTTTCAAAATGTCCAGAAAACACAATCAAACATGCAAACATCATTATTAGACCTCAAGCAACAAGATTATGGTATCCAAATTTATTAAATCCTCATGCACAACACAAATCGAGCTAAAACTTGTTTGAACCTAAATAATAAAATTCATTTTTCTCACAGTATAAACAACCAATTAACATGATGTAAATTGCAATAAGCTCAGTTAAGCAAGCTCTAGCTAATACATGGCATGGATTAGAGAATGATGATGGTCGAAAAATTACTTGGTTGTGAAGAAAATCAAGATGCAGCAGTTGTTTGAAGGATGTAGCTTGGAACAGGTGCTTACAATGCTATGGACTGATGAAACCTTGAAGTATTCCAGCTCAATGATGCTTTGAAGCTTCCAAACCTTGCTTCACCATTGAAGATCCTTTGCAAAACAGAGCTTGAGGATGACCATTTAACTGGGATTTTTCGCTTGGACAGTGGCTCATAAGGATGATGGATGATGAAGAGAAACAAAAGAAACTTGAGGGTTTGAAGGCTAGAGCCAAAATGTCCAAATCGAGCATGAATGGAAAATGGAGCAAAGAAAAAAATCTGTTGTGCTTTTGGCTGCAGTTAGTTTCTAGGGTTACAAAATGGCAGAAATTGAACTTATATTTGCTGTTTAGATAGTGCTAAGTGAATGGTAAACAAGTTTAACCCAAATCAATTAAAATGCCATCTTGCTAATTTTGTCTAAGTGGAAATGAGGGGTATGTATTGCACGGTTTTGGGCCTTTGGCCAGCTGCAAAATGGCCTACAATTCAACTGTTTTTGGTCTGTTGAATGATTACTACACTTTGCTTCACTTGTTTCCAACCATTTGCATATTTGTGAAATTTGACATTTTGGTCTAGAATGATAGTATGGATATGTCATGAACATGAAATTATGCTTGGAACATGTCACAAATATGGTATAAAGTGAATCCCAATTGGCCAAATGGTGAAAAAAGTTTTAATTCAAAAAGTCAAAGTTTGGTCAAACTTTGATTTTAAATGAAAAAGGTCCAAAAATGCCATTTTGAATGGTAAGGTTTTAGGTCATGAAGTTTATATTTTGGAAAGAGGATGAAAAATGTGGTTTGTAGGAAAAAAACCCCACCAAATTTGGCCTTATGGTTTGAGAGATATGCTCAGTTGAAGTTCAAAAATTGATGAAAATGAATTGATCATATCTTGACAATCATACATGGGATTTGGGAGTTCTTGGACTTTTTGAAAATGGGAGAACAAGATCTTCAACTTTCATGTTGGGCAAAAATTCATTTGGAGCTTGTATCATGATGCAAGTTGAGGATCAAGAAGTTTCTATTTTTGGCAGTTAAAATTACAGGTCCCCTTTCTATTTCTGGAAAAATTTCTGATTGACTTGATTTTCTTCCATGATGTTGATTCCCATGACATATAAGACCTATTAGGACATGAATAAGCTCTTTCAAACCATTTCCATCCATCAAAACCATAAAATCAACCACAGTTGACCAACTTTGACTTTCTAGGGTTTTGGACTTGACTGTGCACTTCTGATGAATTCCAAACCCTAGTTCCTGGAAATCTTGACTTCAAATGATGTACCAAGACATATGAACTCTTGATGATTGATCATGGTGCCCAAATTCCAAAAGAATGGCCACCATCCACTGTTTTGATTGACTGTTGATTATCTAGGGTTTTGTGCCTGCCTGTGCATTGACTGCTGACCTCTGAGCCTTCAACCCTTGACTTGAACACTTCAAAAAGACCCCCAAGGCATGTGAACTTGTTGGTCAAACCCTAGGACCTTGATTCCTTGAGAAACACCTTGGCTTGATTGGTAGACTGATCTCCTGATCAGTTTGACCTAATTCTTGCTTGCTTGCTCTTGAGGCAACTGAGGAACAATGCAAATGCTATGCAATGGGTTATGATATGTTATGACCTAACATGAAATGATATGTACAATGATAGGTGCAAATTTGAGGTGCTACAGCGACACACACACGCTGAACAAACGGGTTTCACATCAAAACAAAGAAAAGGGTGAACACACAAAAAAAAACAAAAGGGTGGACACACAGAGACTCAAAGAAAAATGGTGAACACACACAAAACAAAACAACAAAAAAAAGGTGCCCGGAGAGATTGCTCACAACCTCCTGCCTACGTATCTCATCTGGTATGAGAATCAGGGCGACGTAGTTCCCCTTAACAGGGGTAAAACACTCTCCTAACCAGAGACCAGGGAGACAACAAACTAATAGGGAGACTAAGACTCGAGCCTAATAGTTGTCATGCGATCAATATCCCTAAGTTGAGGTCTCTAACAAGAACCTAACTCATCCTGAAAGTGAGTCAACTCAAAAAGCAAATAAACACCAACACAAGTAAACAAACATCACACACTATATCCACACAAGAGGCTCAAACAATGGATGGGCTTTAGTCAAGAGGGGTCATATCAACCTCGACAAACAAGCCAAACTGTAAGGGGTAATCTGTAGCTCTTAACCACTAACATTGAACGTCAGGGTGAGCAGATCAAAATGGTAATGAGGATGAGACCTCATAGCTCTTAACCCTGGCCAGGGTGAGCTCATGACAAAGAAAGCGTGGGGATCCAGAAAGTGGGATCCTATTCCACTTGACAGACTCTGAACAAAAGATCTAGGGCACATGTTCAGAAGCATCAGCACGTAGTGCGAGCATAAAGAACAACACACTGAATAACGGGGGATTGACTACTAATCCCTTTTATCCGTCAATTTCCTCTTCTCTTGGAGGTCTTATCAAATATCACATGCCTCTCCTTGGAGGTCTTTGGGCACAATTTAAACAAACACAAACAGAGCCTCTGAAGGAGGACTTGCCAGCAAAATGCCTGCCAAAAAGGTGACAGGACTTCCAGACTACATGAAGTAAGAAGCTAACTACCTGAGTGGTGTTTCAACCACAATCCAAAGCTCAAGCAAGAGCAAAAGCAAGCAAGCAACTAAGGTACCTGTACAACGACTAAACAGTTAGTACTTCAGTCATAAAACCAGAAAACAAGCAGTGAAACTCTCTAACAGTTACACAATTCAATGCATAATGCCCAAGCACTCAAATGAACTCATGAGCTCACCACATCACTTGAAACCCTACAAAACAAACATAAGTCAGAACTCAATTCATTTTGTATCTTACAAAGTGAGAACAAATCCAACCATCAATGATAAGTGTCCAAACCTGAAACAAAAGACAAAGTTAGTTCATGTACAAGACTCAAAACCTAACCAAATGACCAAACCAGGACCCATCCTTTTGCACATTACACCTTCAAACACTCCCCAAAATGTCCTCAAAAGGACCAGTATCAAATCAATAACCAAGTGCCTCAATTGGTTCATGTAATGTAATGACCAAAAATATGCACAAAATAAACTTCCAACTTAGAAAATGCATATCAAATCAGAAATGCATGCAATGACTTTGAGATTTTTTGTACAAGTTCCTCATGTCATGAATAATCATCATGCAAAAGATCTAATCCAAAATGATTCAAATTCTATGTGAACAAAAATGCACCAACCCATTGTCAAAAATGTGACACAAATTGTCACATTTTTCTCTATGTCTCAAAAGTGATGATAACATGTGAGAAAAATTCCAAACCAATGACCAAAAATTCACATTATATATGAATGTCATGTATGCAAAAAATTGGATCAGAAGGTTCAACATAGAGAATTTCACAACACATTGAATACACTATATCAATTTGGCACCACATGGATTCAAAAATTCATACATAAAAATCCAGACATCTACAATTCATGAATTCAGCACCATAAAATAGTAGACATCAATACAAAACCATGAAAAAAAATTGGGACTCATTTGGACCATTTTTGTATTTTTTATGGATTTTACAAAATGACTAAAATAATGGAATATGCAATGGAAAATGGAGGGAAATGAAATAATTCAAATAAATCCAGAAAATTCACCAGCCATCAGATCTGGCGCGCTATTGCATCAATGGCTCACATTCAAACGAATGAAACGCAGCGTTTCATTAAATGAGTCACACGCCCGGTCAGCATTCCATGCATGCGTTGCTCTAGTCAAAGCATCCTCAACCAATCACACTTCCACGCAATGGCCACATGGATCCAACGAGGCAAAGCCCTAGCCAACACACAGACACCGGAGCTACAGCTCCGATCGTCTTCTCCGGCGAGACGCACGGTGGCGCCTCCACAAAAATTTCCAGAATTTCCTCAAACCGGTACCGTTCGATTCAGTTTTCAACGTAGATTCCTAATATGACCTCAATGTCTCCTAATTCTCCCTGGATTTTGCAAATCGAAGAGGAACATTTTCTAGATCCAAACATCCATTCACCATTACATCCTCAATTCTCAGTTAATTTCAATTCTAAACATATGTAAATGATCTACACAGCACGATCTACAAGTCTATGGTCTAAAAACAGCAAAAGGAGAAAGTGAAATTCGAGTCACCTGAAATTGAAGACCTCTGAAACCGCGATCTCTCAAGTTCTACTGCGCCGGATCAACCTCCTTGAACTTCCTTTGAAGCTTTATGCAAGAATAAACGGTTGAAACCTCTTGAATATGCTTCAATTTCCAAACTCCATTGCCATGAGAATGCTCTTGATCTGCTCGAATTCTGGCTGAATTGCTCCAAACAGTGGATGATTCTTGCTCAGTGAAGCATGAGGATCAAGAATATGTAATAATATTTGAGGTTTTTGTGGAGAAAATGAAGAATCAAAGAGAGAGAAATTTGAGAGAGTTTCTTCAATTCTGATCTGAAAAGTTGGTTATGGCAGTTAGGATTAGGGTTTGGCTATTTATATCCCTTGCTAATGATCCTGCTAATCCTCTTTTCCATTTATTAATCATGATTAGTGACTTATGAAGCAAATTGCAAAAATGCAAAATGACATCCCATGGCCATAATGCACGTGTAATCTCCCATGCTAAGCTTCTAATTCACTCAAGAACAACCAAGGGTCATGATTTGAATGTTAATTTGCTTGCATCTTAAGCCAAGAATGAATGGTGAAGATTTTCTTCATTTCGCACATGTGTGAAATAATGAACATACACACTTTTCCCATGCATGGCAAAGCTCATTTTGAGATGCCTTGAACATGAGAAGCATTTTGCCAAAAGAATGAACCAATTTGGAGCATTGTATCAAAAGTTATGCCATTTTGAATTTCCATGCACACTTTGTGATCAAATGCCCATAACTCCTCAACCACTCATCATATGGACATGAATTAGGACTTTTTGGAAAGGGGAGACAAAGATATACAACTTTCATGTTCACTAAATATCCATTTCAAACTTCTTTGATATTGCAAAGTCAAGTTGAAGATGGACCAAAAACTTGCCAAATTTGGAAACTTTGAATTATAGGTCACTTTCCATTTTTAGTAACTTTTGCCATGACCTTTGAATCTTCAAGATGGATGTTTAAAATGATGAATGGACCCCATTTGAACATGATTGAGGTGTCTCAACTCATTTCCCCACCTCATAGCCCTCAGTTGACTGCACAGTTGACTTTTTGGTCCTCAGATGACCTTGAAATGCCTTGATGCTAGAACCATGATGATGGTGATATATCCTTGCAGATAAGATGATGCTCAAGACCTTTGAAGAATCAAGATACCCCAATTGAAGCCCATACCCTCAGATGGTTGATGATCAATTCATAGAGACCCTCAGGCTTGAATCATGTAACTTCTCCATCTTTTGAAAAGACTTTGGAGGATGACCTTCTTATTTTCATATGAGACGCAAAATGCAATGCCTAATGCTCTAAAATATGAAATGCAATGTGTCAAACTAGTATCAAGAAGAGGAGGGCAAATTTTGAGGTGTTACACCACTCTCGTGGCAAAACCGTATTAAATAGCTTCTCACTCTCGTGACAAAGTTAATTAAATTTAAATTAAAAACCACAGCCAAAAAGATTATTTGAGAAAATAAGTTTACACCGATTATTATTAAATACTATCTAATTAAATTGTTTACATATTGTTACCACAAGAAATCTATAAGGCATGTTTAAGGCATAATCAATGAAAGTGTCTTATGAATTTAAGGTTTATACCCAATCAAGGGGTGGAGATGTGCCTAAGATAAGCAAGAGTTGAGAAAAACATAAGTCACCAGGAGATGAAACTGACAGAAGAATCATGTTTGGTCGAAAACCCATTCTGTCGACTGAAATGAAGATTGAGACTTAAGGAATTTGGGGTTGTGTCAAACACATAGAAGACAAGGTCGACCTAAATACCTGGGAGGGAGAAGTTTGAAATTGAAAATGACTAGCAGTTACAAGAAGAATAAGCGCCAGAATATGGAGCAGTTTGCAGAACGTGTATAGAGCAGTTTGCAGATCGTGTGGCACGAAGTCTGCTATTTTTTAGAAGTTTTTGGTCTGTAGGCAGTTTCTTTAGTTTAGTATAAATAGGATATCCCACGAGGGGCTCGGGGTGTTCACTTTGTACCAAAATCACTTGTAAAAAACTTCTCATTCCCAGCGTGAGGAAGCAAGAGTTTTTTAGAGTGCTATGTACGGGAATCACCACATTTATTTCAATGCAACTTCCTTATTTTTTAATTGTTCCCGTTGAACACTTTATTTTAATTTCATTTACTTTTGAGTTATCACTTTACGTTGTCGACATTGGTTCTATTACGATAATAGAATTCACCAAAAGCGTGTTTGTCGTGTACTTCTTTTGAATGTTGTAGTGATGTCGGTCACGAGTCACCCATAGGCTATAGCTTCATTATCTTTTCTTGTGGAAAAAACTTGTACTTGTTCAATACTTTGTCAGGAGCCGTTCCTCACAAAGCTAATTATCTGTCGAATTGAATAAGTCACACTGTTACACTAGCACATGTCTTAGGATCAACTGGTCGATCCTGCAAGTGACCCTCAGTTGTAAGGCCTAGGGAGGACCAACGGTTGTTTACGAATTTCCACAGTAAACAAAATGGCATGCCCAGTGGGACGGTGCTAGTGCAGTTACGAAATTGCATGAAACTTAAAAGTGGCAAACTATATAGTAAGCCACGAGAAACTTTGAAAATGTCAAACTCCAATACAGATGATGTGCCACAAGGAACTTTATCCACTACGGAAATAGTAATCTCACAGGTTGCCACTTTGCCACCGATGACAAGTGCAACCTCAATGATGTCGACTACGGGTGCGGATGGAACATCAATTCCTTTACCTCCACCGGGAGGTTCAGGATCAACGATAACGACGTTCAGACCTTATGTGCCTCGCTTTGGCACCACAGATCCTCTTTATGGAATGTTGTATTCCTTAATGCCAGGATATCAATCGACATCAAGTGCAACATTGTTTTCAGACAACGCTCAAAATACTAATCCCTCCTTGCAAGGATCAGCACAAGGGGGCAATGTTCAGAATAGGAATAATACTCAGAATAGAACCATGCCGCTGTCGAACACTTCAATAGCGGTGTTGAGGCAGCAAATGGATGATAGTAACCATGAGTTGGTTAATATGTTAACTAATCAAATGGGTACAGTTTTTAATCATGTGATACAGGAATCTGCTGAAACAAATAGGCAGGTGGCGAATCAATTGACGCGCTTGTGTAATTTTCTAGGAGCACCGACTCGATAGATGGCACAAGTGGCTAGGCAAACCATTCCTTTTCAGATGGAGATAGGGGCAGCAGAAGATGAAACAGTCCATGAGGAACAAGTCCTTCGACCCCAACAAAGTCAAGGCGTCGAATCGGGAGTAGCAGGACGTAACCAGATGGTGTTGGTTAACCGACACCAAGACGCTGATCAAATTATCGATCAACATCGACAAGAAGACTTAGCAGTAGAAAATAATTTGACAACTATTGTCAAAAGGATTATGGCTAGGAATGGTATGAGTGCCACATTGCAAAGGCCACTATATGCTTCCCCATTGGCTGAGTTTATTCTCTAAACTGAGGCACCTAGAGGAACGAAAGTGCCTAAGTACACTAAGTTTGGGGGAGAATCTGGTGAGTCGACAATAGAGCATATTTCCAGAATATCTAATAGAGTCAGGAGATTTAGCTCATAATGAGTGTTTGAGGGTAAAAAACTTTCCTTCCTCTCTGACTAAGGCTACCTTCACATGGTTCACTTCTTTGGCCCCAAGTTCGATTGATTCATGGGCCAAGTTAGAAAAGAAGTTCCATGAACAGTTTTATGAAGGACACTCCAAAATTAGTTTGGCAGAATTGTCTAGTATTAAGAGAAGGTTTGCTGAGAGCATCAACGATTATCTGAATAGATTCAGATCATTAAAGGCAAGGTGCTTTACGCAAGTACCCGAACATGAACTTGTTCAGATAGCTGCTTGGGGGTTAGATTATTCCATCAGGAAGAAAATAGACCCAACTTTTGTGAAGAGTATGTCACAATTGGCTGATAGAGTTCGACATCTCGAACGGCTAAGGTTAGAAAAGGTTAGACACAATAAGGCTAAGAAAGAGAAAGTAGAGTTTGTCGACTATGACGCGACAAATCCAATATATGAGGCTGATTATGCCTCATCGACCGAATTAGAAATTGATGTGGCTGAGTTAAATCCAGGATCTGCCTATGAGTGTCGATCATTACTTCCTGCGCAAGGAAAAAATCCTGTCGAAAACAATCCAAAATTCCCTTTGAAAACTTATACTTTTGATGTGACAAAGTGTGAGGAAATTTTTTATTTGTTAGTTAAAGATGGCCAAATGGTGGTGCCACCTGGTACTAAAATACCACCATTAGAACAAAGACAGAAAAGAGGATTTTGTAAGTATCATAATTATCTAGGTCATAATACCTCTAATTGTTACCTTTTCAAGGATCTGGTTCAGAAAGCGATTCAAGAAGGCAGGCTGAAATTTGTTGGCCACAGAATGAAGATCGACGCTGACCCTCTCCACCAGGAGGAAGCTCTATTCGTGGAGCCAGTCGAGATCATCGAATACGATGAGGCCGACATGCTGGAGCAAACTGGTGAAAGCCCAGATATCGACATAGCTGAAGTCTACCCAAGGGTTGATGAGGATTTGGTAGATTTCTTGTATCGCTACAAGAATAAGGGTTCACAAGTTTGCTTGTGCCCTAGATGTGGTGCTGTCACCGACAAAATAGTTGCTGAAAATTTCCAGAAGCTACAATTGGGCAAAAGCAAAAGAAATGGGCTAAATAGAGGGCGCCAGAATGAAAGAGTCCCAAAGAAGGCTGTGGAAAGTGCTCAGGCGAGGCCTAGGAGCTTCGTACCGTCGGCAAGTGTTCCTAGAGGCACCTGGGTCAAGCCTCAGGAAAAACAAGAAACCCCACAAGGGGTTGCTGCTGCTAGAGGAGGTCTAGCAATTAATTACAGGCGTGAGTTCAAGTCTGAGAAAAGGACTCATGTCTCTGAAAATTATTTGGGGAAGAACCCCATGTCGAGGACTCAACGTAGACGCTTTCAGAGGTGTAAGCAGGCCAAAAGAGAGGCTACTAGAGGAATAGCTGGAAAAGGCATGGCCAGTGGGGCAAATGCCGGAAAGAAAGTTGTTGTGAAGGTCGACACGGCAGCAAAAGAATGGATCAGGGAGTATGTATGTCGACCAACTGAGAAATGTTCTGATGAAGTTACTGATGACTTCAATTCAGAATCTGAAGCAAGTATGGACATCTTAGTCAACATGGTGTCAATTCTACCACAAGAATATAATTGTGTGACTGAGGTGGAGGAGCCGGTAGATGATGTTGACGCTGAAGAAATGGCTTTACACCAGCCAAGATGCTACTTTGTGTTAAATGATGGTTCTGCTGAGAGCCAAGAAGCAGTTTTTGAAAGACCCACAATGACTATGAAAAATCATTTGAAACCGTTGTTGATTAGGGCCAAAGTAGAAGGCGTAACTATCAACAAAGTGTTGGTAGATTGTGGCGCCACTGTTAACATCATGCCACACCATATTCTGAGGAAGATTGGCAAGTATGATACTGACATTAGATCCAACAACATGGTCTTGTCTGACTATGGGGGCAAGATGAAAAGCACCATGGGTGTGATCATGGTGAATATCACCGTTGGTTCAATAACCAGGCCGACACTGTTTATGGTGATAGATGCCAAGCCAAGTTACAACTTGCTATTCGGCAGAGAATGGCTCCATGGTGTCGGAGCCGTAAGATCTTCAGCACATCAAAGATTAGTGATTTGGAGAGAAGATGGAGTGGTCGAAAATATCAAAGCTGACCAAGGGTACTTCATGGCTGGCGTGAACAATGTCGGCAAGAAGGAATTTGAAAGAAAGTTGGCCAACATTTCTCCTTGTTTTCCAGCTGAGGATGTGTATGCTAATATGAGTGAAGCTTTTATTTCTCTAACTCTGCACGAGACTCATGGCTTCATTTGGGATGTGGAACATTTAGATGATCCACCCTATACAGGTATCCGACCGACTAGCTGAGGGGATGTCACTGATGATGACTAAGCTAGAAGCTCTAAAAAGGATTTCGGCATATGTTGCCGAGAACAAAATAAAATCGGCTCTAGAGGCTGAAGAAAACATGGTTGTCGAAGCCTATGTGTTAAAGAAAGAAGGTAATTTGGCTATTGAGCCAGAACCTCCAGATAAGCCAGTTTTGGCTAAAGGAAACGTCAACATGCAGCGTTTGGACTGAATTTATGATGATGAACCTTTAGGGTTTGAAAAAGACCCAAAGGCGTCAGAGAAGATGCGACCAAAAGACCCCTTAGAAGAAGTCGACCTTGGCGAAAATGGCGACAAAAGACCAACATACATCAGCGCTAACATCGACAAAGAGTTAAAATCTGAGGTAATATCTTTACTTAAAGAATTTAAGGATTGTTTTGCTTGGGATTATAACGAAATGCCTAGTTTAAGTAGGGATTTGGTCGAACTAAAACTGCCAATAAAATCTGGAAGAAAGCCAGTAAAACAGATGCCTAGGCGTTTCGCACCAGAGATCATGGCAAAGATAAAAGCTGAGGTAGAAAGGCTCCTCAAAAGCAAGTTTATACAAACTGCAAGGTATGTTGAATGGTTGGCCAATATTGTGCTAGTAATTAAGAAAAATGGATCTTTAAGAGTATGTATTGACTTTAGAGATCTAAATGCTGCTACCCCCAAAGATGAGTATGCCATGCCCATAGTAGAAATGCTGGTCGACTCGGCCGCTGGTTTTGAATATTTAAGTATGTTAGATGGTTATTCTGTATATAACCAAATTTTTATTGTAGAAGAAGATGTGCCGAAGACGGCGTTTCGATGCCAAGGAGCTTTGGGAACATATGAGTGGGTTGTCATGCCATTCGGCTTGAAAAATGCCGAAGCAACATATCAGAGGGTAATGAACTCAATGTTCCATGATTTTATTGAAGATTTCATGCAAGTATACATTGATGATATTGTAATAAAATCAAATGATAGACTTACTCACGTCGAACATCTCCGAAAGGCCTTTTTAAGGATGAGGAAATGTGGATTGAAAATGAATCCATTAAAGTGTGCTTTTTGTGTGCAGGCGGGTGATTTCCTTGGCTTTGTGGTGCATAAAAAAGGTATTGAAGTAAACCAAAGCAAAACAAAAGCCATTATGGACGTCAAGCCTCCGTCGACCAAAAAGGAACTACAATCTTTGTTGGGCAAAATAAATTTTCTTAGAAGATTTATATCAAATTTAAGTGGCAAAACTAAAGCCTTTTCACCACTCCTTCGACTAAAAAATGAGGACTTTAAGTGGCAAGAAGAGCACCAAGAGGCTTTCGACAAAATCAAAGAGTATTTGACTAAGCCTTCAGTACTGGCCCCTCCTGTTAGGAATAGGCCAATGAGGTTGTACATTGCAGCCTCGAAATCGACTACAGGAAGTATGTTAGTCCAAGAGGATGAAAAATGTGTCGAAAGACCTGTGTATTACCTTAGTCGAATGCTTAATGATCCTGAAACTAGGTATAGTGATATAGAGAAACTATGTCTATGCCTGTATTTTTCTTGTATGAAACTAAAGCAATATATTAAGCTTGTTGATGTGTATGTATCTTATCACTTTGATGTTATTAAGCACATGTTATCTAAACCAATTTTGCATAGTCGAATTGGTAAATGGGCTTTAGCGTTAACGGAGTATTCTCTAACGTACGTGCCTTTAAAAGCGATGAAAGGGCAAGTGGTGGCAGATTTCCTTGTCGACCATTCAATGGTCGAAATGGCGTAAAGTTAAGTAGACATAGTGCCATGGAGACTATACTTCGACGGTTCAAGGCATAAGAACGGATCTGGGATAGGGGGAGTCATAATTTCTCCAGATGGAATTCCAGCAGAGTTCAAATACAGAATTGAAGGAGTATGCACAAATAATGAAGTAGAATATGAATCGTTGATTATAGGACTTGAACTTCTGCTAGAATTGGGGGCAAGGAATGTCGAAATTATGGGAGACTCTGAGTTAGTAATTAAGCAGGTATCAAGAGAATACAAGTGTGTTAAAGAAAATTTAATCATGTATTTTGTGGTTACCATCAGACTACTCAAGAGGTTTGAGCAAGTAAGCCTTCAGCGTATACCACGGAAAGAGAACTAGAAAGCAAACGATTTGGTGCAGGAAGCTTCAAGGTACAAAGCATCGAAAGACTAGGATGAAGAGGAGGTCAAAGTAAGAGAAAAGGTACGAGTGACATTGTTATCACCATCAGATTTGTCGATTATAAAGTTGGGAGTTGTAGATAAATATCATTTTGAAATTCTGACTGTCGACGACGAGGGAGAAAGTGATTGGCACAAACTGCTAGTCGATTATTTACGTAATCCTATAGGGTCGACAGATCGAAAGGTAAAATATAGGGCCCTTAGCTATGTCCTGGTGAATGATGAATTGTTCAAAAAGACAGTTGAAGGAGTTTTACTAAAATGCCTAGGAGAAAGTGAGGCATATGTGGTTGTGTCTAGTGTACATAGTGGAGCATGTGGGGCGCATCAAGCGGAACTGAAGATGAAATGGCTTTTGATGCGCTCAAGAGTTTATTGGCTTTCAATGTTGAAAAATTGCATTGAATTTGCTAAAAGCTGTCAGGAATGCCAACTGCATCGGGGTATATAGCATATGCCTACAAGCAAGTTGCATGCAATTGTGAAGCCCCGGCCTTTCCGAGGGTGGGCATTGGATGTGATTGGAGAAATAAAACCAGCTTCGTCGAAACAACAAAGGTATGTGTTGGTCGGTATCGATTATTTCACAAAATTGGTCGAAGCCGTAGCATTGACAAATGTAGATCAAGAGGCTGTGATAGACTTTGTCCAAAACCACATCATCTGCAGATTAGGTATCCCAGAAATAATTACAACCGACCAAGGGTCAGTCTTTATTGGTCGAAGAGTGCAAGATTTCGCAAAAGAAATGGGAATCAAATTATTGACTTCTACCCCATATTACGCACAGGAAAATGGCCAAGTCGAAGCGGCCAATAAGGTGATCATCAACCTAATAAAGAAACATGTAGGCAAGAAGCCAAGAAATTGGCATAAGACGTTAGATCAAGCTTTATGGGCATGTCGAACGTCACCAAAAGAAGCAACCAGAACAACTCCATTTCGACTGGTATATGGCCATGATGCAGTGCTACCAGTAGAGATTCAGGTTCATGCAGTCAGAACCCAAAGGCAATATGAAATATCTTCTGAAGATTATTGGAGCATGATGGCAGACGAACTGGTCGATTTAGATGAGGAGAGAATGTTAGCCTTGGATTCACTACAAAGGCAGAAAGAAAAAGTCGCCAGAACCTACAATAAGAAGGTGAAAGGCAAAATGTTTGTTGTCGACGATTTAGTTTGGAGAGTGATCTTGCCTATGGATAGAAATGATAGAATTTTAGGTAAATGGTCCCCAAATTGGGAAGGACCGTTTAAGGTTTTGCAGGTTTTCTCTAATAACGCCTACGAGGTCGAAGAGTTGGCACCAGATAGGCGAATCTTGAGGGTAAATGGAAAATACTTAAAAAAGTATAGGCCTCTCCTTCAAGAGGTCAAGATTTTGACAGACTAAATGGCTGTTGAATAAACTAGGTTGGAGAAAACTATGTTTGAAACCAGCTATAAAGACACAAAAAATTAAATGTACACAGTGCTAAAAAATAAAATAATGACTTAAAAATTGGCAAAAGAGCAATTGTTCAGATATTACAAAAAAAAATCGGTCAAAGCTGGCCGAATCTAGATCGAAAGGATTGAAGCTCAAAGTTGTAGTGGAGAGACGTGGGTTCCAAGGTGTCGGCCTAGACTTTAAGCTGTTCAAGCTTCTTTTCAACGGTGGAAAGTTCTTCAGCTACCGCCAAGGCATCGCTGATGGTCTGCTCCACATTGTCTTGGGCAGGTTTTATAACGTTGTCGACAATACTCAACTCCCCCTCAGCAACTGACTCCAATTCATTGTCCAACGCAACAATTTGACGCCGAAGGTCATCAATTTGCTGGCGTATCTCAACAGACCTTATTTGTTTAGAGGCCAATTCCTTTTTATTCTCCTCAATCGTCCCCAGCAATTTGGTGACCTCCGCGTCGGCATTCATCACCAACTCCCATTTCTCCTTCACAAAGGCCTCAGTAGATACAATCTGGCGTTCATTTTCCCTAAAGCTGTCGAGATGACGCAGAATGCGAACCAGAAGCTTTTCTAAAGCGGCCGTTGCACACTTAGCATATTCTGAAAGCTAAAGCTCTTTGAGTTGGGTAAGCACATGCAAGATCTCTGGGCCGACAGCGGGTTCATTCATAAGCACATGAGGGAGGTCTGGATTCAAGGCGTGAAAACGAACCTTGTCCATTAGAGCTTTGATTTTCGTCGCCTCAAAACCCATCTTATCAGAATGGTGAAGCTTCTCAGAATCTGAAGAAGCATCACGTGACCTTACTATGCTACGAAGCCTAGCAATTGCTTATAGAGCAGAAGGCTTTATGGCCAGCCCCTGGGAAGATGAAGGATAAGTAGTTGATAGAGGAGTAGTCTAAGAAGGTTGGTTTTTTGTGAGACCGACATCCCCTGGTCCCCTTGAATCCTGCAAAGGCAAGGAAGCTGAAGAAAGACTAGAGTCAGAACTGGTCAAACTAGAATCCGTGTGCGTTGTAGGGCTAGTGACGGAATCAAAGTCACTATCACTAATCTGGATAGGGAAGCCAATGAACTCACCAGCAGTGTCGATAGAGGGTGCTTGGTGAGTTGGAGAAGAAGCCGGTGATGAGGGAGTATAGTCGGTGACAGGGTGAGATGGCTCACCAGAAGCATCAGCCTGTTGTAAGAGAAAAAGATGTTTGTAAGAAAAGTCCAGTAATTCAAGGGAAAAAATAGTAAAAGAAGTGATTACCTGTGTTGGTGTAGAGGAGACGACATCTGGATTTTCTTCCCCTAAGACAGCAGCAGCAAGGGTACTGGTCGACTGCGAAGCCCCCATAGCTGGATCAGGAGCTTTATTAAGGAGGTACGTGTCAACCACAATAGTGTCGGCGTCTAAAGAAGGAGCCTCTAGAGTGAGCACTTTATGGTGTTTCTTTTTCTTGGCTTCACCACTCCTGGAGGGAGAATCATGCTTCTTTCTTTTGTGGCCCTGATGGCCTTTGGATTTGTGGGAATGCTGAGAAGACGACTGAGTCGGCTGGGGAGTCGACTGAAGACATGAAGAGAGGTTATAAGAAGATATTCTAATCAGAAGATCAGACAAGTCGACAGGAAATACCTCAGATCCTGTGGCAGCAAAGCGATTATGTTTTTTGGATTTCTTAGAGTGAGAAGAGACAGTTGGGTCTGTCGAACGTGGTTGACCCTGCACATAAGTAAGAAGTTAGAAACCACATATTATTTTCCTTAGAGAAATCACAAGGTTGAGTGAGATTGCTTCATATGGGTGCATACCGAAGAACTAAGTTTTTTTAAAACTTGGGCAATAGGTCGCTCATCATCATCAGAGGACTTCTTAGGAGCAGCCTGCAAGAGGGGAAATAACGGTTAAAAATAAAAATCGAGGTAAAAGAAAACGGCAAACCAGCCAGATTCGAACCTGAGTCTCTTGTGTCGAAAGGGTAGGTTCATTGGCAGGAACGTGATCCACAAGGTCTAGGGGGATCGCTGTAAAGAAACATAAAAATCAAGTAAGCGATGAAATCCAACTAAAAGGAGGTGTTAGCTTTCCAAAAAAGTGTTACCAATTTGTGTGGATTCGAACATGCTAACATATTGAGGATCAATATGAAGTGGCCCTGAGTAGTAGGGAAGATAATGCTTCGTCGGTACCACTCTGTCGGCCTTTTTCTTATAAGCATTTTGCACTTCTGAAAAAGGACAATAATACCAATCTGGAATTGAATTGCCAAAGGCCAAAGCCAGCTGGCTAGATGGCAAAGGAGGAAATTTGATGTTTCCAAAATGAAGGGCGTAAAGATACTTGTCTTTCGCGTAACCAGGGATTTTAAGTCTTGGGAGCCTGTCGGTTACCTTCTCCTTTAATTCAGACGCGGCCTTAGAGATGGTCCGACGAAGATTATCAGGTCGATACACAACTTGGAAATAGTTCTGAAAAGCGCGAATTTATTTGGCATGAAGAGCCTTACACTTGGTCGATTTCGCCTGCAAATAAACAAGAGCCTGAGTCAGTTTAAATAATTTGGCCTCAGGAGCACCAATGTAAACAGCAAGATACGACTGCCACCAATCATCAAACTCTTTGGTGCAGAAGAAGGTTGGTCGAAAGGGAGTGGGATGGAGCTTTGGTCGGTTTTCCCAAAGGGTCTCAAGATCTTCTTGGATCATACTCCAGGGTTGATCACAAAGGATGTTTGTGAGTAAGTCAGGAGAAGAATACAGGGACTTGGGAATAAATTGACAAAGGCCAAATTGTCTGGCTACCAAGTTGGGTTGGTAAGCAACTAGGCCAGGGTTGCTGCCGGAGCTTACAACCGAGAGAAATCGGGGGACCATAAGACATCTCCAGACAAGGAAGGTTTCATTTTTATCCTCATATTCAGTCGGAGGAAAAGCCCTGGTGAGCCACTCAGGACCTTCAGTTCGACGGCTGAAAGGGGCCATAGAAGGATGAAAGTCGGTGCGGGTCAGCATGATGGTAAACAAGAGGCAAAACACCTTGATGTCAGGAAAAGTTTTGTCGAGGGGCGTCAAAGGGATCAAGCGCTTCCAAAAAAGGTGTCGTTCTTCTGGGGGACACGCAACCCTTCTCATCCGATAGGGTGCTATGTCTTTAGAGAAAGTGGCGTTGAGCCACAATTGTAAGAACCAAAAAGGTCCATGGAGCTAAACATTTTTCTTCTTTGAGTTCTCAAGGTCAAAGAGTTTGATTTGACAGACAACTTCAGACAGAGATTCATAAAGAGAGGCCAAGAGTAATTGGCCCAAAGCGATGAACCGCTCTTGGTGCAGCTGGGTTGCCAGAAGAGGAAAATGTTTGGCTATCTACATAGATCTAGAGCAGAAAACAAAACGAGATAGCCGAAGAGTCAGGAAAGCCATGTGTTCTTCAGTGGTCACAAGGCCTGAAGAGGTGGCATGGTGATCAATAAAATTATTGTATGTCGGCTTGCGAGAGTCACCAACGTCAAACCGCAAAGAGATTGGTGCTACGACTTCACAGTCGAAAACTTCGCCAGTCGGTTTTAAGCCGGTGATGGCAGCAATATCCAAGAGTGTCGACGTAATCATGCCACACTTGGTATGGAAAGAATTGGTCGAACTATCCCAAAATTGGAGGGCATCCAGTAATATGCCACAAGATTGAGAAGGGCCATAACGGGCAATCTGCAGAAGGGTAGAGATGCCTGTCCGTTTCCAATGGTCGATTTTCTCTGTTTCTAATCGATCCATCCAGGCGCAAAACTTAAGGCAGTTCCTGGGAGGAGCAGTCCTAAAATTCCTGTCGACATAACGAAGGGAAAGAGGTTTTTGGGAAGAAACCAAAGGTTCAGAGAGATGCCTGGTGGGGAAGAAGGAATCTGTTTTGGTTATCTCAGGGCGACGATTTTCTGGAAGTGGACCTAAAAATGCTAAAGGTTCGTCAGCCAAGGAGAAAGGAATCAATATCTGGGAACGCCATATTTTTGCTTTCTCTTCAGCAAATAGAGGTTCAGGAACGTACTCCTTGCCCTCAATGGTGAGTGGTTGTGCGAGCTTCGCATCGGAGAGAAGTGTTTTGCTTTTACTTGAGCTAGCCATGGAGGAAGTTGAAGGTTTGGAGAAGAAAGATTGTTCTTTTTACTAAAACAGAGTGCAGGTGATTATCGTTTACTGAAGTAAATGGCGAAAAAAGGAAAGAAGAAGAAGAAACAAGGGTTTTATAAGGGTTAAACCCTAAGAAAAGGAAGAGTGAATGTTTGATCTTTTGTTTCGACACGTATACCCATGTTCCCACGTCTGCAGACACGTGGAGGCGAAAAGGCAGTTACGGCGGTAAGCACGTTTCAGTCATAAAGACGTGAAGTGATGGAGACGTGATTTTGTGTGTCTCGAGGAAAAAGGGAAACTTTTGTCATGATTAGATGACGTCATCAGCGTGGGGCAAACAGGTGTACCACTAAGTAGAAGTGGAAGCGATAAGGAGCAAGTCGACATCTCAAAGATGCCATTATCTCACAAAAAGTCGACATTCGAAAATGGCATCTCTGGGGGGCATTTTGTTACCACAAGAAATCTATAAGGCATGTTGAAGGCGTAATCAATGAAAGTGCCTTATGAATTTAAGGTTTATAACCCATCAAGGGGTGGAGATGTGCGTAAGATAAGCAAGAGTTGAGAAAAACATAAGTCACCAGAAGATGAAACCGACAAAAGAATCATGTTTGGTCGAAAACCCATTCTGTCGACTGAAATGAAGATTGGGACTTAAGGAATTTGGGGTTGTGTCAAACACATAGAAGTTAAGGCCGACCTAAATACCTGGGCGGGAGAAGTTTGAAATTGAAAATGACTAGCAGTTACAAGAAGAATAAGCGCCAGAATATGGAGCAGTTTGCAGAACGTGTATAGAGCAGTTTGCAAATCGTGTGGCACGAAGTCTGCTATTTTCTAGAAGTTTTTGGCCTGTAGGCAGTTTCTTTAGTTTAGTATAAATAGGATATCCCACGAGGGGCTCGGGGTGTTCATTTTGTACCAAAATCACTTGTAAAAAACTTCTCATTTCTAGCGCGAGGAAGCAAGAGTTTTTTAGAGTGCTATGTACGGGAATCACCACATTTATTTCAATGCAACTTCCTTATTTTTCAATTGTTCCCGTTGAACACTTTATTTTAATTTCATTTACTTTTGAGTTATCACTTTATGTTGTCGTCTACGATGTCGACACTGGTTCTATTACGATAATAGAATTCACCAAAAGCGTGTTTGTCGTGTACTTCTTTTGAATGTTATAGTGCTATCGGTCACGAGTCACCCATATGCTATAACTTCATTATCTTTTCTTGTGGAAAAAACTTGTACTTGTTCAATACTTTATCAGGAGTCGTTCCTCACAGAGCTAATTATCTGTCGAATTGGATAAGTCACACTGTTACACTAGCACATGTCTTAGGATCAACTGGTCGATCCTGCAAGTGACCCTCAGTTGTAAGGCCTAGGGAGGACCAGCGGTTGTTTACCAATTTCCACAGTAAACACATACCGATACTGGTAGTTTATCCGGACATGTTAATTAATGCAAACACAGACGAACAGAAACAAATTGATAATAAAGCAAACATGATTATTTAATAATAATGGAATAAAAACCTGGAACTTTGATTAATCGAATATGCTGAATCTTGAAGTACTTGAGGAGTCCTCCACAGGTCGATAGGATTCTGCTTCTTCGAAACATTTGCTTAAACTAAATTAAATAAATTGCAGTAGTTCCTCAGTATAGGAAACTACTACTTTTGGCTAAATGAAAAACGGAAAGGGAAGGGAAAAATTAAAGCTCTGAACGGAACGGTAAACAAATTGCGGTAAAAGAAAACAATGTTGCTGAAGAAAAAATATAGAAAACAAAATTGCAGTGGAAAATAAATGCATAGAAAATAGCTTGAGAGTTTGCTTCAGAGAGGCTTAAAACAAACGTTCCCGTAGGTTTCCAACTTCCATCCTTTTATAGTATCCATTTGGTCTTCATAGTTGAGAGAAATAAGGGTGACTTGGTTGAGTGAGAGATTCACGGGAAAGTGGGTTTGAGGAGCGAAAAATGGGGCGTGTGGATCACTTTTGTTGACAAATTCATTACGCTGCCTTTGGCTTTGTGACGGTCGTGGTGGGACTGTGGCGTTTGTCACACCCAGGGCGTGACGATCGTGACGGGGCGTGTGACGGTCGTCACCTGCACAAAATTTATACTTTCTGGTTTTTCTGCTGTTTCTTCTTCTTTTCCTTCCTTTTCTATACTTTGCTCATTTAAGCATGTGAATTGAAATACCTAAAAAAATAACTCGTACACTTATGGAATAATCGAAATATAAATGAAAATAGTACGATTTTTGAATGTAAATCAAGGAAAATATACGATGTATTTTCGCGTTATCAAACTCCCCTATATTTGAATCTTTGCTTGTCCTCAAGCAAATAGTCAGTATAAAATTCGAAACATAGTTAAACGCGAATACATGACACATTTCCAATTCGTACATGGTTGTTAGGTATTCCGTTAGAATAAGGGATACTCAAGTAAAACACTAAAGATACAGTGACGACCCAAGCAATAAGCATTAACATAGATCTCTCTTTTGCACAAACCAGTTTGAATCATGCTACTATAGCTCAACCTAATGCTTCTTGTTCCTATTTCACCCAGTTTTATTTTAGCGCAATCACATTAAGCCCTTTGCCTTTACAGGCACTTAGTGAAGTAGCCAGTTAGTGGGTTTGATCCTTTTTTAGCACGGGGTCTGGTACACTAGTGTGGTAACCCTTTATATATCCCATTTGAAGGTTGTGAGGGATCGAACCATAGTTTTCCCTACCGAGTCCAGTACCAGGTACCTCTGAACCAACCGGCAACAAGTTTTTCTTTCCTTTTGTATATCTTGGAACCGTTTGTATGGTGCATTTTCAATTTCTCGATAGCAAAAGTATGGAGGATCTTCTTAATTCGTAGGCATCAATCACTTATATTCATCAGCTCTTCACATGGTTTATGTTTAAGACGGTGCTGACTGCTAGTATAAACTACTAGGGGTTAATCTAGAACGGAGACTTAAGGTATCGGTATAATGGGTATTTGATCCGTTGTCGTGAACGGGTCAAAACGAGTAATTAGAAAACTATAGTTTAGCGGAAGCGACAACTCGAGTATCGTATCGCAAGGATTCTTGTATTATTCTTAACCTAATGAAATATGTTTTAGTGGCCAACTTAGAAAACAAAGCCAATTTTTTTTTATTAAAATAAGCGATTATAAAATAAGTCAATCTACTGTTTTTGGTTTCCGGCTAATCACTGGTTTTTTCCTACCAATTCCCTAAGTGGCTTCGATCTCTATTCGATTCAAATTCGATTGACAAGCGTAATATATATATATATATATATATATATATATATATATATATATATATATATATATATATATATATATATATATATATATATATATATATAATATATATTATATATATATATATATATATATGATAGATTTATATTCCTATATTCCGAATTAAACAAACGGATAAATACAATCGTGAATTAAGCAAACACGATTTACAAACGCAATTTAACGACAAAGCGACGAAAACGGTGACTAATAGTTAGGAATGCAATCATACGAATTTAATCAAAACCATTCCACAAAATACAGATTAAGCAAATGCAATTTTATAGAATAGAATTGAAAGATAATGAAATTAAATTGATAGAATAAAAACTTCAAAGCCTTGGAAATTCGGTTACAGTAGATTAACTCTAGGAGATTAGTTCCTCTTCATGATCGCACCAAAGCAAAAAGTTATTGTGAATAATGTCTATTTGCTACAGTACTGCGGCTTCCCTTTTAAACAGAATAAAGGTTTCACTAATAATTCAAACTGGGCCGGAAAACCTAAATTCGGCCCAACAAATGGCCCAAAAAAAATATTTCCTAAAGTACGAAACTTCAACGAATTAATTGAGACGTCTTCACTCCGAATAAGCTTTTGGATTATACATAAAAGCTTTAGCTCTTTCTCTTAGCTTTCCAACGACTGGTAGCATGCCTTGACCCGATACTCCTAGCTCCAGTTACGAATTTATTCGTGCAGACTGCTAATGCTGAAAATAAACTGCGAAAAACAAATAAGTGTAAAATTAAGATAAATTATAAAAACACATTAAAAGGGAAAAATAACCAAACTAAAACATGGAAATGCATAAGTATAAATATAGAAGAATATGGATCAAAATGCACTGATCAAATTCCCCCACACTTGAACTTTTGCACTCTGAGCAAAATTTAAAATAAAACAAAGAAAACACAAACACATCATTAGTTACTCATCCTAGGCTACAAGTCTTCTTCGGTTAAGTTTGCATCGATAGGTACTAATCTTGCACACTAAGGATATCTTAGGAACACTAATCCACAATTGTGCAGTCATAAACCTCCTGAATTCACAAATCAACTCGAATCATGTTATTATGTTAAAGCCTAAGTTACTCATCCTTCTTTTTGCTCTTTTTCATTCAGGCGCAATCAGATTAAGCTTGTTATCTCCACACACCCATAGCAAGGCGACCGGTTAGTGACTCTGATCCTTTTTGCACGGGATTCTAGTACTTACGTGGCATAACCCTTTGCTTACTCGGTTGTAGTTGCGGGGGATCGGACCGTAATCCGCCCTTCCAAGTTCAGCACCAGAAACCGCTGAACCAACTGACAACGAGTCTTATTTTCAAATTTTTTTAAAGGTTCTACATCCGTTGGGTTAAGCGACTGGGTGATGGTCACCAAACTTAGAAGGTGCATTCCCTTTTCTTTCTCTTTTTTCTTTCTTTTTCGGAACACTCACTTATATTCATCGGCTTCCCTGCATAGAGTGTGTGTGAGATGGTGTTGACTGCTGAAATTAACTACTCAAGAGCTGTCAGAGAATGAGAATTTAAGGCTAAAACATAATAATAATTCAAATCAATTTCCATATGCAGGAGACTTACGGTGTTAAGACGATACCGATCTTGTGAATTTTTCCCAAGTCTCCATAAACTAATCTCAAATTAGTCAGTCTATAGCCTAAAACTTTCAAGAAGATGCATTTTTTTATTTTTTTATGACTGAAAACAAACAAAACACTAACAAAAACAAGGAAAACAAACGAAACAAACGATTTCCCTCCCCCACACTTAAAACATACATTGTCCTCAATGAAATACCATAAATATAAAATAAGAGTGGGAGAAAGGAAAGAACACACCCGAGGAGTCAAGGCGGATAAGTGATTGCATAAGCAGCCTTTTCCAAAGAGAGTTCTTCTGCAGTCTCTTCTTCTAAAGTAGGGTTCTCATGTAGTAGCTTTGGGTAGTGTCCATTGACCTTGAAATTTTGATTAGTGCATTCGCCTTGTATTCCAGGATCAAAGAAGAATCTTTGATAAGTAAAAGTGTTGAATGGACGCGTGAAAGTGATCTCCTTTTTCATAACATCAAGAATTAAAGGATTACGGGGTTGTCTCACTACTTTTGTTTCATCTTTAAGTGAGATCTTATACATACATATGGATGGGTTAATATCACGAATGTCAGCCAAGGTCCATCTAATTCCCTTCTTATGTTTCTACTTAAGTTGAAGCTTTGATGAATAAAATAATTCCTCAAGAAGTGGTTTAGGCTCTAAAGAATGTGGTAGCTCAATGGATGATATGTTTGGGGAAGCCAGAATGTCAAGAGCTTCAGCCACATAAACAACTTCGTTTATACTATCACCCTGCAAGGCAACATCAATCTCAGCACAAACAACACAAAGGTTAGTGTCAGTACAATCATCACATGAATAAACATCATCAAACCCAGATAGAGATGGAAAATCAAGTGAAAACAATTCAGAAAAAGTGTCATCAACCCACTTAGAGATCAATTCAATATGAAAAAAAGAATGCTCCTCCAAGGGATGTTTCATGGCATCGAAAATGTTAAATTTTGCGACAATGTCACCAAATTCCATGGACATGGTTCCATCGTCGACATCAATTTTTGTTTTCGCCGTTTTCATGAACGATCTGCCTAAAATGATGGGCGATCTGCTTGAATTTATTTCTCCACACATCTCCAGAATGTAGAAATCTGCAGGAAAAATCAAGTCATTAACTTGAACAAGCACATCTTCCACTACTCCAATAGGGCGAGCATTACTTTTGTTCGCTAGTTGAATGATTAAACCTGTATGCTGCAAAGGACTAAGATCAAGGTTATTATAAACAGAAGTAGGCATAACATTTATGCCTGCTCCCAAATCAAGCATGCAATTTTTGAATTTACTATCCCCAATGGTGCATGGAATAAAAAAAGTTCCTGGATCCTTGCACTTTTGGGGTATGGCCTGATTGAGGGATGAAACAATAACTTTTTCAGGTGAATGTTTAGGCTGGATAAGGGCTGAAATGTTTCGTCCCAAATTTACTCTCTCATAGCCCTTCAACCTTTTCTTATTTGTACACAAATCCTTCAGAAACTTTGCATACGTAGGAACCTGTTTAATTACATCAAGATGCGGAATATTTACCGCAACTTTTCTAAAAACATCCAATATCTCTCTTTCTTCGTCTCCCTCCTCAATTCTTTTATTTTTCAGAACTCTATGTGGGAAGGGGACTGGTGGCACATACTCCTTTTTCTTTAATTTTTTCAGATGAAACAGGTTCAGATGGAGTAGGTTCAGGTTCATATGTCACCTCAATAATTTTTTAATTTTTTTCAGGGGTTGTTTCTATAACCTTTCCAGATCTCAACGAATTCGCACTCACATTAGCATTAGAATCCCTTGGATTGACAACTGTTTGGGCTGGAAGCTGGTTCGACCCTTGGGCCTGCATGTTATTTATTTGAGTAGCAAGTTGTCCCATTTGTGTGTTCAAGGTCTGAATGCTAGAATCGGTCCTTTGTTGGAATTGGAGATTGTTGGCGGCCATTTGTTTGACAAGATCTTCTAAGGATGGTCCGGAAGGTGTAGGGGCAGCCACTTGAGGTGGGTTCTGTTGTGGGTTTCCATATCGAAGGTTGGGATGGTTCTTCCAATTGGGATGGTATTTGTTGGTAGACAGGTCAGGAGTATTATTGTACCTGTTTTGATTGTAAAGGTTGGCTGCATAAGCTTGAGGCAGCTCAGTAATGGACTCGTCTCTCAGAATAGGACAAGTATCTTTCAGGTGCTCATGAGAAGTACAAATACCACACATTGTTGTTGTTTGAGGTTTTGCTACTGCCAACTATTTGACTAAGGCAATGAGCTCGTCAATTCTGGTCTCTAAAGCTTTGTTGGAAGAAACCTGAATTTGACTTACGCCTTTGCCTTGCACAGAGTTGTCTCTAGTAGTGAACTGTTGGGAATTAAGGGACATATTTTCGATAAGGGCTTTGGCAGCAACTGGAGTCTTATCAACAAGTGCTCCACCACTAGCAGCATCAAGAATGTTCCTATCCATCGGTATCAAACCCTCATAAAAGTACTGGATGAGTAGTTGCTTGATGATCTGGTGCTGAGGGCAGCTGGATACCAAGTGTTTGAATCTCTCCCAATACTCGGTCAATGACTCATTACTCTGTCTAATACCACAAATCTCCTTTCTTATCGAGGCAACTCTGGAGGCAGGAAAATATCTCTCTAAGAACACTTTTTTCAGAGCATTCCAGCTTGTAATCGAATTTGGCTCAAGATAATATATTCAATCCTTTGCTGCACCCTGCAATGAAAAAGGAAAAGCTCGAAGTTTGATATGGTCTTCAGTTATTCCTTCAGGCATCAACGGTGTAGAGCACACAACCTGGAATTCTTTGAGATGTTTATGTGGATTCTCACCTACAATACCACTAAACTTGGGCAACAAGTGTATTAAACTCGATTTTAATTCAAAAGGAACAGCAACAACATCATATTCAATACACAAGCCATTATAATTCACATCAGGTGCAGCCAATTGCCTTAAGGTTCTATTGTCAGTCATTTCAAAAACAAACATAATGAAGGAAAACGATTAAAATAAATTTAGAAAAATAAACTAACACCGAAATTAATCTAATGATGTCGATTAAAATTTTTGAGAATTTTTTTGGAATTTTCTAAAACTATCAAAACAGAAAAAAAAATCATAAAAAATAGAAAAATAAGGAACTTCGGGTTTTTAGGATGACTTCCACTATTTAATTTCTAAGTAGAGGCTTTTGATTCTTGATTTTTTCCTAGTTAATCGACAAAGAATCGGAATAATTTGAAACGATTTTCTTAAAAAAAATAGGTTTTTTTAATCCTAAAACGCAAAAACTCCAAAACACAAGAAAATTAGGGTAAAAAAATGTTAAAACACAACACCTATGACTATAATAATAGTTAAACTATAATAATGGTTAAAATCTACAAGAATCCCCGACAACGACGCCAATTTGATCCGCTGTCGCGCACAGGTCAAAACGAGTAATTAGAAAACTATAGTTTAGCGGAAGCGACAACTCGAGTATCGTATCGCAAGGATTCTTGTATTATTCTTAACCTAATAAAATAGATTTAAGGGGGAATTATGTTTTAGTGGTCGATTTAGAAAACAAAGCAATTTTTTTTTATTAAAATAAGAGATTATAAAATAAGTCAATCCACTGTTTTCGGTTTCCGGCTAATCACTGATTTTTACCTACCAATTCCCTAAGCGGCTTCGATCTCTATTCGATTCAAATTCAATTGACAAGCGCAATAGATATATGATAGATTTATATTCCTATATTCCGAATTAAGCAAACGGATAAATACAATCTTGAATTAAGCAAACACAATTTACAAACGCAATTTAACGACAAAGCGACGAAAACGGTGATTAATAGTTAGGAATGCAATCATACGAATTTAATCAAAACCATTCCACAAAATACAGATTAAGCAAATGCAATTTCATAGAATAGAATTGAAAGAGAACGAAATTAAATTGATAGAATAAAAACCTCAAAGCCTTGGAAATTTGGTTACAGCAGATTGACTCTAGGAGATTAGTTCCTCTTTATGATCGCACCAAAGCAAAAAGTTATTGTGAATAATGTCTATTCTCTACAGTACCACGGATGCCCTTTTAAACAGAATAAGGGTTTCACTAAGAATTCAAATTGGGCCGGAAAATCTAAATTCGGCCCAACAAATGGACCAAAAGAAAATATTTCCTAAAGTACGAAACTTCAACGAATTAATTGAGATGTCTGCACTCCGAATCAGCTTTTGGCTTCAACATAAAAGTTGTAGCTCTTTCTCTTAAATTTCCAATGACTGGTAGCATGCCTCGATCCGATACTCCTAGCATCAGTTATGAATTTATTCGTGCAGACTGCTAATGCTGAAAATAAACTGCGAAAAACAAATAAGTGTAAAATTAAGATAAATTATAAAAACACATTAAAAGGGAAAAATAATAAAACTAAAACATGTAAATGCATAAGTATAAATATAAAAGAATGTGCATCAAAATGCACTGATCAATATTCAAACTGATCTCGCAAAAGTGAGAGATCTAAGGTGTCAGGACGGTATCAATCTTGTTAGATTTTTCTCAGCTTCCTAACAGAACTTATGTAAGACAACCTATATACTCGTAGGGTATGCATATAACATAAAAACAAAAAAAATTGTTATGCCAAATTAGATATAAATAAATGAACGATTAGATAGGAACAAATAAACAAAAGGCAAATATTTTGTTATGGCTAAAAATAGAAATAAATGTAGGAAAGACAAGGATTCCCTCCCACACTTAAACAAAGAATTGTCCTCAATGCGATAAAATAAAGTGAGAAAAGGGGAGAAACAGGAGGATCGCTACTCTTCGCCACGACGTTGGGCTCTGCGTGCTCTAACTCTTGCTCATGCACGTTCACTTCTACCACGCTGGGTAGGGTCCAACCCCATATGCTGAGTGTATTCCTGGATGGCATCAACACGATGTGTCAAGGAACTCATCTCTTCGGATAGTTCCATCATCCCTTTGGTCATGCCAGTTTGCATAGTCATGCTGATCTCTTTGTATTTGTTGGATCGCTTGCATCATTTCCGTCTGGTGCTTTTCCATCCTCTGGTTATGCTGCAACATCTTAGCATAGATGTCTTCCATGGTGGCGGGTCGGCGCTCGTTTCTTTGTTGGCTTCGGGAAGATGTCTCTGCAGCATGCTCAGGAGGTGGCTGTGGCACCTGTTGGTCCAGCTCTTCTTCAATTTCATGGGTCGGATGTGTCCAAAAGGTGTATGCTCGTTAAGTGGGCGTCTAAGTCCAATGGCATCAGCTATCAAGGTTACTAGACCGCCTATTATGATTAGGGCGCGATTGTTCTTTGCAAGGTAAACAAATCTTTCCATCATAAATGTTACAGCATTGACATGTCGACCTTGGTCGACACAGAGTAAGATGAAAAGTTCATCCCTTGACACTAAGGTGTTGTTCGCTTCTTTTCCAAATAGGGTGTGGGCTAGTATTTTTTGGAAGTAGTGTATAGCATGGCATTTGAGAGTGCATCTCGTGTGGGTCAAGGTGGTGATCTCCAGTTAAACTACCCCAAAAGTAATTTAAGTCAATATCATCGATTAATTCCTCCTGGAGGGTAGTGAATACAAATGGGCCACTAGAAAATCCTAGAAGGTCAGCAAGGTCTCTACGGTTATAAGTGAAATCCATACCAAACAGCCTAAAGGAAATCAACCCTTTGTTGAGTCCGTAACCATGCTCGGGGTTGTAAACTAGGGAGCTAAGGAATTCTAGGGTAAGCTCACGGTATGTGACAAACCTTCTCTTAATAGCAGCATTCTCCAAACCTAGCTGGTTAAACATAAACAAGATGCTATCGCGGATACCTAACCTCTCCATGGTAGGTCCATCATAATATATGGATAAAGCCATATCCTTCTGAGCTAAATAATCATAACACCTTCTCTGAACTCTGCCTCTGAAAACTGTATCTACTTGTTGCATGATGAATGTTAGTTACTAACTAGTTATAAATTCGCCTGTTAATCAGTATCCAATATTTCTAAGTTAGTAACGAGGAACAACAAGTACATTACTGCATAGAATCGAGGAAAGGGAGAAAAATAAAAGTAATAGTCAAAGAAGGGAAACGCTTAAAATGCAAAACATAAATCAATAACAAATTAAAAAGAGGAGGGTTGTCTCCCACTAAGCACTTTGTTTAATGTCGTAAGTTCGACAGTAACGTTGCGATATATCAATTTTGGGGTTGAGCGGGGAGCTCTATAAGTCTTAGACTATTTGAATGGTCTCTATTGTCAATATTATGATAATGTTTTAATCGCTACCCGTTTACCATGAACGGTTCACTATTTCTACCCTTTATTTCTATCGCACCGCTTTTAAAAACTTTTGTAATTTCGAAAGGGCCTGACCACCTAGATTTAAGTTTTCTCGGAAAAAGCTTAAGTCTTGAATTAAATAGTAGCACTACGTCGCCGATATTAAACTCTTTCCTAGATATACGTTTATCGTGCCATTTTTTGGTTCGTTCTTTGTATATCTTGGCATTCTCATAAGCGTCTAGTCTAAGTTCTTCCAATTCGTGAATGTCTAAAATTCGCTTCTCGCCTGCGGAAGTATAATTTAGATTTAGGGTCTTAATTGCCCAATAAGCTTTGTGTTCTAACTCCATAAGGAGATGATATGATTTACCAAAGACTAATTTAAAGGGTGTGGTCCCTATTAGGGTCTTGTAGGCTGTCCTATATGCCCATAGAGCTTCATTTAGTTTAGATGACCAGTCTTTTCTAGATATTCTGACAGTCTTTTCTAGAATTTGTTTGATATCTCTATTTGAAACTTCGACTTGCCCACTGGTTTATGGGTGATACGGTGTTGTTACACGGTGTCAGACTCCATACTTCAGAAGAAGTTTGCCAAAGATATTTGATATGAAATGGGAGCCACCGTCACTAACTACTAGTTTTGGCACACTGAATCTAGGAAAGATTATGTTCTTGAACAGCTTAATCACTACTCGTGTTTCATTTATCGGAGAAGCTACAGTCTCGATCCATTTTGAAACGTAATCGACAGCTACGAGTATGTACTTATTACCAAAAGAAGATAGGACTGGTCCCATGAAGTCAATCCCCCACACATCAAAGACTTCCACTTCTAAGATGCCTGTTTGTGGCATTTCGTCGCGTCTTGAAACGTTACCAGTGTGTTGGCACCGATCGTAATTTATAACCGCATTATGGACATCTTTCCATAGAGTTGGCCAAAAGAGGGCAGATTGTAAGATCTTAGCACAAGTTTTTGAAGTGCTTGCGTGCCCACCATAGGGAGCGGAGTGGCTATGAGAGATGATATCGTCTATTTCATCCTCAGGAACACATCAATGGAAAATACCGTCGGTACCTATTTTGAAAAGCAGAGGTTCATCCTAGTAGTACTGTTTTAGGTCATGAAATAATTTATTCTTTTGTTGGTATGATAGCTCCGGTGAAAGTGCTCCAACAGCTAGGTAGTTGACAAAATCAGCATACCATGGCAGAATTGTATTCATATGATTTTCTTCCACGGATTCTTCTATTTCGGTATCATTTAAGGTTAGCTCAGACATGTCGCTTTCCATTTGGGCTATAAATCGTTCCTAAGGGAAATCATCATTGATTGGAATTTGTTCAGGCTTATTCCCTTCGATTCGTGATAAGTGGTCTGCTACTACGTTCGCAGTACCCTTCTTATCTTTTATTTCTAAGTCAAATTCTTGTAAGAGTAGGATCCATCTTAAAGAGTCTTGGTTTGGCATCCTTCTTACTTATCAAGTATCTAATAGCAGTGTGATCAGTATAGATGATGATTTTTGCTCCTACTAGGTAAGAACGGAATTTGTCTAAAGCGAACACAACGGCTAGAAGTTCCTTTTCAGTGGTGGCGTAGTTCATTTGGGCAGGATCTAATGTTCTACCTGCATAGTAGATCGCATGAAGTTTTTTATCCTTTCTTTGTCCTAGCACTGCGCCTACGACATAGTCACTCGCATCACACATGATTTCGAATGGTAATCTCTAGTCAGGTGGTTGCATGATAGGTGTGGTGATTAAAGATGTTTTTAATTGTTCAAACTCTGTTAAACATTTCTCATCAAAGATAAAGTCAATGTCTTTCATTAATAAACCAGTCAATGGTTTGGTAATTTTTGAGAAATCTTTGATAAAGCGTCGGTAGAAACCGACGTGTCCTAAGAAGCTTCATATTTCTCGTATGGTTTTCGGAGGCTGAAGATTCTCTATAATTTCGATCTTAGCTTTGTCTACTTCAATTCCTTTATCAGATACTACGTGTCCTAACACGATTCCTTGTTGGACCATGAAATGGCATTTCTCCCAATTCAAGACGAGATTCACCTTTACGCATCTTTCAATTACCATTTCAAGGTTTGATAGACATCCTTCGAAGCTCTGCCCACAAACAGAAAAATCGTCCATAAATACTTCCATAATGTCGTCTATAAAGTCAGCGAAGATTGACATCATGCATCTTTGGAATGTTGTGGGAGCGTTGCATAGTCCAAATGGCATTCGTGGATAAGCAAATTTACCATAAGGGCATGTGAAAGGTTGTTTTCTCTTGGTTGTCAGGATGGATAGGGATTTGAAAGAATCCTGAATAACCGTTTAGATAGCATAAGTGGGAATGCTTAGTCAATCGTTCAAGCATTTGATCAATGAAAGGCAGAGGAAAATGATCCTTTCGAGTGACTTTGTTTAGTTTCCTATAATCGATGCACATTCTACTTCCGGTCACAACTCTTTGTGCTATAGATTCTCTCTTCTCGTTCTTAACAACTATAACACTCCCTTTCTTGGGTACTACATGAACGGGGCTAACCCATTGACTATCGGAGATTGGGTATATGATTCCTGCATCTAATAACTTCTTTACTTCATCCTTGACTACAGTACTTAAGATTAGGTTGATCCTTCTCTGGTGTTCTCTAGAGGTTTTACAATCTTCCTCTAGCACAATGTGATGCATACATATAGAAGGACTTATTACTTTTAGGTCGGCGATGTTGTAGCCTAACGCAGTTGGATATTTTCTTAAGACATCTAGTAACTTTTCAGTTTCAATTTGTCCTAAGTCTGCATTGACTATTACTGGTCTTTTGAGTTCAGTGTCTAGGAATTCGTATCTTAGGTTCTTTGGTAGTGTTTTTAATCCAAAGTTTGGTTTCTTCGGGCATGGCATGTGGTTGGGTGTAAGTGCTAAGCATTCGCTTAGACTGTCATTTTGGTATGGTTGGGTGTAAGTGCTAAGCATTCGCTTAGACTATCATCTTCAAAGATTGGAGGGATTTGGATTTTCATTATATCAGAATATGTGGTTTCTTGCATCTCCATCTCTCTTACGCACTCGTCTATGACGTCAAGTAGATAACATATATCGTCTATAGTTGGCGCTTGTAAGAATTGTGTAGAGATGAATTCAACTTTTTCTTCTCCAACTTCGAATGTTAGCTTACCTCTTTTCACGTCTATTATGGATCTAGCGATAACTAAGAATGGCCTTCCTAATATAATAGGTGTAGTGGCATCTTCTTTGATATCCCTGATTATGAAGTCTGTAGGAATGTAGAATTGTCCTACACGTACTGGGACATTCTCTAGTATACTAACATGATATTTGATTGAGCGATCAGCTAGTTGATTAGACATCTTGGTTGGTCTTAGTTCTCCCATGTTGATCCTTTTATAGATGAATAGGGGCATTACACTAATGTTGGCTCCTAAGTCACATAGAGCTTGGTCTATGAAGATCTTTCCAATGACACAGGGTATGGAGAAACTACCTGGGTCTTTTAGTTTGGGAGGCATGTTGTTTTGGATTATTGCGCTACACTCAGCAGTAAGTGTAACTATTTTGTTATCCTCGATCTTTTTCTTATTAGATAGGATCTCTTTAAGAAACTTTGCATATGATGGCATTTGTGTGATGGCTTCTGTAAAGGGAATTGTAATATTCAGTTGCTTCAGAAGTTCAACAAATTTCCTAAATTGCCCTGCAGTTTTAGAATTTGCGAGTCTTTGAGGATACATAATGGGTGGTTTATAAGGTGGTGGAGGCAGATAAGGTTTTTCTTTCTCTTCGGCCTCTTGGGTATTATCTTCCTTCTCCTTCGGTTCACTAACCTTCTCAGTTGTTGTTTTGTCAAGTTTTTGGTACATGGTAGAATTTTGGAGTCTTTGATCTACGGGTCCGTCTAGTTCTTTTCCACTTCTCAATATAAAGGCATTTGCATGTCCTTTTGGATTAGGTTGTGGCTGTCCAGGAAATGTGCCAGCGGGAGCAACAATAAATGCTTATTGTTTAGCCAATTGTGAAATCTGTGTTTCAAGCATTTTGTTGTGGGTGGCTAAGGCGTCTACTTTGCTCGCTAATTGTTTAAGTTGCTCACTAGTATGTATGTTTTGATTTAAGAAGTCTTTGTTTGTTTGAGCTTGGGTAGCTATGAAGCTTTCCATCATTAGTTCAAGGTTGGACTTCCTAGGCATGTTAAGAGCATTAGTAGTTGGCTTTTGATATCCAGGTGGAACAACGGGTGCTTGGCCAGGTGCATACATGGCGTTGTTGTTCTTGTACGAAAAGTTGGGATGGTTTTTCCAACCTGGGTTGTAGGTATTAGAATAAGGATTTCCTTGTGCATAATTTACTTGATCAGTGGGGACTCCTGTTAATATCTGACATTCTGGTGCAGTGTGTCCAAGAATTCCACATAACTCGCAGTTTGGAGTTACGGCAGCCACGGTGGCTGCGGGTGGTATGGTCAAGTTGTCTAACTTTTGAACAAAGGCATCCACCTTTGCATGGACGTGGTCAAGGCTACTAATTTCGTACATTCCACCTTTTGTTTGGGACTTTTCTACTGGAGTTCTTTCACCTCCCCATTGGCAATGGTTTTGGGCCATGTTTTTAATGAGTTGATATGCTATGTTGTATGGCTTGTCCATAAGTGCACCGCCCGCGGCAGCGTCTACTGTCAGTCTTGTATTATATAGAAGCCCATTGTAAAATATGTGAATGATCACCCAGTCTTCGAGATCGTGATGTGGACATATCCTCATCATGTCTTTGTATCTCTCCCACGCGTCGTAGAGAGATTCAGCATCTTTTTGTCAAAATTCGTTGATTTGAGCTCTCAGCATAACAGTTTTGCTTGGCGGAAAATATCGGGCTAAGGAAACATTCTTCAGTTCTTCCCATGTAGTGATTGAGTTGGATGGCAAGGATTGCAACCAAGCCCAAGCTTTGTCTCTTAGAGAGAAAGGAAAAAGGCGTAGTCTTATCGCATCTTGAGATACACCATTCGCCTTCACAGTGTTTGTGTACTGCACAAACTTGGTCAAATGTTCATTAGGGTCGTCCGTAGGATTTCCAGCAAATTGATGTTGTTGTACAGCTGATAATAATGAAGGTTTCAACTCGAAATCGTTTCGACCGATAGTAGGGGCAGAAATGCTGTTATGAGGTTCTTGTTGGGACGGGGTAGCATAGAACTTAAGAGGACGATTATGTGGTCCCACTGCAGCCATGGTTGGTTTTTCAACTGGTTAAGTGGTAGGAAAGGAGATATCAGGAATATCATACCTTCGTTGGTACTCTAGTATTCGGCGTCTTAAATATAAGAAACGTTCTAATTTTGCGATTGGTGGTGCTAAGTTTTCGCCTTTTGAGCGAGTAGGCATACAATCAGGAAATAAGGGAAAGGAGATTAGTTTTTACCTTAGTCTATACTGCACAACAAAAGAATCGCACTATTTGACTAAATCAGGTCCCCGACAACGGCTCCAAAAACTTGATACGTCTCGTGACTGTATATAAAATATAGTCTATCGGGTACTTGACTGCAAGTGCACAGTTCAGTCGTTTTAGTTTTAAAAGATATCGAACCCACAGGGACCGATGGTCAAACTTATGCTTTCGATGTTACTATGTTTAGCTAAGGAGATGATTTTTTAGAGGTTTGGTTGAACAAAAATTAAATCTAAAGGAAATTAAGTTTTTAAGAGAATATTAATAGATGGATATCAGTATGCAACACATTAATCGTCAGGGTTTCGATAAGTCACCGGTGTATATTTTAATTACCAAATATCTTTTAGTAGAAAATACTCATTTAAAAGGCTTTATCACACACTCTCGTGATTGTTGACTCAGACTATACTTTTAAGTCAGAATATACGCTCTCGCTGTCCCATTTGAAGTTAAAAATACTTTTTGAAAATAAATAAGTTCTAATTGCTTTTAAAGTGCTCTCACTGTTTTTAAAATCAATGCATAGTTTTTACTATCCAGTTCGACCCTCATGCTCTCGCGATTGTTGGTTCTAACCTTAGTTAATTTCCCACTCTCGTGGCAAAACCGTATTAAATAGCTTCTCACTCTCGTGACAAAGTTAATTAAATTTAAATTAAAAACCACAGCCAAAAAGATTATTTGAGAAAAGAAGTTTACACCAATTATTATTAAATCTCGTCTAATTAAATGGTTTACATACCGATACCGGTAGTTTAGCCGGACATGTTAATTAATGCAAACACAGACGAACAGAAACAAATTGACAATAAAGTAAACATGATTATTTAATAATAAAACAATAATAATAATAATTGAATAAAAACCTGGAACTTTGATTAATCGAATATGCCGAATCTTGAAGTACTTGAGCAGTCCTCCACAGGTCAGTGGGATTCTGCTTCTTCGAAGCAATTGCTTAAACTAAATTAAATAAATTACAGTAGTTCCTCAGTGTAGGAAACTACTACTTTTGGCTAAATGAAAAACGGAAAAGGGGGGGGGGAATTAAAGCTCTGAACAAAACGGTAAACAAGTGGCGGTAAAAGAAAACAATGTTGCTGAAGAAAAAAAATAGAAAACAAAATTGCAGTGGAAAATAAATGCAGAGAAAATAGCTTGAGAGTTTGCTTCAGGGAGGCTCAAAACAAACGTGCCTGTAGGTTTCCAACTTCCATCCTTTTATAGTATCCATTTGGTCTTTATAGTTGAGAGAAATAAGGGTGACTTGGTTGAGTGAGAGATTCACGGGAAAGTGGGTTTGAGGAGCGAAAAATGGGGCGTGTGGATCACTTCTGTTGACAAGTTCATTATGCTGCCTTTGGCTTTGTGACGGTCGTGGTGGGCCTGAGGCGTTCGTCACACCCAGGGCGTGACGATCGTGATGGGACGTGTGACGGTCGTCACCTGCACAGAATTTATACTTTCTGGCTTTTCTGCTGTTTCTCTTCTGTTTCTTCTTCTTTTCCTTCCTTTTCTATACTTTGCTCATTTAAGCATGTGAATTGAAATACCTGCAAAAATAACTCGAACACTTGCGGAATAATCAAAATATAAATGAAAATGGTACGATTTTTGAATATAAATCAAGGCAAATATACGATGTATTTTCGCGTTATCAATGTGATACTCTTTTAATATGATTTTGGGAAGATATGGAATATTGACCATTAGTCTATATGTTGGACCTAGAGCAATTATCATGCTTATGCTGGTTAACTAGGAATAGGAAACCCTGAGTAGTAGCTAGTGAATTAACGTTCTGTTGCATCGCCTAATCCTGCTTACGCTACTGGACTAGGGAAAGGAAGCTCCGAGTAGTGATTAGTGATCTATATCATAAGGTAATGGTTATAACGGTTTTGTTAATTCTCTGTGGAATTATAGTGATGAGATTATTCATGTAAGGCACCAAACATAAACAATAGAGAAATATGGGACTCTATACATAACATGACCGCTTCCACAATTCTGTTTGAACTCTTTGTTTATTTTCACTTTGAAATCTGCCCCCCCCCCCTAATTTACTATTTTCTACGTATTGCATACTTTTTGTCTTGTTAAAAAGCAGTCCCTGTGGATTCGATATTTTATTACTGCGACACTATCGACACACTTGTCGAGAAATCGTCAAGTTTTTTGCGTCGTTGTCGGGGACTGTTGATATTTTAACAAGGCAACTCTTGTGCAACATTTTATTTTTCAGTTTTTGATTTTTTTTTTAATTTGTTGTTAATCATAATGCTACTGGGGTATTTCTTGTTTGTGTATGCCCAACTCAGGATCAATGTTGACACCATTTGATCCAGAAATTGAAAGAACCGCACGTGTTATCAGGATAGCAGTTAGAGAAGCAACTCTAGCTCAAAGGATCTTAGTAGAGTATCAACCACTAATTTTTTCTGACCATGAAGAGGAAATCACCATGGCTGCTGTACCAACCTAAACTATGGGGGATTATTGTAAAAGAATCAATGAAGGATAGGTTTCAAGAGGGTATGTACCGACAAACCCCACTAACTTTGATATTATGAATTATGTACTTTCATGTTTAAGAGACAATCCGTTTGACGGGAACACGAGTTGAGACTAGCGGGAGCATCTTGCACGCTTTTACAAAATAACTTCGATGTGTAAACCAATCGCTGTCACTGAAGACCAGGTCAAGTTGAGGTTATTTAGGTTCTCACTAATTGGAAGGGATGAGGATTTGTTACTTTTCCTTCCAAATATAACAATTCAAACATGGAAGGAGTTAGAGGACAGATTCCTAGAAAGATTCTTCACCACTACTCAATTTGTTGAGCGAAGAGCAAAAATTTTAAATTTCGAGCAGCAGGAAATTGTTTCGTTGTATGACTCATGGGAAAGGTTCAAACTTTTGTTTTGCAGGTGCCCAAATCATAATATGAATAATATGGAGCAAATTCACAATTTCATCAAAGGTCTCAAGAGTCATACACGCATGTTGTTGGATGCTTCTGTGGGAGGCACAATCCGATCAATGACCGACCACAAGTGAAATACCTTATTGGGAATATGTGATTGAATTAGTACCATTTAAAGAGCAAAAGGTTGATAAAAATTGAAACTGTGGGCATGCCCAAAGGTATGTTAGTTGTTGATACGCATACTGCACTTTTAGCTCAAATTAAATTATTAAATAAAAAAACTAGATGAAAGCAGCTTAAGTAAAGCTAGGTATAAGCACTTAAGTGTGATTTATGTTGGGGAGAACATGCAAATAGAAGGTGCTCTTTGGAAGGTCAAGTGAAGAAGCCCAATTAGCTAATTTTCAGAAGAATAACCCTCATTCCAACACCTACAATCCGAGATGGAAGGATCACACGAATTTCCATTGGAGCAATAACCAAAATTCAATTGCTAATCAAGGTATGCAACAAGGCCAACAAGATCCAATCCAAAGGAAACCTTCACAGCTGGAAGAGACCTTGCAAAATTTTATTAAAGTCACTCAAAGTAGTTTTGATCAAGTGAATAAGAATCATGAGACAATGAGTAGAAACCATGATGCGTTTATAAAAAATTTGGAGATGCAAATTGGCCAATTATCTAGATAATTAGTTTTTTTACCGAGCTCGAGTGGAGGATTTACGGGTAACACTGTAGATAATTCTAAGAATGAATCTTGTAAGGCTGTAGAAATAAGTTTTGAGGTGATCACCAAAAAGGGTGAGGATGAAATAGTTGAAGATGACTTGAGGAAAAAGGAAGAAGTGAGGATTGAAAAAAGGAGAGTGGAAATCAGGGTGACCAAGAAGAAAGGAATCACCATTGAGTAACTAATAGATAAAAACTCCCTTAGGAGAAGAACATATAAGAAGATCCTGAATGATCTGAATCCAAAACTACCAGATTACATCAAACCACCATATCCCATAATTAAGAAAAAACAGGTTCAAGACGATGAGGCAGGGATGTTTCCAAAGTTCAAGGAGATGTTGACTACACTTCAGGTAAGTATTTCGTTCCATGATAGTTTAGAATTAATGTATAAGTTTGTTAAATTTATGAAGGCATTACTAAAGGGAACGAAAGAGAAAGTGGTTAAGGAACCGATAAACATGAGAAAGAAGGATGAGATGGAAGTGCCTCAAACATTTCTACCAAAGCTAAAAGACCCATGTTAGTTTACTATCTCTGTAATATTGGTGGAGTAAAGATCCACCTGCTTTATGTGATTTAGGTTCTAGTATAAATGTCACTCCACTGAACAAGGTTAAAGAATTGAAAATGGATGAGATCATGCCGAGTAACATGACTGTCACTTTAGTTGATTCATGTGTTACTCAACCGGTTGGTATCTTACAAGACGTATTAGTTCATGTCGATAATTTAGTGTTTCATGTAGATTTTATGGTGCTTGATATAAAATGAGATTCATGAGGGTCTGTTATTCTCTGACGCCCATTCTTGGCAACCGAGAAAGTAAAGATAGATGTGGAAATGGGTGAACTGGTCTTAAAATCCAACAAAGAAAAAGTGGTTTTCAAGGTTTATGGATGGACACCGTATGTGGAGGACTTGGATACTTTCTACCATCTGGAGGAAAAGGGAAGTATGGTAGACAAAGAAAAATAAACAAGTGAATTGACTGGCGTGAGGGTATCCCTTGCGCCTGACATGCCTTGGGTATGGACCATCAAGCTAATAACGGAAAAGACGTGCTTGATGGGAGGTAACCCATCAGTAAGAATTTATTTTATTTTGTGTTGAATTTTAATTTCTAAACATGTTCAATTTTTGTGTTATTCTATAAGCAAAAACAGGTAAAAGAATAAAAGAGAGAAAAAACAAGGAGAAGAAAAGAAGAAGAAAAAAGGAAGAAAAAAAAGTTGCAGCCCCTGGAATAATTACGCGGGCTATCACGTGTGTGATAGAACTTTATCACGCTCACGATAAGTGCATAACACGCGCAATAGAGACATTGGGGAGAATCTGAGCACCGTTAACATCATGTGTGCGATGAGGGCATGAATCGCGCGATATGAATATTAGATAGAGACGTTGGAGGTGACCATCACCATTGCGGGATGGATATATAATGTGCGTGATGAGGAAAGACTACTTGGCCTATGAATAATGATTTATAAATCAATTTCTTCACAACTCTTTCTCTACTCCTTCTGCTTTTCACATATTCATCTGAGCACCCTCTGCATAATTATTTTCTTTTTCTCTGTGCAGTGTTGTTTTTGTGTTGTTATTATAGGTAAAAATGGCTTCAAAGAGAGGATGATTGACAAGAGGTTCATCCTCAAGGGCTACTCCCACTCCTAACGCTCCTAACTTCTCCAATATCAAATTTCTCTCCTAGGCTCATGCTGAAAAATATCTCAAATTAGTGGATTATCACTTTGTAAGGGAGGGAACATTCACTTTGGATGATTTGCAAGGTTTTGGAGAAGTCGGGGAAGTTTTGGAACAAAGGCGTTGGGTAAGTTTCAACAATTTGATTCATGAAACAAATAAAAATATCGGCCTAGAATTTTATGCAAACGTGACATTTAGCGAGGTAAGCACCTACACCTCTCATGTGTGAGGTAAGTATGTTGACTATTCTCCTTCTGCTAAAAATTCTCGTTTTAATTTGAAACCTCCTTTTATGTGTGCTCTTATGAACTATAGACATGAGCACAAAGTAATAAACGAGGAAATGGCCCAGGTAAAGTTAGAAACTTTTTGTAGGACAGGGGCATAAGGGGTGGTAGAGCGTGGCTTAACACTACGACTCAAAATCGCCGAATTCTACCAATCACAGTTCATTGTGAAGCGATGTTTAGGTGTTTTAGCTCTTTTGAGGGGGAACCTATGAATTTGGGGTGTTTAATTGCTGAAAATATCAAATATATGGCTAATGATGCACAATAAGCTTGTGGAAATTTGTGTTATAAATGAATTATGCAAGAGAGCAGGTGTGCTTATTTACCCCGATGATGATATGATCAATCCAAAAACACCTCTCAATGCTTCCGCCATAAGGAGACTGTAAAACATGTATCAATAAGAAGCTGCTCAAAATGATCTAAAAGGAAATCAAGCTGGAAATGATGAAGCATTCTACCAACCACAGGTAAAACAACAACCACAATAAAAGCAAGGTCAACAAGCTTCAAAGCTTAAAAGAAGAATGGAAGCTCACGCAGTGGGGGTTACAAGGTGGATAACAGAAGTTTCACCCACTTTATATGTTGAACCTCCGAGATTCGATCCTGTGTTCCGAGACTTCTATAACCAGCAAGAAGACCATATGCCGACTATGAGATTAAGAGCCCAAATTTCAACAACTAAAGAGATGGAGAATTACTTGACCAACCAAGATAAAGAGAAAGCAATGAGGAAAGACCATATGTGCACATAATGGACGAGGCAGAATAATGACTTCAACAACACAATGAATGATATGCATAATCTTTTCCGCAATAATGACACATGAAAAGACATGTAGTTTGTCTTTAATTTTTAGAAGATTTTATTTTTATTTTCAAATGTAACATAGAGAAGAGTAATAGCCATTATAAGGGATCTTCCCCCTTTGTATTATTTAGTCAAATGTGTTTAACGAACGAGTTTGTAGTTGTGTTTTTTTTCTTTCCAGATTTACAAATGATCCAAAAGGAACATGATCATTAGGAAAGCAACTTAGGACTTGAAGGAAAAGGATGATAAAAGAATCAAAGGACTTGTACTCAACCTTCAGATACCTCAACTAGTAAGGGTTCGGCAAAATAAATTTCATTGTTCACCATTCTTTTTTATTGAGTGTATCCATGCATTATTGTTTTATCTAGTTTGAATTATTTCCGATTAAATTTGTATTAATTGATTAACGCACACTGAGGCAGTTGTTTGTTTATAACTTTGAGCCTTTTTAAACCACCCTGAAGTAATAGGTGTATCTGTTGCTAACCACTTTGAGCTTAGACTTTCTTTCGGTGACTTTTTCTTAATTTTTACCTGTATCACTTGAAATATCTTATCTTTCCATCCTCTATTTGGATTTAGGTAGAATTTGAATTCTTAAGTGGTATGAAAAATATTAAGTTTGGGGTTGCTCTTGGAAGTGAACAAAGTTTTAAGTTTGGGGTTTGGGTACTAAAGAAAATTGGTCAAAATTCAAAAATTGTGAAAAAAAAAAAGAAGTGGAAAAAGAAAGTTCTTCATAAAAAAAGAGAAGTAAAAGAATGTTAAGCATAATAAGGACCACAATCGAAAAATTTCTTGCACCATCAAGAAGGAACAAAGGGGTATGAAGATAGAAGGAGAACTAGGTACCTAACTTCAAAGGTTTAAACCTACTTTCTCAAAAATATCCAACACGAACATAAGCCAAGATACAATCTAAAAAGTCCTCAAATGTGTGTGTTTTGATTTCTTTGATGAATTATATTAGAACATGATCAAGCTAAGCATAAATAATTTTGCATGTTGATTGAGAGATGACCTTATCCATTGAGTGAGTCAAAGTGAGATGAGAGACAAGTTGAGTACTCGTCAAAGATTGAGGATTTTTTCCGAATTTGTTGGATAGAAGTTAGGAGTTAGAATGATGGTTAGGTAAAGGAAAACGATTATATTATGATGCTCAATTATTATTGTGCGACTTGTTTTGTGTTGAAATGAATAATTTCAGGCAAGTTACTTGAGGACAAGCAATAATTCAAGTTTGGGGTTGTGACGATAGTCCGTTATTGCATGAATTTGGTCGAAGAAACGGATCAAAACAAGTTAAAGAGAAGAAAAATTGAAGAAGAAAGACCAAATAATGAGGAAAAAATAGCTAAGTATGAAGAAATTTGACATAATAAAAAATCAGGTGAAAAAGGGAGCAAAATCGTGCAGCCACTGGAATAATCACACGCAACATCATACACACGATATCGACATAAAGGTTGCATTGCGTGATACAGGTCATCACGCGCGTGATGAGTCCTTTTTTTAGCTTTTCTGTCGCGTTTTGGTCCCTTCTGAAGGCTATTTAAGGGGACTCTCTACACTTTTTCAAGAGTTACGAGTTTTGGCATAGAGAGTATGATTTTGCAGCATCATAAGTGGTTTTGGGGAGCATTTGAAGCCATTGGAGATCAATATTTCAAGGGATGTTATATGCAACTCTCCTCAATTGTTTTTGGTATTGTATTTTGAATTATGAGTAGCTAACTCCTCTAGGTTAGTTTGTGTTTTGATGAACTTATTTTAACATTGTTGGGCAATATGTTGATTTGACTTTGCATGAATGCTTTAATATATAATTTTATTCAATTGTTTCTTGTTCGTAATGTTTTTGATGTGAGATACTCTTTTAATATGATTTTGGGCACATAGGAAATACTGACCATTAGTCTATGTGTTGGACCTAGGGAAATTGTCATGCTTACGCTGGTTAACTAGGAATAGGAAACCCTGAGTAGTGGCTAGTGAATTAACGCCCTGTTGCATCGCCTAATCCTGCTTATGCTAGTGGACTAGGGATAGGAAGCTCCGAGTAGTGATTAGTGAACTATATCACAAGGGATTGGTTATAGTGGTTTTGTTAATTCTCCGTGGGATTATAGTGATGAGATTATTCATGCAAGACATCAAACATCAACAACAGAAAAATAAAGGATTTTATACACAACTTGATCGCTTCCATAATTCTGTTTGAACTCTTTGTTTATTTTCACTTTAAAATCTGACACCCTCCCCCCTTGCATTTACTATATTTTTACGTATTTCACACTTTTTGTCTTGTTACAAAGCAGTCCCTGTGGATTTGATAATTTATTATTGTAACACTATCGGTACACTTGCCGAGAAGTTATCAAAGATGATGATCTAGTTGAAGATGATGAAGTTATTTAATTTTACTTTTGTTTTATTTAAATTGAATAATTTAAATTATTAACGAAGTAAATAATTATTTTAAATGACATAAACTTAATTTTGGTAAATGTGTCAATGACACATCAACACCTTCAGTGTCATGTCATTAAAAATTGATTTCAAATTGGGATGGGGGCAAAAATGATACAAAAAACTAAAAATAGGGACTAAAAATTTGGAGTTTAAAATGGATGGACCAAAACCGAAAAAAAAGAAAAATATGGGACAAAATTTGCAATTAAGGCAATGAAAAATTGGGATGACTTACAACCACAACTGTTTATTACAATCGTGTTTATATGTAGCACGTTTTCCAGTTGTTTTACCACGATCAATAGGCCATGGTTGTAAATTGATTACTTACAACCACATGCTACCTCACCATGATTGCTCAACCATGATTATATGGCTTTCATAACCATGGTTATATGTGTTTTTCGTAGTAGTGATTAAAAAACAAATCATTTCACCATGGTCGGTTCTTTCAACTATGGTTATGTAAGCGCGCTATCCAGATTATAAAAAAACTCAAAATGACATTGCTAGATATCGAGCTCATAACCTTAAATCATGTCACTACGAGTGCTTATTACTACTGTAGTGATATGTAGCGCGCTTGCCAGCTTATTACCACGACCAGTAGATCGTGGGTGTAAATAGCCCACTTACAACCACACACTACTTTACCACAATTTCTTTCATAACTGTTGTAAAATATATTATTCGTAGTAATGATGGCTTAATTAATCCCAAAAGGATTTGAATCCTGGACTTTCGTCTATACAAGGGGTGTCTACCACTAGGCAGCCTATGTTAGTTTTTGAAAGTTTGCGATAAATATAAATTATATCATTGGTTTGTAATATTAAAGTTTCCTTACAATTATATCTCTCTAACACATTTTAAAAATATTAAAAACAATTTAAATTAGTATTTGTTATGGAAATATTTATTACATGTTATTACTTAAAGTATTTAAATTTATATTATTAAATATGTAATTGATATTATTAAATATTAAATATAAATGGCTTAAAATGCTTTTAAAAATGTTTAAACACATTTTAAAAAATTCAATCACATTTTAAAAATATTAAATCTGAAATAAATAAGTCTTTTATTAAATATTAAATTAATATTACCTAAATAATTATTTAATAAGTATAATGTAATAAAGATTATTTAATATAAAATAGAAAATAATTGAAAAAAAATGTAAGAGAGGAAGAGAGATAATTAAAATGAAAGTGTAAGTGAGAGCCGGATAATTAAAATAATAGTGTGATTGAAATAATTGAAAATATAATTTTATTAATATTGCAATCTGTATATGTTATAAATAAATTTGGAAGAATAAATTATCTAATAGAAACAGTTGGCCTAATAGACAGGTGCTATTAGGAGTGACAAAATGGACCGCCCGCCCCACCCCGCCTTAACCTCGCCAAACAAAAAGGGCGGGTCGAGAAAGTCCGCCAAGTAAAATTGGGTTTAAAACTCTAACTCACCCCAACAAGGTGGCGGTTTGGTGGGCGGCGGGCTTGCTCGTCTATTTTTTATATATTTATTTTTCATTTTTTTAATTAATTAAAAGGCTTAATTTTACATTTATATTAGATTTTTTCTTATTTTTTAGAACATTTTTTTATAAAGCATATTTATTATAAATTTTACTTTAAAACATATTGCATATATTCACAAATGAATATATATAAAATAGAATCATCAACAATTATTCCAAAACTATAGTTCAAGTATTAACTTTTAACCAAAGAAAATAAATATTGAGTGCTTGATAACTAGGTTAGCCGGCAATCGCCCCTTTTTTTGGAGGGCTTAAGGAGGCGCGAGCCTAGGACGGACAAAGCGGGTAGGTGGACATAAAATTCCAACCCAACCCGCCATTTTTTGGCGGGTGCGTGGGCCGACCCGGCAGACCATGATCCGTTTTGCCACCCCTAGGTGCTATATATATTTTGGACATTTTTTTACAAGAAATTTTTTAAAGTTCATCAAAAGACAAAATACTTATTAATCCTAATATAAATACACACATTATCTAATACATAAAAATTTATATTTGCATTGGTTATTTATGTTTCACTAAACTAAAATAGGCTGTTCCAAAAAAAGTTGGAATTTTTTACTCAAATAACCCACACTTTTTAATTTTTTTTCCCGAAATAACCTACACTTTAGAATAATTTCCAAATTATCCCACTTTTAAAAAAAAACATCAACATATAGGTGTCAGATGAATTGACGTCACCTCTTTAACTTAAAGAGGGGGTGCCCATTGAATTGGCTTCTGCACATGGTGTTGTCAATCCAATCGGCGTCTGTGTGTAAAAAATGAGAGAAGACACTAATTGGTCTGACGCCTGTGTGTATTGTGTAATTTTTTGTATAAATAGAGGTGTGAATTCATTTTCCACATCTCTTTTCATTATATTACAAACATGGTTCGTCTTCGTCGCCGCTATGGGAAAGTGATTTATTCGAGAGACAAGTCTCTGATGGAGATGCTCTTTTGGAATATCTGTCGTTTTGAGCAACTACAAAGGGAGTTGGTTCGTTGGTTAGACGGAAACATACCTGAAGACCAAACAATTAGAAGTATTGAGAGACAAGATGTCGTACGTTGGTCGGTGCGAGTTAAAAATGAAAAGGATGCGAGGGAAATGATGTTTGGACCAAATGATATCATTTTGATTGTTGTCATAAGTTAGAAATGATGTTTTTAAATGTTGTGGTTAAGTATTTTTATCTTTTTTTTATATATGTTGTTTGTGTTGTTTATTCAGACCTGTTCATTTTTAAGTGTGTTTAAGTTGGGGTGATGTTTGTTGTTAACATTATTGTTAAAAAAAGTTATTAATACATCAAAATCAAATCTTACAAAAATTGAAAGGAGATATTAAATTATGATGCAGAGGTTGCTCCGAGATTGAGACATTTTTTCTTATTGTGTCCGGGTTAACGACATATACTATATAATCTTATCATTTTATCAACCATATTGATTTCTGTTCTAATATGTGTGTTGTTTGGCCATCCTTTTTTCTTTCTTCGCATCTCATCGTTGTGTCAAACTATGTCCCCTTGATATGGAGGTCAATATTCCTCCATTGCTAGCACTGAAAAGCTTTCATTGTAGACATTCATGACCGTAATGGCCTTGTAAATATCAGATAGATGGTTGTAAGCATCCTAACGAGTATGTGCGCATGTCACAATGACATGGGAGCAAGGTATATAGAAGGTTTACAACTTGCCACAATTGCACCAACTTCTGTTTGGTCTGACAATATAGGATAAATTTGGCTTCCTCTCATTGTGGTTCAATGTTTCCTGTACACTAAATTTTGCATATGACAGTCAAAGATTGTAACCGCGTGTGTGATAGCTTTGATAGTTTTTCCTCTTTCATCACTTTCATACAGTATTCACTGAATAATTGACTTGACATTAACATTGCACTCCATATTTTGCCTCTGGTTGCTAAGGTTGATGCCAACCTAAAATAGGTTGTTCTCACCAATGCGGTCACTGGTAGATTTCTAATGCCTTTGAAGGTGTCGTTCATGCATTCCACAAGGTTTGTTGTCATGTGGCCCCATCGACATCCTTCGTCAAATGCCATTGTCCGCTGCTCTAATGGTATGTTATCCACTCACCTTCCTGGATCTGCATTTGACAATCTAACTTCGTCACGATAATGTTGAAATGACGACTGAGATAGTGCATACCCTGCATTCACCACTTTTTTGCGAAAGTTCTTGTCTTTGATTACACGCATGAAGTTTTGTGTGATATGTCTAATGCAATAGACACGGGTAGAAGGAGGATTATGCCATTATTTATCATTGTTATTGTAAGCACTCTCAATAGCAGCATGTCTATCTGAAATTAAACAGAGATTGGCTTGTGGAGCGACATGTGTTCTGAGATGACTAAGGAAGAAACCCCAACCACCAGCGATTTCACCTTCAACCAGAGCAAAGGTAATGGGAAAGACATTAATGTTGTCGTCTTGTGCAATATCCATAAGCAAGTTGCCCTTGTATTTTCTATATAACCATGTTCCATCAATTTGAATAATAGGTTTGCATAATGCAAAATCTTTGATGCATGGTTGAAACGCCCAAAAGAGCCGGTGAAATATTCTATTTCCACAAACACAAGTTCCATCTGGCGTAAATGCTGGCAATATCTCCATAATTGCAAGAGTCCACAATATGTATGTCTTAAGTGCCCATAAAAACCGTGACAATTCTTTGTATGAATCCTCCTAGTTGTCGAATACCTGTTCAACAATCTTTGTCCTTGCAATCCACGCTTTCTTGTAATATGGAGTATAATTATATCATATGATGATATGAGATATTACTATACTCACCTTCATTAAGGGGTCTTTGTTAACAAGCGACAAAATTTCTTGACATATCAATTCAATGGTTAATTTTCGGTGATCATGTACAATATTAGTGGCAGTGCAACTGTGAGGTAGGTATATAGAAACTATCTTCCAAGAATCACTTCTCTTCCTGTGAGACGCAGCCAGTCGAAAATTGCAAAGAATATTACAATATTCAATGACATCAGCAACAAACACTTCTTTATCTGCAATAAGCATTTCTTCATCTACAACACTACGACAAAATGTCTCTACTCACTATGGGTGAATCACATAGAGGAATAGTCGCCAACATAGCGACTTATGTAAGTGTTTATGTAAAAACATATTTTCTTATATTTTTCTAACACATTTTTTTATGAAAAAACTTATTTTGTTGTTTATTTTTTAGAATGTTTCTAGGTTTCGAACTCGTGTCCACAAATTTGTTGTCATCAATGAGTTGATTCAACCTTATGTCGAACTCGCCGATTTTGCACATGTTAGCAAAACCATGTCTTGGTCGGTTGATAATAAATTTATTCTAGCTTTATGTGAAAGATGGAGTTCCGAGACACACACATTCTGGTTTCTAACCGGTGATGTACCGTAACGTTAAAAGATGTGTACATGTTATTGGGGATGCCTATCGAGGGTAAGGCGGTAAATGGAAAAACCAACTATGCAAATTCAATTTGCATGGAACTCTTGGGTTTTGACTTGTTAGATGATAACTTGAGAGGTCAAAGTATAATCCTTTCACGTCTTAAGGCATATTACAACAACTTATAGTTAGATGAAAATTCTACCGAAGACTCTCGAATAATAAAAACTAGGTGTTATATCATGTTTTTAATTGGTTTATTTTTATTTCCCAAAGCTAGTGGTTCTAGTATACATGTTATGTATTTACCTTTATTAAGACATGTAGATATAATAAGAAGTTATAGTAGGGGGTCCACTTGTTTGGCTTATCTTTATAGCTCTTTGTGTAAATATACGCACAAAGACACATCTACACTTTTTGGATGCGCTGTTTTGCTCTCAGCATGGGGTTGGTCCAGACTACCATCCCTAGCGCTCGTCAACCATAACTCGTTAACAATAAACGATGTTTACTTACTTTATCGATTATTATCTCTAAATGATATATTTACTTTTTTGGTGAAGATGGTCGGCTCGTGTTATGAGTTACAACTGATGTCCTAGACACTGTATTACCCAATATCGCAATCTCTTGGATCACCTTCGACCAACAGATGTATTGTCATTAATCAACTTAATTCTTAATAATTTGTTTACAATATCACCCATTTTATAATCTAATATTTTTTCACATTTCAATTCATTTGGTGTCCATATCTAAACATGGATCATGACCATGAAATCAACGAACAAGATGTAGCCGTTTGGACTGCATTCACATCGATCATAAGGTTCACCACTATGGAGATGCACCATAGTGATCGTGTTAAATTATAGTTCGGTATGCTTTAACACATCCCAGATCCCCCGACAAACCTCGGAGAATGGCATATGCAAAAAGTTAGCGATCAATGGAACTTTAACCCTTGGCAAAGCTTCGATATATATGAGTGTCAAAAGTGGAAGCACCGACAAGACCATGTCTTAACTGACGTTATGATGCCAACCAAAGAAAAACCAACTTGTAATTATATGGATTGGTACAAATCGGTTGGATTTGAGTTCCTCACCGAGGAAAAACACATGGCATTTTTGCATGGTCCAAGGACTTTTTTCTCAAAAAGGTTTTGGGATTCATCTTTTGCATATTCCGTTTCATTCCATTTCTCATTTTTACTTTTACGCCTTATTTTAAGTAAAGTATTCATGGATTTTCTATTTTTCCACGTCGCAAGATATTTATAGATGTGAAAGAGGAATAAGATTTTCGTGTCTCAAATTTACTTGTAGATTGATTAAGAGCTACAAAGATGTCATAAAACATTTAAAAAGAGGTGATTTTATGAAAAACCATTAGAAGTGGACTAATCATGTGAATGACTTCCGCATATATTTAAGTACTTCCAATTTTATATTTAACTCATCAATTTTATAAATTTAAGTACTTTCAACTTCTAATTAATTATATTTGTGATTCTACTAAGCGAAAATTCGCTTATGAATGTGCTCCATAAATATACTCATACCAGAAGAGAAACTGATAAAGTTTTCATGGGGCACTTGTTAAGAAATTAAAATGGTACGTTGAACATTATTTAAGAGATTAAAAATACATGTTTTTTAAAATATATATGTATTCAATGCATTGAAAACATAAATAATCAACTTTTTAAAAAAATATCATGTATATTCAATGAACTGAACATAATATATTTTCTTTATTTATAATTCTTAATCAGTACCTGATCGGAAAATCAGCAAGTGTACTATTTTGCCTGTTATAAGGGAAAATTCCCCGAATGTCGATATCAAGGACTGCAAGTTAATATTGAGTGCAATTCATTGTTCAATTAAACAAAAATTATAATTGAGGTTTTTAAATTCAAAATTATAAAAATAAAGGCAAAGGAAAATAATAATGAAAAATAAGGGTTTGCAAGGTAAGAGGAACAATGCTAGGGAATATGTATGATTTATCCCTGTAATAACTTTGAGTCACTATTGCATCAACAAATATCAATTACTATCAGTTCTCAAGGGTATTTTCTTCCAAGTCCTTGGTGAGAAAACATTTAATCATTCTACCCTAATTTCTATGTACACAGGCAATTAGGGTGAAGTTAAGCTTTATTATATCAAGAATTCTCTGAATCATACAGGGTATCCCTAGTCCTAGATGATATCTACTGCAGAATAATCTTATGAAAACCCTATCAATGACGGTGCCGCCTTATTGATAACCATACAACAATCTCAATTGGTCTGAAAGAGAAAGCATTAGACACATCAAAAGATTAACGTGAAAACAATATTATAAATGCAATCATAAACTCATAGTCATTACAAATCTAAATCAGGGACACCCCATAACATTGGGGGGTTTAGCGACTCATATTGTTCAAAACAAATTTAGAATAAAAAATACACATTACAAGTAATTTGATGACTTGGATCTTCAATCGCTTCCGCTCATGAAAATCTTCAATCGTCTGACAATGTTGTGTTCGCCTCCTTCCAAGATGATCTTTTCTCTTGTAGAAACTCTCCTAATATAGTGAAAATCCCTTGGCAGAAGGTGGAAATCTCCAAAACGTCCATGCAGCTTAAGCCCGGTGAAAAAGCCCGAAAACTGGAAAACTAGCGTTTTGGGCTGACACGGGCCATGTCAGCTGACATGGACGGTCGTGTCAGCTAACATGGGAGGCCATGTCAGGTCACTGTCTTGGGCATTACTTATTCTTTCTTGGCCTTCCTCCTGACACGGGTGGCCATTGTCGCTACACGAAAAATACAGAGTCGCCATCGATTTTTATTTATTTCAAAGGAAAGGGAAAATATCGAGAAAACCCCAAAGAATGGTCATCGCAACCATTAAGAGGTTCAAAAGTCGGTTATTCAAGGGGAAGGTATTAGCACCCCTCACATCCATGATACTCAATGGGAACCATCTAGGATGTTTGCACTTAAATGTGTGTTGTTTATCGAAATGTTTGTTTGCCAAAGGTTTGCGGAGTGGAGGTAGATTTTAAATTAGTGTGCTCGCCAAGGATTGGGACCTCGTGCCTACGTATGCTCACTTGTTAAAGTGAGAGATCAGATCCCCGTAGTTCATGGGTAGAAAATGTTGTTTGTTTTGTTGATTTTATTACCTTGAAAAAGGGTTTTCGATTGTGTCGCCCTAAGGCTCAAACAAAAGGTTTGAATGTGTTGAATTGTTTTAGATTTTGAAAAATGTGTTATTGATTTCGGATTGCACTAAAGACTATGGATAAAGGCGAATACCTTGAACTACCAAGCCAAATGTCTTGTGTTCGAAGCATTCAGAACGAGTGCAAGAAAGCTCCATTATCATCCCTTCTTTACCACTTAAGGCTCGCGACGTACAATACTAATCGTATTTATTGTGTTTTTGAGTTTGATTTGAAAATAAGACCGCTTGATGTTGGATCAAGGGTTTGTTTATTGATTATGAAAGAGTGAGCGTTCCTAATGCCTAAGGAATAACTATCGAGCAATAAGAAAGATAAGGAAAGCAAATAAAAGCATACATCCGAAAGGGGAGGGGGTACATGTAAAGTACAAGGGAGTGCCGGAAATAAAATGTCTCATTGTCAAGTAGCCTTTGTGTGTGCAATTGTGTCCTAAACTAACAATCGGATAATGAAATTATAAAACATTTCTCCCTCGGGTAGTTCCATGAATGCATTCCATTCTTGCAATAAAAGACTACAAGTCCTCGGAAACTCCAAGTCACATAGGTCAATCACACAAGTCCAAGTCCAAATGTTAGGGTCCTAATGAGAAATCCCTAAACCCTTTGTCCATCGTCCTTTCCATGCATAAGAATTATTGTATTTTTGCATTTTTTACGTCCTTACCATTTCTAGATTCATTTTAAGATGAAGGTGAATGATATGAATGTACAATATGATATGGAAGCAAAAAGCAAAGTAAAGTAAATTGACAAAAATAAATGTTAGAAGCGGAATTTAAAAGTTAGACGTTAACTGCGGAATTGTAAAGTGTTAGGAGTTAGGTGCATGAATTAAAAGTTAGAGATTAAATGTTAGAGATCAAAATTAAAGTAGAAGAATATTCAAAAACAATTATCAAAATTAAATTCTAAAACAATTATCAAATAATTCTAAAACAATTATCAAATCAATTCTAAAATTAATATAAACTAAATTCTAAAACAAAACAATATTTTATAAACTATTCCTAGTTAATATTCTACATAATCTCAAATTAATTCTAATGTCATTGATCAATATTAAACTCTAACCAATTGCCCAAACAGCATGGGCCTAGAACAGCTCCAAGCCCAATCACAGGGGGATATGGACAGGACGAGTGGGGTGTGTGCAAGGGAAATCATATCGGGCCTAAGGCCCAATCGCTCTGTGCGAAAGGATAGAAAACACACGCGACCTATCATGAAAGAAATCTCGCCGATGAAACGAATCTCAAAAGTACTTACCACGACCGCTGAATTCAATGGCCGATGCGAGCAACCGAAGGATTCGTCGTTGCTACGTTGCGGTTATGTCCGCTCCCCGGTTCATATGGTGGATTGTTTGTTATTCCGCTCGCCGTAGATGATAACGAAGAAAGAACCGGCGTCGACGCGCGATAGCTTGGCTGCGTTGTGGATAATGGAGACGAGTCGACGGAGATTCCAAATGCCTCCGCAAAGCCTTGAATGAAACCGCGTCCGATCAAAAGTCCGGAGAGATCGGAACGACTTCGATGTAAGTTGTAGGATTCCGATTGCTACACACTTTGAAGCTCCTCTTTCTCTTCTCTTCCGGTCCGTTTCTCTACTAAAAGTGGCGATGCTAGGCGCGTGTATCAGGCGGAGCGAGGTTCGGCTAACAGGTAGCAACACGATTTAGAACACAGATTTCGCGGCGTAAGCGATGGTGGTTCAGTGAAGATTCCAGAAGAAGTTTGTTATCGATGGCGGTTATGGAGGATTGAAGAAGGGGCTCGTTCTCTTCTGAAAAGAAAAATGGAGAAGGAGGATTCAAGCCAAAAATGAAATCGCTGCTCATTCACCTCTTATATAAACTTTCTGTTTTGAAGATATTTCCGCGTTTTGATTCCACTTTTGTCGTTTCTGATTTATTGTTGCCGTTTAAGCTGTTGTTGAAGCTTTGGTTTTGAAAGTTACGAGCTGCGTCGTGGCTTATTGTGGGTTTGCTTATAGTGGTGGCTCTTTGCTTTTTGATGTCGTTTTGATCACTATGCCATGGCTTCATTTTGTTTTGGATTTTTTATGTACGTCGTTCATGCTTGTGGCTTGCCGTTTTGGAGTTGTGGCTTTTGCAGCTTATGCAGCTTGAAGCTGCAGCTTCACGTCGTCTCTGCTTTAGTTTCGATGTTGGCGTTTGCGCTTTGGCCACTCACGCTTTGAACTGTTCACGCCGTTTGGCTGTAGCTGGTATTGTAGCTTCATCTATTTTGAACTGCATTTCGTCTTTGATTGTAAAACTTGGTCATGCTAGTGAGAATGCCATTAGTACCATTTGCTGATATTACTGCCATAGTACTGTTAAATTGGTTAATAGCTTTTTAGATACATGACTAGTATTGGATTTAGATAGTGGTTGGATTTGGGTAATGAAAAATTTGGATTTAAAATATGGATAAAAAAATGTGGATTGGATACACTGGATGTTAATTTGAAGAATTGGATTATGGATAAAAAAATGGTTATGATAAAAATGGTTTTGGATTTGAATTTAGAAATTGGAAAAAATGGATTTGGACAAAACAAAAAGGATAAATGGACTTAAAAATGAATTTCGTCTTTGATTGTAAAACTTGGTCATGCTAGTGAGAATGCCATTAGTACCATTTCCTGATATTACTGCCATAGGACTGTTAAATTGGTTAATAGCTTTTTAGATACATGACTAGTATTGGATTTAGATAGTGGTTGGATTTGGGTAATGAAAAATTTGGATTTAAAATATGGATTAAAAAATGTGGATTGGATACACTGGATGTTAATTTGAAGAATTGGATTATGGATAAAAAAATGGTTATGATAAAAATGGTTTTGGATTTGAATTTAGAAATTGGAAAAAATGGATTTGGACAAAACAAAAAGGATAAATGGACTTAAAAATGAATTTCGTCTTTGATTGTAAAACTTGGTCATGCTAGTGAGAATGCCATTAGTACCATTTGCTGATATTACTGCCATAGTACTGTTAAATTGGTTAATAGCTTTTTAGATACATGACTAGTATTGGATTTAGATAGTGGTTGGATTTGGGTAATGAAAAATTTGGATTTAAAATATGGATAAAAAAATGTGGATTGGATACACTGGATGTTAATTTGAAGAATTGGATTATGGATAAAAAAATGGTTATGATAAAAATGGTTTTGGATTTGAATTTAGAAATTGGAAAAAATGGATTTGGACAAAACAAAAAGGATAAATGGACTTAAAAATGAATGGGCTTACTCTAGCCTGAAATGATTAAATTTTCAAAACCAATTCGACTTTTCAAGAATCAATTTGGATCGTCCAACTCAACTTGAACTTCTAAAATTAATTCGGAAAAGAGCGAAATGATTTCTAAAACCAAATTTATTTTCAAAGATCAAATCTAACCTCAAAATAAACTTAAACTTCAAAAGTTAATTTGAAGTTGAAATCAATACGACGTTAGAATTAATCAGAACAATTGTTGACATGATGACAAAATGATGGTTGTATATGCAATGGATTGGTGAATCCAATTGATAGGACCTATAGATCAGATCGAACCACAATCAAATGAATGAGCGAATATAGACCTAATTATGCACCAGAAACACCCGACCCAGAACCAAACGGCTAACCAAGAATGGTCATGGATCAGGATTCAGATGAGATATAAACCACATGGCCACCTGTTTAATAAAACACGTGGCAAGTCCTGATGATCGAGGCATGATCCGGCTTGATCAAATGCCTTAAAACCAGACAGTTTACCAAACCGATAAATTGTTCACCAATGGTATACCCCAAGGGATTAGGGCTAGATGAATCGATCCTCTTCAAATTATGGACGAACCAAAGTATACATCGGATGCAAGTACAAGCTCTGAATTCAAGTCACGTGTCTCCTTGTGTCACACCCTGCTTATTCAAATGAAATGAATGGGTGAAGATGATATGCAAATGTTTGGGATTAGTGACCTATATGATCAATGTGAATGGTAGGGAAAATTTTGGGATATGATAGCTGCCCCTATTTAATATTCTCGAACCTGAATGTACCGATAGCAACGACTTCCTAACATTCAAGGTAGGAGAGGATTAAATACTAGAATACTGGAAAATTTGTCCCCGCGGAACAAATGAAATGCAATGTGAAGATAGGTCTCAAGGAACTTCTTCACTAGGATATGTGGGATGAACATGCTAGTCTTTATGCAGGGCAGCTGCGGGGGATTGAAGCGTTATGTGGTAGATGGGTAATTCTGAGAGGTCAGATATGTATGACACATGCAATATGCAAATGCAAAATGATTGATTATTTTTTCGTCTTTATCTTAGGTTTTTCTTCTTTCTTTCTTATTATCATTCTTTCTTTTTTCTATTTTTTCATTCTTTTCATCTTTCTTTTCTTTTCTCACCTCCCCCATCACATTTTGGCATGCAATCGATGGTTGAGGTGTTCCCGCAGGATTCCACGAAGGTAAACGAAACAGGTGTTTATAAAAGGCAAGCACCGGTGGACAAAAGAATTAAAATGAGATCTCTTGCAAAAGGAAAAGAGACATCTTGATAAAGGCAAGCAGCTCAACTGGGAAGTGACCTTCTCGTACGACAGGTAGTAACGACTCCATAGCAAGAGAAAGGGAATCTCCCAAATACAGTCAAGAAGAAAGGATAGGAAGATTTCTCTCACAAAAGGTGATGAGAACCCCTTAACAAAAGGTTAAGAGGAAAATGGGAATGAGGGACAACCTCGCTGGGGTGTATGATTTTCTTGCACAACAAGTAGCAACGGCTCCTCTGCACAAGAAAAAGGGGTCTTCCAAACAAAAGTTTAAGAAGAAAGATGGTCGAATTTCTCACACGAAAGGTAGTGAGAACTCCTTAACAAAAGGTTAAGAAGAAAAGGGGAAAGAGGTTCTCATACAAAAGGTAACGAGAACTCATAGACACAAGGTCTACTGGGGATTATGATTCTCTCGCACAACAGGTAGCAACGACTCCTCTGCACAAGAAAAATGGGTCTTCCAAACAAAAGGTTAAGAAGAAAGATGGTCGAATTTCTCATACTAAAGGTAGTGAGAACTCCTTAACAAAAGGTTAAGAAGAAAATGGGGGATGAGATTTTCGTACAAAAGGTAACGGGAACTCTTAGACACAAGGTTCGCTGGGAATTCTCACACAAAAGGTAGTGAGAACTTCTTAATAAAAGGTTAAGAAGGCGCATGAAGATGGATATGATTTCTCATACAAAAGGTAATGAGAACTTCTTAACAAAAGGTTAAGAAGAAAGGTGGAAGGACTTCTCATACAAAAGGTAATGAGAATTTCTTAACAAAAGGTTAAGAAGAAAGGTGGAAGAATTTCTCATTACAAAAGGTAATGAGAATTTCTTAACAAAAGGTTAAGAAGAAAGGTGGAAGGATTTCTCATAAAAAAGGTAATGATAACTTCTCCGCAAAAGGTTAAGAAGAAAGGTGGAAGAATTTCTCATTACAAAAGGTAATGAGAACTTATTAACAAAAGGTTAAGAAGAAAGGTGAAAGGATTTCTCACTACAAAAGGTAATGAGAAATTCTTAACAAAATGTTAAGAAGAAAGGTGAAAGGATTTTATCATATAAAAGGTAACGAGAACTTATTAACAAAAGGTTAAGAAGAAAGGTGGAAGAATTTCTCATTACAAAAGGTAATGAGAACTTCTTAACAAAAGGTTAAGAAGAAAGGTGGAAGAATTTCTCATTACAAAAGGTAATGAGAACTTCTTAACAAAAGGTTAAGAAGAAAGGTGGAAGAATTTATCATTACAAAAGGTAATAAGAACTTCTTAACAAAAGGTTAAGAAGAAAGGTGGAAGGATTTCTCATATAAAAGGTAATGAGAACTTCTTAACAAAAGGTTAAGAAGAAATGTGGAAGAATTTCTCATTACAAAAGGTAATGAGAACTTCTTAACAAAGGGTTAAGAAGAAAGGTGGAAGGATTTCTTATATAAAAGGTAATGAGAACTTCTTAACAAAAGGTTAAGAAGAAAGGTGAAAGGATTTTCTCATACAAAAGGTAATGAGAACTTCTTAACAAAAGGTTAAGAAGAAAGGTGGAAGAATTTCTCACTACAAAAGGTAATGAGAACTTCTTAACAAAAGGTTAAGAAGAAAGGTGAAAGAATTTCTCATTACAAAAGGTAATGAGAAACTTCTTAACAAAAGGTTAAGAAGAAAACTAGAAAGGATTTCTGATACAAAAGGTAGTGAGAAACTTCTTAACAGAGGGTTAAGAAAAAATGAAAAGGAAGATCATCTCATACGAAAGGTAATGAGAAAATTCTCAATAGAGTGTTAAGAATAAAACTGGAAGGGATTTATCATACGAAAGGTAATGAGAAACTTGAATTCTTTGCAGGAGAAGATTTCCATGAAAAAGGCAAGGGTCACTTACAAAAGGTAAGCAGGTTCGAGAATAGAATTTCTCAAGCAAAAGGCTAAGGAAACTTACAAAAGGTAAGTAGCTTGGGATAACAATCTTTATTCGAAAGACACAAAGGGGACTCACAAAAGGTAAGCAAAAAGGAATACCTCCCATGCAAAAGGCAGGGGATACTTACGAAAGGTAAGTAAAGGATAAAAGGTCACAAATATTTTCAAGAGGCAAAACAAAGAGTGGGACATGACCTGCTAGGTAAAACCTAGACTCAAGGGGATCTGCCAGACGAATCTGGGCTTTGACACACTCTGACAAGCAGGGAACTTTTTGCAAATAGGTATGAAAACCTCATATCGTCCCTCAGGCACAATGGTGGGGATGAAGTTCTAAAACAATGGCTACCCAAACCTTGGGTCTTGTTTGAATTCATCTGCTACTCTATCTTTGTGCTTAATTGTTATTTTGATCTTGTGTCTTATGTGTTGTTCTGAGTTGATCAAGGAATATTTCATCTGATACATTGGAAGACAATAAAGATTGCTATCTATTGGAGTTGCTTGCTTGGATGTGGCTATCTTTATTTGTTGCCTTGATCTTCATAATGTCTGGAGATTGCTAATTGCTCATTAATTATTGTTTGATTCAAAGTCCAAGAGAATATGGGTTTCTATATGACATTCTTGTCCGTTGGATTGCATCCCGTTGGTCAGATCTTTTCAACCTTCAACTTTTAATTCTTTATGCTTAGGATAACCTCTTCATCTCCTCCCACTTCTTAAATTTCAAAATCTCTTCCCCTTCTCAAAAACTTTCTTTGCTTGTGATTTCAAACTTAGACCTTACTTTAATGGTTAGAAACTTTAGCCTTGTGCCAATGAATTTTCAAACTCTTTCTTAAATCAAATTTGTAAATAAACTTAATCATATTGACTTAAATTTCAAAAGACAAAAAGAACTAACAACTTCATTCAAACTTTTGGCCATTTGAGCCTTTTCTTATTAAAATTTTGTTAAAAGCAATTCACCAACTTTGAAATTTTTACCATGAACTACAAGGTTTTGATCCCTCATTTTTATGTTGGTACGTAGGCACAAGTCCGAAGGTCTTGTCAAATACAAAACTATAATCAATGAATTATTTTCTCATCCCCACACTCTATTTTTTTCTCAAACATCATTTATACCAAAAACACATGCACACATAAAAAAAGGGCTCCCTAGGAGTATCTAAGACACTTTGGGTGCTAACACCTTCCCTCTGTGTAACCAACCCCCTTACCTGTAATCTCTGAATTTTTATTAGTTTTGATTTGAAAACTTATTACCTTTGGGTTTTGTTCGTACTTTTCCCTTTTCCTTTGGAAACAATAAAAGCGCGGTGGCGACTCTGGTTTTATTGACGTCAAGCTTATCCATAGCTTGATGGTCATGAATTTACCGCTACATGCATACTTAAATTTAAATGACATAAAAGTAAATAGAAATAATAATAACAATGATAATAGCAATAACAAAAGGTTAGTAATAATCTAAGTTAGAGTTAGGGTTATGAACAAGTGGACAACTTTTGAGGATTATCTATCTTTAGGTCAACAAGTTCAAAATATGGTGCATCGAGGGATAACTTATCACTTATGCAAAGTAAGGAATATGATCAATGGATCAACTTACCCTATATTTGCAACAATGAAAGTTGTTCAAACTCAAGTCCATCTATCAATAGATTGACAAAAAGAAGACTAGACAACCCAAAATTGAATGGTTGATTTTAGATTTTTACAAGTTATATGAATAAGATATAATAGTAACAAGTTAGAGGGTTAGTATAAACAAGTCAAAATGATAAACAAACGAAGTATAGAAAGGTTAGTGGGTTAGCATAAACAACCAAAGTGTAAATGTCTCAGATGAATCCATGTTAACAATATTGAACTTTAATCACAACAAATGACCAAGTTGCTTGAAATAGGGGAAATCTATCTATACTTCAAAGTACCATGGATGAACTCATGGTCATCTAATGGTAGGTTTGAAGTATGAAAGGTTTTTATCAACCCTAAACTAAGCATATCATGACTTAAGTAATTTTCATTAGTCCTTCATTTCAAGACTCCAAAAATCTATTAAAAATAATCCAAACAAAATAAATAAACTCATAATTAAATTCTAGAGTCAAAAATAAGGGGGGTTGATGTTCAACATATTTTCAAAATAATAAAAATAAGAGGGTTAAAAAAAATCAAAAGAAAAATGTTATGCAGATGATGCAAATGTCATGGTGTATTGTATTGATTCAATGACTAAGGGTTAAAAGTTGGGTGTGACAAACCTGGTTTGGTTTGGTTTGGTTTATAAGTTGAATTGTACCATGAACAACCCTATCTTTACCCACCAATTTGACCACTCTAAACCCTCATTGATCGCCAACACTGACTACTAATATAACTAATACTATAGTCATCATAAATCACCACTATGACCATCAATACCACATACCACCACTATGACAACTTCCTGCAGCTCCACTAGTTACTGAAATTGCTCTGTCAGTATCAGTGAAATTTCATTTGTGTATTTTGATGTTTTGTCATATTTTTGATGTTTTCGAACTATCATTTATTTATAATTTGATTTTATCATACGTTACATTATTGTGCCTTGAACTATCCCTTACACTCACTTTGGTTTACACCATTGTAATGTTTTTTATTTTGAGCAAAATGGTTAAAAGTTAACTATGGATGACTTGAATCACAAGTTAGAAGTCTTAAAATAAGATATTTTTAAAGCTTGATTCACATCAAAACTCTGGCTAATTTGAATTAAGAGTAAAAGGGAAGTTTGGACTTTGGCGTTGTGAATGTGATTTGAATTAAAGACACATTGATATAATCATAACTATTGATGATTTAAATCATGACTAAATGAAATCTTTTGAAAATCATCTATGGTTGTATGATTCAAATCATGTTATTTCTTGATTAAAATAATGATCTGAATAAAACAAGTCAAACACAAAATTTATCATCTTGATTCAAGTCACTCTTTCATATGATTCAAATTATTATTGTAGTATCTGACTTGAATTAATTGCTTAATTGAACCTATTTTGTGCCTTACCTCTAGCACTTATAAATTTATTTTTCATTTCTCTCTAAAAATAATCAATATTCATTTTGTTGATTTTTCTAAATCCATAATTATCTAAAACCATGAAAAAATTAAGAGTGTTATTCCTTTCACAAACACATTTCCTCTAAACTCAAGCGCATAGAAAAACCTCATATAGTGTTGATTTCATGGGTTTTAAGTAGGAGTTGTGTGAGATTCTTCTGATAACCAGTCATCCTCAACCTTGAGCGAAAACCCCCAATGTTGTGGTATTCAACTCTAAAGAATGAATGTGATTGGTAGTTGTAAGGTGCATTAGGAATTTTAATATTTTTTGAAGCTTTTTGTGTGTATCAAATTTAAGAATCCATTTGGGTAGGGTAGAGCGAAGACCAATATAGACTAAGTTTTAGAGTTTCTAAGATCCTTTAGTAGAATAAAGGCTCGAACAAGAGAATTTTGAAAGGGATAAGTGAAGACTGATGTGGATGGAAACTTGGAGTATAACTTTGGTTCTTGGTGGGTGACTAACTCAAGATCGAGTTAATATCTTAAAGATTTGGCAGTTTTTATTCTTCTGATTACAATAAAAGGGAAATGTAGATTCAAACATGTGTTTTCTTAGCATTTTGGCTTGAAGTGTTTAAGGTTGTCTTGATTTTACATTATATAAAAAACATTTGTATTAATTTGTAAAAATAGTGGAAGATCCCAATGAATTCTCAATGATTTGCCATTGGACACTAGACAAAGTGCTAGCAATGACGAATACGCTGAATCTATAAGTATGGTGCATAATTTCTCTTTATTCGTCTCTTTTAAATTCCAGTATATATTTGTATGTTCTTAGGTTTAATCGCTTTTATAGAATCACATATGGCTAGGTTTTGTCCGGTTATAGAACTTTTTGTGTAAGCGTAGATCTGTAATAAATTCAGTCATTCAAATCTTATAAGTGATGGTTATAAATGTATAAAGTAGTAATGTTAGATTGACTTATCAATTGATAAGACTCTATCTAGATACCTCATATGAATCGAATTCAGTTAATTGATGCATCAATTATTTAGCGCCCTCTTCTTCCATCTTTATTGTTTTTATGATATTTTGAGTGAACTAGAAAATCCATCCAATTGCATCTTGTATAAATTTCCATTGTCAAACTTTTTGTGAAACTCTGATTTTATAGAAAACATTAACAAACTGGTTTTAAATGGGAAATGTCTATTCAATCCCTAAGCATTCAACACTCATATTCTTCCCTAACAGCTACACTTTGACCATCACCAACCACCATTGTGACCAACGGTCACCACTCTAACAACATCTATCGACAAACATCATTTTGAACCCATATTATTAAAATTCAATAAGTAAATATATTATATATTTTTAATATTCTAATTATTTTGTAAATTTAATAGTATAAACCTTTTGGATTAAAATATGTTTATGATAAATATTTATTTCTATGTTTATATTTAAAATTGACTCTGTTTCTTAAATATTTCCTAACTTAAAATGAAAATCAGTTTTTTTATGAAAATAAGAAATTAAAATAAAAATATTTTAATTTATGAAAATTCTAAAATATAAATCAGAAAACCACCTAGAACCAGGGGCTAATTTATGTTTGTGTGAGAAATTGTTGTTAAAATGCCCTTAGGCATGTCATAAATGAGAAATCTTTTTGTTTGTTGGTTGTATTGGTGAATTGATGCAAGAATCATGAGATGAAAGTGTGAAATTCGTACAAAAGTAAGTGTTCCCCACTGGTGATTCTGACACTGGTTGTGTCAGCTGACACTACCCACCCGTGTCAGACCCGGGTTTTCCTATTGCACCACACTCGACGAAAATTGAAAATAACATATCTTCTATTTTGTAACTCGAATGAGACGCGGACAAATACATTGGAAAATTTGCTTAAAGCTCTACCTCAAGATGACGCTTGGTGATATTTAATTTCTTGTTTGCACTTTGTGAATGGTCAGTACTTTCTTTTACCTACGTTTTCTATATTCCATGTGGGATTAGAAGATTTTATCTAGACATAGGTTTGAATGTAGAATTGATGATAACGAAACTCTATGTGTAATTCCATTTGTATGCTTAGTATTTGTTGGTTGTAAATTGAAATTGATGTAGGTTCAAAAGGTTAGAAAGGTGGAAGTCACAAAGTAAGTAAGCCCTTTTTTGCTAAAGCTAACACGAGAAGTGTCATGTGACATAGATTGTCTGTGATGCTTGCGGAATTTAGTATGAGAGGGGTTCTAGAGGTAACACGGGTCATGTCATCTAGAACAGCCATACCGTGTTCCTCTTAGATTCTTGTACCAGGGGGAGTCCTGCCCTAACATTGTTCGTGTCATCTGACACGAGTGGGAAGTGTTGGTCCCCATATCCTTAACCTGTGGGGTTAAATTTTTGTGTTTGGAGGTTCAGATGGAAGATTGCATTTGCTTGAAGCATCATTTATCATATATTTCAGAGTTATATTAGGACTTTGGTATGGTGTTATGACTTTGGTCCGGTGTTGGGACTTCAGCCCGGTGTTTTAGGATTTCAATAAAATAACGGTGAATTTGGTGGTAGTACCACATGCATGAAAGTAGAGGAGATAAACATATCATATTATTCTTGTTTTTTTTTAAAATATTGTGGATTGTGAACTCATGTTATACGTAAGTTGGAGATGTTAACCAATATATATGTATCTATGTGAAATGTGAACTGATGTTATATGTTTATTGTGAAATGTCAAATGATATTAAGTATATGTTAAAAAATACCAACTAATGTTACTTGACTATGATAGAGGATCATGTGATGCCAAAATTATAATGTGAAATGTTAAGTGACCTTATATGGTGTTATAAGAATTGTCTATTCCGCATTTATGCTACTCTTGATATATTATACCACATAACCTCTAGAATGTATTCTCACCCCTTTTCTTTCATTGTTTCTCCATATGAACCACTGTGTAGAGTATTCTTAAGTTAAGACTGAGGAGTAGTCGTCGCGGCATTTTTATGGAAGATGGTGTAGAAAGCAACTTTGATTTCCTTTCTTTAAAATTATGTTTGTTGAATGTTGAGTCAGCTAGTTAGGTTGAATTTGAATAAGAGCTCTGATATTGTAACATCGGATAACAATTATTTACTCAGATATTTTCTATGCATCTATTATGTTGGAAACAAAAAAATCTTATGTTATTGTTATGTTTGAAATTTAATTACTATTTTAAAATAAATATTTAAGTGTCTATGTTACACTAGTTCTATATTTTTATATTCTGAAATGTTATGTATATTAAATATAAAGAAATATTATTATGGGTTTAGGGTATTAAAAAAGACACCTTGATCTGAATCAAAGTTATTGATGATTCGAATAATGTTGATTTTTACACTGCTCTATAAAAACAACCAGTAATTCATTTTGTTGATTTTTGTAAATCCATAATTCTCTCAAACCATGAAAAAATCAAGAGTGGTATTTCTTTCACAAACACGTTTTCTCTCAAGTCAAGCATATAGAAAAAATTCAGAGTGTTGATTTCATGAGTTTTGTTTAGGAGTTGTGTGAGATTCTTCTAATAACCAATCACCTTCAACCTTAAGCTAAAAACCTCAATGTTTTAGTACTCAACTCTAAAGATTAAGTCTGAGTGGTAGTTGCAAGGTAATTAGGAATATAATATTTTTTATGAAGCTTTTTGTGTGTATCATATTGAAGAATCAGTTTGGGTAGGGTAATGTGAAGAAGGATGCAGACAAAGTTTCAGAGTTTGTAAGACCCTTAACTAGAACAAAGGCTTGGATAAGGGAATTCTGACAGTTTTTAGTGAAAACTGTTGCAGACAGAATCTTGGAGCATAACTTTGGTTCTTGGAAGGTCACTAGCTCAAGATATTTTTTTTCAGGTTTATTTGATTCAAATAATTATTTATTGTTTAGAATCAATTTTAGTTATAATTGCTTATAATATTATTCAGAATCAGTTATAAATTTAAGTGAAGATCTTGAAGATTTGGCCGTTTTTAGTGTTTTGCTTACCACATAAGGGAAATATAGATTCAAACTCGTGTTTGTTTAGCATTTTAGCTTGAAGTGTTCAATGTTGTCTGTTTGTATTAATTTGTAAAAATAGTGGAAGATCCCAACGAATTTTCAATGGTTTGTCATTGGACATTGGACAAAGTGCTAGTAAGAGTGAAAGCACTCAACCAACATAAATCTTGCACACAGTTTCTCTTTCATGATCTCTTTTAAATTTCAATATAGATTTGTATGATCTTAAGTTTTTATCGCTTTTCTAGAATCACATGTCGTTAGGTTTTATCTGGTTATCAATTTTTGTGTAAGTGTATGTTTGTGATTGATGTCATTTAGTTAATTTTCTAAGGATTATAACTATATAGACTATAATGTTAGTTTGACTTCTCGATTAATAAGATTTAATCTATATACCTTATGTGAATTGAATTCAATTAATTGACGCACTGATTGTTTTGCGTCCTCATCTTCCATCTTTATTGTTTTTTCCTCATATTTTGAGTAAATTGTAAAATCAATCCAATCACATCTTATATAAAATTCTGTTGTCAATGTTTTTTTTGTAAAGATGTGATTTTGAAAAAAACATTAAGAAATTGGTTTTAAAGAGGAAATGTCTGTTTAGCTACCTGAACAATCAACATCCATATATTCTTCTCAAACAACTATTCCCTCCATTCCTCTTCAAGGGTCCATTTTTTGAAAAAAAAAGTTACTTTTTAATTGTCGTATGCAAATTTTAAAATAGTATTAATTGCAATTTTGTCAAAATTAATCCTAGATAATTATTAGAGAAAGAGAAAAAGTAAAATAAGTGTAATAAATAATTAGGGATATTATAGATAAAAGAAGAATTATTATTTGAAAAGTAACAATAATGATTAGTTTTCTTAATATGTATAAAAAATAAAAAAATAATACTTAAAAAGAAACAAAATGAGTACGCTTTAAGCATCATCAACCACCATTATGACCTACGAACACCACTCTAACAAACATTTATTGACAAACATTATTTTTAACCCATATTATTAACCTTCAATAAGTAAATATATTATATATTTTGTAATATTTTAATTATTTTATAAATTTAATAGTATAAACTTTTTGGATTAAAATATTTATGATAAATATTCATTCCTATATTTATATTTAATATTGATTTTGTTCTTTAAAGATTTCTTAACTTAAAATGGTAATAAATTATTTTTATGAAAATTCTAATTTTTTTTTAAAATTCTAAAATATAAATCAGAAATCCACCCAAAAGCAGGGGCTAATTTTTTAAATTTTATCCTATTTATTTTCACTTATTTTTCTTATTCTTTTTCAAACAAATTAATGTTAACAAATGTAAGAAAAGGGTACACATCCAAAGAGATACATCAAACATGAGCAAAGTCTAGCCTTATTGGTTTTGATTGTGCTTTAAAGGGAACCCAGCCAGCTTTATTTCTTCCACGTAAAGCAGAATTTTAAATTATTTTCAAAAATTAATTGTATCTCCTCGTTATCAGTCATGCAAATCCAAATCTATACTAATCCCGTTAGAGCAGTTTGTTGTCTAAATTTGTAGGAACCATCTGAAACATCTCTTACTGTCACATTTCTACTAAGCACATTATGTTGTGTCCTATTCATTACATAGTGTCACAGGTCCCATTTCACCATGTCCAAATCACATTGCTAGTATATAAATCATAGCAACAAAATATAACTATATATTGTAATAATTAATTAAATTCTTTGTTTTCATACCTCAAAGTTTTGTTGATAAAATTGTTGTGTCTTTTTTTTTTTTACTTTTGTAGATATGTCAAATAAAAATGTTTTTGAGGTTCCTATTTCTGCAGAAGAGTTGAAGATACGAAGTGAGCTTGCGATGAAGATTGAAAAGGATTTGGAAGAGGAGATTAAGGAAGGAATATACAATCTTGCTCGTCGATTGAACCGAGTTTTTCAGCAAAGGAAGGAAAGAGAGGCCAAAGAAGCTTTGTGTGATACGGTAAATAACAAAACTAGAGCACTTTCTAAGGTGGTTATAAACATAGGAGTTGAAGGAGGAACTAAGATTGAAATCAAGGAGGTTAACAAAGAAGCAAAAGAAAGGCGTTGTGATTTTCGACCGAGAAAAGATTTGAAAGAAGTGAAGGAAATTGATTGGGAGAGGAGTTTGAGAAGAGGTTCATGTCCTGTTTATGTGAAAGGATCATGTGTTAGATCAAAGCAAAAGGATAGAAATGTGATGAGGGGAAAGAATGGAAGTGAAGATAAGAAGGTTTTTCACTTTGGGTGGAAATTTTAAAATTCAATTTCTTTTGGTTTGTTTTCTTTTTGTTTTGTTGCTTTGGTTTGCATGAAAGAATAATATAGTATAGTTTGGGATGAATTTTCCATATCGTAAAAGATGCATGCAACGAGTGGATTGAAGGTTTGAAAGTTGTTTTGGTTAAACAGTATCAATTTAGTGTGAGATAATGATATTTATGTTTTGAAAATTTGAAGTATAGCGCTAATCAACATGTGCAACTATAACAATTTGTCAATTCAACTTTATTTATTTATTTGTAGCAAATAATCTTCATTCACGAAACTCTGGATTAATGAAACAAACTGAATTTGAGAAGCCACATTAATAGCAATAAGCCACGTTAAAAACAACAATTTTTAAATAGCTAAGAAATTTTTGCATGAAGTCCTTTGTTTTTCCCGCTTTCACTCTGGAGCCACCGGATGGTGGTGCATCTAAACCTCTTAAATATTTATTGCGGAATATTTTTATTGAAGGCTAAGAAATTACTACGGTAAAGAAGAGATTCGATCCGGTTGAAAAGGAACTCTCAAAGGAGGAAATTGATTGCTATCAAAGATTGCGATGAATGAGAAGCATTTTTAAGAATTGTGAAATTCTTCAAAGGGGGCGTTAGTAATCAAACTCATTGGGAAGAATCTGGACTATCATTTGATGAATGATAGGTTGAAGAAGATGTGGAAACTTGCAGAAGGTTTTAAGATCATGGACGTTGACAATGGTTTCTTTATGGTCAAGTGCGAAATGCTCGTAGATAGGGAGAAATTGTGTTAGAAGGCCCGTGAATGTTATTTGTGAAGGGAAATCGCAATACAAGGCTCGGCGGAAAATAAATTTTTCGATTTAGTTGATCATTACGGATGAGCATGATCAGTGATAGAAACAGTTATCTCTTGTGGTGATTAACAACTTTGATGTAGATCCGTATGAATGATCACCAGCGTTGAGTGAAGAACAACGCTTCTACTCAATCCACACGAACAAAGTGCCGTCAATCTTAGTGTTAGCTACTACGAATGAAGATTTTGAGTGAAAGAGAGAAAGAGATAATTACGGCCAAGGTTTCATAAATCGAATTTTATTAAGTCAGAAAGCTTCTAAACAAAGGTTGTATTTATAGAATCACTTGTGTGGGCTGCAAGCTAAAAACCAACTTAAGTGCTCTATATAATAATAATAATAATAATAATAATAATAATAATAATAATAATAATAATAATAATAATAATAGTAATATTAATATTATAATAACTATCATTATAATAAACATATTTTATTATTATTTATATTTAATAACTATAATAATAATAATAATAATAATAATAATAATAATAATAATAACTATTATTATTATATTATACGATGTTTCATATTTCACTTAAGTACACTATACCATACGGTGTTCCATAATTCTCTCAAGTACACTGTACTTTACAATGTTTCTTATTTATTTTATCACTCATCAATCTGTCCTCATGTGTGTGACCTTGTAGGTTCTCGTGACGTTGACAATTATATTAAATCATACATTTAATATAATAAACAGTGAGCGATATCTAACAACACATCATTGCTATCCAAGTCACGAAAATGTCATGTGATCCAATAAAATATTTTTGTGATAATATTATTGTGTATAATTACCTTTTTCCCCCATGTCTATATTAAACACAAGGGATAAATCGTGTCACCCTTGGCCAGTTCAATATCGGGCCTTTAGACATTTATCATGTTACGCTGGAGGGTCAAATTTCATCTAGGTCACTCATGTCCATCAACAGACTTTGTGGAGTACCCATCAATTGTCTTTATGGTCATCCAGTTACGGACAATGTTTGATCAACAATAAAATACTCGACTCCACATCTAGAGTCCATAATGATTCCATGTCAAAGGGTTGTATACACCACTATCACCATGATAATAACTTATGATACTTTACATAACTTTATATGTAGTATTCTCATTGTGGGTCAATCTAGTATAAATATTACTCCTAATATGCATACATATGTGAAGACTTAATAACTCTTTATCCATGATCCATGAGATGTGATCATCATTCTATCCACATAATAGTCTCAATACTTTAATGTTATTTCACTTCATAATAAAACTCGACTACGAATACTTTAAGAATAATGTCCTTATGTTTAATGGGATCTTATGATTAAGTCAAACTTAACATTTCATTGAACAGACTATCTATTCTAGAAACTTTATTATTTTCAAAAAACAATCATAATAAAGAAATGTCTTCTAGTTATTAACAAATAATTCGATACAAGTACCGAAACTATTGGCCTATAGGGATTACACCAACAATCTCTCACTAGCACTAGAGTCCATCAAGTATACACTTAATACCCACAGATCTAATATCACCATCATGCTTCTGTTGCGCAATAGGCTTTATGAGTGGGTTAGCGACATTATCAAGTGTTGTTACTCTGCATATCTTCATATCTACTATATCTATTATCTCTGGAATGAGGTGATACTGTCTAAGTATGTGTTTGAATCGTTAGTGAGATCTAGGCTCCTTAACTTGTGCGATATCACCATTGTCATCACAATAGAGATCAATGAGATCCGTAATGCTAGGGACTATGCCAAGTTCATAATGAACTTTTTGAACCAAACAACTTACTTTGTAGTATTTAAGGTAACAATATACTCGGCTTCGCTTGTAGAATCAAAAATTGTATACTACTTTTAACTTTTCAAGCTCGCAGCGGCTCCATTTAAGCAAAACACATAACCATATTTGAGTAATATGTCATCTACATATAATATCATGATGGAGATCATGCTCCCACTAAACTTCTTGTAGACACAATGATCATTTTGATTCATGAGTAATAAATCACCTTGATTAGTTACGAGATAATAATATCTCTCAAGTTGAAGACATATCCTGTTTGACCTACACTGGTCTTGTTCTACTTGATCAGGTTGCTCTTCCATAACTACTTGTGTTTTCTACTCTAGTTCCTCCATCGGTGTATCAATGTTTTATGATTCTTGAATTTATTCAAGGTGTACATTCCTCCCACTGATTCCTTTGAAAATAAAGTTCTTTTCCAAGAAAACTTTAGTTCAACCGACAAACACTTTTCACTTAGAATGATTATAGAAGTGATATCCTTTAGTTTCTTTAGGATACCCCATAATATTGGGTCCTTAGACATTTATCCTGTTACGCAGGAAGGACAAATTTCATCTAGGTCACTCATGTCCCTTATCATACTTTATGGAGTACCCATCATCTGTCTTTATGGTCATCCAGGTACGAACAACGTGTAATCAACAATAAAGTACTCCACTTCACATTTAGGGTCCATAGTGGTTTCAGGTCGAATGTTGGTATATACCACTATCACCATGAGAATAACTTATGACACTTTGCATAAATTTTTATGTAGTATTCTCATAGCGGGTCAATTAAGTATAAATATTACTCCTAATATTCATACCTATGTGAATACTTGATAACTCTTTTTCCATGATCCATGAGATGTGATCATCATACTATCCATATGATAATCTCAATGCTTTAATGTTATCCCACTTCACAATAAAGCTCGACTACAAATACTTTAAGAATAGTATCCTTATGTTTAATGGCATCTCATGGTTAAGTCAAACTTAACATTTAATCAAACATACTATCTATTTTAGGGACTTCATTATTTTCTAAAAACAAACATAATAAATAAATGCCTCTTAATTATTAATAAATAGTTCGATACAAGTACCAAAATTATTGGCCTTTAGGGCTTACACCAACAGTTTGGCCATTATTTGGTAGTGACTCGAAGAACTCCAGACTTTGCATATTCTCTCGCATAGGTGGAGAAGACTATGGTTTGGATTCGGTTTCCAAGGCTTAACCTATTGTATTATGATGAAAATGTCCTTATTTATTTGGCGTATGTTGTGGGAACTCTTGTTAATGTATATACTAACACTCTGAGTATTGAGATGGGAAGGTTTGTGAGAATTTATGCGGAGATTGATCTGACCATATCGGTTGTCGAAAAGGTCAATGTTAATGGCCGCTAGTACAACGTGCAGTATGAAGGTCTTCACATTATCTTCTCTAGTTGTGGTTGTTATGGACATCACACCCGTGATTGAAAGAAAACACCAGATAATATGAAGCAACCATGCATTCATACGACGGTGCAACCAAGAGGTCTGCTGGAAAATGATGTTGTCCATGAGAAAAAACTAACAAAACTGCATCGGGAAGTAAGCGGAGATAGCACCAAAATTGTAGCAAAATAATATGGAAAAAATAAATGCATTTCATGGTGATTGTATGGTGGTGCTGAGGAAAAAACGCAACAAAAGATTCAGTTATGGTCAATGGAAATCATCATCCAGTAATGCGCCTAAAGATCTAGGGAGTTATAAAATCAAAGGGACTAGTGTATCTTTAAAAGGAAAAGGTGTTGATAGAAAAAATGTTGGACCTAATCAACTTGACCTAGTTTTTAAGAAATGAAGATTTTATAAGATTGGGCCCACCCTATACGTGTGCCAAATAACACGTAGAGGGGACCCATGTGCCAATGGAAAGTCTTAGATTTTGGAAACACATCTGGTTATTAGTGGGGCTTTGCACAAAACTTGGTCAACTTTTAATTCATTTCCAACATAAAAGGGTATGATTTACAATTCTAAATACACCTTTGTTGTTCCCATAGTAAATTTTGGTTAACAATATTCTGCATTTTGAACCGACAACAAGTCGGGTAGATGAAAATAACAAATGTGTTATGGAGGAGGGTGCTACTCAAGAAGAGGAAGTTGTTCGTGAAACTTCCATTAAAATGGGAGCCAACTATGTAAATTGTCTCGTGTACGATACTTGCTTTTTCACCTCCATCAACTTGACTAGTTATGTTAGGTTTCAAATAAGTCATCGTGCTCTCCTGAAATATTCGGGGAGACTTTAATAATAAGGCTAAAATACACATGATGGAATTGATTAACCAACAATCTCTGATGTTTTTAATCATTATAGAAACACACATTGGTTTTCATAAGATCAAATCCTTATGTAATAGAGTTGGATATGTGAGTGTACACTATGTGGATGCACGTGGTCAATCCAGGGGAATTCGGGTGTTAAAGTAGAATGGTAGTAACATTGTAACTATCGTGCATGATGTCTTTATGGATACAATACTATCAAGCTATCATTGGGAAATTCCTCTTGGTATGTAATTGAAATTTATGTTAGTCATGTGTATACTTCTTATCTTGACATATGTCTTTAAAGGAACACTATTCATGGCCCTTAGATGTTGATTGGAGACTTTAACAATATCATTCATCAGAGTGAACAAAATAGAGGTAATTTTAATAATTCTAGGGAAGCTGGTTTGTTAAATGTCATTGATAAATATAATTTAGTTTAAGTAGAATGACTAGTGAGAAATTCACTTGGAATATATCTTGTACCGGTAAACAAATGGCTTATCACAAGATGGATAATGCCCCAGTTGACGTTGCTTGGCGCATGGCTTTCCATGATGAATATATTGATGTGTTGTGTAAATTTCATTCTGATCACAATCCCGTTCTCATTAGGTATGGCCTTCCCCTCCAAGACCACTGGCCGCGTCCTTTTAGGTTTGAGGTATCTTGGATCACTCACCCAAGAATACTCCAATATAGTCCAAACTGCTTAGGGGAAATTCCTAGATGGTATTGTAGCTTGTCCCCAAAATGTGCAAGCGGTTTTATCCTTTTTAATAAGGAAAATTTTGGCAATATTAGAAAACAGAATCACAATATAGAGAAGATACTCATAGGTATCCAACACTCCTTGGAGAGATTAGATTCGGAAAGACTAGTTTATCTCCAACAGGAGTATGATGAGATCCTTATGCAAGAAGAGATTCATTGGTATCAAAAGGCTTGAGATGATTGGTCTAAATTTGTAGATTGTAACACCATATTTTTTCATACCAAGACGATAATTAGGCAGAAGAGAAATAAAGTTCATGGTTTTCATATTCCCAATGGTGTTTGGAGCAATAATGACATTGTTCTTAAGGAAGAAGCATTGAATTTTGTAAAGGTATTTTCTGCACTACATCTCTTATACTCTCTACTAGTATGGGCGACTCAACTATGACTCTGATCCTTACTAAAGAAGCCTAACACTTTTTGACTCAATACGTAACGTGGGAAGAGCTACTTATGCGTTTAATTGAATGCGCCTTTTCAAGGCGGCTGGCCCTGATGGATTCCAGGATATTTTCTTTAACAATTTTGGCATATAGTTGGAGATTATGTTGTCCAACATATATCATATGCTTTTGTGACTGGTAGCTTTCATTCCTCTCTTTCTAAGAATCTTATCGCATTAATTCCTAAGGTGTACTGCCCCAAACTTTAAGGAATTTTGGCCCGTTATCTTGTGCAACCCTATTTACAAGTTTATTACGAAGATTATGATTAACATATTGCTTCCTTCTCTAAATTAGATAGTCAAACCTTTCCAAAGTAGTTGGTTGTCTGGTAAAGGGACAACTGATATTTCCAATATCCTTCAAAAAGAAATTCATTTTATGCGTAAGTCTAAAAATAAAAAATTTGATGGTGTTCAAAATAGATCTTGAAAAAGCCTATGATCGTGTTAATTGGAATTTCTTGGAATTTTGTTTGAAGCGAAACAGGTTTCCCCCCATTACTATAAAGTTGATTATGCATTGTGTAACTAGATCCTCTATGTCTATTCTTTGGAATGGGAGAGGACTATCAAATTTTGTTCTGACTAAAGGATTGCGGCAAGGTGACCCCCTTTCTTCCTATTTTTTCATTATCTTCACGGAATTCTTGTAGCAGACAATCATTAAGGCATCCAATGAAGGCCATTGGATACTTGTTATGTTATCTTGTAATGGACCACATTTATTGTATTTACTTTTTGCCGATGATGTTCTTCTTTTTGTGAAGGTTTCTAACTCCAGACCATGGATCATTTCTAATATCTTGAATTGTTTTACCATGTTTTTTAACCTTAAAGTGAATGTTGCTAAATCAACTGCATTATTCTCTGCTACCACTAAGAGGTGTAAAATGGATTTAATTGTCTTTAACGCAGGTATCAAGTAAGCACTTACTCTAAAAAAATACTTGGGTTTCCATGTTGCATTGTCGTCTTCAACACAAGGACTTTGAGTTCCTATAGGAGAAATCAGAAAGAGGTTAGCATATTGGTAATAAAAATTGTTAAATAAGGTTGATCGTTTGACTCTGGTTAGGTGTGTCCTTAACTCCATCCCAAATTATTGGATGCAAGTAGCTTGGCTACCGTAGCCAACTTATGAATTTATTGATAGGATGGCTAGGAAATTTTGTGGAAAGGTAATCCAAACTACGGTGTATATATGTTGTAACACCCTAATCCCAAAACTTAAATAACAAGAATTATATGCTGATTAAAGTGTTACCAACTTCAAAACATCTCAACTTTATTCAAATAGCAGCGGAAAGTCAAATTAAAACACTTAATAAAATCATATTTGTTCTCAAATTAAAAATAACGTTATAAAAACTCCTCAAAACATTAATTCAAATTCAACAATTAAAACAAATGTCACGGCCCCAATGTAACATGATTAGAGCATTAACCACTAACTAAACAATGAAACTAAATGGAAATAACTTCAAAAGCTATCTTCCATGCACAAAAGCAATTTCTAATCCTGATTATTTGCAAGATGTACATGGTGGACAACATCAAAGCAAAGGGGGTGAGAATTCACATCAATAAATTAACGGTATAAACGGCAAGGTAGAATTCAAATATCTACATAGTCAACAACAATCACACACATCATTCTCACACCGAATCAAATAACATACTCAACAATCACATATTCATAATTTAATTATGCAATGAGACTCTCAACTTCAACTAAAATCATATGCATGTGGTGTCATATCATTATCAATTTGTTCACTAAGGAACCGGGTTCACCCTACTTGAACCTTGAATCCACCCTGCTCAGATTACAACTTTCCTCTTTCATCAACAACAACAACATATGAATTCATGTCACAACACATCAGTGCAATAACAACATAATGTTTAAAGTCCCCTCCCGACAATAAACAAAACATGCATTGACCCAATGATAATAGTTCCCCTCCCAAACTATCATCCTACAGTAGCATACTTATCATTAAACAACATATGTCATACTCATACAATAACACATCATCATCACAAATCACATCAATTAACACAATATCATCATCAAGCATATACATATCCAACATTCAACAATTAACCCACAAATTCGATTAAAATTAAATTTAATCATATATCATTCCAAACATCATTCTAAACAATAGTTGACAAAGCCTAACAGTGCTCAAAACATCTATAAAAGTCGAAAAATTGGAATGTACCATTTATCATCATCAAACCATGTGTTTACGCTCAAGTTTCATGGAGGGTTACCCGTCACGGGTATCGCACCCTCCATGGACATCACAACACACACACGTCACCTCCGTGATGACCGACTCCAAAATTGAGCTTGGGCTTCATGAAGGGTTACTCGCCATCGGCTTGCAGAATGGAAAATTTTGTTTATACTATGGTTTTCACATCAGAACTCTGATTTTTCAGTCTATGTACTCTAATCGATAAGCAAAGTAATAGGAAATCAACATATTAACTTCACTAAACCTATATCTATCAATTAGCAAGTATAATCATCAATTATTCACCACTTTTATCATGATTCCACAAACCTTCAAAACTAACCAATGGTGAAAACATATTGACACATCAAAACAGAAATTACTCCACACACATGTACACAAATTTCATCATAAAAAACAGATTACAACACCAATTGATTACCAAATTTCATATTCATATATAAACACAACAAAACATGCATAATCATACAAAACTTATTGGATGTTAAGGACTTCCCAATTCTACCCCTTAAGCATATACCCATTATTGAATCCATTGTCCCCCTAACCTCAATTCCTAGCAAGAAATATGGATATGAAATGGTTTGAATGTTCCCCTCTCACTTGAAATTTCAAGTTCTCCCTTTGCCTCTAGCCTTTTTTCCAAAGTTTCTACGTACTCATAAAAAACTCATAAACTTAGGTTACATTCCTAATTTATATCATCAGGGTTAATCTAGTTGAAATTACAAACTCATTTCTCACTTACTAACATCCTCTCTCCTTACTCCCCTATATTTCTCATAATTCACACTTTGGCTTCAAACCTTCTATTTTCCCATTTTATTTATATAATTCAATTAAAGTACTATTATTTAATTATTAAAATAGACTCTAATAATTATACCCCATATCTACCAATTGCTAATGACTCTACACACTCCCACCTCAAGGTCACACACCCATAACACCCATAACACCCATATTAATTCAATTATCAAACATAATAGTTAAATTAAAATTAAAATAGATCACAAACAAACACATAAAATAACAATTAAAAAATTTGGGGTGTTACAACTCTTCCCCACTTAGAGAAATTTCTCCCTAAAAAATTACCTAAAGTAAACAGATTCGGATACGAATCCCTCATCTAGATCTCAAGCTCCCAAGTCACGTTTCCACCAACTGGTCCTCCCCAAGCTACCTTTACCAAGGTAATATTTTTACCACATAACAACTTCACTTCTCGATCCTCTATCTGCATGGGTGATGCCCCAATAGTCAGGTTATCTCTCACCTGCACATCATCCACTTGTATCTCATGAGAGGGATCCGAAATGTATCTCCTCAACTGAGACACATGAAACACATCATGATGATTAGCGATTGACGGGGGTAAAGTAATCTGATAGATCTTTTCTCCTATCCTCTACAAAATCTGGTATGGACCAATGAAATAGAGAGTAAGCTTTCGAGACTTTAACGCTCGACCAACACCAGTTTACCATAGTAACTCTGAAAAACATGTGATTTCCTCTTGGAACTTAAGTGATTTCATTCTCTTATCATAATATCTCTTCTAGAGAATCGGCGAAGCTCTCATATTCTATTGGATCACTTTGATCTTCTCGATTGTCTGTTGGACGATCTTCGGTTTAATCATAACACCCCATGCCGATTCATACCAACATAAAGGTGTCCTACACCTCCTACCATACAACGTCTCGACCGGTACCACTCCAATACTCAAATGGAAACTGTTATTGTAGGTAAACCCGATCAATGGTAAAAAGCTATCCAAATCACCTCATTTTTCTAGCACACAAGCCCTCAATAAGTCTTCTAAGGATTGGATAGTCCATTATGTCTGACCATCTGCCCGTGTGTGATAAGCATACCTCAAATGTAGTTTTGTACCAAAAGCTTTATTCAAACTCTCCCAGAACCTCGACGTAAACCCTGGATCCCTGTTAAATTCAATATTGGATGGAATCCCATGCAAATTGACAATCTTCTCGATATACATCTCTGATAGCTTATACAATGGATAGTTAAGTCGAATTGAAATGAAATGTGTTGAATTAGTCAACTTGTCCATAACAACCCAAATGGTATCACAATTCTTCACTCTCTTCGGAATACCAGACACAAAATCCATCAAAATGCTGTCCTACTTCCACTCAGGGATATGTAATGGTTGCATCAAACCCAAAGACTTATTATGCTCAATCTTTGACTTATGGAAAGTCAAACACGCATACACGAACTCATCAATTTATTTCTTCATTCCTGGCCTCCAAAACAACTTCTTTAAGTCTTGATACATTTAATAAGCATCCAGATGAATACTCAAGCCACTTCTATGACCTTCCTCAAGAATACTCTTCTTAAGTTAGGGCACATCTGTCATACCCCAATTTTGTCCGGGCATTTTAGAATTTTCATAGATTTGATTTCATTTTCAATTTACATCATATGTAAGCATAACATGCATTTCATCCTGAATAATGACTAAAATATCAGTCGGAATAAACTTTCGGAAATACAGACAAATTGGTTAAATCATTCCTCAAATGCGTGCAAAATCAGCGGGTAAAAAGTTTCGAAATCAAACTTAAAGACGCCAGTATTATCCATCTACGGTTCACGTAGTTTAACCTGGCATACTCGTTATATTTTTCGGTGACTTTTTTTCAGTTGCATTTTGATCCGTCCGAGCCTTTTAACCAGTGAAAACTTATTTCAAAATTTAAAGAAACGCTGTATTTTTTCAATAAGTATATTTCGCGCTGATAATTTTAGTGCGTCCGATTTAATTTTTCGGGCAAATTTTCACCTAACATTTATTCGTTTCCAGTCATTTTATTTTTATTTTTCGCCAAAAGATTCAAATTTATTAATTAGAATCTCCCTATTATTTAGTTGGAATATTGATTAGGTTTTTTTAAATAAACATATTTTCTTTGATAATAAAATAATAATAGTAGTTTTAAAATGAATGAATTTAATAGCATTGAATTCCTTGTGAAATTGCCAGCTGGTACCACTAATCCCTCAAACGATAATAATAGAAAAAATCTAGCTAGCACTCTCTCTGCTCTCACGAGGACCGATACAATATCTCTCCCCACTAACCACTCTCTAATTGGCAAATAGTGAGAATAAAAAGAAAAAGAGAAGCATATACCTCAGGCTAAAAAAAAATTTAAAAAATAAAACAGACTCTCTTTGCTCTCACGGTAACCACCTCACTCTTTTTTACCTCTCTCAACATAAAAAACGAAAAAAGAAAGAAGAAAATTCTTCTTCATTTCCCTTCCTCTCCTTCTTCCAAACACAAACACCACCGTACCCCTACAACCATTCCGACGATGTCCACACAGTCGCTTCCACGCATACTCCATCCAAGATCTGCCTCCATCCCCCGTTAACCTTCGAACACCTCCGCCACGGATCCACCACCACAATTTAACCACAACCATCGCACCGCCGGTAAACCGACCTCAAATCCACCGGACAACACAACTCCTCCTACAAGATCCTCCGCCGGCGAATCCGCCTATCACAACAATCTTCCTTCTTCCAACATCACACCGTTCACCTCTCCAAACCGACCAAACCACCGTTAGAACCTCATTGCCACACCACAAAGCTACTATTTCACCACTGCACGTGTTTGTCTCAGGTCACGCTGCAAGACTTCATTTTGTTTTCTATTTTTTTCTTTAGTTCGTTTTATCATTTTATTTCTCTTTTAAATTACACTGGAAAATTACTTTGGAGATCAATTCATACTGATAGTTTGGGTTATGCCTGTGAATGTTGAAATACTCATTTAAGCTAGTTTCATATTATTTAAGCAAGTTTCATACTATTATTATTAATGAAGTTTGTTGCAGTGATGTTGGGTAAACATGCTAATTCTATTATAATCGGTTTACACTTAGCTGTCCATCCCTTTAAGTAATTATTTTTGACATATCGGTTTCACATAATAGCCCGGAATAACTGAACTAAGCATCCACCCCATTTGAGCTCCCAGCACCGTGCGTTAACACCCATACGATGGACCCCGATGTCGTACGGTAGTTTTTCTTTCTCTATTATCTTTGTTGGTTTATGTGTGAATAATTTAAAATCTTTGTCTGTTTCATGCTCTCTGTAATAAATATGAGACTATATGTTGATTTATCCCTCTAGCTGAGAAGATTTGGATTTATTCTCTTTCTTTGTTATGTGTGAAATGTGAGATGAGGGAGGGAGTGCATTTTGCTCCGATATAAGTTTTAAAATTGCAAGAAGGGGAGGTTAATATCATTTGCGTCTTTGCAATAGGCTCATTAGAAAATGATTAATATTATTTTACTTATTTTTTGGCCTATCGTGTTACAAGAGCAAGGTTGAAAGGTATTGGAAAAAAATCAAACTGATTGTTTTTTCTCTCACTACTTGATTAATTGAAATTGGAGTTAAAGATAGTTAGTTTGTAGAGTTAGTTTATTGACGAATTTATTTATCTTATTTACACCTCCTATTTTGTATATTGACTTTGTAAATAATTTGTAAGTTATATAGATAGTTTTGAGCTGCTACGGTTTTAATTTGGTGTTCAAAGTATCACGTTGCATCCGATTTTTTTTTGAATAATGGATTCGACAATTGTATGTCGTTATTTCCGAAAAATACAATCTATTGATGGAATACTTTGACCGTGTTATGACCTTGCGTATGACATTAATCACATTGTCATCACGCGCAAACCGGTTTGAGCACACCGATTCAATTAAATAAATCGATATTGTCACTTAATTTTTTCTCTTTTAATTAAAACAAATTAATTAATTAAATTTTGTCCAATTAGTTAATTAGCATTTATTAATTTTAATTAACTTGATTATTTAATTTTAATTAAATAATTTTGATAATTAATTCTAATTAATTTAATTAATCGATTCAATCGAACTTTAATCAATTAATTTTGATAATTAAAAATGGATCGACTTCTTTCACTATCACCATTTCGCATCATTTCAAAATCAAAAACCCATTCAATCTCACTCATAAGCGAAAGTCTTGGTCCAATGTCGAGCATTTTCATTTAAATCCGGTTAACCGTGAAAATTCAAGTCATTTTTCTAAACCAATACAATTTGTAAAGAATATTTTGTTATAATTTAATCTTGGGATGAAAAAGAATATAGGAAGCGTTCGCTTCACTATTTCTCAAGTACTCGAACGATTGGCGTACGCCATATTGCTCGAATCCTTGTCGTCCGATTAAAACCGTACCAAATTTGAATTCAAAACATTTCTTCTAAATTAATATAACCGTTAAGAACATGTCTTTTATAAATTTAATTTCAGATGATAAAAGATGGGAGGCGTTCGCCTCACCATCTCTCGAATAATTGAATGATTGGCGCTCGCCATATTGCTCAAATTATCGACTTCCAATTAAAATCTCGACCGTACAAATTCAAAATTATTTTCCCAAATCAATATAAATATTTTTACAATTTAAACCTCGGATGAAGAAGAATGGGAGGCGTTTGCTCACCATTTCTTTAATAATTGAATGATTGGCGCTCGCCATATTACTCAAGTTATTGACTTTCGATTAAAACACATTATATAAATTTGGATAAAGGAATAGGTGGCGCACGCCTCATTATTCCTAGAATAAGAAAGTGGGACGCGCACGCCTCACTATCGTGCATATTCGATTTCCGCAAACAAACTTTCCATAACAATTTATACGAAAATGGGAGTAGAAGGCGTTCGTCTTGTTATTCCTCGAAAGAATTGAACAATTGGTGTACACCACATTGCTCGATCTTTTGTCGTTCTTCCAAAATATCTTAAACACATTAAATTTCTCTGTTCTCGCCCCCGTGCGATCAAAACCAATGAAACAAAACATCTAACGTATTAATTCAACTTGTCACCCCCTTGTGACCAAAACTCTTTTCAAAAAGAACACTGTTTAATCCTTTCTAACGCGCACAACAAACTAGTGCTTAAGCCTCAACCGAGAGTAGACAAGCCAACGTTTAGCCTTTAGAACGCGATCTAAACAGTCGTTCATTAAAAGACACCAACCAACCGTAGTTCCCCGAACTACGAATGCTCTGATTTCCTTATTGCACCATAAGGATACGTAGGCAAAAGATTGTTGTATCTTCGCGAGCACACTAATAAAAAACCTATTTTACCCCCTTTCTGAGGTCTTCATCCATCTCTATTATCAATTCTAATCACTCGAAGAAAGCGAATAACAATCAACTAACATCCAAATAGCAAATTAGACTAAAAGGTTCCCGTTGAGTACAACAGACGTGAGGGGTGCTAATACCTTCTGTAACACCCCTTTTTCTACCCCAAATTATTTAGCATATAATTAGAGTAAATAAGCACGCATATAAAGAAAAGGGCATCACATCGACGTTTTCGAAACTTAAAACTTTCAAAAACCAACAATACACCTGGTCATTCAAAATAACACATTTCACTCATCATGAATATTCAAGCAATATGCATTCGCAGCGGAAAATAAATAATACTCATGTATTTCATAAGATGATCCATGTCCCATACCATGATCATCTTCGAATAAAATAAAACAATTAATGACATAAAGCATATCAAAATAAGATACGAGTTCAATACCACTAATCTACCCAGTGTTACATGACCAGAGCACTGACTCATTACCTAATTTCAAACTAAATACGGAACTCTCCAACTATTCTTGAGCGAGCTACCGTCCGCCTACTCCAGCAATACTACTCGGTAGTATCTGCACGATACCCATGTAAAGGTAACATTCAAACAGAAAGGGTGAGAATTCAAATCATTATGAAATAGCATAATAAGGCACAATGAATTAAAACACAATTTAAGAATTCATCACACTTGGTATAATCACATCAATAATATTAATCAACAATCATCTCACATATTTCAAACGTACATCACACTCACATCAATACATGCATTCAATGATCACATAACTATAGACGACTCAATGCAAGACAATGTGACTCTATGCATGTGGTACCGCAATGTGAACTCAAAGTTTCACCGCTTTCCGATTCAATATCTAGAATCCAAGCCACGCTTCCGATCCGGACAAGACCAAAGCCCTACGTCTGTTTCCAATGAAGGATCACCGCTTAAAACTACGCCTAATCCCAATTAAGGATTAACGTCTGCTACGTCTGTTTCCAATGAAGGATCACCGCTTAATACTACGCCTGATTCCAAGTAAGAATCAACGTCTGCTCATGTGAACCCACAGTTTCACCACTTCCACAATGAAGTCAACCATGTTATGAATGAATGCACACATACCAACACATATGCAATTAAGATCTATACCATCTTAACATTCCACATACCACCATAACTCACAATTGGTACATATACACATTCATCACCACACATCATCTATGATTACATATACACATCCATAACCAGAAATCATTCACAATCCAATAATGGTATACATACACATTCATACAATATTTTATTTTCATCATGATAAAATTCATGATATTTATAAATCACATAATATTTTATAACATGGAACAATAATAATAATCCTTTACGTTATCTTTAGTCATGTTATTTCACAATCAAACATATCAACCATGTTTAACACCCATCAAAATAAAATTCATAAAATTTGTAAGACGCATAATACACTATAATATGATATCATAATAATAGCCTTTTTCATTATCTTACCAATGCATCCGTCCGCATTCAAAACGGAGCTATAATGCTCAATTAATTCATTAATCTATCTTAATCAAGATTTGGATTAATATTTATTCATTGGATAAGTATTCAACAACAACCTCTCTAGCCTAGTGGTAAGGCATGTACAGTTTTAGGGAGGTCCTGGGTTCAAACCTTATTGGTGGCAAATTTTGTATAGACAGAAAATTAAATTCTGTTAAATTCTGTTTCATAACAGTGTTAACCGCTTAATTACTTAACACTCCAAGTATGGTTGCGACGACCATTATTCGAATACACTCTGCTGGGGAAATTTAGCTCCAAGCTAGAGAGAGTCAAGCCTAATTTAGTTGAAATTGCTATGAATGTTAAAATATTGTTTTCTTCCATAGACCACCTAATTTAGTTGAAATACATGTTGTGAGATAAGCTCCCTACCCGAGATTTGAGAAGAACTTAGAACCTGGAGTTGTGTAGTATTGAACCGAGGGGTATACACCTCATTGGGACAATACGAAGACTCTACCTAGAGTAGATCTGTTTGAAATTTCCATCATAATATGGCTAGCCCATTATTGCAAGTAAATTTTGAACATGGTCCGTGACACTAGGGACCTCGCCTTAACCCGAAGTCCGTCTTCATGACTGACGATTGTGTAGTATTGAACTGAAGGGTCTACACCCTATTCGAACAATACGAAGGTCCCACTTAAAGTAGATTGATTCAGAACTTTCATCACGATGTGGCTAGCCTATTATTGCGATGGGATGCTGAACATAATCCATGACTTTAAGTTCTGTCTTGGAAATGAACAACCTTAGGAGCCATCCTTTGTGTGTGGGGTAGAGAACATAAAACCTCCGTATAGGGTGTACCATATGATACTCATGATATCTTGGATCCTAATTATACATGCATTACATTTTCCTTGCATACAAATATAAAATTTCATGCATTCGCATTTCATCAGCATGGATTTCATATCATTTTCCAATACAAAGAAAACTCATCCCGTCCTTTTGCCAATTACTAGCAGGCTAATTTCCTGACACTCCTACTGAACCTTTGAGAGCTACTAAAACACAAAGGAGCACTGAGAACATAATCAAGTTGAGCTGAAAATGGATATGAACAACATGAAAGGAAAGGTAGACCAGATGTTGGAGGCTAGGCTAGCCCAATCAAAGAACAATTTTCAACATGGTGTCACAGAGAATGTTAGTTCCTCATCAGGATTTACTGTAATTACCAACCTAATGTATGACCCTCTTCCTGACTATAATCCTCCACAAGTGAATATTCCTACTCAATCCCAGTTGATGCCATTGACCAATCCTGATGTTGAAAGGCTTCACGCCCTTGAGGAGAGAGTCTGAATAATGGATGTGAATGACAATCTTAGGCATGATATGTGCTTAGTACCAGGCCTAGTAATCCCCCCGAAATTCAAATTACCCAACTTCGAGAAGTACAAAGGGGATAGTTGTCCAAGGCACCATTTGGTGATGTTCTTCCGAAAAATGGCATCACATACTCACGATGACAAGCTTATGATTCAATGTTTTCAAGACAGTTTGATTGGAGCATCGTTGAGCTGGTATATGAAATTGAAAAGAAGCCATATTCAGTTATGGGAAGACTTCGCCAATGCTTTTTTGAAGCAGTACAACTACAACTTGGACATGGCTCCAGACCGAAGGCAGCTGCAAAGCTTATCCCAACGATGGAGAGAACTGGAAGCCCAAGTGCAACCACCACTCTTGGATAAGGAATTGATTGACTTGTTTATGGATAACTTGCAGAGTCCTTACTTTGAAAGGATGGTAGGCAATGCGTTATCAGACTTCGCCCACTTAGTGACAATTGGAGAACGCATCGAGAGTGCCCTAAAAAGCGGAAGAATCCAAGGCGCCTCGAGCAGCCAAGCTAGCGAGACAGAATCCCTTAGCAATTCCAAGGACGAAGAGGATGAAACCAATGCAGTCATAACAGATGTTGGGTATTCGCATGGTGCACCAGCAAGACCTTATGATTCATTATCTTTTCAGCGCTCACCAGTTCCAAGACCACGTTATCCTTATAGGCAACCAGCAATGCCGAGAGCACCATACCAGCAACCATGGTCTGCTTCTTAAGCAATTCAACGATCTCGTGGTCGAGGATATCAAAATCAACCTTTGAACCAATCTAGGCCTCGAAATAATCTGGAAAGAAGGAATGCTCCTCTGGATCCAATTCCTATGTTATACAGTCAACTTCTGCCATATTTGATTCAAAGCTCGTTGGTGGATCCCAAATCTCTCAGGCCATTTCCAGAACCATACCCACCTGGATATGACCCTATTGTGCAATGTGGATATCATGCCGGGTCAATAGGGCACTCGACTGAAGACTGCAATGCTTTCAAAGCCAAGGTTCAACAGTTGATTGACAAAAAGTACATATCCTTTCCAGACAGAAACCTGTTGGTGCACGTCAACCTCTCGTCTGAATAAGTTTGAAGACTTCAAGGGAGTATCTCATAAGGCCAGTGGTTCAGACAGGAAGACATCCTTAACATTGGCAATCATTGGACTGATTTGTTTTCATTTCATTTGCATTTGTAATTTCTTTGTTGTTAAAAGCTACTTGTGTTTAAACATTGTTGTTTTAATGGTAATATTAATGAAGTAATGATGCATGTTTTGAAACAATTATCTCGTATTCACTCATTTTTCTTCTCTTATATAAACAAAATAAAAAATACATCCATGTTCTCCACCTTACTTTGCTTATCAAACTGTTGTTTTAGCGAAATTGGAGGGAGGATGACGAAAATAAAATACCCATAATTGTTGATTGTATGCTTTCAGATAAAATCCTGCTGATGATGTACATGCATTGTTTCAAATTCCCAAACACTGGAGAGATAAGGAGTTAATCCTTAGTCAACCACTTCGAGCCTAAAAGTAGGAGTTTCTTTCGGATCTACAAACCCTTACATTTAGCCTGGGGAAGGGTAGTGTTCAATTAATCTGACTATGCATTCAAATTACAAGATGAAATATCCCATCTGTGGATCAACTACATGACATTCTTCGCACACATCCTAAAGTGTCGAAGGAACCTTGAAAAATCAAAAAGTTATGACAGTTGTTCTTCAATGACCAATGACTTGGCATTCAAATTCTAAAAAAGGGAATCAATAAAAAAGCACGCTAAGTCGATACCCGAAAAGGAGACTTAGGCAAAAACCGGGGCAATCCCGATGGACTAAAGCTTCAAAAGCGGTCCAAGAAAAAACTAGGGATCAAGACAAAAAAAAATCTTAAGAGGCAATGAAGACCCTCAACAAAACAAAAAAAAAGATTCAGTGACCACCATACCAAAATAAAAGGGCCACTGACACCCAAAAACAAAATCAGGTAAGTGCCATTTCAAGCGAATCTTGAATCCTCATCTTTACACCGTCAAACTTTTTTATGAGTGTGTGTGTTAAATCAACTGAACGTAGGACTGGAGATCATCATGAAGAATGGGTGGGTTAAAACAAAATTTGAGCCTTACATCATTTGTTTCAAAAAACCGTGAACCATACCACGTTACAACCCTTAAAAGTTCTAATTGAAGTAGGGTTATTTCTGAAAGCATACTACAGCAACGTTGCGTAAACTGACTCCTATAGATTTGCTAATCTTCAACATTGATGTCATTATTCTCACTGTGTCTTTCACACTTTAAATTGCTAAATCAACATTATATTTGGACTCATGGTCCACTCATCATATATTATCACATCATTCAAATAAATTCTTTTCAAAACTTGCATGAGTATCGCATTAAAATTATCGTTTCTGAAAAAACAATTTTAACTCCAAGTCAGTACTTGACATCAGGGAAATTCCAACAATAAGGAACAATCAAAGGAACTTGGACATTCGTTCGTGCTGACCCGAATCAAGACCACCTCATAACCCATGAATCAGGGGCATGCCACCCAAAAACAGCAGTTGATCGGAGGAAGATTACTCCAGGAATCAGTCAGCCTGAAACAGTCTCTGAACATCTGTTAATCAGGGGAAAATCATTTCAAGAATCAATTGATCTATAGCAAATCATCTCAAGACTCTATTAACTATGGGCATATCACCTAGAGGTTTTATTGACCCAGGGCAAATCTCTTCAATCTTCAGTCAGGGTGAGTTAAGTCGCTTCAACGCTCATACCGGAGCAAGCTACCTCAATAGTATAGGAAAATCAACCACTCCAAGAGCCGGTTAATCAAGGAAAAATCTTCTCATGACTTAAAATTATGGGGCAAGCCATCTCCAAATTATGGTACAACTGCTTTCAAAATCCTTTTGAGGTAAACTTCCGTGAAGACCCAACAAACTGGGGGAGGATGAGCCATATAGGAGTAGGTCCTCTCCATGTTTTCAAGTTGTTCAAGCAAAATCTTTTTCGCACGTCATCAACTGCAGAGTTCAAGATGAGTGTTGGGGAATCATGCTATCACCCCATCGAATAACCTTTTGATAGATAAGAAGCCTTGTTGCAAAGAACCTTCTCTTCTAATACCCATGCAGGGGCATTTTGGAAACATACAAATCATTGCATAAATCATCCTCATGCATTAGTCATGTCGCTTTTCTCTAGCATAAAACCATGCATATCATATCATTTATCGGGCCTAACCCCATAACATTGAACCTGATATTGAAAAACATAGAAACACAAAATATGACACCAAAGCCCAACATCGCTTAGCCATTTGAAAGTCCAGTTCCCGTCTGGCAATTTATTTCAAAAGCCCAGTTCCTGTCTGGCAATTTATTTCAAGGTCCAGTTCCCGTCTGGAAATTTATTTCAAAGTCCAGTTCCCGTCTGGCAAACCCTTTCAAAGTCCAACTCTCATTTGGCATTTTATTTCAAAGCCCAGTTCCCGTCTGGAAAACCTTTTTCAAAAGTCCAGTTCTCGTCTGGAAATTTATTTCAAAGCCCAGTTCCCGTCTGGAAATTTATTTCAAAACCCAATTCCCGTCTGGAAATTCATTTCAAAGTCTAGTTCCCGTCTGGAATTTTTTTTCAAAAGCCCAGTTCTCGTCCGCCAATTTATTTCAAAGTCCAGTTCCTGTCTGGCAATTTATTTCAAAGCCCAGTTCCTGTCTGGCAATTTATTTCAAACCCAGTTCTCATCTGACAATTCATTTCAAAGCCCAGTTCCCGTCTGGTAATTTATTTCAAAGTTTAGTTCTCGTCTGGCAACTTATTCCAAAGTCCAGTTCCTGTCTGGCAACTATATCAAAAATTAGTTCTTGTACGACAAATTATTTGCCAAATACCAGTTCTCGTCTGGTAAATTATCTCTTAATACCAGTTCTCGTCTGTTAGGTCACCTATTTCGATACCAGTTCTCGTCTGGTAGTCTATTTTTCGTAACCAGTTCTCGTCTGGTAGCCTACTTTAAAAGTCAGTTCTCGTTTGACAAACAAAAACAAATTCAGTCTCGTTTGACATTTCAATTATTTTCACCAGTTCTCGTCTGGTAACATATCCTTCAAGTTCGGTCCTCATCTAGCAGTTCAATCTTCTTCACCAGTTCTCATCTGGCAATTCCCATTTAAAGTCCAACCTCATTGGCAATCAAGAATAAAACCCTGCAAAACATCCAATTACCTAGTTGCATTCCCACATGCATCACATGCATCATTTCATGCATAATTTTCCTGCCAAACAGGAAAATTCATCAAACACAATCCTATCAATCATCAGCATACCCATGCATAAGCACTTCTGTCGAAACATAAATTTCCTAAAAAATGAACAAAATTATTCACATTCATACATACACATCCTAAATATCCCAGCAATTGCATCCCTTCATGCATCTAATGCATCATCCCATGCATGGCATTGCCACCCAAAGTGGAACATCATACAAACATAAAATATCAAGATCCAGGGTCGTTCATATGTATCCCAGACTTTCCTCATTTAATTCAATAGAGTTATTACCCTGCATGTGCTCGTGGAATTATTTCTCAGCCAGTCATTCTTCAACTTTGTGATTGATAATGATATTCCCCAACATCTTTGCTATCATTGCTTCCCAAGCAGAGGTTACCCTAAAAAGTCTCTTATGAGCTTTTCCCCTGCAGAGCTTTGCCAGTAAACTTTTTCCAAAAAGAGTCTTATCAAAATATTTCTCCCAACAGACGAACATTTGAGATACTGCTTCCTTTACCTGAAGAATCTCATTTCTCTGTTTGAAATGCTGCTTCATCAATATGAAGAGTCTCATTCAATTTTTAAAGATACTACTCTAGTATCCGTGAAGAGCCTTAGATTCAATTAAGGTATCATTCTATTTGTCTGGAATATCTTAATTCTATCATATAAGATGCTGCTTCGATTCGATACAGAGAATCTCATTTTGCTGTTTGAGATGCTGCTTCATCAATATGAAGAGTCTCATTCCAATTTCTTTTAAGATACTGCTCTAGTATCCTTGAAGAGTCTTAGATTCAATTAAGGTATCATTCTATTTGTCTGGAATATCTTAATTCTATCGTGTAAGATGCTGCTTCGATTCGATACAGAGAATCTCATTTTGCTGTTTGAGATGCTACTTCATCAATATGAAGAGTCTCATTCCAAATTATTTTGAGATACTACTCTAGTATCCTTGAAGAGTCTTAGATTCAATTAAGGTATCATTCCCTTTTTCGGAATATCTTAATTCTATCGTGTAAGATGCTGTTTCGATTCGATACAGAGAATCTCATTTTGCTGTTTGAGATGCTGCTTCATCAATATGAAGAGTCTCATTCCAATTTATTTTGAGATGCTTCTCTAGTGTCCTCTAAGAGTCTTGGATTCAATTAAGGTAGCATTCCCTTGTTCGGAATATCTTAATTCTATCGTGTAAGATGCTGCTTCGATTCGATACATAGAATCTCATTTTGCTGTTTGAGATGCTGCTTCATCAATATGAAGAGTCTTATTCCAATTTCTTTTTGAGATACTGCTCTAGTATCCTTGAAGAGTCTTAGATTCAATTAAGGTATCATTCCCTTGTTTGGAATACCTTAATTCTATCGTATAAGATGATGCTTCGATTCGATATAGAGAATCTCATCTTGCTGTTTGAGATGCTACTTCATCAATATGAAAAGTCTCATTCAATTTTTTTTAACGATACTGCTCTAGGTATCCTCGGAGAATCTTAAATACGATCGAGGTATCATTCCCTTGTCGGAATATCTCGATTATATCATATGGGATACTGCTTCGTTGATACTCAGAGAATCTCATGCGTTCAAATCAAGACACTATTCTGCTGGTTTTCAGAAAGTCTTAGATACAGTTGAGGTATCATTCCATTATTGGAATATCTCGATTGCGACATCCAAGATACTATTCTGATAATTCCCAGAGAGTCTTAATTGTTTCATTTCACATTCTAATAACTTTTCTTATTGTATTTTTTTACTACATTTTCTTTCTGCATTTCTTCCTTGCATTTCAGAGGACAAAATTCAGGTCTTTTCGTATTTAATTATCTTCCACCATGAATGCACGAAGACTACTGTCATCCTTACCTTCTGGTTCAAGGTAATTAAATAGGGGCAACTGTCATACCCCAATTTTGTCCGAGCATTTTAGAATTTTCATAGATTTAATTTCATTTTCAATTTGCATCATATGTAAGCGTAACGTGCATTTCATCCTGAATAATTACTAAAATATCAGTCGAAATAAACTTTTGGAAATCGAGACAAATTGGTTAAATCATTCCTCAAATGCGTGCAAAATCAGCGGGTAAAAAATTTCGAAATCAAACTTATAGACGCCAATATTATTCATCTACGATTCGCGTAGTTTAACCTGGTATACTCGTTATATTTTTTGGTGACTTTTTTTCAGTTGCATTTTGATCCGTCCGATCCTTTTAACCAGTGAAAATTTATTTCAAAATTTAAAGAAACGTTGTATTTTTTCAATAAGTATATTTCGCGCTGATAATTTTAGTGCGTCCGATTTAATTTTTCGGGCAAATTTTCACCCAACATTTATTCGTTTCCAGTCATTTTGTTTTTATTTTTTCGCAAAAATATTCAAATTTATTAATTAGAATCTCCCTATTATTTAGTTGGAATATTGATTAGGTTTTTTTAAATAAACATATTTTCTTTGGTAATAAAATAATAATAGTAGTTTTAAAATGAATGAGTTTAATAACATTGGATTCCTTGTGAAATTTCCAGCTGGTACCACTAACCCCTCAAACGGTAATAATAGAAAAAAGCCAGGTAGCACTCTCTCTGCTCTCACGAGGACCGATAGGATAGCTCTCCCCACTAACCGCTCTTTAATTGGCAAATGGTGAGAATAAAAAGAAAAGAGAAGGAATACCTCGGGCTAAAAAAAAAATTAAAAATTAAAACAGACTCTCTCTGCTCTCACGGTAACCACCTCACTCTTTTTTACCTCTCTCAACATAAAACACGAAAAAAGACAGAAGAAAATTCTTCTTCATTTCCCTTCCTCTCCTTCTTCCAAACACAAACAACACCGCACCCTTACAACCATTCCGACGATGTCCACGTAGTCACTTCCACCCATACTCCATCCAAGATCCGCCTCCATCCGCTGTTAACCTTCGAACACCTCCACCGTGGATCCACCACCACAATTTAACCACAACCATCGCACCGCCGGCGAACCGACCTCAAATCCACTGGACAACACAACTCCTCCTACAAAATCCTCCGCCGACGAATCCGCCTATCACAACAATCTTCCTTCTTCCAACATCACACCGTTCACCTCTCCAAACCGACCAAACCACCGTTAGAACCTCACCGCCACACCACAAAGCTACTATTTCACCACTGCACGTGTTCGTCTCCGGTCACGCTGCAAGACTTCATTTTGTTTTCTATTTTTTTCTTTAGTTCGTTTTATCATTTTATTTCTCTTTTAAATTACACTGGAAAATTACTTTGGAGATCAATTCATACTGATAGTTTAGGTTATTCCTGTGAATGTTGAAATACTCATTTAAGCTAGTTTCATATTATTTAAGCAAGTTTCATACTATTATTATTGATGAAGTTTGTTGCAGTGATGTTGGGTAAACATGATAATTCTATTATAATCGGTTTACACTTAGCTCTCCATCCATTGAAGTAATTATTGTCGACAAATCGGTTTCGCATCATAGCCCGGAATAACTGAACTAAGCATCCACCCCATTTGAGCTCCCAGCACCGTGCGTTAACAGCCATACCATGGACCCCGATGTCGTACGGTAGTTTTTCTTTCTCTATTATCTCTGTTGGTTTATGTGTGAATAATTTAAAATCTTTGTCCGTTTCATGTTCTCTGTAATAAATATGAGACTATATGTTGATTTATCCCTCTAGCTGAGAAGATTTGGATTTATTCTCTTTCTTTGTTATGTGTGAAATGTGAGAAGAGGGAGGGAGTGCATTTTGCTCCGATTTAAGTTTTAAAATTGCAAGAAGGGGAGATTAATATCATCCGCATCTTCACAATAGGTTCATTAGAAAATGATTAATATTATTTTACTTATTTTTTGGCCTATGGTGTTACAAGAGCAAGCTTGAAAGGTATTGGAGAAAAAATCAAATACTGATTGTTTTTTTCTCTCCCTACTTGATTAATTGAAATTAGAGTTAAAGATAATTAGTTTGTGGAGTTGGTTTATTGATGGAATTATTTATCTTATTTACACCTCCTATTTTGTATATTGACTTTGTAAATAATTTGTAAGTTATATAGATAGTTTTGAGCTGCTACGGTTTTAATTTGGTGTTCATAGTATCACGTTGCATCAGATTTTTTTTAGTAGTGGATTCGGCAATTGTATGTCGTTATTCCCGAAAAATACAATATATTGATGGAATACTTTCACCGTGTTATGATCTTGCGTATGACATTAATCACGTTGTCATCACGCGCAAATCGGTTTGAGCACACCGATTCAATTAAATAATTCGATATTGTCACTTAATTTTTTCTCTTTTAATTACAACAAATTAATTAGTTAAATTTTCTCCAATTAGTTAATTAGCATTAATTAATTTTAATTAACTTGATTATTTAATTTTAATTAAATAATTTTGATAATTAATCCTAATTAATTTAATTAATCGATTCAATCGAACTTTAATCAATTAATTTTGATAATTAAAAATTGATCGATTTCTTTCACTATCACCATTTCGCATCATTTCAAAATCAAAAACCCATTCAATCTCACTCATAAGCGAAAGTCTTGGTCCAATGACGATCATTTTCATTTAAATCCGGTTAACCATGCAAATTCAAGTCATTTTCCTAAACCAATACAATTTCTAAAGAATATTCTGTTATAATTTAAACTTGAGATGAAAAAGAATATAGGAAGCGTTTGCTTCACTATTTATCAAGTACTCGAACGATTGGCGTACGCCATATTGGTCGAATCCTTGTCGTCCGATTAAAACCGTACCGAATTCGAATTCAAAACATTTCTTCTAAATTAATATAACCGCTAAGAACATGTCTTTTATAAATTAAATTTCAGATGATAAAAGATGGGAGACGTTCGCCTCACCATCTCTCGAATAATTGAATGATTGACGCTCGTCATATTGCTCAAATTATCGACTTCCAATTAAAATCTCGACCGTACAAATTCAAAATTATTTACCCAAATCAATATAAATATTTTTACAATTTAAACCTCGGATGAAGAAGAATGGGAGGCGTTTGCCTCACCATTTCTTTAATAATTGAATGATTGGCGCTCGCCATATTGCTCAAGTTATTGACTTCCGATTAAAACACATTATATAAATTTGGATAAAGGAATAGGTGACGCACACCTCATTATTCCTAGAATAAGAAAGTGGGACGCGCACGCCTCACTACCGTGCATATTCAATTTCCGCAAACAAACTTTCCATAACAATTTAAACGAAAATGGGAGTAGAAGGCGTTCGCCTTGTTATTACTCGAAAGAATTGAACGATTGGTGTACACCACATTTCTCAATCTTTTGTCGTTCTTCCAAAATATCTTAAACACATTAAATTTTTCTGTTCTCACCCCCGTGCGTTCAAAACCAATCAAATAAAATATCTAACGTATTAATTCAACTTGTCACCCCCTTATGACCAAAACTCTTTTAAAAAAGAACACTGTTTAATCCTTTCTAACGCGCACAACAAACTAGTGCTTAAGCCTCCGCCGAGAGTAGACAAGCCAACGTTTAGCCTTTAGAATGCGATCTAAACAACCGTAGTTCCTCGAACTACGAATGCTCTAATTTCCTTATTGCACCATAATGATACGTGTCAGGAGATTGTTGTATCTTCGCGAGCATACTAATAAAAAACCTCCTTTTTCCCCCTTTCTGAGGTCTTCATCCATCTCTATTATCAATTCTAATCACTCGAAGAAAGCGAATAACAATCAACTAACATCCAAATAGCAAATTAGACTAAAAGGTTCCTGTTGAGTACAATGGACGTGAGGGGTGCTAATACCTTCCCCTTGCGTAATCGACTCCCAAACCCGAATATGATTGCGACGACCATTATTCCATGTTTCAATGGTTTTATCGATATTCCTATCCATTCATTGGGATAAATAATGTTCGGTGGCGACTCTGTTCGAACATATTTTTTTCCGCGACCATCGCGTGGGATCGTATTTTTCGAGATGCGACAACATCTAGTACACAAACTCTATCTCTGAATCTTATCACACCATTCTCGTCAATTCTTAGCTCACCGCCTTGAACCTAATTAATCGACACCAACCGGTTAAGTATCCTAAGTCGATCTTCTGACCCTCTCTAGTCACTTCAATAACACCACTAGTCAGCTTTAGCATGCCTAACTTCACACTGTTATGAGTATTTTCACATACTAAACTCAAATCTCGAAATTGTTCAACCAACTCCAATTCTCGAACCATAAGCATCAACATATGAAATGACTTCCTACTTAAAGCATTGACTACAAAATTAGTTTTACCAGGATGGTAATTCAAACTGAAATCATAATCTTTCAGAAATTCGAGCCGCCTCATATGCCTCATATTCAAATCTTTTTTTATCAAACAAATACTTCAAACTCTTGTGATCACTAAACACTTCAAATCTTAAGCATAAAAATAACAACAACTAATTTTGAATCATGTGTAGGATAATTCCTCTCATGGACCTTTAATTGTCTAGGAGCGTAAGCCACAACCTATTCATTCTGCATCAGCACACCACCCAAACCCATCATCGAAGCATCATAGTTCACAATTAAAGACTCACTTGAATTTGGAAAAATCAATACTTGAGCAGACACCAACTTCTTCTTGAGTTCTATAAAACTTTATTCACATAAAGTATCCCACACACACGTTTGACCCTTTCTATCCAAATGTGTCAAAGGCATCGCCAACTTCGAAAAGCCTTCAATAAACCTTTTGTAGTAACCAGCCAAACCTAGGAAACTTCTAATCTCAATAACAAACTTCGGAGTTTCCCATTGTAACACACCATCAACTTTCAACGGGTCAACAACAATACCCTCGCTAGAAATTCCATGACCTAAGAAACACACTTCTTTCATCCAGAACTTACACTTAGATAACTTTGCATACAACTTTTACTCTCTCAATGTTTGCAACACAATTCTCAAATGTTCTTCATGATCTTCCTCTGACTTAAAATATACTAGAATATCGTCGATGAACACAACAACAAAATGATCTAAGTATGGATGGAATATTCGATCATGTTACTCCATGAACACTCCAGGCGCATTAGATACACCAACCGACATCACTAATACTCGTAATGACCATACCTCGTTATGAAAGCAGTCTTCGGAATATCCTCTGATTTCACTCGAATCTGGTGGTAACCTGAACATAAATCAATCTTGCTTAAAACACAAGTGTCAACTAACTTATCCATCAAATCATCAATCCTCAGAAGTGGATACTTGTTCTTGATATTCAATTTATTCAGTTGTCAATAATCAACACATATCATCATGCTACCATCCTTCTTCTTAACTAACAACATTGACGCTCCCCACAGTGAAACAAACGGTCGGACAAACCTCTTCTCAAGCAACTCTTCCAATTGTTTCTTCAGCTAGCTCAGCTATAAGCCATCGACACAGAACTAGTACCAGGTAATAATTCTATAGCAAACTCCACCTTGAGTTCTAGCAGAAAATCAATGATATCATCAGGAAACACTTCAGGAAAATCACACACAACCATAAACTCTCCCATCATAGCTTTACTATCGATCCCCAAAGCATAAAACATAGTGAACATCTGTGCCTCCTCTTTCAAGAATTCTTCTACTTGATTAGCAGATATGAACATCAACTCTCCATCTCCTTACACTTCTGGAATTATCACAATCTTAGCAAAGTAGTTAACATGAACACTGTTGAACTCCAACCAGCTCATCCCAAGGATAACATCAAGTTGACTCAACTGTAAATAGACTAAGGCCATCGCAAAAATTTGCCATAAATAGTCAATGGACGTTTCAAACACACCAACGAAGTAGTTACTGAAGCATTGGGTGGGGTATCAATAACCATACTTCCAACCATAGAAGATAACTTTAAATCCAAACTCTTAGCACAATCAAGCAAAGTAAAAGAATGTGTCGTACCCATGTCAATAATAGCAATTAGAGGAATACTATTGATAAAACATGTATATCGAATCAACTTGTCAGCACTGGTAGTCTCTATCCTAGACAAGGAAAAGACATTTCCTCTATCTTGAGCCTTATTCGATTTTTGGCAATTAGTACTAATATGCCCTTGCTCTCCATAATTGTACCAAGTCACAACATTACCCTTACAATCAATGATGAGATGCCCTGTCTTCCCACACTTGTAACACTTTTTCTCAGCACTGGAGCACTCATTGGCACGATGACCTATCATAGGGTACCTATAACACTGGACCAAAGCAAGAGCTCCTCCCGCATATGGCTTCTTCTCAGCTGTAGCTTTCTACTTCCCTTTGTCAACAAGAGTCACATAAGGCTTTCTTTTCACTAATACTCTTGTAGTGAGCAGACTAGGCTTTGCTATCCTCATCATAAATTCTACAGAGTGAACATAATTTCACTAACTCTTCAAACTTTGCAGCATACTCTACAACCGTCAAATTTCCTTACTTTAACTCAAGGAATTCAATTCCTTCTTGCTACGCACATCCTCAGGGAAGTACTTCTCCAGAAACTGCACTCTGAACACAACCCATGTAACCTCAATACCGGCAACCTATAGTCTCTGGTGTGTGTTATACCACCAATCCTCGGCTTCCTCAGATAACATGTGAGCTCCAAACAATACCTTCTTCTCTTCAGTACACACCCATCACTTAGAAAATCTTTTCAATCTCTTTCATCCATGTATGAGCACCCTCCGGGTCATACCTACCCTTGGACATCGGTGGATTATTCCTATAAAATTTCCCAAGACGCGGAACTCATCATCAGCCTGATTCTACTGCCCATACAACGCCTAAGCCATTGACTCCAAAGCATCAGCAATTGCACGATTATTTCTTCCAACACTTTTGCACATTATCAAACAAACATTAAGAAACAATGCATCGACGGTGCACACACACATGTTGTATACTAGGGAACAATTATCAAGTAAAATCCTAGTCGGACTGACGGACCTGCTATAATACCACTATTGTAACACCCTAACCTTGAAAGTTAAATAACAAGCATTATTTGCTGATTAAATTGTTACCAACTTCAAAACATCTCAACTTTATTCAAATAGCAGTGGAAAATCAAATTAAAACACTCAACCAAATCATGTTTGTTCTCAACTTCAAAATAATGTCAGAAAAACTCCTCAAAACATTAATTTGAATTGAACAATTAAAACAAATGACCCAACTCCGATAATACATGATCAGAGCATTAACCACTAACTAAACAACGAAACTAAAGGGAAATAACTTCAAAAGCTATCTTCCACTCACATTAGCAACTTTTAATCTTAATTATCTGCAAGATGTCCATGGTGGATAACATCAAAGAATAGGAGCGAGAATTCATATCAATAACTTAACAGCATAAATTGAAAGGTAGAATTCAAGCATCTACATGGTCAACAACAATCACACACATCATTCGCACACCAAATCCATCAACATATACAACAATCACATATTCATCATTTAATTATGCAATGAAATTCTCAACTTCAACTAGAATCATACGCATGTGGTACCATATCATCATCAATTGTTTCACTCAGGAATTAGGTTCACCCTGCTCGGATTCAAGACAAATCACCAATCCACCCTGCTCGGATTGCAACTTTCCTCTTTCATTAACAACAACAACAACATATGAATGCATGTCGTAACACGTCAATGCAATAATAAGATAATGTTTAAAGTCCATTTCCGACAATAAACAAAATATGCATTGACCAAACAATAATAGTTCCCCTCCCAAACTATCATCGCACAACAACATACTCATCATTCAACAACATAAATCATCCTCATACAACAACACATCATCATCACAACTCACATCAATTAACACAACATCACCATCAAGCATGGACATATCCAACCGTCATTAATTAACTCACAAGTTCGATTAAAATTATATTTGATCATAAATCATACCAAATATCATTCTAAACAGAAATTAGCAGAGCCTAAAAGTACTTAAAACATCTACAAAAGTCGAAAAAATGGAATCTGCCATTTATCATAATCGAAACAAGTATTTACACCCAATTAAAGATCATGGTAGGTTATCCATCATGGTCATGACGCCCTCCATGGATATTACAACACACACACACATGTCACCTGCGTGATGACCAACTCCAAACTGAGTCTGGGTTTCATGACGGGTTACCCGTCATCGACCTGCAAAATGAAGAATTTCGTTTTTGCTATGGAGTTTACATCAGAACTCCGGTTTTTCAGTCCAGGTACTCTAATTGATTAGAAAATAATAGGAAATCAACATATTAACATCACTCAACCTATATTTATCAATTAGCAAGCATAATCATCAATGATTCTCCACTTTTATCATGATTCCAAAAACCTTTGAAACTAACCAATGGTGAAAACATATTGACACATCAAAATATAAATTATCCCACACACATGCACATAAATTTCATCATGAAAAACATATTACAACACCAATTAATTACCAAATTTCAGACTCACATATAAACACAATAAAACATGCATAATCATACAAAGCCTATTGGAGATTAAGCACTCTTCAATTCTACCCCTTAAGCATATACCATTTATTGAATTCATTCTCCCCTTACCTCAATTTCTAGCAAGCAATTTGAATTTGAATCGGTTTGAATGTTCTCCTCTCACTCAAATTTCCAGGTTCTCTCTTTTCCTCTAGCCTCTTTTTCAAAGTTTCTACGTGCTGATAAAAAAAATCTTAAACTTAGGGTATGTTCCTAATTTATATCATTAGAGTTAATCTAGTTGAAATTACAAATTGATTTCTCACTTACGAACATTCTCTATCTTTTCTCCCATATATCTCTCATGATTCACACTTTTGCCCCAAACCTTCTATTTTCCCATTTTAATTAAATAATTTAATTAAAATACTATTATTTAATTATTAAAATAGACTCTAATAAATGTATCCCACCTCTACCATTCGCTAATCACTCTCCACACTCCAACCTCAAGGTCACACACCCCTAACATCCATATTATTTTAATTATTGCACATAATAATTAAATTAAAATAAAATAAAAGCACGAACCAACACGTAAAATAAAAATTATAAAAACTAGGGTGTTACTTATATCATTGGCCGAAATAAATTACTAAGCCCAAAAAGCTCAGTGGTCTTGGGATCCGGAAAACAAGAGAGGTCAATACTTCTATGTTGGATAAGCTAGTTTAGGGTCTCCATCCGGATTGTGATTCTCTACGGGTCCAAGTTTTGAAGCATAAGTACACCAGTGAGGAAACTTCTACTTGGAATGCAATTATGAAGCTTTTTTTGCTCTTAAAGATGACTTTGAATTCAGATTGAGGGATGATAGCTCCTCTTTTTGGTTTTCCAATTGGTCCGAGATAGTGAAATTAGCGGATTAGGTTCTCTATATGAATATCCATGATCTAGAAGTGCGAGTGAATGCTGTTTAATTAGACGAGAATTGAAACTTTAATTCATTATATACTAATATTCCTGCGGTTTTTTGTGACCGTCTGTAAGCACTTCTCATTTGTTTGAATTCTCTGATACCTGGCCGGTTAAAATGGAAAGGAAATTTAGATTGTATCTCTACTGCTCGAGATGGTTATAACTTGCTCAAGAGGCTTGAATTTGTTCATAATACAACTAAGAATAAATCTTGGAAGTGGGTGTGACATATTCCTACTCTTAAGAATGTGAATATCTTCCTTTCGACAACTTTACACAAATCCCTTCCTACAAGATTGATGTTGTGTCATTATGGTATGCAACAAATGGATCTATATCCTATATGTAATCGGAACATTGAGACGACTCTACACTTCATAAGAGATTGTGAATTTTCTACTCGCTTTTGAAAATTAATTGTCTTCTCGGAGCCATTATTCTTCCAAGGGGATGATAGTTTATATGATTCGATTAGACACAAGATTAATGATGCCTCTATGTTTTTGGTTGTTTGTTGGTGGTTGTGTCGTGCTATGAATAAATTATGTCTTGCAAATGAAATGGTATCTTCCTATACTTTGAAACTTATCACATTGAATTATGCAAATATGTTAGCTAAATATTTTCTCAAGCATCATCTGTCTCAGCCAATGATAATGATCATATGGAATGCATAATATGGTAGTAATATGATTTTGAATGTTTATGGTTGTAACCTCGATAGTCCTTGTGTCTCGGATTTTGATGGATTGATTTAAAATGCTGATGGAGCTTGGCTTCATGATTTTGTATATAATATCGTTATTCTAACATCCTTAATGTTGAGATCATGGACATATATCATGGTTTACGTATGGCGTGAGAATTTGGCATCAAATACCTTATGTGTTAAATCTGCTATCAAACTTATCTCAGAGTGTGTTAATGTTTGACATCACTAGGCCGAGATTCCTCACAACATTAACGAGCTTCTCTCTAGGGAATGACGAGTTCAAATATGTCATACTTTTAGGGTGGGAAATACTTGTGTTGACTATCTAGCAAAACATGATACTGATAATGATGCAGTGAACTGGTCTTTTATGGAGAATCCTATAGGAATCATCACTCTCTTGTTACGTGATGTTCGTGGAATTTTATTTTCTCGATAATTTTCTACTTTTTTTTTCTTTTCCTTTTTACACTTCTACCAAAAAATAATAATTTTCATCCATACGAGGCTACGGCTAAGATTAGTTAATTAAATTGAATTCGAGTCTTCAAATTTTAATTAAATAAGATTTTAAATGTAAATTGAAGTTTGAACTTACAACATTGTTAAAAATTTAGAGAAAAAATTGCTTCAGCTAGACATGAGGACCTGCAATATCATAGTTTGAAGGGAATAGATACAAAAAAAACACAAAAGAGCATTAATATGGTGGAAGGACATACATATGGTTTTCTTTCATAAAGAGGATGATTCTAAATGTTTTTCAAGGAATGTGAAGTACAAAGTTAGCTCAGGGGACATAACTATGTTTTGGCATATCAAGTGGATAGGAAATGCATCACTGCTCTACTTCAACTAACCAGAAGGCTAGAAGAAAAGGTGGCAGAGATGGGGAAGATGACTCAATGTGTTTGAGGTTAGGATCTCAATCTCAATGATGAAAGTTGGACTCAAGGTGAAGAAAAAGCAATAAACTAGTTAGCTGAATTGAAAGAACTACTTTCACATGTGCAACCAGACGAGGAAAAATAAGACATGGTAATATGGAGCCCAAACCAAGATGTGATATTCAATGTCAAAAGTTTATATGACAAACTAATGAAGTGGGAAGTAGATGATAACTTGGAAGTGGAAAGGAAAGGTGTATTTAGGAGAATTCAGAAGACAAACATTCCATCAAAACTATTTTTTTTTTGGATGGAAGGTGATGCTAAATAGGCTGCCAACACAGGATCAACTTGCAAGAATGGGCATTCTTCAAAATGAACATGACAGGATATGCATAATGTCCTTCAAAATAGAAGAAAACTTGTCTCGCTTGTTGTTTCAGTGTGGTATTAGCAGGAAGACATGGATCTTGATTTACTCATGGCTCAAAATGGATGATTTAAGATTTAAGGTGTGAGGCACTACTTTCAATTTACACAAGCTCTACAATAAAAGGTGAAGAAGAAAAAGTTAAGCTTATGTTGGCTATCAACTGTTTAGGGTACATGGACATTAAGAAACAACATAATGTTCAATAATAAGCTCTATGATGATAACTGATTTTTTTTAATGTAATTTCCTATATTTTAAACCTTTTTTAATAGTTTTATCAGTTGAATAAAAATAAAGGACATCAATATGGTTCATAATTTTAACTTTATGATTAAATTTATAACTTGTATGAATTTTTTACTACCAAATTTCTTTAGTTTTTTGCTATCATCTGAACAATAGACTGCAAAAGGAAGCAAGCCACCGCAATGCACTGGTTTCTTGCGGAAGACGGCTAGGAAAGTAAGCAAGAAATATGAACTTGAGGAATCCCTTCTCCTTCACGATATTCTGAATTTGTAATGTGATTTTCTATCATGTTTAGATTAAATTTTCTAGGTTATGTCATAGATGAACCTATTGTGAATTTACTTTATCAATGTAACATATCGTGTTATTTTATTATAATTTCTCATTTATAAATTTTTCTATTATTTCCCGTGTTCATTCCTCTTATAAGTTGATGAGTAGATAAATTAATTTAAATAAATGTTTGACCACCAACCCTGGAAATCATCATTGGAACTAAAATAATTGTTCTATAGTATGATGGTTTTAGGAATGTTTATTGTGACTTAAGAAATTAGTGTGGGTTCCTACTTTCAATAACATTAACCTTTCTAAGAAATTAAGGGCTTCTGATTTGAGAAAATTGGCTCTGAGGCAAGAAATTGGTCTTAGTCTAAAATGCTAGTTTGTCGTAACACTAGAGTGATAATTATTTAAAAAATGCTTGTTTGACAACAGTTTAATATACTTGCTAAACCTTGATTTTGCTACTGCAAATTGTTGATTAGTTTAAACAAGGCAAATTTTATTTTTCGTGGGTTATAATTTTTTTTATTTTTTCTTGTACTTTTTATTTCATAATTAAATAAAAAATACCAAAAAAATATATTTTAATTTGAGTGCTTCATTTTTTATTTTTGCATGATTCTAAGGTATTTTATGTTTGTGTATGTGAGTTGAAGGATCTATCATATTTTTGTTTGATTTGAAAATTGAGAAGACCACACAAAAAAATAAGAAAACAACTCAGTTTGCTAGGCAATGGGAAGAAGAAATAAGAGCATTTTTGGTCCAACTTCCATTAGACGAAGAATTCATCATAAAAAAAATTGATATGGGAGAGCCACACTTGCATACCTTGAACATATAAGGTAGAAGGACCAACCACGGGTGAATCACTCGCATTTTCCAACTGGTGAACCATGTTTTCTTTTATATCAAACAGTCAGCTCTTGTAGATCTCAAAGACACAAAGTATAATAAAGGAATTGATCTAGATCCAAATGTACATCTCAGTATATTCTATGAAACTTGTTCATTTTTTGTCCACCTAGAATAATTGAAGATCAAAAGCATTTAAGATTGTTCGCTTTCACGCTAACTGGAAGAGAGAAATACTAGTTGAGTGTCATGTCAAATGGTGCCATCCGTACTTAGGATAATCTCAAAGAGAAGTTTTTAGAGATGTTCTTTCCAACCATAAATTCTAGGACAAGATGCCATACATAACATATTTTGAACAAGACGAGGCTCAATCTCTGTGTGATTCATGGGAAAGGTTTAAATTATTGTTAAAGTGATGCCAATCAAATGATTTAGATAACACGGTACATGTATACAATTTAAGACTGTTTTTAAGAATTCAAACTCATATGCTCCTTGATTACTTAGTTGGAGGTACAATGAGTACCAATCCAGAAACTAAAGTGAATGAACTCGTAAAGATAATGACCCATAATGAATATCGGTCACTCATTAATTGGGATGGCAAGAGGAAAGGTAAGCTAGAGCTTGAAAAATATATAATTCATTATTAGTAAGTCATAAGCAAATGGTTGCACAAATAGAAGCTCTCACTAAACAACTAGAAACTTCAACCATGACATAATTATCAGCTCAACAAGCTTAAACTCTCATATGTAATTTATTTGGATTTGGATGTTCAAATGGTAATTGTGTTCTTGAAGGTGTACGTGGTGGGATTTCTGAATGCAGGATATTGGATTATCCAGACTCAAATTAAAATCACTAAAAGCATGAGTCGCCACCGAACTTTATTATATCCAAAGAACATGGAAAGGGAAAATATCGATAAAATCCTAAGAAAGAGATCTAGGTAAGCAAGTTGGTTATGGGAAGGGAAGGTGTTAGGCACCTTTCACATCCTTGGTACTCCAAGGGAACCATTGATCATATATTGTTTGCCTTATTATGGATTTTAAAAGAGAGGTGAGTGAGTTAAAAAGAATAAGAAAAAGGAAAGGGTGAGGTTGTATTTTTTAATTATGCTTGCAAAGATTTGTGTGAACATCTCATGCCTATGTACCCCCCAAGTGCAATGAGGGATTAAAGCTTCATAGTTCACCTAAAAGGTTGTTTTTGATTGATTTTATTAGAGAAAGTGATAATAATCCTTCTCATTTAAGAGAATTTCCATTATAGATCATTTGATTCTTGTTTTCTCTTTTTGTGGTCCACCCTTGTGGCCGGTTAATTGCGAGGCTAAAAAGACACTCGGCTTACAACATTGGTTAGGGGCTTGGTGTATGGACCAAGTAAATGTGGGGGTTAAAAGTAAAGTGAATTTTGTGTTTTTTAATATTTGATTAGGTTAAAGTCTTTATTAGGTGTTTTACAAAGTGTTTTAACATGCAAAGAAGGTGGTTTACTAAGTTATGGACAAAGGATGGTGAAAAGTTTTTCATGCAAGAAAGTAACTTTAGTTCTGAATGGTCGATTTTAGGTTGATTTTAGGTTGATTTTAGTTTTAAGGAATTAAAGCATACAAACTCTAACATACCCTTAATGCAAAGCCCAATACCCCTATCTAAACATAATATCTATAGTATCCTTATTACATCCATTTGAAAATCAAAAAAGATAAACTAGTCCTGAGGTGATATTTCCCTTCCACACATGGAATCTCAAAGACAAATAAAAAGAAAAGATAGGAGCAAATGAGCAAATTAAGAAACAAGGAAACTATTGGTATCTTGTTGGTCTCACTTGATTTGGATTGTCTCTTCCTCTTTGTAATTTTATTTTTCACCATTTTTGAACAAAACACTCTTGAATGTAACAAGAAGAGAAACAATGCTAATGCAGTGACTTAACAAAATTTAAACTATAACTTAGAATTAAAATTGTTAGTAAACTTCAAAATATGAAATGGAGAAGTGTGAGTCCAGAATGACATATATTTTTTTGGATATTTTTCTCATGTAAGGAATGACACATTTGAATATGATTATCAAGATAAGTCACAAATGGGATGCAAACTAAACATGCTTTCTACATAAAATGAAATGAAAATGGGAAAAGGTCCAAATGCAAAAACACTTAACATGTGAAATGACACATATTAAGGTCAGAATCAAATGCAATTGAAACACATCATTAATAATGTAAGTTGACAAAATGAGAATCAAAAAAATGCTTGAACATTTAACCAAAAGTGCAAGATATAAACATTTAACCAAAAGTGCAAGATATAAACATTTAACCAAGGCATGCTAGCAAGGTATAAACCCTAATCTACAACATGCTTGAACATTTAACCAAAAGTGCAAGATATAAACATGATATCAAAAAAAATTGGTAAGATAAACTGAAACAAAATTATATGGCCAACCAATAATGTTCATGGATTGCATTTATGATAAGTATCAAGCAAGTTATGGTGTTAATCATACAATGTATCACTTAAACTTGCCCAAACTAGGTCAAATCAAACATGAAATTGAATGAAAATGAAAATGAAAATGAACTAAAAATGCAAAGTGGTTAGAAGAAAACATGTTCTAAAATTTCATACCAACATCAATATGAAAACACAAATCAAGCATTTAAATTTGAGGTCCATTCTAAAGTCAAAAAACTAGCAAAAACATCAAAATCAAAAGACAAATGAGAAGTAAGTAAAAAAGGGTTCAAATGAAACAACTTCCAACATAAGAAAGTCCCAAAATATCATATTGAAACTAGGGGTGCAATCATTTCACATTGATCATGCATCATGAACAAGTTACTACTTGAACCAGGCAAAAAGGGGCAAAAGGAAAACCCTAATTTTGAACTTTAAGAAATAAGCTTCAAATGAAAAACTGTTCAACACAAAAGATGTCACCAATCACCTATGGAAACCAAAAATGTAACTATATATCATTTATGAACCACTTTGAAACACTTGGGATTTTCAAACTTTGGAAATAAATGAATAATAAACCCTAAGATCAAACTAAGTGAAACATGCTTTAAAATAGAAAGCTCAAAAGAAGAAAAGTGTCACCTATTGCATAAGGATAATTCACAAATTTTTTGGGATTTTTATCATGTAATATGAAATTAATATGATTTAAATACATTATAAATAATACATAAAAAGAAAAAAAAATGATTTTTAATTTTCTATTGGTCAGAAAAATAAACAAAAATCATGTTATGGAAGAGAAAATTATTCCCAACAACTTTTATGTTGGACATTTTTTCAAATTCCAAATGGTTTGAGAAAGATTAAATAAACAAAATAAATAGAATAAATAACAAAAATAATAAAAATGTAATCCACTGGAAATTAGGGGAACAAGGTTTATGGTAAGCAAGCGCGCAGATCCGTCCCTTTTCCTCATTAATGAGGTGACTCAGTGTGAACCACTAGATCAAATGAAGACACATCATAGCGTGTGTTTCTTAATGCATAGGAACACAAACAGATTTCAAAATTTGGAGGGACCACACATCACACTCCCATTGGTCCAATTTGAATTTTGGAGAGAGGGACTTGTGGTCTCCTGAGAAGATGACCGAACCACCATGGGCGGTGGCCGGTTTCTGGAGAAAATGCAAACAACTACAAAATAAAAAACTCAAAAGAGCAAAGTTGCTCAAAATTTCATGGCGAGCAAGATGATGGGATCTAAAATTATTTATGAGCAACCAACAATGCAAATCGAACTTGGTACCAAAATGAAACCCTAAACTACAAACCAGAATTAAAGGCTACTCAGTTCATGAAAATCCAATTAAATGGTACAATGATCATCATAAAAAGAATTCAACAACATGGTATCAAGAAATTTAAGATTTGGTTCAAGTTGTATAACTCTTGAAGATCACTCGAATGGATGGCGTTAGAGCATTGTTTCTCCCTCCACATGTCACTATTCTGCTTGCTTCAAGTTGTCACACCTCCACCACACTTCAGAGAACCTTATTGAGCCAAAGGAAAAGCTTGAAGGTGCTTAAGTTTTGAAAACCAATTCAAAGTTCAGAGGTTCAAATGAGAAATTTTACAGAGGTTCAATGGATATCCCAACTTCGAAATGGCAATGTGTAGCAAACTGAAAAATACAGTGCGCAAAAAAACAACCGGCGAAAGAAAATGACAGAAGAGTCGCCACCGTGCGTTATTCATCCCAAAGGAGGGAAAGGAAACGCTCGAAGTAAACCTGAAAAAGGAAAGGACAAGACGGGGTCTTGCAACCAAATCTTGGGTTCGGGAGTCGGTTATGCGAAGGGAAGGTATTAGCACCCCTACGCATCCGTAGTACTCTACGGGATCCACTTTTGTAGTTCTTATCTAAAGGGTGTGGGTTTATCTAACGTATCTCATATGAATATGAGAATCAGAGTCTTCGTAGCTCGGCTGACCTATGGGTTGGGTAATTGTGCTCGCTAAGACATCGCGTCTTATGCCTACGTATCTCATCTGGCCTGAGAATCAGAGCAAAACGTAGTTCGGCTAACTACGGGGTTATGGATTGGGTTTTGGACGAACGACGTCACTACGCAATCTACCGGATGCTCGACCTTTGGAGACTTACTCGCCTGTAGTAGAAGGAGTTAACGTGTTGCTTTGGGTTTTAGGGTTTGGGATGCTCAAGGGCAAAAAGGCAGTCCTTGACGAAGGAACCGCGCTACCTGCAGGGATACGAACACATACAAAACAAACATGTATAAAGTAAATGTGCCAACAAGGGGCTCAGAAGTAAATAAACAAAAGAAAACAAATGCCTCTTATCGAGGTCTTCCAGCTAAGAAAACGATAAAATGCGGAAAAGAGGTAAAAGTACTACACGGATAAAGATCCGAAGTAACAGCAATTAAAGGAGTAAGAAACCCAGGGATCTCCCAAGCTAATGCCATCAAAGAAAGGTGAGTCAGTACAGGTAATCGGAATGAAACCTACAGAGGGTATCCCACAAATAAAGTGGGAAAACCACGCAAACCATCTCTGCAAGAGTCTGTGAGCCCTCAAAAAAACTCAACAAAAGGGTTAGTGAAACACGATAAGCATTTTTTTCATGGATAACAGCATGGTTTCAGAAACCTCAAACCCTGTGGCATACATTTCAGAAATCATGTGATTAAACATTCAAGGCATAGGTTTCACCCATTCATGCATAATTAAACCCGTGGGCAAAAACATAATGAAATTCATCCATCATACCTCATACATTCAGATGATCCAAATTAAGAGCATAAAATCATGGGAATGAGGCAAACCTGATGGGAGAGACCGGTTGAAATCAAATGGCACGGCTGGGTTTGCAAGGCAATGTTAGGGTTTGTGTGAGATGAAAGTGTGTGAGTCAGATTGAATTTTTCAGAGCTGCCTAGGGGTTGCTCTGAGTTCTCTGTCAGGTTTCTCTTTAGGTTTTGTCAAGGGTTTTGTTTCAAGGAAACCTCAGAGTATTTTGCTTCTCTTCCTTTTTCTGTCTGATCTCCCTCTTTTATAACCTGATTTTCATGGCTTTATGGGCTCAAATGAGAGAGGTCCAAGTCCAAGTTTTTTCTATTACATTTTATTTATTTATTTTATTATTATTTTTATTTATTTATTTATTTATTTATTTTCGTTTTATTTTTTTTTTTTTTTTTTTTTTTTTTTGGATCTAATTCTGATTGATATGATGAAATGCAATATGAAATGCTAAATGAATGCATGAATGAGGAGGGCAAATTTTGGGGTGTTACAGCTGCCCCTATTCAATCATCAGCTAACCCGAGTAGGATGAAAGCGAACAGCTTATCAGACAAACGGGGTGAGCTGTGATTGAATACCAAAGACAGACCGAAAATTTGCGCTCCGAGAACACCACAAAAATGCTGAAATACACCGCGCTGTTTATTTTTCTTTCGATCCTCTGGCTGGATCTGAATCAGTCTTCTGGCTTAATCTGGAGTTTTGATCCTCTAGCTGAACTTATACTCAATTTAGTCCTCTGGTTGGATATTAATTTTGATCCTCGGGCTGGATACGATTTTGATCTTCTGGCTAGATCTTCTTCGATCTTCTGGCTAGATCTCCTTCTGGCTGAATCTATTTCCTTTGATTCTCTGGCTGAATCTACTTCGATCTTCTGACTAGATCTAAATTGTTGCGATTTTCGATCTTCTGGCTAGATCTTCTTTGTTTCGATTCTCTGGCTGAATCTACTTCGATCTTCTGGCTAGATCTGGATTGTTTTGATGATAAATTCCCATCATTAGGATCCCGCATCTGAGGCATGCGCTGGTTGACCCTCTTTTAACATCTACACCCAACCTTCATATTAGATATGCAGCTTCGAGAATATTCCACTTTTGGGCTTCGTACATATTCTTCGGGCTAGAACATGTTGTAACGACTCCTCAATTGGGCTTGCTGGGGAAATAAACCTTGTAGGCGACTTCACTGGGGAATCTTCAAATTGAGCCTTAGGCTGGCTTACTGGAACACGATTCTCAGGCTGAATCTTCGAAATGACCCTCAGGATGGAACACTGGAACACGATTCTCAGGCTGAATCTTCGAAATGACCCTCAGGCTGGATCACTGGAACACGATTCTCAGGCTAAATCTTCAAAATGACCCTCAGGCTGGATCACTGGAAAACGATTCTCAGGCTGAATCTTCGAAATGACCCTCAGGCTAGATCACTGGAACACGATTCTCAGGCTGAATCTTCAAAATGAACCTCAGGCCGGATCACTGGAAAACGATTCTCAGGCTGAATCTTCGAAATGACCCTCTGGCTGGATCACTGGAAAACGATTCTCAGGCTGAATCTTCAAAACGACCCTCAGGCTGGATCACTCACGCTTGATCCTCTGGCTGGATCTCATGACCTTGGTTGTAAAGTAATTCTTCAGTCTGCTTGGAAGAACCTGTTTATCAGCTTATATGTATGCTTGATATGATATGCATGCAAATGCAAATGTTATGCATGGTGTAAAAAGAAATTTGCTTGGGGAAGCAAACTCCGGTAGGGAAGAGATCGCTGTATCAATCCTTGAATGCTCTGTGGGGAATGATCCGTCTGCCGGGACCAATGAGCCACCAAAAATAAATTGGCTGCTTGAAAAGTTGACCTTGCGGGGGGAGTATCAACTATGGAAACTTTGTTCGGCGAGGCTCTGTGAGGAGAGTCTGTGGGGAAAACACTTCCTGGGGAAATGTCGTAGGAAACGACTTTGCTGGGGATATGAACTTGCTAATCGCCCTCAAGCTGGGGATTAACAGATCTGTTAAAAATAATCTGCTGGGGAATGAGATGAACACTGGGAACACCACCCTCTCATCTGTTGGTTATGCAACCACTCCGCTGTTGCTAGGAAGATACAGTCTGACACTGTCAACTCCGCTGGGGATATATATTCTGGATACTGTCAACTCTGCTGGGGAACATGCTCTGCTGAGGAGAGACTTTGTCAACCGCTTGGGGATGAGGATTCATGACTTGGCATCCGGTTCTTGTGACCTGCAACCAAAAATACACGTATGCCTCGGGGGAATTACTCGGTTTGAATTCACCGTCCGGGATTAAGCACATTCAAAGCAATTTTAAATGATTTCCTGTGCAAATCATCTGCAAAAGCCACCATTATGTTCATATGCAATATGTTTTATCAAAATTTGGACATTTTTGCAAACAAACTGATAAATGAAAAATAAAGAGGCTCTTTAACTGAATTATTCGACTCTTACTGGGGAGAAAATTTGTGCCAGGAATAGGCGAGGGTATCAGGAAGCTGATCCCTGAAAAGAGGTGATCGCTATAAAAAGAGAACTATCCTAATGGCAATGGGGATACGGGGTCCCACCGAGTTTCGACTCTGCTATGGCTCGTATGTCCTCAAGACGCTCTGCTCATCTTGCTTTCTGAAGTGGATGATTAGTCGATCTTTAACCTTCGAAGATTGCCGGATTGAATGAAACGGTGATATAACACTGATGAACTCAGATCACAGTCATTCGCTTATTCCCTAACTTTTGCCTGGATCGCCCCCTTTTCGGGTTTTCAATCCACCGGGATACCCATTTTTGCCTGAGCCGCCCTTTTGGGTTTTCGACTCACCGGGTGTACTCTTTTTTTATATCCCTAATTTTTTCCCGAACCTCTTTATTCTTTTTTTTTTGGTTCGTCGGGATGCCCTTTTTTTGCCTGGACTATTCTTTTTATCGTCCAGCGGGTCTATTTTATGCGAAGTATTTTTTTTAACTGCGTCTGAGTTAATAGGGGACGGGAATCCTTCGCCATCCATGGTTGTTAGCATCAAAGCTCCGCCATAGAAAATCCTTTTAACCCCGTACGGACCCTCATAGTTCGGTGTCCATTTGCCCCTGTGATCTGTGTTGGGAGGAAGAAATCTTTTGAGTACCAATTCATCGACTTGATACCCCCGAGGGCGCACTTTCTGACCAAATGCTTTCTTCATTCGTCTCTGACCGAGATACGTCAATTCTGGGTACGTAGTTCCAGCATAGCACCTTAATCATCGAAGACAAGGTAAACAAAGCATCAGCAAATTGGTTTTCTTCAAAAGAAAGTCAACAATCTTCTCGTGTAGTCTCTGTAAGGAGCCAGATGAGGCTGAGGTGTATACCATTTCCCGTTGGTTTGATTGATGACCAAAGCTGAATCCCCGTATACATCCAGGGTTTTAATCTGTATATTGACGGCTTCCTCAAGTCTTAGGATACAAGCTTCATATTCGGCTTCATTGTTGGTGCAGGGAAAAGTTATTCTGGCACCAAATGGCATATGAACCCCCTTCCGGTGTGATCAACACTACACCAACTCCGCGACCATTGACGTGGACCGCCCCATCAAACATCATAACCCATTTGGATTCAGGGTCAGGCCCCTCCTCCGGGAGTGGTTCCTCTCAATCTTTCGATTTGAGAAACATGATGTCCTCATCAGGAAAGTCAAACCTCATTGGTTGGTAATCATCAATCGGTTGCTCTGCAAGATAGTCTGACAAGACACTTCCCTTGATGGCTTTTTGTGAAGTGTATTGGATGTCATACTCTGTCAGTATCATTTGTCACCTAGTAACCTTTCCGGTAAGTGCTGGCTTTTCAAAAATATACTTGACTGGATCCATTTTTGATATCAATAGAGTCGTGTGAGTCAACATATACTGTCTTAGTCGGCGAGCAGCCCATGCCAAAGTGCGGCAAGTTTTCTCGAGCAATGAGTATCTTTGTTCACAGTCGGTAAACTTTTGCTAAGGTAGTATATTGCATGCTCTTTTCGACCTGACTCGTCATACTGACCGAGCACACAACCCATTAACCTTTCTAACACAGTCAAGTACATGATCAACGGTCTTTCCTCTCGGCCTGTAGACTTGCCCCGATCTTGATCTCTTTCTTGTCATCTGCGGTACCGATGTTGACGGTCTCAATCACCTCCTGATAAGGTGTAATAGCTCGGTCCTCCTGTTTCAACAATCTGGCTAACCCTTCAGGCAATTCACAATCTTCCTCAACCCCTTCTTCGGCTTAATAGATAGGATTGTCGAAGTCATACTTGGCCATAGCAGTGTCGTTAGTAGTGAGATCCGGGTGGTCCGCTCTGCATGATGGAGGATCATGCTTTACCTTAGAATGAGAGTTTTTTTTTTGGAAAGAAAGAAAAAACGAAAAAAGAAACATTGCCATTTTTTTTTTGTAAAAGTAAAAAAAAACTGAAAGAAAGAGAACACAAAATTGTTTGCAAAAGCCGTCCTTTATTGATGATAAAAATAATTGCGAAATGTAACTAAATGGATGGCCCTACAAATGAGCCGTTACACCTTGGGCAAAGTGTAACACTTTATTATGCATGTGATAAAAGGAAAACAATAAAAATCACTCTTTCAGTAGAGTAACCCGGACGGTTTTTTCAGACGACCAATTGTCGAGCTTTTCTCCTGGGACACACGGGCGAATCCAGCTATCTAAGTCACAGTCGTTGTCAGCCTTGTCTACATCTGCAGCATTGACGATGTGGGGAGAAACCAAACCCCCGCTGGAGAGAGTACCGGTTTCATTCTTCTGAGATCCCAGAGCATACCCCAATCCAAACTTGTCTTCTTTGATGACTGGCTCCACAAATTTGCCCCAGCCTTGGGCATTACCAGCTTTAACCACTTCGACAGCTTGCTTGTATGAAGAGATAGAAGTCCCGACCTTCTCAAACTCAGGTGAAAAGACAGCTTCGGGCGCGACCTCATTGATGTTTATGGCTTCGAAGCCCTGACACAGCATCTCGTGCATCTCGCCGTCCATCCCTACATACTTAAATGTAGACAGGTGGCTAACAAAAATATCCTCTTCACCATAGACAGTGACGACCTGACCTTCTAGTTCATATTTGAGCTTCTGATGGAGAGTAGAAGTAACAGCACCGGCAACATGAATCCAAGGCCGACCTAGCAGACAGCTGTAGGCAGGCTGGATATCCATCACATAAAAGGTGCTCTTGAACACCTGCGGTCCAATCTTAACTGGCAACTCAACTTCGCCAAAGACTGCTCTCTTAGAGCCATCAAAAGCCCTCACAACTAAGTTACTTGGCCTCAGGATGGTGTCATCGCAATCCAACTTCATTAAGGCTTTCTTTGGAAGAACATTCAGAGAAGAGCCTGTATCAACCAAAACATGGGAAAGCATCACCCCTTTGCACTCCATTGTGATATGCAAGGCTTTGTTGTGATTCCTGCCCTCAGATGTCAGGTCATTATCGGTGAAACCTAGCCCCCGGCTAGCGTTTACATTGGAAACTACCGACTCCAGGTGGTTAACAGTTATCTCCGGTGGAACATAGGCCATATTCAGTACTTTCAACAAGGCTGCTCTGTGCGCCTCAGAGCACAGCAATAGTGAGAGAATGGAGATCTTTGAGGGTGTCTGATTTAGCTGGTCGACTACCTTGTAGTCACTTTTCTTGATAATCCTCATAAACTCATCCACTTCCTTCTCGAATGCGGTCTTAGGAGGATCTTCCTCAGTAGTAACCTCTTCGGCGGCCATCTGTTTCCCTTTAGCCTTGGCAGCTGCCTCGGCTTCAGTATTCGCGTGTAATGTTGATGGTGCAAATAGGCGTCCACTGCGAGTGAAGCCACCAACCCCTCCAACATTGTCTACAGCGGAGCTACCAATGTCAATGTCTTCTTCGTTAACTTTCTGCCCCTGGCAGTAGATATCAGCCCCATAGTGCCACGGGATAGCACTGTCTTTCTCATACGGAACGGGTCCTGGTATTGTGATAGTGATCGGACCAACCAAAGTCGGTTGAGGGCTGTCAGAGTAAATTGCAACTGGTGCTGAACTTTCGATGTTCACCGCTGTTGGTTCTGTACTTTCTGGGAAATATATTGTTGTCGGAGCGAGTCTCTCGGGAACATATATTTCTTTAGGAGTGAAATAAAACGTCACCGTCGATACATCATTCTTCACTGGACGGGCCTGATCGAACTGAAGACAACCTTCATCTATCAGTTGCTGAATACCCCTTCTCAAACTGTCACATCCGTTTTCGGCAGCTTGACAATTTCTGCATTCTTCCCCACAGCCCGGGAAAATCTGTCCTTTCAGAAGTCGGTCTTTAACCACCGATAGCGAAGTCTTCACCTTAGTCACATCAGAAACCAAATTCAAAGTTTCCCCACTATCAACAACATTAATCCTCTGCCCGCCGTGAGCCGACATCGGGTTCTGGATAACATTAGGCACCGGAGCAAAATTGATAGCTTGGGCATCTCTCAAACCTTGTACCTTTAACTGGAGAGCCTTGCAATTATCTGTAGTATGGCCAGGTACGTTGGAGTGAAAAGCACATTTGGTGTTGACATCATAACCTCTAGGAAAATTATTGGGATCGATTGGTGGGGCCAGAGTTCTCAACGTAACCAGATTCATGTCAATCAGCTTGGGAAGTAATACTGATTAAGGCATTGGGATTGTCTCGATGACCCGGTCTGTCTGCCTTGGACGTTGTTGATAGTGTCTCTGCTGACCCGGATTACCTCCTTGTTGTTGATTGTTGTACCTGGGTTGTTGTTGCGGATGATATTGCGGTTGAGGAACAGGTGTTAGAATAGTGGCTGCGGCCACTTGATATTGATAATAATTAGGGCGTCCTCTACCCCTGCCTCTGCCGGCATACATAACGCTTGCCTCGCCTTCTTTTCTTTGTTGACCGTTACCAGCAAACGGTCTCTTGGGACCTGATGAGTTGGAAGCACTATTGTCTTGAATTCGGCCCATCTTCAACAGACTCTCGATTCTTTCTCCAGCAATTACTATCTCTGCAAAGCTGATTGACGGGCAAGCAGCCAATCTCTCAATATAATTGCCTTGAAGAGTGTTCATGAACATGTCCGCCATCTCCCTTTCAGACATAGGGGGTTGGACGGACGCAGCAATCTGTCTCCAACGCTGAGCATACTCTCTAAAGGTTTCCTTGGCAGTCTGAGACATACCTTGCAACAAGGTCCGATTTGGAGCCATGTCCAAGTTGTATTGATATTGCTTGACAAAAGCCTCTGCCAAGTCTTTCCAGCTCTTGATGGTAGTACGAGACAAATGAGAATACCATTCACGAGAAGCTCCAGTTAGGCTGTCTTCAAAATAGTACATGCAGAGCTTTTCATCTTCCGTGTGAGCTCCCAACCTTCCCAGATAAGATTGGAGATGAGTGTGTGGGCAAGAAGCCCCGTTGTATCTCTCAAAAGTAGGGGGTTTAAACTTGTGAGGAATCCTTACTCCCTGAACCAGACCAAGATTTGTGACATCAAAGCCTAAGGAATTTTGAGACTCCAAAGATTTGAGCTTCTCAGCAAGCTCATCCATACGGCGAGTGGTCTCGAGGGCCTCGTCGTGCAAAGAAAATTGATCATACTGATAATCTTCAGTAACGGGGCGCCCGTTAATCCGAATTCCTTGATTCACATTGTACCTTCCGCCAATACCATTTCCAACATTCCCTGTGTTGCCAACATTACCCGGGTTTCCATCAGCATTTGCGTTACCCGCGTTACCAGTGTTCACAGGGTTATCAGTGTTCCCAGGGTTACCAGGGTTTCCCTCAGCATTTGGTATCTCCACCTCCGGATCGGGTCTCGGTTGCTCAACCAATTCCCTCAGCTTTTCCTGGCCTTCTGCCATACCAGTCATCAATGTCATGAACTGATCCATCCTTTCACGCATATCAGCCAGCTCTTTCTGTACTTGGTCCATCGCTAGCTGTGGACGATTTTCCTTTGTCGGGTACCTGTGGACTCGCTTGGGACCAATAACTGCCTGATACAGGGAACAAACATTAGACACTGCGGTGACACCTACAAAACAGACAAGGGTTAATATGCATGGTATGCGATGCACTGCTTGTTCAGTTTTAAGGCACCCCCGTTTTGAAAGGGAATACCCTGCAAATGAATAAGCATGAGATGTTGGATGCAAATATGCAGATGATGTTATGCAATGCAAAGGCATGTCAATCAGAATTGATGGATCCGCTTGAACATCTGGAGAGAAATTCACTGAGGAATATAATACAAGACCAAAACTCTGCTCCAGAAAACCGGGTTGGTTGGAGGTTAAGGTTTCCTGAATTTAGCCCGCCCCTCACTGGTAGGTTCTAAGAACAGAAGTTCGTCAGCTTCAGCCCTTCAGTCGCGAATAATACGTTTACCACTGAAGGTTTGGTATTATTACGGGACAAAAGACCTCCATTGACTCCCCTCAACAGGACATCCTAATAGCAAGTTCCCAGTCTCGGGATCCTCGGATTGAGCAGCGAGAATGCGCCCACCAGGGCTAACATAATCACGTCTCGGAGGAGAGGCCTCGACTGAGTTCTCGGGAAATGGTCACCAGAGTCGACGATTTCTAGAGGAACATCCTGCTGTTACGGAACACCCGTAAGACATAATATATCCAAAAGAAACCCCGTCTAGGTGTGGTTCTTCACGAACGACTTAACGTAGCAACACGTCACGCAAGCCTCATGATTATCCACTCTAAAACCTGTGTGTACACTCAAGCCTGGGTAATGGGCTTATCTCTCATAGAACACCCGTTCCCAACAAACAAACAAACAGATCCAACAGATACAACAGATGCATGCAAGCAGGTAAGCAAATAAAGGTACAAAAGCATGAACACCCAATAAACAAGAAATCACACAAGCTAGGAGAGACTCGCTTAGGGAAGATGGACCAGCAAGAGGTCAACTTCTTTCAGTCCCCAGCAGAGTCGCCAGCTGTAGCAACCTGAAAAATACAGTGCGCGAAAAAACAACTGGCGAAAGAAAATGACAGAAGAGTCGCCACCGTGCGTTATTCATCCCAAAGGAGGGAAAGGAAACGCTCGAAGTAAACCTGAAAAAGGAAAGGATAAGACGGGGTCTTGCAACTAAATCTTGGGTTCGGGAGTCGGTTATGCGAAGGGAATGTATTAGCACCCCTACGCATCCGTAGTACTCTACGGGATCCACTTTTGTAGTTCTTGTCTAAAGGGTGTGGGTTTATCTAATGTGTTATTTACTAAAAAAAGGGGGTTAAATGAAAATGACTCGCGCGGATGTCGCATCCACTGCATACGTATCTCATCTGAATATGAGAATCAGAGTCTTCGTAGCTCGGCTGACCTATGGGTTGGGTAATTGTTCTCGCTAAGACATCGCGTCTTATGCCTACGTATCTCATCTGGTCTGAGAATCAGAGCAAAACGTAGTTCGGCTAACTACGGGGTTATGGATTGGGTTTTGGACGAACGACGTCACTACGCAATCTACCGGATGCTCGACCTTTGGAGACTTACTCGCCTGTAGTAGAAGGAGTTAACGTGTTGCTTTGGGTTTTAGGGTTTGGGATGCTCAAGGGCAAAAAGGCAGTCCTTGACGAAGGAACCGCGCTACCTGCAGGGATACGAACACATACAAAACAAACATGTATAAAGTAAATGTGCCAACAAGGGGCTCAGAAGTAAATAAACAAAAGAAAACAAATGCCTCCTATCGAGGTCTTCCAGCTAAGAAAACGATAAAATGCGGAAAAGAGGTAAAAGTACCACACGGATAAAGATCCGAAGTAACAGCAATTAAAGGAGTAAGAAACCCAAGGATCTCCCAAGCTAATGCCATCAAAGAAAGGTGAGTCAGTACAGGTAATCGGAATGAAACCTATAGAGGGTATCCCACAAATAAAGTGGGAAAACCACGCAAACCATCTCTGCAAGAGTCTGTGAGCCCTCACAAAAACTCAACAAAAGGGTTAGTGAAACATGATAAGCATTTTTTTCATGGATAAAAGCATGGTTTTAGAAACCTCAAACCTTGTGGCATACATTTCAGAAATCATGTGATTAAACATTCAAGGCATAGGTTTCACCCATTCATGCATAATTAAACCCGGGGGCAAAAACATAATGAAATTCATCCATCATACCTCATACATTCAGATGATCCAAATTAAGAGCATAAAATCATGGGAATTAGGCAAACCTGATGGGAGAGACCGGTTGAAATCAAATGGCACGGCTGGGTTTGCAAGGCAATGTTAGGGTTTGCGTGCGATGAAAGTGTGTGAGTCAGATTGAATTTTTCAGAGCTGCCTAGGGGTTGCTCTGAGTTCTCTGTCAGGTTTCTCTCCAGGTTTTGTCAAGGGTTTTGTTTCAAGGAAACCTCAGAGTATTTTGCTTCTCTTCCTTTTTCTGTCTGATCTCCCTCTTTTATAACCTGATTTTCATGGCTTTGTGGGCTCAAATGAGAGAGGTCCAAGTCCAAGTTTTTCTATTATATTTTATTTATTTATTTTATTTTTATTTTTATTTATTTATTTATTTTTATTTTTATTTTCTTTTTATTTTTTTTATTTTTTTTTGATCTAATTCTGATTGACATGATGAAATGCAATATGAAATGCTAAATGAATGCATGAATGAGGAGGGAAAATTTTGGGGTGTTACACAATGTAATAGCCTCTATTTATAGAGGGGAATGTATTGGTCAATTGCTGAATGATTCCAATTAGGTTAGAGGGAAAAATAGACTTTTGCATAATCTTGCAAACAAAGTTTTGGTGAGGTGGCCTTTGTACCTTGCTAAGGGCATGTGCAGACACATTACACTCTCCACCATTCTGTTTTGGATCCAAAATTATGGCCAGCTATCATTGTCCTTACTCATTTTTGTGACTTACTTCCAAAAAGGTGAAAAATGAAAATTTTAAGAATACGGGACATGGGCATGGTATAGGTCGTGGATGAGTGCAAACAACACATACAAATGGGCCTTTCATGATTTGTTTGAAGTCCAATTGCAACAAGGTTGGTTGGTTTGGGAGAAAAATGATTTTTGGCTAAAATCCCATTATGGCTCGGGTTGAAAGACAAGTCATAGTTTTAGCCCTCAACCATGGAATATATTGATGCACACACACCATATAATTGGTATATAATGGAATGGCACAAAAATTTGAGCTTGAAAATGTGTAATTTGGAAAATGTTTATGTGACATAAATGGATAACTTGAAATGCAAGGTACAAGGTGGTCCAGTTAAGTTTTCGCTTGAATCAACCTCAAAAAATGATGCACACAAGTCATATGAACCATTTGTGAGGTGTTTGAGTTGGAAAACACCCAAAAATCCTTTAGATAAAAACCTCATTTTTTCACTTTTGGACAATTTTAGCAACTTTGAGGTTTGCACTACAAGTCCTTCACCTATGCATTTTTGGCCTTTGGACAATGAATTAAAGTTTTAGATAATGGAAAAATAAGATCATATAAAAAAAACCATCTCATTTGGGTCAAAAATGAGAAAGTTATGGGGTAGTGAAGTTGGAAAAATGACTTATAATGTATGGACCTTATTCACCCTTTTCCATTTAAAATTGGCCTTGGATGTGTGAAGATAAAATGTTCAAAATAGTTATGAGATTGACTTTGTAGAAAGAAACAACTCAAATGGCCAACTATTTAGGGATTTATGATGTTTTGAAGTTTTGCCCAAAATCACTAGGAACCAAAGATGACCTGTAATGTTTTCCCAAAATATATGGGCTTACACTCAAAATTGGACTTTGTGATCAAAATAAAACGTGTCAGGAATATCCTTAAGATTGATATGATGAGAAGAACCACCCAATTTGGATGAAAATTGACCAAGTTATGGTCAATTGCAGTTGGGAGAAAATCAAAGCACTGAATAAGGAGACCTTCAATTTTAAATGATAAACCAAGTAAAATATCTTCTTGAACAATGAACAAAACTTGTAGAGGGTCACAATTGAAGCACATTAGAAAAATAATAGGCTCTATATGATAAGTATTGTCCAAGTTATGACCTTGGGAAGTTCAACTTGAAGGTTAGGTCAAAACCCTAGACAACTTGAGATTTTTTGCCTTCAAATATGGTTTTCCATCCATAATTGGTTCTTCATATATGGATAGAAGTTTTATATAATGAAGGTTAGATTCCAATGCAAAAAGAACCACATTCAAAGCTTTCTTAATGAAAAAGTTATGACCTTCGAAAGTCAACCTAACTAGTCTTATAGCCAATGAAGCAAATCCTTGTGATGACTTGCACAAATAAAGGCCAAGTGATGTTGAGATCCATGCACATTATGATATTCAATGCCAAATGATAGACCTTAAGTGATTGAGACCACAATACCATTTCTCCTAATTTTCAAATTTCTCAAACCTTGCACCATACAAAATACAAAAGATACAAGCATAACACAAAAGCAAAAACCTATATAAATGCATGAAGTTAGTGATGAATGATGCAAATGCAATGTGTATACCTTTGAGCTAAGTACATGGGGACGAGATACTAAACAAGTTAAAGATAACACAAGTAATAAGGCAATGGGTGATACAATGAGTGAGATACCAAACCCTAGCTTGAGCAAACAACCAAGGAGAGGTTATCAAGATCATAATCACTTAGATCCATGCTTGTGATCACATTAGGTATTGATAAGTTGAAAGTATGAATGCAATGCTTGATTGAGATGCTATGAAGCTTAGGGGTAAATATTGGGGTATGACAAAAGGTAAAGAGGAAGAAGAAAATTATATGGGTAAATTTCAAAGTGGTGATTTGTTATCTAACACTTACAATCTGGGAAAGAAATATTGTCTCAATTTTCAGGTAGAGGAACAACCAATGTCAGATATCTAATCAAGTATACCCTCAAATTAAACAAGCAAGAAACCTTTCTCCTCTAGAAGAAGCCCAAATAAAATTATAATCTATAAAGGTAAATTAAGAGATATCCAACAAGAATAATGAATCACCAATTAGAAGTCTAAAGACTTTGATGGGTCAACTGTCAAGACAAATGGCTTCCTAGTTAAGCAAAGGATTTGCTGGAAACAGTCTTGATAATCCAAAGAATTAAATATGAAATTAATTTGAGAAACATTAGTGATTACAAATTTAAATCATAGGAGAACTGAAATAAGAGTTTATTAAAGAGAGAATGAAGATGTTCTGAGATAGAAGTTAAAAATAGTGGGAAGTTGAGAAAGAGGAATTAGTCGAAAAAGGAAAAGAAAAAGAAGAAAAAAAAGAGAAAAGTAAGGAAAAGAAAATAGAGAGTGGAGTAAAAATGGATAAAGAGGTAGACAAGATTGAATAAAAAACAAAGGAAAGAGATATATATATATATATATAGAGAGAGAGAGAGAGAGAGGTACTCTCTGATTTGGGGGAAATATTAATTTTTCATTCCTATCAATAATGAAAACTTTAGATTATTGGAATGCCGACCCTACAAAGATGATATTGACACTAGCTAACATATCAGTTACATATCGTTACAGTGTAATGGATGATGTGTTAGTGAAGGTCAATAATTTTATGTACCCAACTGACTTTCTGATCATTGACGTGGAGGAATATTTCTAGGTAGATATCCTTCTAGGGATACCTTTTTTAGCTACTAAAAGAACATTGATCAATGTGGAGATGGGTGAACTTATGTTGAGATTCTAAGATGAACATGTAACTTTTAATTTCTTTTAGGTCATGCATCATCAAAATGAGAGTTTTATATGTTTTAAGATTAATGTGGTAGAAGATCTAATAGAGGAAACAACACATGAATTGCCATTTTTTCCCTTTGAGAAAGTGCTTGTAAATTAAATTGTAAAAACTAATTAAGCACTTGAAGATGAATTGGAAGATTGTGTGAGGAATCTTGAAGCCTCACAAATTGATAGAGTGTAAAATGAAATAGAATATTTGAATATGCCAATATTCCTATAGGTTTAAACATTGTAAGCTTAAGTAAAGGAGAGAGTGCAAAAATAAAGTGTGTCTGAATTAAAGGAGCTCCCACCTCACTTAAAGTACATGTTATTCAATAATGATTCGACCAATCCAACCATCATTAGTAAATTATTAACCACTTTGTAATAGGGGAAGCTTATGAAGGACCTTAAAGATAATACTAGTGTAATTGAGTAAAACATTTCAAACTTGTGCCTAGCTTATTGCATTCATAATATAAATATGGAAGAGGATTTTAAACTCGTTGTCCAACAATAATAAAGATCAAATCCAAATATGAAATAGGAATTAAAGAAAGAATTCCTCAAGTTACTCGAGGAAAGGATGATTTATCCCATGTATAACAAATCTTTTTTGAGTTTGGTACATGTATTTCCAAAGATGGGTGGTATGATAAATGTTAGGAATGAGTAGAACGAGATGATACTGACTCGTAGTGTTACTGAGTGGAGGATGTGTGTTGATTATAGGAGATTGAACCAAGATACAAGAAAGGAAAACTTTCCATTACCATTAATGCGTAAAACTATTAGAGAGGTTGGAACGACAAACATGTTTTTATGGAAGGATGCTCATATTACAACTAGATAATTGTAGTCCCAGATGATCAAGAAAATAAATATTTTACCTCCAATTATGATATATTTCTTATCGGAGGATGCCTTTCGATTTGTGTAATGTTCTTGCTATTTTTCAAAGGTATGTAATTTCTATCTTTTCTTACATGATTGAGAATTCTATAAAGGTATTTATGGATGATTTTTTTGCTAAAAAACTTATATTTGTCTTCCTCACTTGAATCCCATTTTAAAGAGAACCTTTATAACCAATTTTGTTTTAAATTAGAAAAAATTCCAATTCATGGTTACCGAGGAATAGCAATTGAACAAGAATGAATACATCATATGCATCTTCAGTCAAGAAGCAAACACTAATAAAAGTGTTCAAGTTTCAGTTAAAAAAGTTAATCAAATTTAAATCAAGAAGGAACTGAAGTTGTAAGTTGTAAATGTTTTCCTGATATTGCACTCAATGTTTTATCTTATAGTTTGATCAGTTAAATATAAATGAAGCAAGAGTAAGTATTGTAGTCACTAATATAGAAAGGATATTTAACCACAGTTGGGAGAAGGATGTTACCACAGGTGGAGGCCCGTGGTAAAGTATGATGTGGTAGTAAGTATGCTCTTTACCACCACGGACTAGAACCTGTGGTTAAAACACAATAGTGTTTTACATATCACCACAATCTCTTTGATAACTATAGTGAAATGTAGAGGTCAGAGGTTTGACTCCCAGACTATCATTTGGTTGTTCTATCAACTTTTCACCATAATTATTCTTAAACCACATACAACATATATCAACAAACACTAAGTCATCAACAACATATAACTTTTATCAATAACAACATACCTTAAACAACATAAATATATATCAACAAACACAAAATCATCAATAACATACAACTTTTATCAACAATAATATATCTTAAACAACATACAATATATATAAACAAACACAAAATCATCAACAACATACAACTTTTATCAACAACATACAACATATATCAATAAACACGAAATCATCAGCAACATACAACTTTTATCAACAACAACATATACCTTAAACAATATACAACATATATATCAAAAAACCATTAACAACATACAACTTTTATCAACAACAACATACAACATATATCAATAAACACAAAATTATCAATAACATACAACTTTTATCAACAACAACATACCTTAAACAACATAGAACCTATATCAACAAACACAAAATCATCAATAACATACAACTTTTATTAATAACAACATACAACATATTTCAACAAACATAAAATTATCAACAACATACAACTTTGATCGACAATAACATACCTTAAATGTGGAAAAGTCTCATGTACCTGAAATGTGAAGAGAAAAAGAAAAAAAGATTTTTGTGTAACACCTTTCCTTGATTTGTAAGAGATGAAAAAGATATGTTAAAGTTTTGTGAAGAAGTGGTATAGATCGTTCATGGCGTAAGAGAGTGTTAGAGTTTAATTTTGAGAGAGACGATTGTTTTGTCCTGAAAGAGTGAACCTTTACTTAAATATATGTTACCCTTTTCACCAAGTTGCTTAAAATGATAGTGATAAAATGTAGAGACTTTTCACAATGTTTTCTATTTTACACTGTGGTGAAAGGTATTTTATTTTTAATATAAATATTAAGATTATAAGTAAACAAAAAAAGGAAAGCTATTGGTGCTGGAAATTGAAGCATCTAAGCTTTAACATATCATTATGGTTATTCCTATGGACCATAGTGAAAATTATTTTAGTAAAATAAATAAATTAGTTTATTAGCCCTGATTCCTACGAATAAGTGATTATTAGCCGTGATTCCCATAGTAAAATAAAAGTATGCGCCTATATATGAGTTATTACATCGATTAGTTTATTAGTCGTGATAATAGCATGTTACATTAGGTGTATTTTATAGTAGTGAGTGCTAAGGAAATACACACATACACACAACCACTACTATGAATATGTGATTTCATCTCAATTGGAAAAGGGGCTTTACCTCAGTTTGATGGACGAGGTAACAAATGGTGTTATGGAAAGTGAACCACTTTTCCCCTTGGTTGAACGACTAACCAAGGGGAAAGTGACACTGGTCATTGACGATCCTCAGTAATATTTTTTTTTGTATTTTCAAAACTAGCAAGCGCGCCACTTTTCCTCTTGGTTACTTTTAATACCCAAGGTCAAAGATGGGTTTGTACCTCAGTTGAGAATCCATTATTTTTTTGAAATATAATTTTTTAAAATTTTACACAATTACTTTCTAACCTGTATTTTTTTTAGACATAACTTATATACATATTTTGTGAAACATAAGCAAATGCCACATTTATGAAACAACAATATATATATATATATATATATATATATATATATATATATATATATATATATATATATTATATTATATTATATGTAACACAATACATTGTTTACACCAAACTCAAAACGGGACATATATTTTTTACAACAAACTAAAATATATGTACAAATGATTAATCAATTAACAAGGCAACAACCAAGAGAAATTAGTGTTCTTGTATATCAAACAAAATTAGGAAGCAATTAGTCAAACATGAACATACGCCATTTATATCTTCTTGTGCGAATGATGTATGGTTATTAAACACCTATAATTTGAAAAAATAAATAAATTGGGATAACACAACAACAATAACAACATTAAACATGCAATCTCCACAACAACAACAATAATAACATAAACCTTTTACTAGCTAACGACAACATTAACTTAACAGCTAAAATAAATAAATTACATGCATATATATAAAGTGATTACCTTACCCCATGAATTACTAATGTCCCTATAGACAATATCCTACATATGTTTTATAACATAATATCCACAGTCATATCCTTTTTGTTGTTGCCACATTTAAAAGTAAATTTTATATAGTGATTAATACACACTAAAAGCACAATCAATACATTAGCAGATATAAAAGAATGTCACAAATAATATCACTTACTTTAGAAAAAATAAAATTTAGGTTTTTATTTCTTATAGCACGACAAGTAAGATTGTATCCCTCCACAACTCTACATGTTAGAATAAATTAAACATAATTCAAAATAATTCAAAAGTAAAGTGAATATTTTAGCATTACAAATAACACCACTTACGCCCTAGTAAATATTTTATCTTTGAATCAAGATAATTTCCCAAGAAACATAGTATAATATATTATTTTGATTAGGAAAAATTGTTATTAATTGTCAATGACCACTAAGTGAACATTCATGATAATTAATAATGGATAGAAAATTGAATACTAAATAAAAGAAAACACAAATTCATATATACATACAAATTGATAAATGATCCTAGGTAACAATTTTCTTCTTCTTGAATTACCTTATTTTGTTTGTAAATTTGGATATAATTTGTTACACGTTGGACATATTCAATATTGAAGGGGTCCAAGAAATCATACTTTCTGAATTTATGTCTCCACAAATCTGATGCATGTACCTAAATATTAACACAAAAGTCAAATTTTGACGTGAGTCTTGATTAAAAGTATTTAAGAATAAAGAATATAAATTGAAATCACCCTAAAATATTTACTTACGTGCACCATAGTTGTAGTATGGTTATGTCAAGCCAATTAGTACCCTGCACAAGATCCATAATACAACTCTTTTGGATTATATAAAGTTGATCTGGATCATGTTGCAATTGTATCTAGAAGGAGTCTCACATATCTTTGACCATGATTTTCAATCTTTACAATGGATCTGGTTGTGCTACTAGTGTCACAATCTTATGTTGTGGGGTTGAACAACTATATTTCATGTTTGTACCACTCAAAACAACTTTCTCAAATAGGTCCAATAAATTTAAATTTGGGTGGACGAGTATACTCATCGATTTCAATTGTTGTATCATAAAAACATCACCAACACAATACATAATTTTAAGAACACAAACAACAACATACAACACATATTTTTAACCAGGCAAACAAAAAAGAAAGTTCCAAAACCAAACTTCTACTTGCCTCAATTACTTCTTAGGTTAAACTCTCTCACACACATCTTGGTTCAAAATCTCTTGCTCCTTTTCTAATCTTCCCTATATATTTCCCATGCATCTTCTCTTTCAGCCTCTCCTATAGCTTATCCTTCAGCCTCCGATCAACTAGCTCTTCAATCCATTTATGACGCATTTCTTCACTCTTTGAAGATGATCCAAAAAATAAACTCAAGTTGACGCCTCATATAATACCACAGACACACCCACCATGCTACTTTGTTCCAATCACTTTTACCAATATACCATGGTGTTGTTGTGGAAAAAAAAACACTAGCATTGGCTTTTCCTGCTAGTTAATGCTACAAAACAAATAAAAGTTCCTTACCAAAGTGAATAAACTATAATTAATAATGTTGAAAAAAATATTTACTTACAATATTCTCAATAAATATGCGTGTAGCCTATGATGTGAACTCACCTCTTGGTATTTGACGTGCTCTCTTCCATTTTTAATGGCGTGATGATGGAGATGAAATACTATCAAGACTTAGTGATGGATCTCCCAACTTTTGTTCTCTCTGTTTTAGTTTTACTTTAATCATTATCTCATTTAGTTTATCATATCTTCCACAAGATAATCAATGTGGATGCGTATTTTTTTACCCTATTTTCCTTTCCACTTTTACTTTTAGCATGGAATTCAGGAGTGTTGTGAGACTCAACAAACTTATTCCAATTCTCCTGATCAATAAAACTATACATCTCAGGTGGAGGCTTTAAGTTACGGTTTAGCTTTGTAATATAATTTATTGTGATTTGTACCTTAAAGTCTCTCTAATGCCCACTAGCATCTGAAATCCATTTCTTTTCCAACTTACAATCGTCTTTTGGAACAATAAAAACATTTTAAATTTATATAATAAAGTTGATACTAGTATTAAATAAAAAATAATAATTGCTCATATATACTTGTAAAACAAAACATGAAAGTTAAAGCAAATACCGCAAAATTGGTCCATATACTTGTTTTCACTTCAAAATCAACTTGACTCCAATCATCTAACAAAAAAATCATTTTGCTTCTACCAAGTAATGTCACATAACTCTTAAAATTTGTAGTGTGTTCACCATAACACTTACCATTTTTTAAACAAAAATCAATCACAATCCTAACACCGGTGTTGTGGAGTTTTGTCATTTTGGTCATCATTGTGACACCTCTAAATTTTTTTGTACTTCTCTAGTCTTAGTAGTACAAGGCTCATTTTTAGGAGATGTTATTCTAGGAGAAGTGATGGTTGAATCGTCCATTTATGTTTAAACAACAACATTAAGAACATACATTTTAATTAACACAACATAAACACTTCTTAAGATAATTTCATAAGAATAACCTCATAAATATTTTACTTAACACAAATTAACAAAGACACCTATTGTGAGATTCATGGTACATATGATACATTTTAATTAACGTGACATCAACACTTCCTAAGAATACTTCATAGTTATAGCCTTATAATCATTTTACTTAACATAATATCAACAAAGAAACCTAAGAGCACTTACTATAAATAACCTCAATAAAAGAACTTAATGTGAGATTCATGATACAAATGGTATATTTTACTTAACATATAACACTCCCTAAGAGCACTTCATAAGAATAACCTCATAAATATTTTACTTAACACAACATCAACAAAATCAACAATAAGAAGGAAAAAACTATTTTATTTAACTCATGGTACATATGGACTTTACTTAACTTATGATACATCTGGACTTTTGTCAACATCAATACTAAAAAGAAAAAACCTATTTCCATTTTTATCAACATAATCAGAATAATATAAATAGTAACAAAATAAGTAATTTTCTCAATATAATATATAAGTAATAAGTAATCCAAAGGTGCTTCAATGGCGTTAATGGTGTTTGAAGAGTGGAAACGTACATGTGTTGGAATAGTTGATGTTCGAACACGTATGAATGTTGGAAGAGATCATGTCTCAAGAAAAAGATGATAGAAGCTGAGTTTAAAAATATATTTCAAAAATGAAGATGAAGATGAAAATTTTCTAGGGTCTGTTTTTTAAGAGACCATTCAGTTTCGTAGAAGAATGAAGACGAAATAAGTGTTGAAAATTAACTAAAACGTTATAGTCTAATTTTGGGAAATACATGCAAAAGTGATTTTCTCTCGGTTGAACCATCCAATTGAGGGAATCGATAAATTTAAAACAAAAGAAAAAGTAGAGAAAAATGTCATATGAAATACAAACTGAGATTTCATCTCGGTTGGGACTCCCAACTGAGGGGATAGATAAGTTTAAAAAAAGAGAGAAAATGTCATTTGAAATACAAAGTTGATATTTCCTCTCGGTTGAAAGTCTCAACCGAAGGAATAGATAAACTATAAATAAATAAATAAGAAAGACAATAATTGAAGAAGAAAAAGTAAAAATGCAGAAGGGTGGATTTTTAAGGCTTGGTCCCTGAGTCATATTTCCTACCTATCAGTTGCTTCCTTCAATCGAAGGAATATATTATTTTGATTCATTTAGAAATAAAAATTAGAAAGACATAAGCTAATTGAAAAAAAAAAGTAAAACAATATGAGCTGAGATTCGAAACCAGATCCCTTGTCCATTTTTCCTATCGGTTGTTTCACACAATCGATGGAATATATGGTATTTATTTTTCAAAAATTTTAAAATGTGGCGTGCTTAAGGATTATAACTCAGATGTAGGTTGACCAGGGTGAAAATTTTGTCAGAAAATATATTAATTGTAGTAATGAGAGAAGTATTTCAAGTTTGTCATTCTTTTTATTAAAACTTCTTTAAAACCAACCCAAGTCAGTATTAAACCAATTAAGAAGATTTATAATCAATTAAAGAAACCCAATTCAATTCTTTTATCAATTAAAACCTACCTCTAATCTTTTAGAATAAGAGTAACACTTTTTATTCAATTAGGTAGACTTGTTAATAGATTAAGTGACATCAAAAATTAGGATTTACTATTTTTACTTAACCTAACTAATTAGGTATGTGTTATAATTGATTAAAAAATGCTAAAGTTCATGGATTATCATTTTTTTAGCCAAATTATTTCCTATATAATAAAGGTCTTTCCTCATTTCTCAACACATCAATTTTTTGAATTATCAACTCATCTTTCTCCGTTATCTCATTTTTTATTAGTTTTACTCACTAGTCACTATTTTTGTGTTAAGAGAGTGAAAAGTTTCATTTGAGTTATGGTGTTTGTTTATTGGGCAAATTTACCGAGATAACCCACATTTTCGAAGAAATTCCCAAAATAACCCAGTTTTCAAAAAAATTCCCAATATACCCCACTTTTAGAGGGAGGCGCCAATTGGATTGGCGCCCCCTCTTAAAAATTGCAAGGAGGCGCCAATTGGATTGGCTAGGGCACCTGCCCTAGCCAATCCAATTGGCGCCTATGTGTAATTTTTAAGAGGGGGCGCCAATCCAATTGGCGCCTCCCTTAAAAAAGCCTCAAATGAAAAAACTTCCAACATTAAAGTTGTAGATATTTTCAAGACAATGAATTTGGATATATATTTTGCATCATTTGGATTTTTTATGAGAAAGTTATGGGCAGTTGAAGTTGGACTTCTGAGTTTTTCAACTGTTATCTGACCGATAATGTTTTGTATTATTGCATGTGTTTCTTTTAGGAATATGAATTTTTGTCCAACATAACTTTTGAACTAGACATCTTAAATTTTCCAATGCACTTGGTCCCACCTCAAAATAATAAAAAATGAGTGAGTTAGGTCCCTGCGAACTTGACCCAAAATTAGGGTTTATGTCAAAACAAGTGTATGTGAATTTTGCCAAAAGGGACCAACTTCAAGCCCTTTAGTTTGAATGATAAAAGCCTCAAATGACAAAACCTTCAATATAAAAGTTGTAGATCTTTTCAATATAATGAATTTGGACTAAAGTTTTGCATCATTTGCAATTTTTATGAGTTAGGTATGGGCACCTGAAGTTGGACTCTTTGACATTTTATCTGTTATCTGACCTATAATGTTTTGTATTATTGCATGTGTTTGTGTTAGAGTTATGAATTTTTGTCCAACATAAGAAGTGAAGTAGACACCTTAAAGTTTCCAATGCACTTGGTCCCACCTCAAAATAATTAAAAATGAGTGAGGTAGGTCCTTGCGAACTTGACCCAAAATTAGGGTTTCTGTCAAAATATGTGTATGTGAATTTTGCCAAAAGGGACCAAATTCAAGCCCTTCAACATAACAATAACAAGTCCTTGAATTAGGGTTTCTGACCTATAAATTTTTGTATTATGATATGTGTTTATTTTAGAATTATGAAAGAAACCTAATGTTTGGAGTTTACACAAAGATAAATTTGACATAATACGAATTGATATTAATAAAATTTGGATTTTACACAAAGAATCCTAATGGTGATGACCGGGATCACCTAACCGACCTCCGGTCCCACATCCCCTAGCTACCCTAACCCTTGGCCCTAACCCACGTTGACGATTCTGCACCGGTGTTTGTTCATCTGATGGTCCAAGAGCGTCATTACCTCCTACAGGAGAAGATCCGTTGAGGTATTCAGCCAACTCAGCATAGTCTTCAGTATTCAATGATGGTGTACCGGCGTAACTGAGCTCATGACCCATGCCAGAGAAGTTGGGGTGTGGTTGACTCATGGATGGGCGACCGGGACGGTTGAAGGGGGACATGGGTGACAATGATGGGTCTAGGAAAGGTTGGAAAGGTTGTTGGGGTGTTTGGAAGAGATATGGTTGTGGGATGTTTTGGTATTGTGATGTTTGGGGTTCTTGGCTACGGTAGGTGATGGGGCGGTTAGTGTTTTGGGTAAGGCGACTTTGGTAGGGTGATGGTGTGGGTGCGAAGCGATGTTCGGTCGAAGGTTGATGGTCCATTTGTTGGTGGTGGTATGGGGGATGTTCTTGGTTTTGGGGTTGGGTGAATGGCATGTTTTGGTTGTATGTTTGTGTGTTTGTGGAACGGAAAGTTTGTCGGATAGGTGGTTGTGAGTAACCGGGCTGAGAATGTTGTTGGGGGTTAGATGTTGATCCTTCTTGTGTGTAACTTGTCTGGCGTGGGTCGTAGAGGTACATATCATCGGCGATGAATTGAAATCCAACTGATTTATACCAAGCCATATAAGTACGACTTGGTTTTACCTCATTTGGCATGACTGCGTCAGTTAAGACATGGTCATGACGGTGCTTCCACTTGCGACACTCTGATCTTGCGAAGGTTTGCCAAGGGTTGTAGTTCCATTGGTCGTTCACTTTACGCATATGCCATTCTCCTAGGCTAGCTGGGGGATCTGGGATATTCTGGACCATACCAAACTGCAGCTTCACACGGTCGGTGTTGTGCAGCTCCACTGTTGTGAACCGTATTATCGGTGTGCATGTTGTCCATACGGCTGCGTCTTCAGGGTTGATCTGATGCTCATGATCCATATTAAGGTATGGACGCCAAATGAACTGAAATGTTAAAGACGATAGGATTTAAATGAATGTAGAAAAAGTCAACATAATATGAAGATATAATGAAATTATTTTGCTTACGTCTGCCGGTCGAAGGTGATCCAACAGGTTGCGATATTGAGTAATACAATGTCTCGGACATCTGCTGTAATTCATACCGCGTGCCGACCATCTACACCAAAAAGTTAAAATAAATTAGTTATGGGTAATAATCTGTAAGGAAGGAAGTAAAGATATAGCAATTTAAACAACTTACTTTTTTGCATATGGAAAAGTGAAGGGGTTGCTATTGACCGGTGCTAGAGACGGTAGTCTTGACCATCCCCATGCTTGTAGCAAAACAGCACATCCAGAAAATGTAGAAGTATCTTTGTGGGAGTTTTTGCACAAAGAACTATAGAGATAGGCTAGACATGCGGATCCCCAACTATAACTACCTATTCTATCTATATGTCTAAGTAAAGGTAAGTACATAATATGCATGCTAGAACCACTACCTTCGGGAAATAAAAAGGATCCTAGTAACAACATAATGTAACACCTAGTTTTGATGATTCGAGCATCTTCGGTAGAATGCTCATCTAAATAAAAACTATTATAATATGACTTTAGGCGTGAAAGTAGTATACCTTGTCCCCTAGCATTATCATCTAACAAATCAGTGTTTAAAAGCTCCATGCAAATTGAATTTGCATAGTTGGTCTTACCATTAACAGCTTTGCCTTCAATTCGTAGTCCTAAAAGCATGTAGACGTCTTCTAACGTCACGGTACACTCACCGGTTGGAAACCAAAATGTGTGTGTCTCTGGCCTCCATCTTTCGCATAAGGCTAGAATGAACTTGTTATCTATAGACCAAGACATAATTTTGCTAAGGTGACCAAAACCGGCGAGTTCAACATAAGGTTGAATCATCGGGTCCATTGGGACAAATTCGTGGACTCGAGTTCGAAACCTTGAGACCTCCTATAATAGAAATAATGTAACACTTGACTAAGTCGGTATTTAAAAATAAAATGGGGTTGGTGGAGATGAAACATAAAAAAGAAGTATAAGAAAAAACTTACGTATGTCGCGATGTTTGCAACTGTTCCTCTGTGTGCTTCGCCCATTGTGAGTAAAGACATATTGTTGGGGAGTTGGTGTAGATGAAAATGGAAGATTTTGTTGAAGATGAAATTGTAAAAGAAGTAATGTAGATGAAGTAGTGAGAAATGTAGATGAAGTAGTGAGAATGTTGGTGTGGAAGAATTGTTGAAGGAGTGGATCAATTTATAGGCAAATGGAGGAGTGCATGAAAAATTGTGTTTGTATGGTGTCTCCACCTCATTTGGCGACCATGTGCAATATTAAAGTGGGGGCGCCATTCAAATTGGCGACACCATAGAGCACATGCATGCAAGGCTAGTTCTGAATGCTTGGTTTCGAGGACTGACTCCATGGGGGCGCCATTCAAATTAGCGACCATGTACAAGCCTTAAAGGTAGGCGCCAAACCAATTGGCGCCACCTTCTGCATGTCTGACAAGTGGCATTGTTGTCTCCTGCATGCTGAACAAATCACTTATGGATGGCTTGCATGATTGACACATCATCTCTGACCATCTTAGGTGTCCGACACGTGTCTGTCTTGTCTCCTGCATGCTGATGACTAGCTTCTTGATGGCTTGCATGATTGACACATCATCTCTGACCATCTTAGGTGTCCGACACGTGACTGTCTTGTCTCCTGCATGCTGATGACTAGCTTCTTGATACCTTGCCTGGTTGACACATCATCTCTGACCATCTTAGGTGTCCGACACGTGTCTGTCTTGTCTCCTGCATGCTGATGACTAGCTTCTTGATACCTTGCCTGGTTGACACATCAACTCACACTGTCTTGCAGGATTGACACGTCATCTCTGACACGTGGCTCTCTAGTATCCTGCATGCTGAATACTCACTTCTGTCTTGCATGACAGACACATCAACTCTTGACTAGCTAGCATGCTTGACACATCAACTCACACTGTCTTGCATGACAGACACATCAACTCTTGACTAGCTAGCATGCTTAACACATCAACTCACACTGTCTTGCATGACAGACACCTCATCTCAGAAATTACTTGCATGCTTGACAAGGTATCTCAGACTAGCTTCAATGTGAGACACTGATACCATCTATTTAAGTGTCTTACTATCACATTCATCTGCACTTGCAAAATACTTTTCATCTCCAAAATACTTTTCATCTTCACTCACATTCATCTTCACTCACATTAATACTTATCATCTGCAAAATATTTTTCATCTTCACTCACATTCATCTGCACTTGCAAAATAGTTTTCATCTCCAAAATGTCATCTTCATCATTATACAGTATCAACGTTCACTGCAACGGTGAAACTTTTGAGTCTGAGCTTCATGGTTTTTGTTTTAGAAACACTGATACCATTAGAGTCACGATGAAGAGAAATGCAACCTTTTTGCATTTCAAAAAAAGAATACAATCCTTTATAGCATCAGGTATTGTGTCAAAGATGACATATCAGAATCCTATATTTTTTTAGAATGGTCAATGCAAGTTTTTCCCCCTAAAGTTACGAGACGATGAAGATGTTGAAAGCATGTTTCTTAGTCATGAACATTCAGGCATGGATTGTATCGAGTTGTACATTACTCTACAACCATGTATACCGTCTCAACTAACAGATCAGGATCCAGCTGGTGGAGATGCTGCAGATGATGCACAATGGTCAGATGAACTCAACCCAGAAGCAGAAGTAGAGGTCGATGTTGTTGATGAAGAAGAAGAGGAGACTGAGATACAGGTTGATCACATCCTGAATAACGACGATGAAGATGAGGCTCAACAACCACCAATATCTCCTACTCATGCCTATATTCCTCCTCAACATATGACAAATATGGATCTTCACGACGATGAAATGTCCGACAGTGTCTTCTATAATCCGTATCCGAGACCAGTAGGCGAATTAAAGGTTGGAGACATGTTTCGTACCAAAGAGGAATGTGTCTTGGCAATCAAAAAATACCACATGAACAACTTTGCTGACTTTACGGTGAAACACACTGATTCTAGAAGGTATGTTATCGAATGTCGTAACATGCTTTGTAAGTTTCGTTTGGCTGCATCTTACAAGAAGAAAAATGACTCTTGGGAGATCGCTTCAATAGACCCACCACACAGTTGCGTCGCAACAACCGTTCAACAAGATCACCGTAAACTGAGCACAACTTTGATATGTCGAGACATTCTGCCATTGGTAAATAAAGACCCATCAGTGAAGGTGAGTATAATTATATCCCATATCCGAACAACATATAATTATACTCCATCTTACAAGAAAGCATGGATTGCGAGGACAAAGGCTGTTGAGCAGGTTTTCGGCAACTGGGAGGACTCATTCAAGGAATTACCACGGTTTTTATGGGCACTAAAAACTTATGTCCCAGGAACTGTGGCAATTCTGGAGACAGTGCCAGCAATGATGCCAGACGGAACCTGTGCTACAGGTAATAGAATATTTCACCGTCTCTTTTGGGCATTTGACCCGTGCATCAAAGGTTTCGCTTTCTGCAAACCTCTCCTGCAAATTGATGGCACTTGGTTATACGGAAAATACAAGGGTACGTTGCTCATGGCAGTTGCACAAGACGGTAACAACAATGTATTTCCCATTGCCTTTGCTCTTGTTGAAGGTGAAACGGCTGCTGGATGGGGTTTCTTTCTTCGACATCTCAGAACGCATGTCGCTCCACAAGCCAATCTATGTCTGATTTCTGATAGACATGCTGCCATCGAAAGTGCCTACAACAACCATGACAACGGATGGCATGATCCTCCTTCTACACATGTCTACTGTATCAGACACATTGCACAAAACTTCATGCGTGATATAAAAGATAGGAATCTTCGCAAGAAGGTGGTGAATGCTGGGTATGCTTTAACTCAACCGTCTTTTCAATATTATCGTGATGAGATTCGACTGTCTAATGAAGACGCGGGGAGATTGATAAATAACATCCCAGTAGAGCAGTGGACAAGAGCATTTGACGGTGGTTGTCGATGGGGCCACATGACAACAAACATTGTGGAATGCATGAACGGGGTTTTCAAAGGAATTCGAAACCTGCCCATAACCGCCTTGGTAAGATCAACCTATTATAGGTTGACTTCTATGTTTGCAAGCAGAGGTGAAAGATGGAGTGCAGTGTTAATGTCCGAACAAGTATTCAGTGAATGTTGCATGAAGGTCATGAAAGAGGAGAGCATCAAAGCTACGACACACGCTGTAACAGTGTTTGACCGTCATAGACAAAATTTCAGCGTCCAGGAAACAATGGGCAACAGCGAGGGGAGACCAAATTTAGCCTACGCGGTTAAACTACACAGAAGTTGGTGCGATTGTGGAAAATTTCAGGCCTTCCGCATACCTTGCTCCCATGTCATTGCAGCATGCGCTTATACTCGTCAAGACGCTTACACCCATTTATCTGATGTGTACAAGGCCAACACCATCATGAATGTATATAGTAAAAGCTTTTCAGTACTACCAATGGAGGATTACTGGCCTCCATATGAAGGAGATATTGTTTGGCACAATGAAGAGATACGTAGAAAGAAGAAAGGAAGGCCAAACATCACACGTATAAGAACAGAGATGGATTCCACAGATAAAATGATAAGATTATGTAGTATCTATCGTCAACTAGGACACAACAAAAACAACTGTCCCAATCAAGGAGCATCATCTAGATCTTAAGCTTATTGTAACATGATATCTAGATCTTAAGCTATTTGTAACATTGTATCTAGATCTTATGCTTTTTGTAACATTGTATTTCTGTAACAATCAATCATTATATATCATTAAGGTCTTGTTACAACGAGTTTCATAACCAACATCAGTACAAAACATCTGAAAACATAAATAATTCTAACTGATTACAACAATCAAATTAATATCGTCTCGACCGAACATCATTTCCCTAGCATCCTTATCAGTCTTCATTCGCACCCAACCAAAGATACTGTCAAGTCTCTCAATACTTCTGATTTTTCCCCTTCTGGTATTTTCCCGTCTAACCATCGAACCAGCTCCCTCTTCAGTTGATCTAACGTGGTGATGTTCCAAAACAGCATCAGCAATTGAGGTTTGTCTCTCGCATAAATCACCTTACCGTATCGGCGACGAACACCAAACATGATAGCCAAATGATTATATGAATTATGGAACAATAGGTCACACTACGCATCTATTTATAAGACAAAAAAGGCATTTTATGAGGGACTCGGCAATTGAGTTGGCGCCTCCTTTTAAAACATACACATAGGCGCCAATTGGATTGGCTAGGGCACCTACCCTAGGCTAGGGCACCTGCCCTAGCCAATCCAATTGGCGCCTCCATTCAAGTTTTAACAACAGTCGCCATATGAACAACTTTCATGTTCATCAAAAATCCATTTGAAACTTGGAAGCTCATCATTAATTTCAAAACATTATAGGTCATTTTGACATAAACCCTAATTTTGGGTCAAGTTCGCAGGGACCTAACTCACTCATTTTTTATTATTTTGAGGTGGGACCAAGTGCATTGGAAAATTTAAGATGTCTAGTTCAAATGTTATGTTGGACAAAAATTCATATTCCTAAAAGAAACACATGCAATAATACAAAACATTATCGGTCTGATAACAGTTGACAAACTCAGAAGTCCAACTTCAACTGCCCATAACTTTCTCAAAAAAATTCCAAATGTTGCAAAATTTATATCCAAATTCATTGTCTTGAAAAGATCTACAACTTTCATGTTGGAAGTTTTTTCATTTGAGGCTTTTTTAAGGGAGGCGCCAATTGGATTGGCGCCCCCTCTTAAAAATTACACATAGGCGCCAATTGGATTGGCTAGGGCAGGTGCCCTAGCCAATCCAATTGGCGCCTCCTTGCAATTTTTAAGAGGGGGCGCCAATCCAATTGGCGCCTCCCTCTAAAAGTGGGGTATATTGGGAATTTTTTTGAAAACTGAATTATTTTGGGAATTTCTTCGAAAATGTGGGTTAATTAGGTAAAAAATCCTGTTTATTGTGCTGAATTTTTTTTATTCAAGATCATATTTATCTTATGATAGTGTAATAAATTTAAAGGTTGCAAATTAAACCTATAAAAATCTTGAGTTAAAGTTGTTAAGTTGAATTTGTATAAATTCAAGTTATTCATTTAAGATTGTCGGACTAATCTTGCGCAGAAATTTAAGTTGTTTAATGTTGTTGGGATAATCATGTCATAACATCATGTTTAAACATGATTAAAAAACAACTTTAAAACACATGTTATAATAATATTTCCAAAAAAAAAAGTCATTTTGGCTAATAATAGTATTTAGCAACAGTATTTTTTGGCAACTCGCAAAAGTAGTTTCAAAAATTGACAATATTTCACAACATATTACAACATTCTGGATACTTATTTTACAACATGTTTGGTATTTTACAAATGTTACAAAATCAGGTTTAAAGTTGTTGATGGGATGAGTCATGGTCAAACCGCCAAATTCCTATTTTTCTAAAAAAAAAACTTAACACGCTGATTAGCTACGTTGTTCTTTTTTTTTTTTTTTTTAAATATAGGCGGACAAACCTAAATGAATGTGTGAATTCAAAATTCAGGTTCAACCGTGAAAAATGATAGATAAAATTGATGATAGATAAAATTGACATATTTAATAAGGTAGATCCGTTTAACCATCTCTAATGGTATATACATGATTGATATTTATTACATATTATAAAAAATTTCATATCTATGTTAAAAATATATTTTTTATAAAAAAATAAAATAAAATATATTTTTTATTAAAAAAAGTAAAATCGAATAACTTAATATCAAATTTTCTATTAAAAATTCAGAAAACACTAATATCAAATTATCAGGTGTGCATTAACAAACTAGAAATGTTATAACCTAGTTTTTCATAAAATTATTATTCACTAGATAACATTTACACATCCAAAGAAAACTTATATAGGGTGAATTCATCAAGATCTAAATAGATTAAAAGTAGGAATGACAAAATGGATGGATTGGATATATATGGATTGAATCGTTAATGGGTTGATTAAAACAATCCATTAGTCCATTAACAATCCACTAAATTTTTTTTAAAAATATTCAATCCAATCCATCCATTAAGAATAAAATTCATCCAATTCATCAATTATCATACTTTTAGTGGATGAATATCCATTTATCCATTTTTTTTCTTTGAATTTCTTTTTTTTTAAAAATTACTTATTTTTTTGAAAAATTTATTTTTTTCAAAAAGTTTTTTATTTTTTTTGAATAAAGCAATATCAAGTTTTTTTTAAGAAAAATCATTTTTTTTCAAAAAAAAATATATTTTTGTATTTTCGAAAAAAAAATAATTTAAAAATTGTTTTTTTATTTTCGAAAAAAAATAATTTTTTTATATTCGTAAAAGAATAATTTTTTCGAAAATAAAATCAAAATTTGGTATTTTTCAAAAAAAAATATTTTTAAGTTTTTGAAAAAATCGATTTTTTTGTATTTAAAAAAAATCGAAAAAAAAATAATAATTTGTTTTTCAAAAAAAAATTGGTTTTTTTTGGAAAAAAATGAAATTATTTTTTATTTTTCTAAAAATAAAAATTTAATATTTGAAAATAATTATTTTTTTAAAATTAGATAAAAAATTAATTGAATCATTAAAATGTGTTAGATGGATTGGATCAAATCATTAACTTAATTTTTATGTAGTAGATGGATTAGATGAATTTTTTGATGGACGGATTGGATGGATTTTCTCTTAATGGATCCAATTGCCATCCATAATTGAAAGTATTACCGAAGAAGAAAACCAAATTGTTATTTTAATTTGTTTTGGTGAAGGTAAAGATGTGGAGATACATGATTAAATTTTTCACGAAAAAAACTTTTCAAAATTGTGTTACCAAAATGCACGTGTATACCATTCCTTGGCCAACAATAGTGCCAAGAAAGCCCATGTTCCCAACATAGAAAATAAAATATGGGTAGTGTATGTTTCTTTAGAGAAATAACCCGCCACCCCAGCTTATGGATGACATCCCTATATACATCATGTGAATCCACTATATTATGTTTCTCAATTTAAAAATGATTTTTCCAAATTCGTGCAAAATTCATACATTTAACAAAATTTACCTAGTAATATCAGAAATTCTGTAACTTATGCCGGCAATCATATAAAATAAGATTTTTTTTTCAACTTTCATGTTTTTTTATCGATAATATTAAAATATACTATAAAAAATCATAACTTTTTTGAATTTTTATCGGAGATTTCAAAATTTCTGATAAAAACTCTTATATTTTTACTGTGAATTTTGAAAATACCGATACAAATGTATGATCTTTTACCGGGAATTTCAACTTTGTCGATATTTACTCATACATTTATTCCAGGAATTTTGAAAATGTTCATAGTTCAAATTTTTAATATAGTATCGGGAATTTTGAAATTGTTGTCAATAGCTCTAGAATATCATAAATTATGAAATTGTCGGTAGTTAATTGATTTTTTATTTTTTAGTGAAGACCAGGGGAAAGTGCGGAACTATTGCTTTCGGGATCACAAGCGGCGACATGTGCTAGGGCAGCTGAGGCAAATTGTTCGCAGTTATGAACGGTGAGAGTAGCTCCAAATGGTTCTCACTGGAAACGACTAGCTGAATAATTCTTCCGTACATCCCGTAGCACTCGACGCCAAATTGTTAGAGGTGACGAGAAGCCTAGAGATGATGCAAATGAGCAGGTTGTTGAGGTTGTTCATGCTAAGGAGGTGTAGAGTCAGACTATTATTGACCTAACTGAGGTGAATGATACAGATGCGGCCCCTATTAATGTTGAGGTGGCTGAGACAGATGACATCGAGACTACTGCTATTGGTGATACAAAGGTTACAACTCTTGCTTTGACGATGTCATCTGTGCACACTGACAGAGATTTATATGGAGGGCCAGTGGACCGTTCAGTGCTTACAAATATATGTCGACCATGTGACATACCGATTATGGCAGGGAGAGGTATATATATTTTTTGTTTAACTAAGATTTATTTATTATTGATACTTTATCTGTTGAAACTAACTAATGATTTTATTTTAACTTTGTTTCTTACAGAACTGTCCCAAACGCTGAAGGTGACATCCCACAGGTTAAAGATGAAGAACTTTTCAAATGTTCTGAAGCCTGAGTAGGTCAGACGGATTGTTGACGATTGCAGTTTCCTATCATTGATCGACTGCTCACTCACCATGCTCGACACTTCACTTCTGACTGTCTTTGTTGAGCAATGGTACAAGGAGAAAATTTTCCTTTCATATTCCATTTGAGAATATGACTATCACTTTGGATGCGGCATGTGGTTGTTCAGTAGCCTAAAGCATACCGGCTAGGCTTAGGGGTGTGTTGCATTGATTTTCCTATATGCAACACTTAGAACTGCAACTGTCTTTGAGATCAAACGACATGTTAGCTATTTGTGTATATTCCAAGTATCTTCTCTATTTTTTTGCTATATGCGGTGGGAGACATTAGTGGCTAGAAATTTACCTAAGATGTATCTCTGTCAGCATGGGTATGTCCAAGGCATCCCACGACCAGTTCCTACTTTTCTAGCTTTAGGCATTGACATGTGGTTTTAGTGTAATATCATCAGCTCTACCTGTGCCATTAGAGATAATGCAATGGAGGTTAAACATGATGTGTATTGTGAGGATGGCTAATTGGAGTGGTACCTTACTGTATCACGCCATCACATCATCCCATATATTGAGCATACAAATGATGTTGTGTCTTCCGATGTCGGAGGACCTGCCGATGATGTGCCACCGCCTCCACCTGATGTTGATAACCAGCAACGCCTCCAGATGATATTATTTATTATGGATAACCTCATGGGTTTGGTAAATCTATATGGTGAGGTTTTTACCGAATTATCGTAGGAAACACACATAGTATGTGGGGATCCTATTTAAATATTTGATTTTACATTTGTATTATTTGTATATTTATTGACTCAGACTATTTAGCACCGAATTTTTTATTATATAATATTTTATCGATTACATGTTTTTAAGATCAACATAACTTAACACATTACAACTAACATAAATTAACAATAATAAATAACAAAACCTAGACACTACCAGATGATTCTCGACGTTCCAACATCTTGATTATGTCGTTGACAGATCTTGAGTTTGTCGCAAAAAAACTAGATTAGTCCCTTAGTTAGCCTATGGTGAAATGTTCTCCACATAACCTTCAAATCTTCATCGGTCTTCAACTTAATAAGGTCGTATTTCACCTTTCCATCAATATCAATCCAATATGCATGAAACTCGATCTTACCCACCTTTAAATTCTCGGGTTCGGACAATAAATCATTCAACTTGGATCTCAAGACGGCGAGACATGCGGTGTCCTCCGGAAGCCAAAACTCTACAGGAGATTTCACCCCGTTGAAGTACACTTCTTCCTTAAACAAAAATTGAAGCATTATAATATGTTTTTCGTAACAACACATGGTCCCTATTTATACAACTTTGGTTTCATTCTGGACCACACAAAATAGTCGGTATAATCACAATCGTAGAAAACTGTTGGCAAAATCGTAACCGTTCGAAATTTAGACTACCAAAAATTTCATTTTTTTTAAATATCCGATACTACATGGACTTTTTTCAAAATACTGACACTAGTTCAAAGATACCGAACTTTTAAAAAAACGGTATAATTTAATACTGACAATTTTAAAATAAATTACCAAAAATTTTATATGTATCAAATTTTCTTAATGAACTACTTTAAAATTTAGTTTGTACTTTTTAATCATACTTTGTATTTGATCTTGGAGTGACAAATTAAATTCTCTTTCTTTTGCCATGTTATGAGGGTAAATTTATCTATGTCGTAGAATTGACCATTAGTAAAAAAATTATTCTTTCATCTATAAAACATAAATCTAAAATTGTATTTGATGTTTTAAAAGTGTATAATTAATATATATGGAGGTTGAACTGTTCAATTGACTTTTATACATATTATTCAATTACAAATCATTTTATATTTAATTCATTTGTATATAATATTCTTATACATTTTTCAATTGAGTTTGCTTAATGAAACAACTTAATCAATTTATGGTAATCAATTTATATCTCTAGAAAACAAAACACACACCTAACTAATTCAAGTTGGGCCTCTCTATAATGTTGACAGTGTGGGCCAATTGGGCTCCCCAAACATGAGTCCTAACATCATTGTGAAAGCAAAATGTGATTGTTTGGATATTGGAAACCAGTAGGGACGACAAATGTTGAATGTCACATATCCTTCTAGTTGGTAACCCACAATAAGGATTCTCAATAAGGGACACAACATAAAGTAAGGTGACAAAACCAAATACATTGGAAACTTTCTTTCGAATCATCACTAATTTTGCTTTGGAAAAAGTTTGTAATCCAACTCAATCTATAACCGGACCCTCCTCTTTTCTTACTTACAATTCGCATCTTTGAGTTGACCTTCATGGACACCTTACAACCATACGTTATGCACCTTTTCTTCTTTGTTTTTATTTCCTTTCTCTTTTGCCTTCGTAAATCTATCTACTAAGATTTGTGAATTACAACGTGTATTAACTCTCATAGTTAATTATTCGAATGGTTTACTTAGAATGAAGTAATTACAAATCATCATAATATAAAAAACGAGGAATATTATATTCAAGATCTAGACGGCATATTGGCTCTTTTTAATGTTTTTAGTATCCCAAAGAGATATATCCTTTTTTTATTATACTTTACAATATATTTTGAATAACATTTTTCAAAAAAAAAAATTGAAATCCATTGAACTTATTCATTGTGCAAAACTAAGTTGAACTCTTAACCAATGAACTTATAACTTTCTTTCTAGATATATGATACAAACTCAGAATTTTTATCCAATTCAGTTTTTAAAAAAATAAATTAAAATAACGTAAAATTTAAATTATTTTCTAAACTACTCTATTTTCTATAAAAAAAATCGTTAAAGTATTGGTGTCAGATCAATTGGTGTTTGCATCCAAAATTTAAGATGAGGTGTCAATTAGTTTGGCGTTTGCACCCAAAATTTAAGATGAGGTGTCAATTAGTTTGGCGCTTGCACCTAGTGTTACCAATCCAATTAGCGTCTATGGTTAACCCCTCTATTTATACTAAAAAAAACACAACACACACTGGTGTCAAGCCAATTGGCGTCCGTCATACCCTAAAATTTGCCCTCCCCTTTTCACTTTTCATCTAACATATGGCTTGAGGTTCATTTGTGCTCATTCATGTCTCATTCATGTGCATCATTCATTCATGTTAACACTTTCTAATAATCATCATAGATTCAAAAGTCCGTGGTTAATAAAAACCAGGGTTTTGCTTGAGAATTATGGTATTTCTCATCACTTGGAATCAATGAGGCAAACCCTAATTCTTTGGCCTTTGGGACCTTGATTCATGAAGCGCACAACATGGTATTCATCTATGCATTCAAACCCTAATTCATGACCTTGTTATTCATGGAACATATGATTGACCTTTTGAGCATTTGTTGGACCATTAAACCCTAATTGTGGACCCATGTGTTAAGAGATTGACTGTGGAGTTGTATGGTTAGTTTGAAGGCTTTGGTTTATTGATTTATATCACGGAACCCTAATTACGCATACTTGGCACTTGTGTGCCATTTGGGGTTGACTTTTGACCATGGTATTGACTAAGACCCTAATTCATGGAGAATAGATTTTTGACCATCTTGTCATGCATCATCAACCATTAAACTTGTTTTGTGCATGAAACTCATCCATTTAACCTACATGTCCATATGATGCGGATTTCATCTGGTTCAAGATTTTGTTCAAGTTCCCATATATATGTGTATTGTTTGGTCATTATTGGTCCATTGATGATAAGCACATGGTACTTTCAAATTCATTGGTCATTGATCTTTGCACTCATGTTTGCATTGGCGCATTATTCATTGGTCAATTGTTTGTCCTTGATCCATTGTGATTCATAGGGGCATTCATTATTGTTTAATCCATGTAGCTTGGTCCAGCATGTTAGCTAAAAAGGAAGGAATTAAGTGTTTGGGGTTGTTTGCCCAAACAACTCTAGGTAGAAAGACATACTATATTAGGTGTCCTAAAAGGGTATGTATAGAATTCTAAATAAATTGTATTTCAATGTCAAAGAGACAGTATGTCACTAGGTGAACGATTTATGATCGAAGGTAGGTAATGAATTATGAAAGATATGAATGATGCCCTAAGGCGAAGGAGGAATAATTAGAAGTATACTCGCCAAGGATTCGCATCCTCGTGCCTACGTATTCTCATTGTGCAATGAGAAAGTCAGAGCAATCGTAGTTCAGAACTACGAGAATAGAGAAATAGGGAGATATTTGTCTAAGCAACGGGGACTCACAAGACAGACACATCTTCAAGGAAGGATATGAGTACTGGAGTGCAAGGAATCACTTGTTAGGGAATCAAAAATTTGAGATCCAATCAGGATAGTATCTTGGATCCAAGAGAAGGATCAATTCTTAATCGAAGAGCAAAGTAGGCATTTACCAATACGTGGACCAGCAGGTCGCCACTATAAGGTAAAGCCAAAAAGAAAGACTGGATTAAGTGTTTGAGGTTGTTTGCCCAAACAACTCTCGATTGAAGAGATGGACTGTCGTCAGGACGTCCTAAAAGGATGGACAAGGAGTCCAAGGAGGAGTATGATTGATCTCAAAAAAATGGTATAGATTGAATGAATGAAGAATGAATGATTGATTGATAAATAGGATAGATAAGATATAGCTCGCGAAGAAACCAGGTTCTCCTGCCTATGTATCCTTATAGTATAATAAGGAAATCAGAGCTTTCGTAGTTCAGCTCACTAGGGCGGAAAAAAAACGATGGAGGCAAAAGAGAGATTGAATGATTGAAATTGAGATGATTAGAATGGATAGACTTGATAGTTACTGGACGAGAATCACACTAAAGTCTATGGGTAAAGGTGGATACGATAAGCAACGAGCCAAACATCTTGCACCCAAAGATATCCAAAATGAGTGTAGGAAAGCTCCAGTCTCATTCCTTCTTTACCACTTAAGGCTCGTGGCATGTAATTCTCGTCTTAACTTTCAAGTGGAGAGAGAAGAGTCTTTGTAGTTGTTTCTTGTAGTGATGATGAAGACCTTATCAAATGTTTGATTTGAATTGCACTAAAGTCTATGAATAGAGGTGAATACGATGAGTGTTGGGTCATACGTCCCATACCCAAAGATACTTAGAATAGGGGTAGGAATACTCTAATCGCACTCCTTCTCCATTACTTAAGGCTCATATCGTACCACTTGATTCAAGATTGACAAGTTGTTGATTTTTGTCCTTGCTTTTGTTGTTTTTGCTTTTGGTAATGAGAGACTTGTCAATCTTGTGATTAGAATTGTGCTAAAGTCTATGAATATAGGTGAATACGATGAGCGCTAGGTCATACGTTCCATACCCAAAGATACTCAGAATAGGGGTAGGAATACTCCAGTCCCACTCCTTCTCTATTACTTAAGGCTCGTGTCACACACTTCTAACTTTGATTTAACAAGTGTTGAAGATGCCACCTTTGATGTGCTTGAATAATCCGTTGCATGGTATGACTGAGGATGCCTTGATTGAAGATCTTATCTTGAGGCCTTGAGCTCCACAGCTCGGAAGAAAAGTCTCATTAAGTGACTGTAAGACCCCAATTTTGACCCTAAGATCCCTCGTGCAATTTCATCATAAGCACTAACATTGAGATTATACCTTGGCATCCTCCTTACCCCTCTCTCATTGGGTTTGTTTTGGGAGAGATCACCAAGCACCATGTGATTATATCATACTTTTATATTATCATTTTACTAACAAAAATACAAAAAATATGTCTTTGCATTTGCCTAACTCTTTTATAGGTAGGGCATGATCACATTGATTTATCAAGTTCATATCTAGGGTTGAGGCCCTCATGACAAAGAGCATAATAATGAATTTGATCCAAGAATGGTTATAAGCATCATATATGATTTCCATTGATTCCTACATGTTATATTGATCAAGTTTTCTTCAAGAGTTTGGAGGTGATTTGCCTTGGAAACACTCGTTTGACTAGGTATCTTGAGTAACTTCTCCAATAAGCCATTTCACCAATTGATCAAATTTCTCAAGGGACACTTAAAAATTCATCATCTTATGCATATATTATCTACCATGAGCCTAGAAAGTCAAGATAATTGAAGGTTAGCAAGTTGGTTGATGGTGGTTGGCCAGATGAATTCATCTGATCAAAATTGGGTCTCCCTAGACCCTATCTCCTTTTCACCATATGAAAATGATTCCAAGAGAAACGTTACTCTAAATGACATTACAAAAAACTTTCATGTTGAGACCTAGAGCTAGTTTTTCTTGGAAAATCATTTTCTATGTTGAAATATTATAGGTCATTTTGTCTAAACCCTAATTTGAAAGTCAACTTTCCAAGGCCATAACTTGCTCAATTTTTATGCGATTAAAGATTTCCAAGTTGCACAATCAAATTCAAGATGTCTACTTCGACTTTGATGTTTTGAGTTAGAGCTAATTCAACTTTTATGAGCATGTGATATGAGGATACATTATAGGTCATTTTTTACCTATACCATTGAACAAGTGATTTTTCCAAACTTCAAAAATGCATAACTATATCATTCTAAATCCGAATGACATGAAATTGGTGACTAGTTTGAAGGTCTTTGAAAGAGATACAACTTTGATGGAGACACTTTTCTAATTTGAAGCTCACATAAAAAGTTAAGCATGGTGGAATATTGAGATATATGGCTTGACACAAAGAAAATTTTTCAACATGTTGAAATTTCCAAACTTCCACCTCCAAATTCACCATGATCCAAGCTCCAAATGAAAAAGTGTTCAACATAAAACTTGTTCCCCTTGATCCAAGCTTTCCAAAGAACCCAAGTTCATGCATTTTGATGAAGTTTGCTAGGGCTACGCATGGCTTTAACAGAGCTGCACTATTGGAGAAAATCAAATGTCCAAAACTCCATTTCACATTGCCTTGTCAGTAAAGCATCATTTGAACTTCAGTACAGTTCCAATTGGATCATAATGGATTGCTTCATGGGCCTGTACACGCCCATGCAAGCTTGTGCATTGATCGATCACCATTTTCACTATATTTTCGTTGCTTATCCGACAAGATACCAAGGATTTTGAGACACTGTGTATGCATTATGGTACCTTTAGAGTTAATTTTCAATCCCGTAAGTTATTTAAGCAATTTTATTAATTATCAGTTTTATTTTGTGTTTTCGTGATTTTACGCTTCGGTTGCCGTGTTTACGCCCTCCAGGTCCATAGAGAAGATCCAATGGACTTAATGCAAGAAAGTGGAAAGTTTCGGCGTTCAAAAAAAGAAGATTTCCCAGTTCAGGAAGCCTGACACGACCACCCGTGTCACCTGACACAGGCCGTGTCAGGAGGAAGGCCAAGAAAGTACAAGAAATGCCCAAAACAGTGGCCTGACACGGCCGCCCGTGTCAGCCTGACACGGCCGTGTCAGTTCACCTGGGGCATGTCAGCAAGGATATAAAAAGGCAGAGAGCTGACACAGCCGCCCGTGTCAGCCCAAAACGTTGATTTTCCAGTTTTCAGGCTTTTTCTCCGGGCTTGAGCTGCATGGACGTTTTGGAGATTTCCACCTTCTGCCAAGGGATTTTCACTATATAAGGAGAATTTCTACAAGAGAAAATATCATCTTGGAATACGGAAAAACACAGTATTGTGAAGCAATCAAGTATTACAAAGATCAAGGCATTTGGAGAGCTGAAGATATTCATGAGCGGGAGCGATTAAAGATCAAAGTCACCCAATTACTTGTAATGTGTAATTTTTATCTTGAATTTGTTTTAAACAATATGAGTAGCTAAACCCCCCAATGCTAGGGGGTGTCCCTGATTTAGAATTGTAATGAATTTGAGTTTACATTTGCATTTATAATATTGTTTTTACAGTAATCTTTTGATGTGTTTATTGCTTTCTCTTTCGGACCAATTGAGATTGATTTGTGGTTATCAATTAGGCTGGACCGCCATTGATAAGGTTTTCATAAGGTTACTCTACATTAGATATCACCTAGGACTAGGGATACCCTGTATGAACCAAAGTATTCTTGATATTATACAACTTAACTTTACCCTAATTGGCTATGGACATATGAATTAGGGTAGATTGATTAAAGGTTTTCTCACCAAGGACTTGGGAGAAAATACCCTTGAGAACTGGTAGTAATTGATATTTGTTAATGCAATAGTGACTCAGAGTTGTTACAGAGATATATCATACACCTTCCCTGGCATTGTACCTTTTTCTCTATAAACCCTTATTTTCATCATTCTTTACAATTACTTCTATTATTATATTTTTACACTTAAAAACCAACCTAACACTTTTTGTTTAATTGAATGGTAATTTAAACTCAATATTAACGTGCAGTCCTTGAGATCGACATTCGGGGAATTTCCCCATTATTACTATAAAAGGAAAAATAGTACACTTGCTATTTTTCCGATCAAGTTTTTGGCGCCGTTGTCGGGGACTGCCAAAATATAGAGTTTAATTTTAAGTTCAATTAAAATTTTGTTGCTCTGCAATAAAATTATTTTTCTGTCATTTATATACTTTCATTCACTAATCTATGTATGCGAGGAGAGCCCTCAGCAGGATTTCTTTTTGACGCAGAAATTGAGAGAACCCTTCACCGGAGACGTAGAAACACTAGATTGGATTCCAAAGAAGAAGTTCCCTCTGGTCACTCAGATTCAGAAAAAGAAACTATGGCTGAAATTCCTCCAGTTCCACCGCCTCCACCTCAGGAAAGACTCATAGGTGACTATGGAGGGGAAAATGCACCGGGTGGTAGATTGACCATTGTCAACCAACCGGTGAACGTGACGAACTTTCAACTGCATCCTAGCACAATCAATCAACTTGAGAGAAAATCTTTCACCTGAACGGTTAATGAAGATGCCAACAAGCACCTGCAGAGATTCCTGACCTTGAGTACTACTTTGAAAATTGATGGTCATACTAATGAAGCAAAGAAGTTAAGAATGTTCTCGTTCACTTTATCCGAAGAGGCGGAAGAGTGGTTCTACTCTCTTCCAGCTGGCAGTATTACATCATGGGAAGAGATGGAAACATCTTTCTTAAATGAGTATTTTCCCGCATCAGTATTTCTGAGAAAAGGTATGAAATCTTGAACTTCAAACAGAAAGATGGTGAGTCTTTGGGAGTTACCTACAAAAGATTCAAAAGGGTCCTGGTAGCGTGCCCAACTCATAATATGGATCAGACTGAACAAATGCAGATGTTTGTGAATGGGCTGAAAATAAAGACAAAACAGTTAATTGATACAGCAGCCGGTGGCTCAACAAATTTCTCAAAAGCCACCGGTATTAAAAGGATCATTGAAGCGATCGCCGCAAATGAGCATCTGGAATTATATGATAGGTGTACAAGCAAACTTGAAGGAGTCATTGACCTGAAAGTAGAAGCAAATAAAATCCGTATGGGAGATACAGTCGCTGCTGAAGTGGAGAAGAAATTGAAAGCGATGAATATAGGTACTCAACAAGTAGCTCAAATTCAACCTGCTCAGACCATCACTTGTGAAATTTGTAATGGACCTCACCACACTGTGTATTGCTTTGCAACTCCTCAATAAATTGAAGGGATAAAATTCTTACAGCAGAATAACCCCTACTCTAACACTTACAATCCAGGTTGGAAGAATCATCCAAACTTCTCCTGGAAAGATCAGAAAGGGAATATTCCACAACAGGGTCAAGGTCAATATCAGACTCAATATCAACAACAGCAGCAACAACAAGCTCCAAAGAAAGCATACTAAGAGATTGCCATTGAAAACATAGTAGCTCAAAATAGGCAATTTGAAGAAGAGACGAGAAACAATCAGAAAAACACCACCGCCTCTTTAAAGAATCTTGAAGTTCAACTAGGGCAGATAGCACAACAACTAGCAAGTTCTCGAACACTAGGACAATGTTTAAAAAGGTTGAGGGTCATATGTCTTTGTTCGAAGCACTTGAAATGATGCCCATGTACAAGAAATTCATGGAAGAGGTAACGGCAAAAAAGAAACCAACAACAGAAGAACAGGTAGTTTGGAAGGAAAAGTATAGTGCAAACTCACTAGGGCAGAAAATTCCTAACAAACAAAAGGATCCGGGAACGGTAACAGTACCATGCACAATTAAAGAAAGAACCTTCAAAAAGGTACTAATAGATTCTGGATGCCATTATCAATTTATCACAGGTTAGGTATTAAAAATGTCAGTGATACAAAGACCATCTGAAGTTTGCGGATCACTCAAGAAAGGATGCATATGGTATAACAGAAGATGTACTGGTAACAATAGAGGACTTCACTTTTCCTGTTGATTTTGTAATCCTAGACATACCTGAAGATGATGAGGCACCCATCATTCTGGGTCGACCTTTCTTGCAGACAAGTCGATGCAATCTCGACATGGATCAGGGCACGTTAACCTTGAAAGTTTACGACAAAGAGATAACATTGAATGCTATTGAATACCAGAAGCTAGAGGAAGATACAAAATCTCACTATCAAGTAGGCTTAATCAGGACACAGGCGAGAAAACAAAGTAACATACGAACATCAGAGAAAGATACAGGAAGGCCCTCTCGACTCTCAACACTGCCATTAGCCACCCTGACTGGAAAGACTCCCATCTCCATTCCAAAAACCAAGAAAAGAAAAGAAAACAAAAACAAGGTAAGGATACAAAGGTTAAAAAGGACTTGTGGCACAAATGAATTCATACTGATGAAAGAGACAACTTCCTAATTTTGGACAAGAGGGGCAACAAGGTTTGGAGGCTGAAGTACCCCCCATAACAAGGGGAATGAACCGTCGAGCTAGGCGACGTTAAACGAAGCGCTTCGTGGGAGGCAACCCACGCGTTACTAGTTCAAATTATTGTTTGTGTTTGCTTGTTATTTTAGGTTTGCGCAGTGCCTTGCATAAAAGGGTGAAGGTACTCACATGGAAAAAGTTGAAAAATGAGCATCACAGCACCCTGACACGGCAACCCGTGTTCGCTGGCACGGCCCGTGTTAGACCTGCAGATTTGAGATTTGTTTGAAAATTTTGAATTTTGTGTGGGCATGTCGCACTTCCCGATCCAGCCCCCTCAATAGGGCACTGTGAGTCACCCTCCTTCTATCTTGTTCGAAAACATTGAAGCCAATGTTTAGTTCAAGTGTGGGGGAGGTTTTACTATGCTTTTTGCTTTTATTTTTGTTGATTATTTCCCAATTTTTAATTTTTACCATTTCACATTTGGTTTATTTGTACTATCAGGTATCATGTGCTGCATGTATTTCAGGTTCTGGGTACTATAGTTGGATGAGGTAATGATCAATAGCGGTAGTGGACGAAATGATCACTCCACTTACTATTTCTTGTTGTGAAGGATCTTCCCAGAAAGTCGATACTGCTGAAGAAAAGATCAGATGTAATTTCTAAAGCTCAACTAACATAGGGTCCCTGTGCATTCCGAGTTGAGTAAGAAGTCGCACCATACTCGAAGTATTGTGGATGCTGTCAAGCTTTACCTAACATGGTGAGTGCATAAAAATCCAAACATATTTTTCATCATGAGCGCTATTCAGGTATGTCTTTATCACTTCGACTTTGCGTAGGTTCTCTAGGAGTTTCACTTCATGTATACACACACTGAGGCATGTTGTTTGATTATACCCCTGAGCCTTTCTAGCCATCCCGTTAATATTATCCTTTGGTAACCCCATTTGAGTCTGTATCCATTGTTTGTTTAACCCCGTAAATGTACCCCGTGGCCAAAACACTTCCTTACCCTATTCGGAGTCAAGTTGATATTATTAAGCTGTGTTGAAATTATAAGTTTGGGGTAAAACCCCATAAGTTTCAAAAGCCAAGGTGAGTGCGAAAAAAGAAAGAGAATGATCGAGAGAAAAAAAGAGAAAAGAAAATAAACTCGAGGGTTCATAAGAAGTACTGGCCAAAGAAAGGCACTCGGTTGAAAAACAAGAATAGCAAAGAAAAACCCGAGCTATAAAAAATAATAATAGAGAAAAAGAAATAAAATGAACAAACATAGTGAAAATAATAGTAACATTGACTCCGAACCAAAAACCACTTGTTTCCCGTTTTGTTTGAATTATCCACACCATAACCCAGACCCCATTACAACCCGAAAGACCTCAAAAAGTATGTGTTATGTGTAGTTGATATGAAAGGAGAAACTATTCAAACTTATGAGTTGATATTGAAGGAGAATTGCCATCCAAGGCGCAACGGAATTTAAATTTTTTCTCCCTTAATGATCCTTACGAATGGGCATGATCAGTTATAGAATCGTTACCTCTTGTGATGATCACGAACGTTGAACGATGACAACGTCTCTACTCAGTCCACACAAACGGATTCCTTCAATCTCAGTGCTAGCTGCTACGAATGAAGGCTTTGAGTGAGAGAGAGAGAAACGAAATTGCAGGCAAGAGTGACAATGCTTCTACCCAAGGGTTTTATTTATAGAACCACTTGTGTGGGCTGCAAGCTAAAAAGCCCACTCAAGTGAATATGGCCCATATCTTATAACATGCCAAAATCAATTAAGTGTGTGGTACATTACCATATTTCGTATTCTGCTTAAGTACACCGTACCTTACGATGTTCTATAATTCACTTAAGGAAATCGTACTTTACAATATTCCTTAATTAGTCTATCTCTCATCAATCTGTCCTTTGTGTGTGACCCTATAGGTTTTCGCGGCGTTGGCAATTATATTAAATCACGTATTTAATATAATAAACAGTGAGCGGTATCTAGCAACACATCACTGCTACCCAAGACACGAAAATGTCATGTGATCTGACAAGTCCTTCTGTAATAATAATTATGTGTATAATTACCCTTTTGCTCTTATGTCTATATTGAACACAAGGTATAGACCGTGTCATCCTTGTCCAGTTCAATATTGGGCCTATAGACATTTATCCTGTTACGCAGTATGGGCAAATTCCATCTAGGTCACTCATGTCCCTCAGCATGCTTCGTGGAGTACCCATCAACTATCTTTATGGTTATCCAGTTACGGACAATGTTGGATCAGCAATAAAGCACTCGACTCTACATCTAGGGTCCATAGTGGTTTCAGGTCGAAGAGTGGTATACACCATTATCACCATGAGAATAACTTATGACACTTTGCATAACTTTCTATATAGTATTCTCATAGCGGGTCAATCCGGTATAAATATTACTCTTAATATTCATACCTATGTTTAAGACTTGATAACTCTTTATCCATGATCCATGAGATGTGATCATAAGTCTACAAACATAATAGTCTTAATGCTTTAATGTTATCCCACTTTACAATAAAGCTCGACTACAGATACTTTAAGAATAATGTCCTTATGTTTAATGTGATCTCATGATTAAGTCATACTTGATACATTAAATGGACTAGCTATTCTAGGGACTTTATTAAACAAACTTAATAAAGAAAAATCCTTTTTATTATTAATAAATAATTCGATACAAGTACCAAAATTATTGGCCTCTAGGGCTTACACCAACAATCTCCCACTAGCACTAGAGCCAATCAGGCATACCCCTAATGCCCATTGATCTAGTATGGCCATCATGCTTCTGCTGTGCAAGAGGCTTTGTTAGTGGGTCAGTAATATTGCCAAGTGTTGGGACTCTACATATTTTCACATCTCCTCTATCTATTATCTCTCGTATGAGGTGATAATGCCTAAGTATCTGTTTGGATCGTTGGTGAGATCTAGGCTCCTTAGCTTGTGCGAAAGCACCATTGTTATCATAATAGAGACCAATGGGATCCACAATGCTAGGAACTATGCCAAGTTCACTAAGGAACTTTTGATCCAAACAACTTCCTTTGCTGCACTTGAGGCAGCAATATACTCGGCCTCGATTGTAGAATCAGCAACTGTATCTTGCTTTGAACTTTTCTAGCTCACAGTGCCACCATTTAAGCAAAACACATAACCATTTAAACCATTCATATTAAAGCGTCTCAACACTTTGTCTATGTACTCTGACTTAGGCCGAGCATTTTGTGATCTATCTCTATAGATTATGATTCCTAATTTATAGGCTGCTTCACCTAGGTCCTTCATAGAAAAGCATTTCCCCAACCAAGACTTTACTTATTGCAGGATAGGGATATCGTTTCCAATGAGTAATATGTTATCTACATATAATACCAGGAACACAATCATGCTCCCACTAACCTTCTTGTAGACACAAGGCTCATCTTCGTTCTTGATGAATCCATATTATTTTACTGTTTCATCAAAACAAAGATTCCATGAGTAGGTCACAGGCTCATCTTGATCCATGAGTAATACATCACCTTGATCTGTTATGAGATATCCATATCTCTCAGGTAGGTGACGTATCCTGCTTGACCTACGTTGTTCTTGTTCTACTTGAGCAGGTTGCTCTTTACACAACTATTTGTGTTTCCTGCTCTAATTCCTCCATAGGTGTATCAATGCCTTGTGATTCTTGAATTTCTTCAAGCTCTACTTTCCTCCCACTGATTCCTTTGGAAATAAAATCCTTTTCTAGGAAAACTCCAGTTCAAGCGACAAACACTTTGCCCTCAGAAGGATTGTAGAAGTAATACCCTCTTGTTTCTTTAGGATACCCCACAAATAAGTATTGTCAGATTTGGGCTCAAGCTTAGTTGAAATTTGTCGTTTCACATAAACTTCGCAACCCCAAATCTTCATGTAAGACATATGTGGTTTCTTACCACTCTATATCTCATATGGTGTCTTCTCAACCTTTTTGGATGGAACACGGTTAAGTGTGTAAGCTGATGTCAATAGTGCATGTCCTCAAAAGGAGTTTGGAAGATCGGCGTGACTCATCATGGATCGGACCATGTCTAACAGGGTTCAATTTCTTCTCTCAGATACACCATTCCATTGGGGTGTTCCAGGAGGAGTAAGTTGGGATAGGATCCCACACTCTTTCAGATGGTTATCAAACTCTAGGCTTAAATACTCACCACCTCGATCTGATCGAAGAGTTTTAATATTCTTACCTAGTTGGTTTTGTACTTCATTCTTGAATTCCTTGAAGTTTTCAAAGTACTCTGATTTGTGTTTCATTAAATACACATAACCATATCTACTGAAATCATCAGTAAATATGATGAAGTACTAAAAACCTCCTCTGGCTGGTATGTTCAGTGGTCCACATACATCAGTATGTATGAGGGCCAAAACATCATATGCTCTTTCACCTTTTCCTGTGAATGGAGACTTTGTCATCTTTCCAATTAAACAAGATCCGCATGTCTCATATGATTCATAATCAAAAGAGTCCAAGAGTCCATCTTTATGGAGTTTGGAAATGCGCTTCTCATTTATGTGGCCTAATCGACAATGCCAAAGGTAAGTTGGATTTAACTCATTAGGTTTCATCCTTTTAGTATTAATGTTATAAATAGGCATTTCAAGATCAAGGACATATAATCCATTGTTCATTTGTGCAGTAGCATAGAATACATCATTCAAATAAATTGAACAACAATTGTTCTTTATTGTAAATGAAAACCAAACTTGTCCAAACAAGAAACGAAATTAATATTCCTGCTAATTACAGGTACATAATAACAGTTCTCTAACTGAATTATTAAACCACTAGGTAAAGTCAATACATAAGTTCCTACGGCTAAGGCAACAACCTTTGCTCCATTGCCAACTCGTAGGTCGACTTCACCTTTTGCCAAATCTCTACTCCCTTTTAGTCCCTTCACATTAGTACAAATGTGAGAACCGTATCCAGTATCTAATACCCATGATGCAGAAGTAGATAAATTAATTTCAATAACAAAAATACCTGAAGTTGAAGTCTCTACTCCATTCTTCTTATCTTCCAGGTACTTTGGGCAGTTTCTCTTCCAGTGTCCGGTCTTACCGCAATGGAAGCAGGTGCCTTCTTTTGCTATGCCTCCACTAGGCTTTAAAGCAGCAACAATGGGTTTGGGTTTGGCAACTTCCTTGCCTTTCCCTTTATCACCCTGCTTAGTGGGCCTTTTGTTCTGTCTCTTTCCATTTCCGATCATCAGAATGGACTTCCCTTTTGACTTCAGATTCTGCTCGGCAGTTCTTAACATGGCGAGCAGTTCAGGTAGAGATTTTTCCATTTCATTCATATTGAAATTTAGGACAAATTGACTGAATCTATCTGGCAACGATTGCAAGATCAAGTCAGTTGCAAGTTCCTTTTCGAGGGGAAAACCCAATCTCTCAAGGTTTTCCGCATACCCAATCATCTTGAGCACATGGGGACGTACAGGGGCTCCCTCAGCTAACTTTCCTTGAAAAAGGGCTTTTGAAACTTCAAACCTCTCATGCCTTGCTTGCTCTTGATAAAGCATCTTCAGGTGTTCGATCATATCGAACGCTGACATGTTCTCATGTTGCTTTTGCAATTCTGAGTTCATGGTAGCTAGCATGAGACAAGCAGTTTCATTGGCATCATTGACATGCTTCTTATAAGCATCTCTTTCTGCCTTAGATGCAGAACTAGGAGGTTCCTCCTCAGGAACAGGTGTCTCCAAGACATACAACTTTTTATCATGTTTGAGGACAATCCTCAGGTTTCAGTGCCAATCCAGAAAATTTGTCCCAGACAATTTTTCCTTATCAAGGATTGATCGCAAAATGTTGTTAGAGGTGTTTGCTGTCATGGTAATCTACATAAGAATTAATGAAAATATAAGTATCATTGACATATTTAATTAGGCCTTTAATCAAATATGCTCCCACTATTTTACTCAAAACAAATGACCCTCATCATTTGATTCGGAAAATCCCGTTGGAAGATTTTCTAGTGGGTCGAGATCCATATTTCACTTCGTTCTAAGTCCGCGTAGGCGGATTACACAAAACTAGGTTATTTAGGTAGGAACTCCTTCCAATTGTATCTCATACAACTCTCAAAAATTTCAGTTGGGTGAATAATTCCTTATTCCAATCCATCATATGGATCATTCCCAACTCTTGCTTCTAAACATATATAATATTATTATAATTAAGTTTGACCCATCGTTTTAGCAGTTGGATATTACAATTATCCCATCGCACCTTACCAATATAAAAAATGCACCTCGCGTAGGCGAAACCTACATTGTCCGATACTAGTCTTGATGAGTGCTAAAACTTGGAAAGAAAACATATATTATATTATTATAATTTGTTTAGTTAAGTTTGACCCATTGTTTTAACAGTTGGATATTACAATTATCCCATCGCACCTTACTAATATAGAACATGCACCTCGCGTAGGCGAAACCTACATTATCCGATACTAGTCTTGATGAGTGTTAAAACTTGGAAAGCATAAACTTAATATTTAATTTGAGGGAATTGCAATTGTTCTGATCTCACCGGCTTATTTATCATATAAATCGTCTCTCATATGCATCAACATACATTCACATGCATCAACATACATATATAATGAAACAGTTATGGCCCCTAGCGCAATTGTTCTCCCAAGCCAATGAGAGAACCTAAGCTAACCTAATAACAATCTAGGCTTCTCCAAGCAAGATCTTCAAGGTTGTCCTCCTTTGGCACTGACTTCTTTGCTTTCTTCATAATATTACATTACATAAAGAAACTCGTTTTACATACGAGGGAGTAAGATGAGAAAAGAAGTTACATTGAGAGATTAAAAGAGAGGCACGACACGCAGGTCGTATTTTAAAATCCAAAACAAAATAAAGGAAAACTAAGACCATAACCGACCACCACAAGACAATAATAAACACATTATTATTATTATTATCAATTTTAATTCTTTTAATTAATTAAAACCAAATTAAATTTCGACGACCGATCACACTACACAGAGTTAGCTGGGGGTCTGCTGCCCGGTCAGCGGAACGGGTGTTTTTTGCATCAACACTTGATACTTTAATGCACTGAGTTAGCCGAACGGGTGAATTTTGCCTTGCGTTAACCGGTTAACCATATGCGTTAACCGGTTAACACTGTTTGAAATCTGCTCAAAAATTGTTTCCTGCCTTGCGTTAACCGGTTAACCAAATGCGTTAACCGGTTAACACTGTTTGAAAATCTCTTGGAAAACTATTTTCCGTCTTGCGTTAACCGGTTAACCAAATGCGTTAACCGGTTAACACTTTTTGAAAAACCTTAAAATTTTTTTTATTTCGTATTGCGTTAACCGGTTAACCATATGCGTTAATCGGTTAACATTGTTCCAAAAAGTGTTTAGAAAGCACAACTCTTATGCAGTCATAACCCCAATCGCATAACTCTCTGATAACACAACCCTTGTGCCGTCACTAACCCTGATGCACCAATTTTAGACCGTCAACCACATCCCGATTGTTGATTCAGTATGATTGATCAACACGTCATTGCTTCACCATACTAATGTCGGATCAAGAAGCAAATGACCATTGATCGCTCAAAGGAAAACAACCATTGAGTGTTTGAATGAACGAAACAAGAACACTATATCATATATAATGTATTTTGCATCAGGATTACATATATCATATATTTAACTTGATCGATCTCAATTTAATCTTTGAGTCATTCTGTCTTTAATCATATTAATACAGAACAAAAACAGTTATCAGATTCATGGTTTCGTAAGTGGCTCTGATACCACTGAAGGAGAATTTCCATCCAAGGCGCAGCGGAATTTAAAATTTTTCTCCTTTAATGATCCTTACGAATGGGCATGATCAGTGATAGAATCGTTACCTCTTGTGACGATCACGAACGTTGAACGATGACAACGTCTCTACTCAGTCCACACGAACGGATTCCTTCAATCTTAGTGCTAGCTGCTACGAATGAAGGCTTTGAGTGAGAGAGAGAGAAACGAAATTGCAGATAAGAGTGACAATGCTTCTACCCAAGGGTTCTATTTATAGAACCACTTGTGTGGGCTGCAAGATAAAAAGCCCACTCAAGTGAATATGGCCCATATCTTATAACATGCCAAAATCAATTAAGTGTGTGGTACATTACCATATTTCGTATTCTGCTTAAGTACACCGTACCTTACGATGTTCTATAATTCACTTAAGGAAATCGTACTTTACAATATTCCTTAATTAGTCTATCTCTCATCAATCTGTCCTTTGTGTGTGACCCTATAGGTTTTCGCGGCGTTGGCAATTATATTAAATCACGTATTTAATATAATAAACAGTGAGCGGTATCTAGCAACACATCACTGCTACCCAAGACACGAAAATGTCATGTGATCTGACAAGTCCTTCTGTGATAATAATTATGTGTATAATTACCCTTTTGCCCTTATGTCTATATTGAACACAAGGTATAGACCATGTCATCCTTGTCCAGTTCAATATTGGGCCCATAGACATTTATCCTGTTACGCAGGATGGGCAAATTCCATCTAGGTCACTCATGTCCCTCAGCATGCTTCATGGAGTACCCATCAACTGTCTTTATGGTTATCCAGTTACGGACAATGTTGGATCAACAATAAAGCAATCGACTCTACATCTAGGGTCCATAGTGGTTTCAGGTCGAAGAGTGGTATACACCATTATCACCATGAGAATAACTTATGACACTTTGCATAACTTTCTATATAGTATTCTCATAGCGGGTCAATCCGGTATAAATATTACTCTTAATATTCATACCTATATTTAAGACTTGATAACTCTTTATCCATGATCCATGAGATGTGATCATCAGTCTACAAACATAATAGTCTTAATGCTTTAATGTTATCCCACTTCACAATAAAGCTCGACTACGGATACTTTAAGAATAATGTCCTTATGTTTAATGTGATCTCATGATTAAGTCATACTTGATACATTAAACGGACTAGCTATTCTAGGGACTTTATTAAACAAACTTAATAAAGAAAAAGCCTTTTTATTATTAATAAATAATTCGATACAAGTACCAAAATTATTGCCCTCTAGGGCTTACACCAACAGATATTGCATATTCTGAATTGGGAGTGAAAACACTTTAACCCCGAGAAACTTGGTGAGAGTGTGATATAAGCTGACAGGTGAAGCGGTACCTCGATGAGGAAGTGCGGCTGAAAACTAATTAGGAAAAGAAGTAACTATAAAAGGGAGAGTGAAGGCTTTGGCGAAAGATCTCAGCAGTATCATGGTAAGAATACAAATTTTGGGAAGTGACACTTTGTCGTATAGGACATTACTTGAAGACAAGCAATAAGCTAAGTTTGGGGTTGTGATCGGTCACCATTTTCACTATATTTTCGTTGCTTATCCGACAAGAAACCAAGGATATTGAGACACTGTGTATGCATTATGGTACCTTTAGAGTTAATTTTCATTCCCGTAAGTTATTTAAGCAATTTTATTAATTATCAATTTTATTTTGTGTTTTCGTGATTTTACGCTTCGGTTGTCGTGTTTACGCCCTCCAGGTCCATAGAGAAGATCCAATGGACTCAATGCAAGAAAGTGGAAAGTTTTGACGTTTGAAAAAAGAAGATTTCCCAGTTCAGGAAGCCTGACACGGGCCGTGTTAGGAGGAAGGCCAAGAAAGTACAAGAAATGCCCAAAACAGTAGCCTGACACGGTCGCCCGTGTCAGCCTGACACGGCTGTGTCAGGTCACTTGGGGCGTGTAAGCAAGGAAATAAAAAGGCAGAGACCTGACACGGCCGCCCGTGTCAGCCCAAAATGTTGATTTTCCAGTTTTCAGGCTTTTTCACCGGGCTTGAGCTGCATGGACGTTTTGGAGATTTCCACCTTCTACCAAGGGGTTTTCACTATATAAGGAGAGTTTCTACAAGAGAAAATATCATCTTGGAATACGGCAAAACACGGTATTGTGAAGCAATCAAGTATTACAGAGAACAAGGCATTTGGAGAGTTGAAGATATTCATGAGCGGGAGCGATTGAAGATCAAAGTCATCCAATTACTTGTAATATGTAATTTTTATCTTGAATTTGTTTTAAACAATATGAGTAGCTAAACCCCACAATGCTAGGGGGGTGTTCTTGATTTAGAATTGTAATGAATTTGAGTTTACATTTTAATTTATAATATTGTTTTTACGGTAACCTTTTGATGTGTTTATTGCTTTCTCTTTCGGACCAATTGAGATTGATTTGTGGTTATCAATTAGGCTGGACCGCCATTGATAAGGTTTTCATAAGGTTACTCTATAGTAGATATCACCTAGGACTAGGGATACCCTGTATGAACCAAAGTATTCTTGATATTATACAGCTTAACTTCACCCTAATTGGCTATGGACATATGAATTAGGGTAGATTGATTAAATGTTTTCTCACCAAGGACTTGGGAGAAAATACCCTTGAGAACTGGTCGTAATTAATATTTGTTAATGCAATAGTGACTCAGAGTTGTTACAGGGATAAATCATACACCTTCCCAGGCATTGTTCCTTTTTCTCTATAAACCCTTATTTTCATCCTTGTTTACAATTACTTCTATTATTATATTTTTACACTTAAAAACCAACCTAACACTTTTTGTTTAAATGAATGGTAATTTAAACTCAATATTAACGTGCAATCCTTGAGATCGACATTCGGGGAATTTCCCCATTATTACTATAAAAGGAAAAATAGCACACTTGCTATTTTCCTGATCATGCATCACATTGCCAAATTTAGCAAATTTTCAAGTGTGCAATTATCAATCCCAAATGCTATAAATACAGGCCCTTGGAGCTCAATTCAAACACACCTTGCACACCATCTTTGCCCCCCAATTGAAACCCTCTCATTCTAAAGGAAAACCTGATAATTTTCAATCTGAAAATTGAGTTTGAATCTCAACTATTTGGAGATTCAAGAACTCCAATATCCAAAGCCTTGCACCATTACTAACCACTCCCTGCAAGTTTCTCAAGTGTGATCAGATCGTGTTTGAAGCAAGCAACATCAAGTTCTGCATAACATTGAAGGTAATTTTCAGAAAACTTCATCAATTCGATTCTCACTCAATTCTCTTGGATCTTTGGTTGTCTGAAGTCCTACCAATGTAGGCAAGAAGATGAGTTCCTTAGAGGTCAAATCGAAGCACTCAATTGACACACCTCATAATTCAACTCCTCATATCTTTCTATATATGTGGAGTTAGTTAAAATTGAGGTCGGATTCCTGCTCAATGCCATTTTTTCTTTCAGATCATGTCCTCCTTTTTTATTTTGGTGATGGTTGAGGGTGGACCAGTCTGGCGAGGTCCACCGGAGAAGAAGACCGGAGTTACAACTTCGGTGGTGCGTTGGCACATCTCCCAGCCACAAGATCCATTCAATTTGTTTTAATCTTTGGCGTTAGTTTTGATTACCACGCGTGTGGCACGCTGTAAGACCCTAATTTTGACCCTAAGATCCCTCATGGCATCATATCATTTGCTCAATGCATTGCCTCAAGGATCATAGCATGTGTGGCTCCTTACCCTAGGGGTGGGACTTGTGTGACTGGTTTGAGACCACCAAGCATGCTTTAATTGTATATTAATGCTTTTCTTATTTTCTTACTAACCAAAAACCCAAAAATATGTCACTAACTCTTTTTGTTTTGAAGCTCCAGTGATCATGTGCTCACAATGCTCCTAGGAGGTTCCTAAGCTCAATGAAGTGGCTAGATGAAGATGAGAACAAGCATGACAATGGTCCACAAGATTCCAAATCAACATATATGTGTCCCAAGTATCTCAATTTGTCAATTTGACCAAGATAACCCAAAGGGCTTGAGGATTTTTTCCCAAGGAAACCCTAATTCAACTATGCATTGACTATGCCTTGCTCATGAAACAACCTCAACCTATGATCAAATCCAATAAAAGGAAGTTATTTAATTAATTATTTTATTCATATATGAGCCTATGTGAGTATCCTCAATCATTAATTCATCAAGATTTGAAGTTTGGCCTTGAGAAGTTGACCAGTCAAGTCATTTGACTAAACTGAAGATCACTGAGACACAACTTGTGATGTGTTTGTAAAATGAAGATGACCCAAAGATAAAAAAAATGTTCTTCATAACCATATGAACAACTTTCATGTTCATCAAAAATCCATTTGAAATTTGGAAGGTCATCATTCATTTCAAAACATTATAGGTCATTGTGACTGAAACCCTAATTTTGGGTCAACATCCCAAGAACCTAACTTCCTTATTTTTTATTATTTTGAGGTGATACCAAATTAATTGGAAATATTAAGATATATACTTCAAATGTTATGTTGGACAAAATTTATAATCCTAAAATAAACACATGTGATAATACAAAACATTATATGTCACTTTGGACCTAAGTCATTGAATTTGAAAAATGTCCAACTTTGAGTCCCCATAACTTTCTCATCAAAAATCCAAATGATGCAAAATTTAAGTCTAAATTGATCATATTGAAAAGATCTACAACTTTGAAGTTGGAGGTTTTTCCATTTGAGGCTTGCATAATTGAAACAGAAGGGCTTGAAGTTGCTTGCTTTTGGCAAAAAATTTCAAAGGGAACCTAGACATGTTTTGTACCCTAAACTTCACAGCCAGTTTTCATAAATTTCCAAACTCCAGATGAATTTTTTCCCAACATGACTTTTGTTCCTTATTCCAAGAGCTTTCCAACCATTACTCACATGACCAATTTTGGATTTTCCATGTGGGAGTTTCGAAGAGTTCATTGTTTATGTTCAATTTTGCAATTCACCTCATAACTTGATGTACAAGCTAATGCCAAGCCAGCTGCACGTCCAAATCATTTCTACTTGACCTCAGCATGCATTTCCATTCACTTTTGGGCCTCACATGCGCCTGTACTGGCTCATGCATGGAGGATCCAAAATTCATGCACACGAGCAAAACACCTCCTTGCATCAAGTTCAGCTATAAATAGAAGTGCTTGCTCATTCAAAAATAAACCTAAAGGAGATCTGAAACGCTGCTGGATTGAAAACCACACCCTCACTCAAAGGAATTTCAGTTTTCATTTTCAATTTCAAGCTTGAATTTCAACATCATTAGTTGATCTTCAAGTCTTAATTCCTTAGCCTTGCATCATCATTACATCTCCATATCAAAATTGGACCAAGAGCTTGAAGATCTCGTGCTGTTTGAAGCTCCATTTCAGAGGTATATCACCATATTGTTTATGTTCAATTTTACAATTCACCTCATAACTTCATGTGCAAGCCAATGCAGCTCCAATTACACATCCAATTCACTTCAATATGATATCAACATGCATTTCCATTCATTCTTGGGCTTTGCACGCGCCTGTACAGGCCCATGCATGGAAGGTCCAATTTTCATGCACACGAGCATTGCACCACCTTGCCTCCATTTCATCTATAAATAGAAGTGCAAGATCATTCAAAAATCAACCTGAAGGAGATCTGAAACATTGCTGGATTGAAAACCAAACCCTCACTCAAAGGAATTTCAATTTTCATTTTCAATTTCAAGCTTGAATTTCAACATCATTAGTTGATCTTCAAGTCTTAATTCCTTGACCTTGCATCATCATCACACCTCCAGATCAAAATTGGATAAAGAGCTTGGACAATTCGTGCTGTTTGAAGCTCCATTTAAGAGGTCTCTCACCAAACTTTTTTGATTCAGATCTTGAAATATGATGTGAATTTCTCTGGTTTGAGTTGTTTTCTGAAGTCCTCAAGCAAGAGGCAGGCCAATGATGGTCTTAATTTCATAAATCGTGCCATTTCAGATTAAGCACCATGATCTTCGAGCTCATGTTTCTCTTTAAATAGGAACATTGAGGAGAATCCATGGTTACAGGGGTGATGTACATAACCTCAACTTCATTTTGATACCTTGCTTTTTGATTTTCATTAAAGTTGAAATCCCTGCGCGTGTGGCCGGAATCAGTTGTCTGGCCGGAGAAGATGGTGGTTTCCACCACCATCCCCACGTGGGAGCCTTTGAGCCCTTGGATGATGTTCAAACGTTCTAATCTTGGCCATTGCTTATGTTGAATCATTTTAATTCCATATGTGGCGCGCTTGACTTTGGTCCTTCGTGCATCAGTGCTTCTAAGCCCTCAGATCATGGCCACGTCATTTAATGAACTATCCGAGGGCGCTGGATTTTTGCTATTTTCTTTTTTTCTGTTTAATTCCATTTAATTCCTTTTATTTTCAAAAAATCATAAATATTTTATTTGAAGTCACAAAAATATGAGACCAATGCCAAAAAATTTCTTGAAAAATCTAGTTTCATATTTTGATTTTTAATTATTTTTGTGACTTTATTTAATATTTTTTGTAAATTATTTGGTTTTTAATAGTTTTTAATTCATTCTAAATACTTTTTGATATTTGAAAAATCCAAAAATATTTTCTTAACACATATGGATCATGATGAGTCAATGAAAAATAGTCTCACCAATTTCTTAATTGATTTGAGATTTATTTGAGATTTTAATTCATATTGTGTTATTTTTATTGTTTTAAAATAGTTTCTGATTTCAAAAATTGTTGAGAAAATTTGTCAAACTTTGTTTGACCATGTTAGACCTATGAGAATTTAATTGGACTTGTTGAAGTTGATTTAAATTGAATTTGAGGTTTGACCATATTTTGTCCATTTTAATTTTGCATTTATTTTAATTCCAAAAATACCAAAAAAAATATGTTTGACTTGTTGACTTCTAATCTTCATTTCTCTTATGTTTAGCATTGGTTGATGATGATTTGATTCACTTTTGACCAATTGTGTTTGACACTTGAATTCTTTCTCCATTCATTTCATCTTCATCTCATTTCTTTTTATTTTGGCCAATGAGTTAATGTCTTATGGTTGGTCTTGACACATGAGGGGTTTAACCTTCTTTGATCCAAATCAAACTCAACTTGATCCAAGATCAAGTGAGTTGCTTTGTGTCCAAGATAGGTTGCTTCTTGGTCAAGCAAAAAACCTAAAGTCCATACAAGGCCTTTTCCTCTTTTCTTTTCGCATGGCAAATTGTAGGAGCTTGGCTTACTAGTCATGATCTCTAGCTTGTGTTTATTTGCCTATAGTTTTATTGATCGGCCTCCGATAGGTGCGACTACTACATTAGTCCACTTACGATTGCTTAACATAGCGCTAAATTGTCTTATGACCAACTAACATAACCATACTACCTACTAACTTTAATTTGAGCACTTAATTTCTTGCAATTTACTTTAATGCAATTTACTTTCTTGCTTATTTATTCATATTGATTTTTACTTTGCTCACTTGAGCACATATTTTATGTTTATGTCATTTTCCTTTTGCTCATTTGAGCTCATTATTGTATATAAATATATTGTTGCCTTGAGTTTGTTTTGTCTTTGTTTGTGTGAACCCAATGCATAAAGGAGAAAGGACTTAGAATTAGGATTTACCCATGCTTAAAGGAGTTCAAGAGCAACTAGGTCTCATGCCTTTAGAATTCTAAATTTTTTGAAGAGCAACTAGGCCCCATGCCTTTAGAATGCTAAATTTAAAAGTTGACTTCAAAGGACTTCCTAATCTAAACTCATTCTTTGTCCATTTCTCTTATTGTATTGTGAACTTTTTGATGTTTGCTCTTGTGTGATAGGGATTCCATCTCGAGATAGTAAGAAGGACCATTGTCATGAGTAACCAAGTTAAGAGAGATAAGCCAAATGGAGATCCTAGGAGCTTGAATCTAAATATTGTGTGATTGCTTGTTGTTTGCTAAGTCCAAAGGAAAAGAGCATCTTGAATCATCTCTATGATCTCAAGAAAAGGAACTCCAAGGGTTTTATCTCTTCTCTTATCTTTGTATGCTTTAGGACTAACCCTTATCTTCTTCTCCTCACTCTAACCCAAGCCAAACTCTTTATGTGCAAACATTGACATTGTATTCAAATTAGAAACCTAGGCCTTATGCCTTTGATTTTTTTCAAAATCTTTTCATTAATACTCATTATGAATAAACATTAATCTAACTTTGACTTCATTTTGTAAATACCTCTAACTTGTAAATACAACTCACTTCAAGTTGTTTTTGTGGTTCCAATGGCCACCTTCTAAAACCTTTTCATAAACATTAGTCATAGGTTTGAGTTATCATAGTGGTTGATGTAAACCTCACCTTATCCTTAGTGATTGGATTATAAGTCTTCCATACTTATTATAGGGTTAATCCCTCACTAGTATGTTGAAGCTCTCCTCACATGGTGGATTGTTGGTTTAGGTTGAGTTTTCTCCCTTTGATAACAAAAGACCTTAAGGCTTTTGGTCAAATCAATTCAGCCATCTTTGAGATTTTTACCCCGAACTACGAGGTTTTGATCCTACCTTTGTGATGGTACGTAGGCAATGGGTTCATCAATTCAAACAACAAATTTGTAAATATAATCTATTCTTTTCTCATCCCCCCAATCTTTTGCACATATTTTCACAAATACTAACCTATAACACACATTTGCAAAAAGAGGTTCCCTTAGAGTACTAAGGATGTTTTGGGTGCGTAAACCTTCCCATTTCATAACCAACCCCCTTACCTAGATCTCTGACATTTTTATTAGTTTTTGATTTGATAAAACTTCTTACTTGGCCTTTGTTCGCTTTTTAGCCTTTCCTTTGGACAAATAAAAGTGCGGTGGCGACTCGAATTGTATTTTACTTTTGGTTTGGTCAATAAACCATAAGGTAACGAATACCCCGCTACAGAAAAGTGGCGACTCTGCTGGGGAGAAGGATGAACTCTTCCTAGTGGGTTTAGCCTACTTTTTGCTTATGTGTGTTGTATGTTTATATTTATTGGTCACATATTTTTGTGCAAATTTGGGATGACTGTATTGCTTGTAATGTATGAATTGTTTGATATATTAATTGCTTGTATGCTTGGTGGTTTCTTGTGAGATGAGTTCTATACCCGAACTCGAGTGCACTTATGATAGGAGAATGACATAGTCTTGTTGACTTGTGTGGAGTTATTCCTTAGCAAGTTGACTTGCAAGCCCATTCACTTGGTGGAGGTCTTGTTGGGATCAATAATATCACACGAGTAGTCGTGGTTAGGCATTACTCTTTCCAATATAAACCTTAGAATCCAAGGAACTTAGATACCTAGCCCATCTTGGCCTATTTTAGGACGTAGTGCGAAGGTCGTTCAAGTGTAAGATTTGATACGATTGTTACACGATACTACACTCATAAGAGTCTCTCTTGAGAATATTTTTGGAATACGAGTAGTCGTTTTATCCGATAATATCTGAAAGATGAGATGATGACTATGGGGACCTTTTTTTAGAACATGATTGTTAGGTTTAACTATAGTACACTCCCTTTGGGTGGTTCTTAACCGAAACTCCATGATCGTGACTTACAACAAACCCTTGATTCGCGGTTGATCCGTTCACGTATATCCTCAATATCAATGGAACTTGGGTGTTGATAATGTGTAAACCATATTCCACCAAAATGGATGATTGATATTGACGATGACGTGAGCCATCCCGTGACCTTTGTGTGGTGTGACTTGCTTGATCCTTGAGTGTGATTGTTGCATCCATGCATTCATGCATTCATTTTCATTCATATCATCAACAAGAAAATTTCAAGGAACTTAAGAGGTCTATTTGCAAATTTTCAGACATGGATAAGCAAAGAAGGAATACGAAGAAGTACAGTTTTAGACAACCCGACTTGAAAGAGTTAAGGAGTTTGACATCTCATGTATTAGAGCCTTTGGAGTTTAAAGCTCGCCATAGGAAGCTCTTGTCTATTCTTTCTACCAAGGTGGATGAAGGTCTGATGAGTGTGTTAGTGCAGTTCTACGATCCTCTGTATCGTTGCTTCACTTTTCTGGATTTCCAACTTTTGCCTACACTTGAGGAGTATGCCTATCATGTGGGTATACCTATCCTGGATCAGTTGCCGTTCAGTGGTTTGGAGAGGGTTCCTTTTTCCCAAGAGATTGCTGATATGCTTTATATAGATGTATCTGATATTGTTGCTCATATAACTACCAAAGGTAGAATTTAAGGCCTCTCATCTGATTTTCTCATTGCCCAAGCTACTTTGTTTAGGAAGGCCATGAGTGAGGACGCCTTTGAAGCCATATTTGTACTTCTTATCTATGGGCTAGTGTTATTTCCCAACATCGACAATTTTGTGGATGTGAACGCTATTAGGATTTTCTCCTCTCTTAATCCCGTTCCTACTCTGTTGGGTGACCCTTATTTCTCTTTGCATATGAGGAATGCAAAAGGTGGTGGATCCATTGTGTGCTGTCTGCCTCTGTTGTAAAAGTGGTTTATTTCGCACTTGCCTCAGACACTCGCCTTCAAGGAGAACAAGGGATGTCTACGGTGGTCTACGAGACTTATGTCTCTCACTAATGATGATATCTTTTGGTATAACCGTGTTTATGATGGCATTCAGATCATTGACTCTTGTGGTGAATTCTCCAATGTGCCTCTTCTTGGTACATGTGGTGGAATTAACTACAACCCTGTTTTGGCCTGTCATCAACTTGGGTTCCCTTTAAAGGATAAACCTAACAACATTTTGTTGGAAGGTGTGTTCTTTCAAGAGGGTAAAGATCCCTAGAACTTGAAGGAGAGGATGGTCCGTGACTGGCGCAAAGTTCATAGGAAAGGGAGGAATGAGCTTGGTCCGAAGAATTGTGTCGCTTTGGAACCTTACACTGCTTGGGTGAGGAAGAGAGCTCTCGAGTACCGCATGCCCTATGATTATCCAAGACCTACCCCTATGGTTATGGTTGGACCTTCAACCCTCCCTAACCAAGGGGTAGAGGAGTTGAGAGATGAAGACCGGTCGCGTGTTTGGGTTCATGAGCGAGAGGATCTTCTTCAGCAGCTCAAAGATAAGGATGCAGTGATAAAGTGCCTAGAGCATCAGGTTATTGATGAGCCTGATGATGTGGTTACTTCTCTTCTTCCTCAGTCATCCAGGTTTTGGAAGAGGAAGTATGATCGGCTCGCCGAGGAGAAGGCTGATACGGAAGCAGCTTATGAGAGAGAGGTGGAGAGGCTTCGTGCAACTTATCTTCCGATCTCGAGAGCTTTGGACGATTGTTTCTAGGGCTCCATAGGATGTTCGTTCTCCTTTTCTCTTGTATTGTATTTGGTTACCAAAATTGTACTACTTCATTGGTGTAAAATTTTTTCAAACATTATTGCTATGAGTATTCTATATATGTCTTAAAAGATTAATATTTCCAAATATTTGCAAATAGATCTCTATAAAGTTCCTCTGATTAAAAATAAATCATATGCACAAACATTGCATGCATCATATGCATAAGCAGGTTTTGTTCTGAGCTCTTGATCAGTGGTCTAACTCTTTGCTTTTCATTTATTTTGAAGACAAGCTGACGCACCAGTATAACATAAGAGCTAATCATCCAAGGATCATGGAGCATTTAGAGAAAGAGAACCGGGATCTGAAAGTAGAGATTGCTAGGCTGACTGCCATGATGGAGTCAGTCCAGGCCGCTCAGAGCCAAACTTCGCCGACTCTTGCAACTCCTCCCGCGAGGACTGTCATTTCTGAGGTTGCTACCTCGACTGTGCCTGCTACAACATCCCATTTTGCTCCTTCTATGCCAGCCGGGTTCCCCTGGGGAATGCCTTTTAACTTTGTGCCCGAGGGTTTTGCTCCTACTCTCGCTTCTTTGCCGGCATCTAGCCCGGTCCTATCTGTGCCACCTCTCGTTGTGCACACCTTACCCCGAGTGGAAGACACCATCTATCATTCTGAGCCATTTGAGGGCCCATACGTTTATGAGAAGATGGACGAGATGAAAGACCAATTCCTTGAGCTGTGCAAGGAACTGAAGACTCTGAGGGGTAAGGACCTCTTTGGTAAAAGTGCTGCTGAGTTGTGCCTCGTGCCCAACGTGAAGATCCCTATTAAATTCAAAGTACCCGACTTTGAGAAATATAAGGGAAACACATGCCTGCTCAGCCATCTTGTGATGTATGCTCGCAAGATGTCAACACAGACTGACAATGACCAACGACTTATCCATTACTTCCAGGATAGCTTGTCTGGTGTTGCACTCCAGTGGTACATGGGGCTGGAGAGTGCGAACATCCGCTTGTTCAACGATCTTGGCGAGGCCTTCGTCAAGAAATATAAATATAATATGGATATGGCTTTTGATAGGGACCAACTGAGGGCGATGTCGCAGAAGGACAAGGATACCTTCAAGGAATACGCCCAGAGATGGCGCGAATTGGCAGCTCAGATAGTGCCACCCCTAGAAGAGAAAGAGATGACAAGGATCTTTTTGAAGACTTTGAGCTCTTTCTATTATGAAAGGATGATTGCCAGTGCTCCCTCAGACTTCACCGAGATGGTGAATATGGGGATGAGATTGGAAGAAGGGGTCCGTGAAGGACGGCTATCCAGAGAAGACAACTCTTCAGCAAAGAGCTATAGGGGCTTTGCTAAGAAGAAGGAGGGAGAGGCACATGTTGTTTCATCCCATATTAAAAGAAGGACCTCTGTGAAGAGAAAGAACGTGCGTCCTGCCGTTAACCAACACCAGGTGGCTCATATAGCACCTGCTTTTCGAGAAGTTCATCATCAACAACAACAACAACATCGTCAACAACAACATGCTTACCAACCTCGAAACAACAATAACACCAGCACCAGCAACTACGAGAGGAAGAGGGTAACTTTTGACCCAATTCTGATGACATATGCTGAACTCTATCCTTCTTTGATCGATAGAAAATTGATCACTCCACAAGATCCTCCCGCTGTACCAACCAATCCTCAGTGGTGGTATAAGCCTGAACTACATTGTGTATATCATTCTGGTGCTCTCGGACATGATGTGGAGAATTGTTATCCGTTGAAGACCAAGGTGCAAGACCTTGTGAGAAGCGGTATTTTGTTTTTCAAGGACGTAGGTCCTAATGTGAAGAAGAACCCATTGCCCGAGCATGGGAAAGATGATGTTAACATGGTCCAGGGATGCCCTGGCAAGTATAAAGTCATGTATGTTAATGACATAAGGCAATCTTTGGTCGAGATGCATAAGATGTTGTGTGAACATAACCACTATGAGCATGACCATGATAGGTGCTAGGTGTGCACTATTAATGAGAGAGGATGCCGACAAGTTAGAAAGGACATCCAAGAGATGCTGGATCAAGGAATGATTGAGATACTTCAGAATCGTGATGAGGACGAAGTTGATGTTATCACCCCAGTGTTCAAAATTCCTGAGCCTGTTGTTGTCAAGTATGATGGCAGCAAGAAGAAGGTGTCGCCAGCTCTTGTAATCAAGCCAACGGGCCCTATCCCGTATGTATCTGACAATGTTGTTCCCTACAGATACAACGCTGTAATGCTAGAAGATGGAAAGGAGGTGTCGTTTCCCTCAACCTCTGTTGTGAGCATTTCAGACGTCAGTGGTGTGACCCGTAGTGGTCGTGTTTTCTCGGTGCAGCCGAAACCCCATGAAGACGTTGTGAAGAGAGCAGTTGTTAATCCTGCCGGGGAGGGAAAAGACCATTAGGGCTTCTGTGATGCTGATCTTCCCGAGGAGGGAAAAGACCACAATTTGGCCTTACACATATCTATGAACTGTAAGGATGATGCCTTGCCCAATGTGTTGGTGGACACAGGATCGTCACTTAATGTGTTGCCAAAATCCACTATGGCTAGACTTTTATATCAGGGGCCTCCCATGAGGCAGAATGGAGTGGTAGTGAAGGCGCTTGATGGATCGCTCAAAACTGTGATTGTCGAATTAGACCTCCCGATCAAGATTGGACCTAGTGATTTCCAGATCACTTTCCAGGTCATGGATATTCATCCATCTTACAGCTGTTGCTTGGTAGACCATGGATTCACGAGGCAGGCGCCGTGACATCCACCCTACACCAAAAATTTAAGTTTGTTAAAAACAAGAAGTTGGTGGTGATAGGGGGAGAGAAGGCTCTCTTAGTCAGTCATCTATCTTCCTTATCCTATATTGATGCTGAGGATGAGGTTAGGACTCCGTTCCAAGCGTTATCTATTGCTGAGCCTTCAAGGAAAGGACTTTCTTCATTTGTCTCCTACAACGATGCAAAGTTGGCCATTGAGCATGGTGCAACAACTGGTTTGGGGTAAATGATCAAGATGGAAGATAACAAATCTCGGGCTGGCATATGGTATTCTTCTGGTGTTTCCAATGAGCGTGGGCTGTTCCAGAGTGGAGGTTTCATCCACACAGTTGAAGATCAGGAGACTGCTGCCATTATGGAAGATGATGAAGAGGAAGACCTTGGCAATTTTGTCATACCAGGCGGAATCTGCAATAATTGGGTCGCTGTTGATGTTCCAACAGTTATCCATAAGTCAACGTAATGTGTTCATTTTGTTTGAAAACCCTTCTCCCATGCCAAAAGGAGAAGTGATGACATTATTGGCATATTTGATTAATACAATGATATTCATTCAATAATCACATGTTAAATGTTTGTTTTTCCAAATTATTTTTCCTTTTTCCTTTTTGCATGAAATTGGTGATCATCATAAAACCCTAAAAAGAGAATAAAATCAATCTTTTCATCTGCATAATGATTTGCTTTGCTTGAATTCTGAAATCTCTTATATACTAAAAATCATTATGCAGGTTAATCAAACCCATTGAACATACTGATCCAACACCATCTCCCAGCTTTGAGTTCCCTGTATTTGAGGTGGAAGAAGATGATGTTGAAGAGATTCCTGATGAGATTACCCATTTTCTTGAGCACGAAGAGAAGAACATTCAACCGCATCTTGAGAATCTAGAAACAATTAACTTGGGGTCTGAAGACTGCATTCGTGAAGTAAAGATTGGGGCACTCCTTGAAGAGTCTGTGAAGAAGGGGTTGATTGAGTTGCTACGAGAATATGTCGACGTCTTTGCCTGGTCATATGAAGACATGCCTAGTCTAGATACTGATATCGTGCAACATTTCTTGCCGTTGAAGCCTGAGTGTATGCCTATGAAGCAAAAGCTCAGAAGAACTCATCCTGATATGGCAGTGAAGATTAAAGAAGAAGTTCAGAAGCAAATTGATGCGGGGTTTCTGGTGACTTCTACATATCCTCAATGGGTGGCCAATATTGTGCCCGTGCCTAAGAAATATGGAAAAGTCCGAATGTATGTGGATTACCGTGACTTGAATAAAGCTAGTCCGGAAGATGATTTTCCTCTACCACATATTGATATGTTGGTAGATAATACAGCTAAATTCTATGTCTTCTCATTTATGGACGGATTTTCCGGTTATAATCAGATTAAAATGGCACCCGAGGATATGGAGAAGACAACATTCATCACACCTTGGGGAACATTCTCTTATCGAGTGATGCCCTTCGGTTTGAAGAATGCCGGAGCCACGTATCAACGAGCTATGACTACCTTGTTTCATAATATGATGCACAAGGAGATCGAAGTGTATGTTGATGATATGATTGCAAAGTCGAAAACGGAAGTTGAACATGTAGAACACTTGTTGAAGCTTTTCCAGCGTTTGAGGAAGTACAAACTCCGCTTGAATCCGAACAAGTGTACATTTGGAGTCCGTTCCGGCAAGTTATTGGGCTTTATTGTCAGCGAAAGAGGTATTGAGGTTGATCCTGCCAAGGTCAAAGCAATACAAGAGATGCCTGCGCCCAAAACTGAGAAGCAAGTCCGAGGTTTTCTTGGCCGCTTGAATTACATTTCGAGATTTATATCCCACATGACTGCCACATGTGCACGTATATTCAAGCTCCTCCGGAAAGATCAGCGTCATGATTGGACCGAGGATTTCCAGAAAGCTTTTGACAGTATCAAAGAGTATCTGTCCGAGCCTTCGATTCTGTCTCCGCTTGTTGAAGGGAGACCATTGATTATGTATTGGGTCAACAAGATGAATCAGGGAAGAAAGAATATGCAATATACTACTTGAGTAAGAAGTTCACTGACTGTGAGTCTTGATACTCAACGCTTGAGAAGACATGCTGTGCTTTGGCTTGGGCTGATAAGCGTTTACGCCAATATATGTTGAATCATACACATTGGTTGATATCCAAAATGGATCCAATCAAGTATATCTTTGAGAAGCCTGCTTTAACTAGGAGGATTACCCGTTGGCAGATGTTGTTATCTGAGTATGATATTGAGTATCGAGCTCAGAAAGCTATTAAAGGTAGTATCTTGGCTGACCATTTGGCACATCAACCAATTGAAGATTATCAGTCTGTTCAGTACGACTTCCCTGAGGAGGAGATTCTGTATTTAAAGATGAAGGATTGCGATGAGCCTACGCTCGATGAAGGGTCAGAGCCTGGTTCCCGATGGGGTATGGTGTTCGATGGTGCTGTCAATCAGTATGGAAATGGTATTGGGGCAGTGATTATTACTCCTCAGGGCACCCATTTTCGTTTTACAGCAAGGCTAACTTTCAAATGCATGAATAATATGGCAGAGTATGAGGCTTGTATTATGAGCTTGGAAGAATGTATTGACCTTAGGATCAAACATCTTGACGTTTATGGTGATTCGGCCCTTGTTGTTAATCAGATTAAGGGTGAATGGGAGACGAATCAACCTGGCCTCATCCCATACAGAGATTATGCGAGGAGGATTTCAACTTTCTTTACTGAGGTTGACTTCCATCATATTCCTCGAGATGAGAATTGGATGGCAGATGCTCTTGCTATGCTTGCTTCAATGGTTGTGGTGAAGTATTGGAATGAAGTCCCCAATATCATTGTGATGCGCTTGGATAGACCAACCCATGTATTTGTAGTTGAAGAAGTGAAAGATGATAAGCCATGGTATTATGATATCAACTGCTTTCTCCAAAGTCAGATTTACCCACCTGGGGCATCTGTTAAAGACAATAAGACTTTGAGGAGATTATCTGGCAGTTTCTACCTCAATGGTGATGTGCTTTACAAGAGGAATTTTGACATGGTTCTGCTCAGATGCGTGGATAGACACGAAGCAGACCTGTTGATGACTAAAGTCCATGAAGGTTCATTTGGTACTCATTCCAATGGGCATGCTATGGCTAAGATGATGTTGAGAGTAGGCTACTATTGGCTGACAATGGAGTCTGACTGCTGCAAATATGTGAAGAAATGCCACAAGTATCAGATTTATACGGATAAGATTCATATTCCCTTGACACTTCTGAATGTTATTTCCTCACCATGGCCTTTCTCCATGTGGGGAATTGACATGATTGGCATGATAGAGCCAAAGGCGTCAAACAATCACTGTTTTATTCTCATAGCTACCGATTACTTCACCAAATGGGTTGAAGCGGTATCATATGCGAATGTGACCAGACAGGTGGTTGTGAAGTTTATCAAGAATCAACTTATATGCCGATATGGTGTGCCAGACAAGATCATTACTGATAATGGATTTAACTTGAACAACAAGATGATGAATGAGTTGTGTAGCGAGTTTAAGATTGCACATCATAATTCTTCTCCCTACAGACCCAAGATGAATGGGGCTGTTGAAGCTGCTAACAAAAACATCAAGAAGATTATCAGAACATGGTTGTTACGTACAAAGATTGGCATGAGATGCTGCCATTCGCCTTGCATGGTTATCATACATCTGTCCGCACTTAAACAGGGGCCGCCCCTTTCTCTCTTGTGTATGGCATGGAGGATGTGCTCCCCATGGAGGTTGAGAACCCATCAATGAGAGTCTCGATGGAAGCCAAGTTGACTGAGACTGAATGGGTTTAGAGTTGTTATGACCAACTGAACTTGATTGAAGAGAAGAGATTAACTGCCATGTGCCATGGTCAGTTGTATCAGCAGAGGATGAAGAAAGCCTTTGATAAGAAGGTCAAGCCTCGTGTGTTCCGAGAAGGTAACCTCGTGCTCGAGAAAGTCTTATCTTTCGCGCCCGATTCCAAGGGCAAGTGGACTCCAAACTATGAAGGTCCATATGTTGTTAGGAGAGCCTTTTCAGGCGGTGCTTTGTTGCTCACAACTATGGATGGGGAGGATTTCACTCGTCCTGTGAATTCAGATGCAGTCAAGAAATACTTCGCCTAAAATAAAAACAAAATACCTCGCTAAGTTGAAAACCCGAAAGGGCGACTTAGGCAAAAATGAGTGTCTCGGTGGATTGAAAATACGAAAGGGCGGTCCAGGCAAAAGTTAGAGACATGAAAAAAATAATAATATATATCCCTCTAAATTGAGTACCCCACCCTGGGGCAATCTAGGAAAAAATTAGGGATTTGGCAAGTAACTGCATCATGACAAGACTTTGTTCTATAGTTGTCTTCTGCCAAAGAGTCTCGCTCAGTCATCATCAACTGAAGCTTCAAATACATTGTGTAGCGGTGTATTCGTTGCTTTATGATTTATTGATTAAACCATAAGCAAAGTATATAATGAATCGAGTCGCCACCGCACTTTTATTTATCCTAAGGACTGGTTAAAAAGCGAACAAAAACCTAAGAAGTTTTACACGTAGAAAACTAATAAAAAGATCAGAGAATCTGGGTAAGGGGTCAATTACGCAATGGGAAGGTGTTAGGCACCCATCACATCCTAGGTACTCCTAGGGAGCCCTTTTCACACTTGTTGTATAAAAAATGTTTATGTGTTTATGACATATTGTGCAAACATGAATGGGAAGATGAGAAAAGAATATACAATTTTATTATTTTTGTGTTTGAACGGATGAACCCGTTGCCTACGTACCTTCCATCAAAGGTAAGGATCAAAACGCCGTAGTTCGGCTAAAAGATTTCCAAAAATTAGTGAGTTCATTTTAAAACACAAGCATTAAGGCTTTTCATTACCAATGGGAGAAAACTCAACCCGAATCAACAATCCACCATGCGAGGACGACTTCAACATACTAGTGAGGGGTTAACCCTATAATAAGTATGGAAGACTTACAATCAACTCACTAAGGATAAGGTAAGATTTACATCAACCACTATGGTAATTAAAACCTACGGCTAATGTATGAAAACATATTAACAATGGACAAGGCCAAAACAATTGAATGGGTGAAGTTAATTGATTATGATTATTCATAAAATATGGTCAAGGTATGATTAAGATTGATTCAAAGAAGTGTTATGAAATGGAATTCGAAAAATCAAGGACTTATGGTCCAGGTTTCTAATTTGAAAAGACATGAAGATGTTTGCACAACAAGTCAAAGTTTTTTGAAAGCAAAGTGTGAAAAGGTTTAGGACAAAGAGGGTATGGATGATGGAATGTAAAACTTCTTAGAAAGGTTCACCTCTTGAAATCATATAGAAGATGATTCAAGTGTGTCCTTAGGAATGAGGCAATGAGCAAGTAAGCATAAAGGCAAGGTGATACCGGATGCCATCAATGGACTTATACCAATCTCACAAACAAAAGCGGATACCGGATACCAATAAATGGGTTTACACCAATCTCCTAAAACAAAACAATGATACCGGATGCCATCAATGGACTTATACCAATCTCACAAAGCAAAAGCGGATATCGGATACCAATAAGTGGGTTTACACCAATCTCCTAAAGTAAAACAAAACTTGGATGTCAGATGCCAATCTGTCCGGACTTATACCAACCTCCAAAGGATGATCATGGGAGTACAAATGCCAACAACATGGTCTTACAATTGCATCCTCACATACAACAAACAAACAATGCACTAAGCAATGGACATGAGTAGCCAAGTGAAATGGTCTTGCACTCTATCCCTTCCAAATCATAGGAATAATAGCCAATGAGTGGACTTACAGTTGTCCTCAATGGGTAAACCAAACATGGATCACAAAGATATGCAATGATGATCATGCAATAATGAACAATCAATGATGATAAGTGCACAAGGGTAAGCAAGCAAACATGTACAAATGCAACAAGCAATCAATCAAACAAAGTCATTTAGCACTCACTATAACCAAACAATTAGGCTCAATCAAAGGGTTAGACTAAAAAGTCAACTGGAATAGGGTAAATGGTGCTCTTAACCTTGACATTGAGAGCAAGGTGAAGCAGATGAAAGGATATGAGGGGTGTGCCTCATCACTCTTATCCCTGGTCAGGGAGAGCATTGAATATCAGAAGGTGTGGGAGTTCAGAAAGATGGAACTCTCTCCACAAGTTAAAGACTCGATAGATCTTGGGCTTTTACTCACTATGCATCAACACATGTGGTGTGAGCAAGGTGAGTGACTCACAGAATAGTAGGAGATAGGCTACATATCTCTTTTGTCTACCAATTGCCTCACATGAGGTCTTTACCTGCTTGGGGACAAAGTTAAACAATCACAAACATCGCCTCTTAAGGAGGACTTCAGACAGTTGCCTGGCTAAATAACAAGCCAGGTCTTCCAAACTACATGGAGACAAGAGAGTCTACCTCAATGCTTAAGCAAAGCAAAGCAATAGCAAGTTCTCAATGGAACTAAAGCGACTATGGTACCTGAAATCAATCAAATATAATCAGTATACCAATCACAAAGTCAAAACAGACAAGGTATGAACCAACAGTCAACACAATCAATCACATGTGCAAAGCACAAGCTCAAGGCAAGTGAGCTAAGCATCCTACAAAATAAAACAAGTTAGTTCATAACAATCAACCAAATTAAATCAACTTGAATTAATCTCTTCAAAGCATTTGCTTCTTAACCTGAAAGGTCAAACTCAAACATGAGAAGTAAGACCACTAGGACAAGCCTAGGGTCAAAAGGAGGTGAAAAATTCAAAACAATAAGTGAAAATTGATCAAAATCAAGATTTATCAAACAAGAGTAGAATCCAATTGGTCTCTCATCAAAACTATGCACCAAATCCATTTCATAAGCTAAACATGTCAAACTATGCATTTCGGAATCACATTGGAGCAAACAGAATGATCACAATCAAACCAATACCAAAATAGCTCAATAAATTCCCAGAAAATTCAAGCTTAAACAAAACACATTCAATGAGCAATATACCAAATTTCATGCTATTTGGACTAGAGGAAGTATGGAAATTAAATTCATGAAGTCATGGCATGCAAGAATAAACTCAAACAAGGCCACAAATGATGTATCAACTTCAAATGAATGCAAAACAGGATTGGCACAAGATAAATGAACCACACCAAAGCCAAAATGAATTTAAACATGTTAAGAACCAATCCACAAAGTTTCAGCTTCACATGATAAGGCATGAGAATTTCACAAGTCATGTAAGTTGACTACTCCACAAAAGTTCACAAATGACTAAACAGCAAAGAAAAATCCAATCAAATAGGAAATGAATCTAAAAAATCTACAAAAAATCATGCTCACCCTAGACATACAGAAGTAATCACATGCAAAAATGCATAGCAATTGGCATAGCACAAGTATGGAAACAAAATTCAAGAAGTTGGACAAAACCTAGTGTGACATACATTGTCACACTCATGAAGATCACATCATATCTCCCAATCCAGAAACTCAAAAATAGCAAACCATATACCAAAATGTTCATCAATGAGTCTAGATCATGCATGTAAAATTTCAGCTTCATATGATCATCCATCATTATTTCACAAGCAAAATGGTAAAACATAGGCACAAAGCATACATGATCAAAACCATTAGACAAAATTAAAACACAGCCGTGCACAACTTGTGTTATCATGCTCATCAAAAACTAGATGAAAAATGGAGATGAATGCAAAAATTCCCAACCAAATTGGATCAAGAATGACTTATTTATGAATTTTTGAAGTTTAATGATAAAATGAAATAAACATTTAGCAATTAAAATGAATTAATTGGATGCAGTGGCATTGTTGTAATATCAGCAAACATTTGAATCCGCGCGCCTCTATGAAACGATGCGTTTCATTTAATCAAAGCAAAAGCCAATCAGCAATGGACCAGTGGACCAGTTCATGAAGGGAAACAGAAATTATCATGCAAAACACGGGGAGAGGGATCTGGACACGATCTGGAAAGCAAACCCTAATGTTCTTGGCGTGTTCATCATGTTCATCAACAACATGAACAAAGTATTCCAGAAATCATCAAGCAATACACTAATCGAATCATCTCATCAGGCACAACATTAAACCAGCAAGCATTTAACCTAATTCTATTCATGCTTCACGGATCGAGCCAAAACAAGTTTCACTCATCAATATTCAGATCAACATATCTCGCTCAAAACTTAATGGAATCGCACGATCTAAATTGCAGAATGACCTATGTTCCATGATCTACAAGATTCATACAAGCATTTCAAGAATTGGAGAGGTCGAGTTCTTACCTCTATGAAGCAACAGAAATGAAATCGAGCTCCTCAAGTCTTCAATGGTGAAAACAGGTGACCTATGATGATGTAGAAGATGAGTGAAGGCAAGGATTCAGCTTAACAATGCTCCAACTTCAAGAAATCTCCAACTGCCATGGAAGTGAGCTTGCTTCAACAGTTGCGATCCTCAAGAATTTTCCACAATTCCTCTTCAACAGACTTCCAATAACACCTGTAGATGATGATTCACACAAGGAACAAGCAAGGAAATGATGAAATTCAATTGAAAGAGTTGAAAAAGTTTTGGAGAATTTGAGAGAATTTTGAGATGAAAAGTTTTCAGATCTGGAATTGTGATTGATCCCCCCGAAATTCTGTTATGTTTAGGGCTTTATACCAACTGCTAATCCAGCTACTAAACATGCTTAGCAAAATGAAAGATGGATTAGTGGATTTTAACATGTTTATGCAATTTGGCAAAATTACCCTCATGCACACCATGCAATGGAACAGTGCGAAAATCATGTGTGGCAAGTCCAAAAAAATCTGATTTAAGGCAATTGGAAATGTTTTGAAAAGAAACTTATGCATATTTTCAAAAATCAAATTTCCCACCAAAATTTAAAATGAAATCTCTTGAAAAATGGACTTTTGATTTGATGATTTTTGATGAAACATGATGATGGATTATGATAAAGCATGTCAAATGGAGTTTGCTCAAAAAAAAATCACCCAATTTGGCCAAATGGTTCAAGAGTTATGCCACTTTGAAATTCCAAAATTCTTGAAAATGATTTGATCATAACTTGCCAACCACACATGAGAAATGAGTGTTCTTGGACTTTTTAGAAAGGCAAGAGCAAGATCTTCAACTTTCATGTTGGAAAAATTTTGATTTGAAGCTTGCTTGGACATGTAAATTTGAGGAGAAGGACTTTCCATTTTTGGCAGGTGAAAATTACAGGTCATTACTATTTTGGGAAACTTTTTGTCTGACCTCCAATTCCTCAATGATGATGTTTGACATGTTATATGAGGCTTGTATGGACATGAATGGGACCCTTCCAACCATCTCACACCTTCAAATCCCTGATTAAATGCACAGTTGACCACAGTTGACTTTGCTAGGGTTTTGGTTGACTGAGCCATGTTCTGATGAATTTCAAGCCTCTTTCTCTTGAGATCTTGATTCCAAATGATATCACAACTCATGTGAATCTCTTATGAATGATCATGGTGCCCAAATTCTTCAAGAATGGCCACCATCTATTGCTCAATGACTTGCTTGACTGTTTGACCTAGTTTGCTTCATCTGAAAGTAACAAGGTTAGATGACAATATTTTTGTACTTTTGGTTAGTAAACAGATGAAAAGAAATGATATACAAATGCTAGACATGCTTGGTGATCAAAAATCACACTCACAAGATAACCCACCCACAAGGAAGAAGGCAAGGTGCACAATGATCCTTGAGGCAATGATATGATATGATATGATATGATGAGGGATCTTAGGGAAAAAATTGGGGTCTTACACATTGGATTCAAAGTTGGTGGAGAAACGGTCATTATGTTCAATGTATCTGCTTTTCCAATATATGTCACCAATTTCAAATTTGTAAAGATCCATGGAGTCTCGCCATTTGCGGACTACCGTTCCAATAAATAAATTCGAGCTTGTATCCAATTCTTGGCACTCTTATTTATTTCTGTTTAACAAATGTTTGCATGTTTTAATTGATAAATATCATTGTTTTAAACAAATAAAGTTTTTATAAAACTGTTTTTAAACAAAGTGAACATTCACAAAGACTAAAAGGATAGTTGTAATGTCTCCAGTGCTCTCCCAAGGATAGTACGATCTCCAAAAGGTAAGACATTTGTTCATATTTTTGGCATTCTTATATCCTCTTCATCAGCTTTCAAGTTATCTCCTCAGCGAGCGCAGAAGAGCGATACATCATCATCTTCTCAGAAAGTCTGACTCTAGCATTTGTGTTTTATCAATTATATGGTTGTCATCCCTTGTGTGGACTGACCTAAAATCCCTTATAGATTGATAAAAGTTGATATGCTATCTATTCACGAGGAAGTTTGTCCCTCCCCGGTATGAGTAGAAGTCCTCGGCGGAGTAAGCATGAGTTCCCGACATAGCTATCTTTCAGATATCTCCTCAATAGTAGTTGCCTAGAGCAGTTGGTGAAGGGTTTGTTCCCATTTTTCACCCCCAACATGGCACGTGTTGATGAAGGATTCGTTTCCGATTCCCTCAGCCAGGGCAGTCTCCTTTGACTTGTCTACAGTTCATCCCCAGTAGGGTTGTCAGCACACTATCCCCAGTATGATCGCCTACAGTTCATCCCCAGTGGAGTTGCTTGATCCTAGCTTGACATTTGTATCCCCTCCATGGTTGAAGATTTCTTCCAGTATTGGACGGCGATAGGGAAGATGTGTTATTTCCTTCCCCAGCGGAGCAATGGTTCTTTCTTCCCTCAGCAGAGTTGGTTTCTCCAGTAGTTAGAAGGGAGTGTTTGATTGATGAGTATCTGTTTGGCATTTTTTCCCCACAAAGTTTTACATCATTCCTCGATAAGTTCCCTAGTAGAGTTTCTTCTACGACAGATCTTATTGACATCCAGTCACCTATTCCCGAGGATTGTTGGAGAACCCCTGGCAGTGACTCTGCATGTTCCCTAGCTGAGACTTTGGTTATTCCCAGCGGTGGTCTATGACTCTTGGTATTTGATGCATCCCCGCCAGAATTAATTTCTCATGTGGGTCTGGTCTTTCTCTTTTGAGATGTTATACCGGATGTTCGTCCATTGATTCTCGGACCTGTTTGTGTTATATATGTGTAGGTGTTTAATTGGCTGCATTGTATGGTAAAACACAAATGTCTTGACTGATGTCATGACATGTATATGTAACTACATTGTAGTTACTGCAGGACTAGCTAACACAGGATTATTGAATGCTGTGACATTCATACCTGTCAACAGATACTAAGGAACAGAAGCTCTGTTAGAACTTAGTATTCAATTGCAGTCTGGTTATCAAGGAAGAACCAGACCTGGCATAAGGCCTACTGATTGAATGTCAAACTGGATGTTGTGACATTCATCATTGACAGCAGCTACTGAAGATTGGGCAGAGTGGTGTTCTGCTATACTTCAGCATATTAGTTAGTTTGTTCTTCAAGAGAATTACAGAACTAACCTAAGGCCAACTGTGTAAATGTTAAGTTGGACACTTTGACATTTACTAATGTAAGCTGGTACTGTAGTATGGTCATATTGATCATGTACAGGTCAGCAGTTTTGTACAGTCTGGTTTCTGGGAAAACAGACTCAGCATATGGACCTTGATGTCAAGCTGAATGTCGTGACATTCATGCCTGACAGCATATGCTAAATTGTAGGTTGTTCAGTTTTCTGTTACAGCTTTCTCAGGCTATTCTTTAGGAAGTCAACAGCTTAGAGAAAATCCAGGAAATCAACAACCAAGCTACATTCAATGAACCTAACAAATAGCCTATTTGTTAGCAACCTAAATATTGAATTTGAGGGAACGTATGTGACCTAAAATTCAGGAAAATACAGGTGCAAAAGCCCAGGTGCTGCAATATAAAAAGGAAGGCATTCCTCCATTCAGTTTCAGGGATTTTGAGGCGTGAAGATTTAGTGTGTCCATCATACTTCACTGCTGTATTTTTGTGAGTCTAGAATTAGACGTATCTTGTAAGCCAAGTCATTATCAAATAGATGATTGCTTTGGCATAGGGTGTTCATTGAGTTGTAAGTGTTGTGTCACTCAAAGCTTTTAAGCGTGAGTGCTGTGTATCTTGGTTTAAGCTGTGAAGCATAACCAAGAGTTGTTTTTGAAGTGTGACTTCAAAGTGTTTTTAATATCACTGAGGTGATTGAGGGGGAGTGAGTAGGAACTCTGATCTTAGATTAAGATTGAAATTGCATTGGGTAGGGATTAAGTGATAAGTTGTAAACGGGTGAGTTTAGCTTTGAGTTGATACTACTAATAGTGGATTTCCTCCCTGGCTTGGTAGCCCCCAGATGTAGGTCATGTTGGACTGAACTGGGTGAACAATTACTTGTGTTATTTACTGCACTTACAATTAAGTTCTGCATAATCCCTGTCTGTGCAGAATTGGATGTCATAATAACCAGTGTGACATCCAAAGTCTGATAACTAGAATTTCAATTGGCATCAGAGCAGGCACCCTGCCTGTGAAGTTCTGGGTGAGATCTAGGGAAGTTACTTTCTAGTACCATGGACAAGGATTTAGGACACTCAAACAGACCACCCATGTTGGATGGATCTAATTATGATGACTGGAAGCCTCGCATGATAGCCTTCTTAAGGTCTCTAGACAGCAAAGTCTGGAGAGCTGTCAACAAGGGATGGGAACATCCAACGAGGACTGATGAAGATGGAGTCAGTGTGCAGATTCCTGAAGAAGATTGGGACAAGGAACAAGAGGCATTAGCTCTTGGAAATTCCAAAGCCTTGAATGCACTGTTCAATGGAATCACTAAGAACATCTTCAGGCTGGTGCACCATTGTGAACTAGCTAAGGAAGTTTGGGATACCCTCAAGGTAACTCATGAAGGTACTTCCAAGGTGAAGATGTCAAAACTTCAGATGCTGACAACCAAGTTTGAAAATCTGAGGATGAAAGAGGATGAGACTATTCATGACTTCCACATGAATATTCTTGAAATTGCAAACACCTCTGGTGGACTAGGTGAGAAAATGACCGAAGAGAAACTTGTAAGAAAGATTCTCAGGTCCTTGCCTAAGAGGTTTGCTATGAAGGTCACTGCCATAGAGGAGGCTCAGGACATCAGCAATATGAAGGTAGATGAGCTCATTGGTTCTCTCCAAACCTTTGAAATGGGCTTAGGTGAGTATGCTGAGAAGAAGAAAAGCATAGCCTTTGTATCTAATGCTGAAGAGGAGGCAGAAGAAGGATATACTGGAGGTGATGAAAGTATATCAGAAGCCTTAGCCATGCTTGGAAGGCAATTCAACAAGTTCATGAAGAAGATTGATCAAAGAGGTAGACCCAATGTCAAGAACATCCCGTCTGACATTAAGAAAAGATCAACTTCTGAAGAAAAGTTCAACCATGGGAAGGGAATCCAGTGTCATGGTTGTGAAGGGTATGGACACGTCAGAGCTGAATGTCCTACTTACCTCAAATTGCAAAATAAGGGGCTAGCTATCACATGGTCTGAAGGAGATTCTGAAAGTGAATCTGAAGGAGAATCTGCCAAACATGTCACTGCACTAACTAGTGTGTGTGTCTCTGAAGATGACACAAGTGCAGATGAGCTGACCTTTGATGAACTTGCTGCAGCATATAAGAAGCTGTGTACCACCAGTGCAGAAGTGCGTGCACAAGGTGAAAAGCAGAAGAAACTCATCAAGGAACTGGAAGATGAGAGACAGAAACAACTGTCTGCCATAGAAGGGCTGAATGATGAGATAGCCCTGCTGACCTCCAAGCTGAACCAGATGACCAAATCCATCAGAATGATGAATAAGGGAACTGACACCTTGGAAGAAATCCTAAAGGTGGGACAGCAGTCTGGAACCAAATCTGGGCTAGGATTTGGAAAAAGAGCTGAACACAAACGCCCAAAGGCTAAAGTTCAGAAGTTCAAGCAGATGTCAAAACCGATGTCTCAACATCGAGGAGCTAGGATGAATGATCATCAGAAGAGAATATTCCAGAATTGGAGGTGTCACCACTGTGGCAGGCTTGGACATATAAAAGCCTTCTGCTACTGGATTCATGGCTTCCCTAACAGAGCCTCACCTGTCAGACCTAAGCATAACACACGCAAGCGATGTGTTCCCATTAAGAAACAACAATGGTATGCTAGGATAGCACACACTGCCCTAAGGGCTTCTTCCAGAGAAGACTGGTACTTTGACAGTGGATGCTCAAGACATATGACTGGTATGGAAAATCTACTGGTAGACATTCAACCTCACACCACCAGCTATGTGACTTTTGGTGATGGTGCCAAAGGAAAAATCAGAGGTGTGGGCAAACTGGACTGTTCTGGAGTGCCAAAACTGAACAATGTGCTGTTAGTAAGAGGACTAACTGCAAACCTCATCAGTATAAGTCAGCTGTGTGATCAAGGTTTTCAGGTTCAGTTTACTAAGGAGCAGTGCATTGTGACAAATGGTGACAATCAGGAAGTTATGAGAGGAACCAGGTCCAAAGACAACTGCTATCTGTGGGAACCTGACCTCTCTAACTTTTCCACAACTTGCTCCTCAGCCAAGGAAGAACAGGAGGTAAAGCTGTGGCATAGAAGACTTGGCCATCTCCACTTACGTGGAATGAAGAAGATCATATCCAAGGAAGCAGTCAGAGGAATGCCAAAGCTTCTGATTGATGAAGGAAGAGTCTGTGGAGAATGCCAAGTGGGCAAGCAAACCAAGATGTCACACCCAAAGCTGGGACATTCCACAACCTCCAGAGTTCTGGAACTGCTGCACATGGACCTAATGGGACCTATGCAGGTTGAAAGTCTTGGTGGGAAGAAGTATGCCTACGTGGTGGTTGATGACCATTCCAGATACACGTGGATAAACTTCATCAGAGAGAAGTCAGATACATTTGATGTCTTCAAGGATCTGTGCATAAGACTTCAAAGAGAAAAGGACAGTTGTGTGGTCCGGATTAGAAGTGATCATGGCACTGAATTCAAGAATTCCAAGTTTGATGAGTTCTGCTCATCTGAAGGAATAAGCCATGAGTTCTCCTCCCCTATAACTCCTCAGCAGAATGGAATAGTTGAAAGAAAAAATAGAACTATTCAAGAATCTGCCAGAGCAATGATTCATGCAAAGAAGCTCCCTATGCACTTTTGGGCTGAAGCAATGAATACGGCGTGCTATGTTCACAACAGAGTCACCTTGAGAAAAGGAACCTCCTCCACTCTGTATGAAATATGGAAGGGTAGAAAACCCACTGTGAAGTACTTTCATATTTTTGGAAGTAAATGCTACATTCTCACAGATCGTGAACAGCGAAGGAAGCTAGATCCCAAAAGTGATGAAGGCGTATTTCTGGGATACTCCACGAACAGCAGAGCCTATAGAGTGTTCAACTACAGGACCAATGTCCTGATGGAATCCATAAATGTCATTGTGGATGATAAAGAGGAAGGAACCGATGTCATGGAGGATGTTGAAACATTCCTTGATAGTCCAACTGACAGTCCAGTCAAGCCTGAGGAAGTACAGGAACCTACTCCTGAATGTGAAGTAGAAGCACCTACCAAAGTGCCATCTATCAGAATTCAGAAAGACCACCCTAAGGATCTTATCATAGGGGATCCCACCAGTGGTGTAACTACCAGGTCAAGAGGAATAAACTCAAATTCCTGCTTTGTTTCCAAGGTTGAACCAAAGAATGTGAAAGAAGCCCTGACTGATGAATACTGGATCATTGCCATGCAAGAGGAACTCGAGCAGTTCACAAGGCATGAAGTATGGGAGCTGGTTCCAAGACCTGAAGGGTCCAACATCATTGGTACCAAGTGGATCTACAAAAACAAATCTGATGAGAAAGGAGTAATTACTAGAAATAAAGCAAGACTAGTAGCTCAAGGATACACTCAAGTTGAAGGAGTAGACTTTGATGAGACATTTGCTCCTGTGGCTAGACTTGAGTCCATCAGATTGCTGTTGGGGGTAGCATGCATCCTGAAGTTTAAGCTATTTCAAATGGATGTGAAGAGTGCATTCTTGAATGGCTACCTGAATGAAGAAGTCTATGTGGAACAACCCAAAGGGTTTTGTGATCCTAACCAACCTGAGCATGTATACAAGCTGAAGAAAGCCTTGTATGGGTTGAAGCAAGCACCCAGAGCTTGGTATGAAAGGTTAACCGAATTTCTGACCACAAATGGATACAGAAAGGGTGGCATAGATAAAACCTTGTTTGTGAAGGATGAGGAAGGCAAAATCATGATAGCTCAAATCTATGTGGATGATATAGTCTTTGGTGGAATGTCAGAACAAATGGTTAAAAAATTTGTTCACCAGATGCAATCTGAGTTTGAAATGAGTCTAGTGGGAGAACTGACCTATTTCCTTGGAATGCAAGTAAACCAAATGGAGGACTCCATGTTTCTCTCCCAAAGCAAGTATGCCAAGAACATAGTTAAGAAGTTTGGTATGGATCATGCCAGGCACAAGAGGACTCCAGCTCCTACTCATCTGAAGTTAACCAAAGATGATGGAGGACCCAGTGTTGATCAATGCCTGTACAGAAGCATGATAGGTAGTCTGCTGTATCTAACTGCAAGTAGACCTGACATTTCCTATGCAGTTGGAGTGTGTGCCAGATATCAAGCAGAGCCCAAGGTGAGTCACTTGAATCAAGTCAAAAGGATCCTCAAGTACATCAATGGGACATGTGACTATGGGATGCTGTACTCACATGGGTCTGAGCCTGTCCTATCTGGGTACTGTGATGCTGATTGGGCTGGAAGTGCTGATGACAGAAAAAGCACATCAGGTGGATGTTTCTTCTTAGGAGAAAACCTCATATCGTGGTTCAGCAAGAAGCAGAACTGTGTCTCTCTGTCCACTGCAGAGGCTGAATACATAGCGGCTGGAAGCAGTTGCTCCCAACTGGTCTGGATGAAACAAATGCTCACTGAGTACAATGTCACTCAAAATGTCATGACATTGTTCTGTGATAATCTCAGTGCCATCAACATCTCCAAGAATCCCATCCAACACAGCAGGACCAAACATATTGACATTAGGCACCACTTCATCAGAGATCTGGTGGAAGACAAGGTGATCACTTTGGAACATGTAGCCACGGATCTTCAACTGGCTGACATATTTACAAAGGCTCTGGATGCTACTCAGTTTGAAAACTTAAGGAGCAAACTGGGAATATGTCTCTCTGAGACATTATAGCAATCACTGATGTTTGGGATAAACTGTTTAATATCTCTGCCTATTAAACAATTTGTACTAGGCTATGATTGGTCAACAGATCATAGCTATGCTGCTTGCAACAAGGGTGGATACAAGAGGGTAAGGAGGCACCCTACAGAGAGAAGGCCACTGTATCTGCAGGAGTTCAAGGATGCGGTTCATGCAGGAGTGGTTCTGGATGTCAGAAACAACATCATGGCATCTGATATGGTGGTACCTACTGTAAAGCAAAAGTGGGTGATCACTTGATCGAAGCTGTGAAGCAAGATCAAGTGGATGTGAACTTGGTTGAAACTGTGAAGTAAAACCAAGTCTGGAACTCTGTCATTGTGCTCTGACTATGTTGTTGGCTTTGGCAACATTTGTGACAAAAAGGGGGAGTAATAACCACCAATACCCCTAACAAACAGAGTGGGTCTCTACAACAGACTCTCATGACAGATCTGAAGATTCCCCCCCTTGCAGCTGATGTTGAAGTTTAGGTGCAACTTCGAATATATGTGTGCTGCTATGTGAAGTTTTTATTTAACTTCCATGTGTGTGAGTGTGCTGCCACTCTGAGTGTATTAGCTAGTATTATTCCGCTGCTATGAACTCTGTTATGGGGATCAAAGTGTTTTAGCCAAAAATTTGCCAAAGGGGGAGTTTGTAGGTGTTTAATTGGCTGCATTGTATGGTAAAACACAAATGTCTTGACTGATGTCATGACATGTATATGTAACTACATTGTAGTTACTGCAGGACTAGCTAACACAGGATTATTGAATGCTGTGACATTCATACCTGTCAACAGATACTAAGGAACAGAAGCTCTGTTAGAACTTAGTATTCAATTGCAGTCTGGTTATCAAGGAAGAACCAGACCTGGCATAAGGCCTACTGATTGAATGTCAAACTGGATGTTGTGACATTCATCATTGACAGCAGCTACTGAAGATTGGGCAGAGTGGTGTTCTGCTATACTTCAGCATATTAGTTAGTTTGTTCTTCAAGAGAATTACAGAACTAACCTAAGGCCAACTGTGTAAATGTTAAGTTGGACACTTTGACATTTACTAATGTAAGCTGGTACTGTAGTATGGTCATATTGATCATGTACAGGTCAGCAGTTTTGTACAGTCTGGTTTCTGGGAAAACAGACTCAGCATATGGACCTTGATGTCAAGCTGAATGTCGTGACATTCATGCCTGACAGCATATGCTAAATTGTAGGTTGTTCAGTTTTCTGTTACAGCTTTCTCAGGCTATTCTTTAGGAAGTCAACAGCTTAGAGAAAATCCAGGAAATCAACAACCAAGCTACATTCAATGAACCTAACAAATAGCCTATTTGTTAGCAACCTAAATATTGAATTTGAGGGAACGTATGTGACCTAAAATTCAGGAAAATACAGGTGCAAAAGCCCAGGTGCTGCAATATAAAAAGGAAGGCATTCCTCCATTCAGTTTCAGGGATTTTGAGGCGTGAAGATTTAGTGTGTCCATCATACTTCACTGCTGTATTTTTGTGAGTCTAGAATTAGACGTATCTTGTAAGCCAAGTCATTATCAAATAGATGATTGCTTTGGCATAGAGTGTTCATTGAGTTGTAAGTGTTGTGTCACTCAAAGCTTTTAAGCGTGAGTGCTGTGTATCTTGGTTTAAGCTGTGAAGCATAACCAAGAGTTGTTTTTGAAGTGTGACTTCAAAGTGTTTTTAATATCACTGAGGTGATTGAGGGGGAGTGAGTAGGAACTCTGATCTTAGATTAAGATTGAAATTGCATTGGGTAGGGATTAAGTGATAAGTTGTAAACGGGTGAGTTTAGCTTTGAATTGATACTACTAATAGTGGATTTCCTCCCTGGCTTGGTAGCCCCCAGATGTAGGTCATGTTGGACTGAACTGGGTGAACAATTACTTGTGTTATTTACTGCACTTACAATTAAGTTCTGCATAATCTCTGTCTGTGCAGAATTGGATGTCATAACAACCAGTGTGACATCCAAAGTCTGATAACTAGAATTTCAATATGTCTGTCTGTCAGCATTAATCATACATAAACTACGCATATACATGCATAATTATAGCATTCAGATATTCATGTTGCATTCTTTGCCATATATCTTTGCTTTTTATCTCCTGCTATTGGTGGAATATTTCTTCCCTAAGCAGAGGTTTGTGTCTGATATCCCCATATAGAGTCAACCCCATAGGCATAGAGTGTCTATCTTTCCTTCTATATTCCCCACTGAGTTATGTCCTCGTGGATGATTATTGTTTCAGTTTCCTCCTTAAGTGTGTATTGGGATGGAATTACTCCCCTGAGTTATATCCTCATCGGGTTGAGTCTTGTTTAATTGTGTCTCTCTAGTTTGTTCCTAGATTGACTCCTTTCTTGTTTTTCCCCTGCAGTTCGCTGTGGTTTAGGTGATCAATTGCTCAGTAACCAGTAATTGTCTATCCTTTTCCCTAGCGAACTTTGTGGCCTTCTACCCAGTAACCGGTAGTTATAAGTCCTTTTTCTGTGATTTTCTACCCAGTAACCAGTAGATGTAATCCCCTATTGGTTGGTTATCTTTATCCAATACCGGTATTGATATTCCTTCGTTTTGAGTATATCACCCAGTAACGGGTGATATATCTCTTGGATAATTGTTCGTATCAAGAAATTTATCCCCCGCCGAGTCATCTTTCATTTACCTCTTTGTTTGGTAATGATTGTTTCTTCTTCTGATTGGTCATCATTTTTATACCCAGTACCCGGTATCTCGATGTCCTTTCTTTTTTGTCGATTTATCCTTCATTAACCCAGTAACCGGTTGTGGATAATCTTCCATGCGAGTATGTTATCTACGTTATGACGGTAATATATAGTATGTCTCATGCGCTCTTCAGTCGAAGTCTTTGTTCTTCCCCAGTCGAGTAAGATTCGTATTTCCTTGTGAAATCAAATGTCCATCCTGTAAGTCGAGTTTGCTTTTTTTCAGCCCTCCTTTCAGATGATGAGTGTCTTGGATTTGTTCCCAATTCACGCCTGGTTGGTCACCTATTATATGCCCAGTAATCGGTATCCCTGGTGTTCCTTCCTTCTGCTCCCTATTATGACTTTTTGTCCCCTGTGGAGTCAGATTTCCTGAGTTGGGATGTGCCTTTTAGGTCCTCCTCAGATGTTTCGGATGATTGATATCTCTCACCCTTATACCAGTCTTAGATATTCTTTCTCCCTGAGCATGTTGTTCTCTCACCCAGTAACTGGTGTTTTGATAACATGTCTCTTTTTTGAGTTTATTACGCTGTAGCCGATAATATCTCGTTGTTTCTTCCTCAGCTGGGTCCTTTATGGACATTCCCGTCTGAGTCCAGATTTTTATCTGAAGCATCCTTTATGGATAGTTTTGCTGTATTGGCATATTCCCCAATACATGCATCTTTGCATCAGCTCGAGTCTTTCCATCGATTTATTTTCGTGGAATCCCTTCGTGTCTTCCAGCAAGTTTTCAAGTCGTGACCTGCTCACACATTTTTACCCTATTTTCCCCAGAGTCTCTATCTCCCTAGTGAGTGTGTTACTCCTGTGGATTTCAGTTTCTCCCGATTTCTTTTCCTTCGTGGCAATTATTCACCATGAAGATTTTATTTTGCATACATACATTTGCATCATGAGGTCTCTTAGGGACCAAAATTCGTCTCTTTGTTATTATTTAAGCCCATTCTACCTCGTCGAGACGAAGATTTTAACCTTCATATCTCCGGCTAGAATGACCTTAAATAGGGGCATCAGTAAGACCCTAATTTTGACCCTAAGATCCCTCATGGCATCATATCATTTGCTCAATGCATTGCCTCAAGGATCATAGCATGTGTGGCTCCTTTACCATAGGGGTGGGACTTGTGTGAGTGGTTTGAGACCACCAAGCATGCTTGAATTTTATATTAATGCTTTTCTTATTTGCTTACTAACCAAAAGCACAAAAATATGTCACTAACTCTTTTTGTTTTGAAGCTCTAGTGATCATGTGCTCACCATGCTCCTAGGAGGTTCCTAAGCTCAATGAAGTGGCTAGATGAAGATGAGAACAAGCATGACAATGGTCCACAAGATTCCAAATCATCATACATGTCTCCCAAGTATCTCAATTTGTCAATTTGACCAAGATAACCCAAAGGGCTTGAGGATTGTTTCCCAAGGAAACCCTAATTCAACTGTGCATTGACTGTGCCTTGCTCAGGAAACAACCTCAACCTATGATCAAATACAATAAAAGGAAGTTGTTTAATTCATTGTTTTATGCATATATGTGCCTATGTGAGTATCCTCAATCATTCATTCATCAAGATTTGAAGTTTGGCCTTGAGAAGTTGACCAGTCAAGTCATCTGACTAAACTGAAGATCACTGAGACACAACTTATGATGTGTTTGTTAAATGAAGATGACCCAAGACAAAAAATGTTCTTAAGAACCTTATAAACAACTTTAATGTTCGTCAAAAATCCATTTGAAATTTGGAAGGTCATAATTCATTTCAAATCATTATAGGTCATTCTGACTGAAACCCTAATTTTGGGTCAACTTCCCAAGGATCTAACTTCCTCATTTTTTATACTTTTTGAGGTGAGACCAAATTCGTTGGAAATATTAATATGCCTACTTCAAATGTTACATTGGACAAAATTTCGTAATCCTAAAATAAACACATGTGATAATACAAAACATTATAGGTCACTTTGGACCTAAGTCATTGAATTTGAAAAATGTCCAACTTCGAGTGCCCATAACTTTCTCATCAAAATTTCAAATGATGCAAAATTTAATTCTAAATTGATCATTTTGAAAATATCTACAATTTTAAAGTTGGTGGTTTTTCTATTTGAGGATTTCATCATTGAAACAAAAGGGCTTGAAGTTGCTTGCTTTTGGCAAAAAAATTCAAAGGGAACCTAGACATGTTTTGTACCCTAAACTTCACAGCCAGTTTTCATAAATTTAAAAACTCCAAATGAATTTTTGCCCAACATGAATTTTGTTCATTATTCCAAGAGTTTTCCAACCATTACTCACATGACCATTTTTGGATTTTCCACTTGGGAGTTTTGAAGAGCTCATTGTTTATGTTCAATTTTGCAATTCACCTCATAACTTCATGTGCAAGCCAATGCAGCTCCAATTACATGTCTAATTCACTTCAATATGATCTCAACATGCATTTCCGTTCATTCTTGGGCTTTGCACGCGCCTGTACAGGCCCATGCATGGAAGGTCCAATTTTCATGCACACGAGCATTGCACCACCTTGCGTCCATTTCAGCTATAAATAGAAGTGCAAGCTCATTCAAAAATCAACATGAAGGAGATCTGAAATGATGCTGGATTGAAAACCAAACCCTCACTCTAAGGAATTTCAGTTTTCAATTTCAATTTCAAGATTGAATTTAAAATCATTAGTTGATCTTCAAGTCTTAATTCCTTGACCTTGCATCATCATCACACCTCCAGATCAAAATTAGATCAAGAGCTTGGACAATTCGTGTTGTTTGAAGCTCCATTTCAGAGGTATCTCACCAAACTTTTTTGATTCAGATCTTGAAATATGATGTGAATTTCTCTAGTTTGAGTTGTTTTCTGAAGTCCTCAAGCAAGAGGCAGGCCAGTGGTGGTCTTAATTTCATAAATCGTGTCATTTCAGATCAAGCACCATGATCTTCAAGCTCATGTTTCTCTTTAAATAGGAACATTGAGGAGAATCCATGGTTACAAGGGTGATGTACATCACCTCAGCTTCATTTTGATACCTTGCTTTTTCATTTTCATTAAAATTGAAATCCCTGCGCGTGGTGGCCGGAATCAGTTGTTTGGCCGGAGAAGATGGTGGTTTCCACCACCATCCCCATGTGGGAGCCTCTGAGCCCTTGGATGATGTTCAAACATTCTAATCGTGGCCATTGCTTATGTTGAATCATTTTAATTCCATATGTGGCACGCTTGACTTTGGTCCTTCTTGCATCAACGCTTCTAAGCCCTCAGATCATGGCCACGTCATTTAGTGAACTATCCAAGGGCGCTGGATTTTTGATATTTTCTTATTTTCTGTTTAATTCCATTTAATTCCTTTTATTTTCAAAAATTCATAAATATTTTATTTGAAGTCACAAAAATATGAGACCAATGCCAAAAAATTTCTTGATAAATCTAGTTTCATATTTTGATTTTTAATTATTTTTGTGACTTTATTTAATATTTTTTGTGAATTATTTGGTTTTTAATAGTTTTTAATTCATTTTAAATACTTTTTGATATTTGAAAAATCCAAAAATATTTTCTTAACACATATAGATCATGATGAGTCAACGAAAAATAGTCTCATAAATTTCTTAATTGATTTGAGATTTATTTGAGATTTTAATTCATATTGTGTTATCTTTATTGTGTTTAATTGTTTTAAAATAGTTTCTGATTTCAAAAATTGTTGAGAAAATTTGTCAAACTTTGTTTGACCATGTTAGACCTATGAGAATTTAATTGGACTTGTTGAAGTTGATTTGAATTGAATTTGAGGTTTGATCATATTTTGTCCATTTTAATTTTGCATTTATCTTAATTCCAAAAATACCAAAAAAAATATGTTTGACTTGTCGACTTCTAATCTTCATTTCTCTTCTGTTTAGCATTGGTTGATGATGATTTGATTCACTTTTGACCAATTGTGTTTGACACTTGAATTCTTTCTCCATTCATTTCATCTTCATCTCATTTCTTTTTATTTTGGCCAATGAGTTAATGTCTTATGGTTTGTCTTGACACATGAGGGGTTTAACCTTCTTTGATCCAAATCAAACTCAACTTGATCCAAGATCAAGTGAGTTGCTTTGTGTCCAAGATAGGTTGCTTCTTGGTCAAGCAAAAAACCTAAAGTCCATACAAGGCATTTTCCTCTTTTCTTTTGGCATGGTAAGTTGTAGGAGCTTGACTTACTAGTCATGATCTCTAACTTGTGTTTATTTGCCTATAGTTTTATTGACCGGCCTCAGATAGGTGTGACTTCAAAGATGGGAGTTCAAAATAACAGCTACACAATGATCATGTTGCAGATGAACTTAGAGATGTCTTCAAAGATGTATCATATGAAGTTCCAATTACAAGCACTTGATTTCTCAACAAGTTGGCATTGGCCAAGTCCTTTATCATAGGAAGATTGCCTAGATTCTAAGTCCATTTGTCAAAGATCAAGCCAACAGTCCACTCAAAAGTTTTTTAGGGCTTTTGTTATTATTATGTACATTAATGGTCAAAGACCACACAAACAAGCAAAGTATACACAAACAAAATATATCACACAATATGGTCCAAATGGACAAAGTGAAAATTGCATTAACATAAACAATTAGGATGATATGAACAATGGCAAATTAAATAGAGTGCTAAAAATAAATTGCATTAAAGTAAAAGCTTGAAATTAAAAGTTAGTAATTAGTAGGTTAGAAGTTAGTATTGTTTTCCTTTTGGTTTTCATTTCAAGACATTATTTGGAGAACACTCAACCTACTTATCACAAGCATGAATCCTTGAGCCAAAACATCTTCCAAAGGAAGGAAAGAAGGCCAAGTTTCCACACAATACCATGAAAGATGGGAGACTTACAATCTCACTAACTAGAATGCTTATGCCTTTTATGTCACAAATTTAACGCTATGTTAAGCAATCGTAATTGGACTTATGTTAAAGTCACAATTATTTGAGGCCGGACAATAGAATTTTGGCGTTAATGCATGTTAGAGACATAGTATAATGGACTATGCTCATGAAACATACCACACACAAAAAGAATATGCAAAAGATGTGGTCTAATATCATCCATACTCATGTTAATTTTTCAATTAACTAGCATTAGGACTTTGAGATGTCATAGGCCAAATGGAATGGATGAATGAAGAATGGGAATAAGATGAAGTGGGAGGGGAATGAATGAAATCACAAATTGGTCAAAGGAGGACTTTTACCAAATTAATATCATTCATTCATTTTGGGAGATGGAATGTGCATTCCATCAATTCCCTAAATCCAATGATATTAATTTGACAAAGTCAAATCAACCTTGACCAAGGCCCAACAACAAGAGTTAAACATAAATAAGTCATCACAATTGGTCAACAAATTTATTTGGCATTTATTCAAATTAAAAATATTAAAATAGTGCATTTAAATTCAAGATGGTTTGTCCAATTCCGAAAATCTCATCAAAACATCAAAGAAATGGCCATGAGATTTATCATAGGTCAAACAAGGTCAAAGGACCTTGGAGAAAAAATTTCATAATTTTTGGACATTTAAAAATATTTTTAAACAATTAAAAACAAATGCAAAATCAATTAATTCATGAAAAATATTAATAATGATCCAAAAAATAATTTTAATTCAGAATATGAAAGAGAAAAATATTTTAAATTTCTTGGTGAAAGTCCCATATTTTTTGGATCAATATTGAATTTAATATGAATTATTGAAAATAAAGCAAAGAAAATGAAAATGAAAATATCAAAAAAGACGTGGACCACTTGATCTCCCTCATTAATTGAGGTGGCAGATCAAGTGGCCAGGAACGCGCTATCCACGCTGGTCACTAGTCAGCGCCTGACAACATTGGTAATCAAAACGCACGCTCCAGATTAAAACAAATTACATGGATCATGTGGCTGTGAGACATGCCAGCGCATGGCCGAAGCTGTAGCTCCGGTCTTCTTCTCCGGTGGACCTCACCAGAATGGTCCACCATCAGCGATCACCAAAATTAAAAACAAGGACACGATTTTAAAGTAAAAATGGCACTGAGCTCGAATCTGGCCTCAATTCACTCTAACTCCAAGTATATTGAGAGATACATGGAGTTGAAATTTGAGGTACATGAACTGAGTTGCTTCGATTTGGCTTCAAAGCAACTCAAACTTCTTGCCTACATTGGTAGGAATTCAGACAACCAAAGAATCAATAGAATTGAGCAAGAATTTGAGAGAATTTGAGAGTTCAAAATTTCTGGAAAATACCTTCAATGGAGGTCTGGATTCAATTGATCTTGATCTTGCTTGTGCTTGATCTCACTCCACTTGCTTGCAGAAGAAGGATTGGAAGCTTACAAGGCTATGGATTCCTGGAGATTTGAATTTCAAAACAGTGGAAATTCAACCTTAAATTTAAAAGAATTTCTCAGGTTTATCCTTTTCAAAATGAGGGTTTGAGATGGGGGATCAAAGCTGGCGCGAGTGTTTGTGAAATTATGAGCAATTGGAGCTCTATTTATAGCTGAAATCATTGATATTTGCACACTTGAAATCACTTTACAAATTTGGCAAAATGGTGATACATGGGTGCATGGGCGTGTACATGCCCATGAGATCATTGCAATAAGTCTGTAAGACCCCAATTTTGACCCTAAGATCCCTCATGCAATTCCATCATAAGCATAAGCATTAGGATCATACCTTGGCATCCTCCTTACCCCTTTTCATTGGGTTTATTTTGGGAGAGATCACCAAGCACTTTGTGATTATATCATACTTGTATTTTATCATTTCACTAACCAAAATACCAAAAATATGTCTTTACTCTTTTTGTAGGTAAGGCATGATCTCATTGATTCATTGATCACATCTAGGGTTTGAGACCCTCATGAATAAAGAGAACAACCAATAATTGATTCAAGAATGGTTATGAACATCATATATGAGTCCCAATGATTTCTACATGTCATATTGATCAAGTTTGTTTCAAGAGTTTGACGGTGATTTGCATTGGAAACCCTAGTTTGACTGGGTATCCTGAGTAACTTCTCCAACAAGATATCTCACCAATTGATCAAATTTCTCAAGGTACACTTCAAAATTTCATCATCTTATACATATATGATCTACCATGAGCCAAGAAAGTTAAGAGAATTGGAAATTAGCTTGTTGGTTGATGGTGGTTGGCCAGATGAATTCATCTGATCAAAATTGGGTCTCCCTAGACCCTATCTCCTATACTTTTCACCATATGAAAATTATTCCAAGAGAAGACTTACTCTAAATGACATTCCAAACAACTTTGGTGTTGATACCTAGAGCTAGTTTTTCTTGGAAAATCATTTTCTATGTTGAAACATTATAGGTCATTTTGTCTAAACCCTAATTTGAAAGTCAACTTCCCAAGGCCATAACTTGCTCAATTTTTATGATATGAAATATTTCCAAGTTTCAAAATAAAATTCAATGTGTCAAATTCAAATATGATGTTTGGGGTGAGGGCTAATTCAACTTCTTTGAACATGTGATATGAGGCTACATTATAGGTCACTTTTAACCTATATCATTGATCAAGTGATATTGTCAAACGTCAAATATGCATAACTCTATCATTTCAAATTCAAATGACATGAAATTTGTGACCATTTTGAAGGTATTTGATAGATATACAACTTTTATGAATACACTTTTCTCATTTTAAGCTCCTATAAAATATTAAGCAAGGTGGAATATTGAGACATATGGCTTGACACTTAGAAAATTTTTGATATGTCAAATTTTTCCAAACTTCCACCTCAAATATCTCCAAGTCCCAAGCTCCAAATGAAAAAGTGTTCAACCTCAAACTTGTTTCCCTTGATCTCACCTTTCCAAAGAGATAAACTTCATGCATTTTGGATGAGGAATGCATAGGCTGCGATGGCTTAAACAGGCTGATATCATTTGGCATGGATCAAACGCAAACCACAATGCTCATTTTCCTTGTAATCCAATCCATCTCCAATGCATCTGAACTTCATTTTGGACTTTCAAACAATCATTCCATGGGCCTATGCGCACCCATGCATCATGCTTTCATCATTTGCCAATTTTGGAAAGTGAAAGTGAGTGTGCAAATATCATCCAATTTCTCTATAAATTGAAGCCCTTATGCTCAGAATTAACACACACACTGCGCTAGCTTTGAATCCCCATTGCAAACCCTTCACATTAAGAGGATAACCCTGATAAATTCATTTTAATTTTAGCTTGAATCTCCACTATTTTGGAATTCAATTCTCCAAGAATCCATTACTTCTAAGCCTTTCCATTTCTTTTCTGCAAGCAATTGAAGTGAAGCCAAGCACGATTCAGATCTAGATCTAGCAAGCTCAAACCGCCATTGAAGGTAATTTGCAAAAAACTTGAACTCTTCGATTCTCTTTGTTTCTTGCTCAATTCTATTGATTATTGTGTTGGATGAAGTCCTACCAATGTAGGCAAGGTGTTTGAGTTGCTTTGAGGCCAAATCGAAGCAACTCAGATCATGAACCTCATTTTTCAATTCCACATATCTCTCAATATAGTTGGAATTGGAAGAAATGGAGGTGATATTCGTGCTCAGTGATGTTTTCTATTTAAAATCATGTCCCTGTTTGGAATTTTGGTGATGGTTCATGTTGACCAGTTCGGTGAAGCTCGCCGGAGAAGACAACCGGAGCTCTGGCTCCGGTGATGATGTGTCTTTGGTCTGGATCGTGTGATCTAATTCTCATGTTCTAATCTCAGCCATTCCTTTTGATTACTCATGTTACAACGCGCTTGACTAAGGTGTTGGTGGAACACGCGTTGTGGATCATCAGATCTACCACCTCAATTAATGAGGGAGATCTAATGGTCCACGTATTTTAGCATTTTCTGAATTTCCATTTTATTCCATTTTCTTCAATAATTCATAATAAATTTAATATTGATCCAAAAAATATGGGACTTTCACCAAAAAATTTCAAATATTTTTCTCTTTCATATTCTGAATTAAAATTATTTTTTAGATCATTAATAATATTTTTCATGAATTAATTGATTTTTCATTTGTTTTTAATTGTTTAAAAATATTTTGAAGTATCCAAAAATTATGAATTTTTTTATCCAAGATCCTTTGACCTTGTTTGACCTATGATGAATCACATGGCCATTTATTTGGTATTTTGATGTGATTTTAGGATTTGGACAAAACATATTTGAATTTAATGCATTATTTTAATATTTTTAATTGAATAAATGCCATTTTAATTGACTTATTTGAGTTTCTCATTTGTTGTTGGGCCTTGGTCAAGGTTGATTTGACTTTGTCAAGTTAATATTATTGGATTTAGGGGATTGGTGGAATGTACATTCCATCTCCCAAAATGAATGAATAATATTATTTTGGTAAAAGTCCTCCTTTGATTTCAATTGGCCAATGATATCTCAAAGTCCTAATGCTAGTTGATTGGAAGATTAACATGAGTATGGATGAGATTAGGCCACAACTTTTGCATATTTTTGTGTGTGGTATGTTTAATGAGCATAGTTCTTAATACTATGTCTCCAACATGCATTAACACCAAAAGTTTATTGTCGGACCTCAAATAGTTGTGACTTCTACATAAGTCCAATTACGATTGCTTAACATAGTGCTAAATTTGTGACATAAAAGGCATAAGAATTCTAGTTAGTGAGATTGTAAGTGTCCCTCTTCCATGGTATTGTGTGGAAACTTGGCCGCCTTTCCTTCCTTTGGAAGATGTTTTGGTTCAAGGATCCATGTTTGTGGCAAGTGGGTTGAGTGTTCTCCAAAGAATGTCTTGAAATCAAAAAGCAAAACAACACTAACTATTAACTTACTAACCATTAACTTTTACTTTCAAGCTTTTATTTTTAATGCAATTTACTTTTATTGTTCTATTATCATTTGTCATTGTACATATCATTCTAATTGTTTATGTTTATGCAATTTTCACTTTGTCCACTTGGACCATATTGTGTGATATACTTTGTTGCTTTGTTTGTTTGATTGGTCTTTGACCATTAATGCACATAATAATAACAAAAACCCTAAAAGACATTTGAGTGGACTGTTGTTTTTGATCTTACCCAATTGGACTCAGAACTTAGGAAACATTCCTTTGCTAATGGACTTGGCCAATGCCAATTTGTTGAAGAACCAATAACTTGCAAGTTTGAATTCATCTGATACATCATTCAAGATCTCTCCAGATTCATCTACAACATTGATCATTATTAAGCTGTTATGTCGAACCTGTGACTTGTGGAATTCATCTGTTGCATGGGCTATTTTGAAGAAGATCTTTGAAGTGGATAAGCTTGGATGAGGCCATCTTTATTTGATGCCTTTGCTCTTCAAGATTGATATAATTGTGCATTTGTGTGTTGCTTGATTCTAAAAGTCCAAGGGAAGTCTGGGTTTCTATTGACACACTTGTCTATTGGATTTCTCCCATTTGGCCAGATCTTTTCAAATTTAAACTTTTAAATTTTTGTGCATAGGATAGTCTCTTCATCTTCTCCTCATTTCTTTAATTTCAAAATCTCTCCCTCCATTTTTAAAACCTTCTTTGTGTGAACTACTTTTGTTCTAAACTTTGAAACTTAAATTTTTTTAAAACCAACATACTCACTTTGAAATTTATAGCACGAACTACGAGGTTTTGATCCCTCATTTATATGTTGGTAGGCACAAGACCGAAGGTCTTGTCAAACACAAAAAAATATAATTAATGAATTCTTTTCTCATCCCCCCATTCTATTTGTTTGTAAACATCACTTTGTACAAAATACATATGCACACAAAAAGGGCTCCCTAGGAGTACCTAGGACACTTTGGGTGCTAACACCTTCCCTCTGTGTAACCAACCCCTTTACCTGTGATCTCTGACTTTTATTAGTTTTTATTTGAAAACTTCTTACCATTTGGGTTTTATTCGTACTTTTTCCCTTTTCCCTTGGAAACAATAAAAGCGCGATGGCGACTCTTGTTAATTGATCTTTAGCTTATCAATAGCTTAATGATCATGAATTTCCCGCTATAGAAATTAAGTGGCAAGTCTGCTGGGGAGTAGTCTCTAGTGGGTTTAGCATACTTTTTGTGTGAATATATATTTGTATATATGTGATGTTTGTATATATGTATGTGTGATATAATCTGCTTGTTGTGCTTGGTGATCTCTGAGTGGTGAGATAAGTTCTAACCCGAACTTGAGTGCAATTAAGATAAGAGGATGGTATAGTCATGTTTGACTTGTGTGGAGTAGTCCTTAACAAGTTGGCTTGAGATCCATCTGCTCAGTGCAGACTCCTTTAGATTTGGAAATGTCACACAAGTATTTATGGTTAGGCATGACTATTTCTAATTGAGTTTGAGAAGTTGAGGACCTTTGAACACCTAACCCATCTTGGCCTATTTAGGACGTAGTACGGAAACTGTTCAGGCGAAGACTTGATAACAGTTGTTACACCATACTACACTCAGACGAGTTTCTCTTTAGAATATTATGGGTCGATGAGTCAGTCATCATAACCTGTAATATCCGATAGATGGAATTAAGACTCTGGGAACTTTTTAGAACATGATCTACAGGTTTATCCTTAGTTCACTCCTTTGGGATGGTTCTTACCTAGACTCCATGCTTGTGACTTGCAACAAACCCTTGATTCTTGGTTGATCCAATCAAGTCTTGTCAATATCAATGGAACTTGGGTGTTGATAAGGTGCAAACCATAATCCACCAAAATGGATGATTGATCTTGACAATGACTTGATTCATCCCTTGACCTTTGTTTGCCTTGTGTGTGATCCCTTACTTGTGATTGTTGCATCCATGCGCATCATAACATTCATCACACAAAATTTCAAGGAACTAAGGTATCATTTGCAAATATTTTCAGACCATGGATTATGGACGAAGGAACACTAAGAAGTACAGTTTCAGATGTCCGACTTGAAGGAGTTAAGGAAGCTAGCATCTTTTGTATTAGATCCCTTGGACTTCAAACAACGTCATGGGAAGCTTCTGTCCATTTTGTCTGCTGATATAGTGGAAGGATTGGTGAGTGTATTGGTCCAGTTCTATGATCCTCTCCACCATTGTTTCACTTTCCCAGATTTTCAGCTTGCGCCTACCTTGGAGGAGTATTCTCATCTTTTGGGGATACCTATTTCTAGTAGAGTGCCTTTTAGTGGATTGGAGGAGATTCCCCGGTCTAGTATTATTGCTGAAGCTCTTCACTTGAAGAAGCCTGAGATAGAAGCTCATTGGGTGAAGAAAGGAGGGTTATTTGGATTTCCATCTGTTTTCCTCATCAAGGAAGCTACCACTTTTGCTCAAGTTGGTAGTGTGGATGCTTTTGAATCTATCTTTGTGTTTCTTATCTATGGATTAGCTTTGTTCCCTAACATTGACGGTTTTGTTGATGTTAACGCCATTAGACTTTTCTTGATTGGGAATCCTGTGCCTACTTTGTTGGGTGATATGTATTTCTCTTTGCATCTAAGGAATTCTAAGGGTGGTGGAACGATTGTCTGTTGCATTCCTCTTCTGTACAAGTGGTTTATTTCGCACTTGCCTTAGACACCTGCTTTTATGGAGAACAAACAATGTCTAAGGTGGTCTCAGAGACTTAGGTCTCTCACTAATGATGATATAGTTTGGTATGATCCTTCTTTGGGAAGTTTGGACATTATTGATTGTTGTGGTGAAATCTCTAATGTGCCTCTCATTGGTACACAAGGAGGAATTAACTATAACCCTGCTTTGGGTCGTCGTCAACTTGGGTTCCCCTTGAGAGACAAGCCTAATAACACTTTGTTAGAAGGTCTTTTCTATCAAGAGGGTAAAGATCCCCAACATTTGAAGCAGAAGATTGTGCATGCTTGGCATAATGTGCATAGGAAAGGAAGATCCGAGCTTGGTCCGTGCAATTGTGTAGCTTTGGAAGCTTACACTCTTTGGGTGAAGAAGAGAGCTATGGAGTTGAAGATGCTTTATCCTTGTGAGAGACCTATGTCTATGATTGTGGTTGAGCCATTAATTCTCCCTAACCAAGATATAGAGGAGTTGGAAGACGCGCTCACCAAGATGAAGCAAGAGAAGGACATGTGGGAAGAGCATTTCCATGCTTTGAGCAAAAAGCATGAAGAGTTGCTATTGGAGTCTAAGGACAAAGATATACTGATTGAGCTACTTGAAGACCGAGTGACGAAGAGATAGAGAGAGCCAGAGGTTTCATCTTCTAGCATGCCTCAGCCTTCCGTTACCTGGAAGAAGATTGTTGACCAGTTTATCCTCGAGAAGACTCAGATGAAGGCTTCTTTTGAGACCGAGACTTGTCGCATTCGAAGGAAGTACGCGTCTTCAGCCAGATCTTCTGACATTGTTGTTAGGGATCCTTAGGATGACTAATCTCCTTTTCTCTTGTATCTTTTATTTTGGTTTCTGAAATTATATTCAGTGTAATCCTTTCAATTTATATAAATAAAAAGAAATTTTTGGTCATATCAAAATTATTGCAATTGCTATTTCAATTTTTATATTTGCAAATGATATAGTAAGTTCCTTGGAAAATCAAAATAGTCAAGCATTGCATTTCATGCATCATTTGCATAAGCAGGTTTTTGCCAGGTGTCTGATTGATGTTCTTCTGTGCTTTAGCCAAGCTGACTCACCGGTACAACACCAGAGCTAATCGCCCAAAGATCATGGAACACCTTGAGCAAGAAAACCGAGACTTGAAAGAGAAGATTGCCCGACTAACTGCCATGATGGAGTCAGTTCTTGCTGCCCAGAGCCAAGCTTCTCCAACACCTGCAACTCCTCCCGCGAGGACTGTCATCTCCAAAGTGGTTACCTCTACTGTGCCTGCTGCCACCACCCACTTTGCTCTGAATCTGCCTGCTGGATTCCCTTGGGGAATGCCACCTAATTTTGTGCCAGAGGGTTTTGCTCCCACTTTTGCTTTCATTTCGACATCTAGCCCGATCATGGGTGTGCCACCTCCCGTTGTGCATACTTTGCCGTGTGTAAAAGACACCATCTATCACTCCGAGCCATCTGAGGGCCCGGACATCTATGAGAAGATGGATGAGATGAAGGACCAATTCCTTGAGCTGTGCAAGGAACTGAAAACATTGAGAGGAAAAGATCTGTTTGGGAAGAGTGCCGCTGAACTGTGCTTAATGCCCAATGTCAAAATCCCAGTGAAATTCAAAGTGCCTGACTTTGAGAAATATAAATGGAACTCGTGTCCACTCAGTCATCTTGTGATGTATGCCCGCAAGATGTCAACCTAGACAGATAATGATCAACTGCTGATTCACTATTTCCAGGATAGCCTGACAGATGCTGTGCTCCGATGGTATATGGGGCTAGATAGTGCAGGTATCCACACTTTCAATGATCTAGGAGAGGCTTTCGTGAAACAGTACAAATACAACATGGATATGGCGCCAGATAGGGACCAGCTGAGGTCCATGTCTCAGAAAGATAAGGAGACATTCAAGGAGTATGTCCAGCATTGAGGGGAGTTGGCTGCCCAGATCACTCCTCCTTTGGAGGAGAAAGAGATGACAAAAATCTTTCTCAAAACCCTGAGTTCATTTTGTTATGAACGTATGATTGCCAGTGCCCCCAGTGATTTTATCGAGATGGTAAACATGGGGATGAGACTTGAAGAAGGGGTCTGCGAAGGACGATTGTCAAAAAAGGAGGCGTCAACTAGCAAGAAGTATGGGAGTAGTTTCAGTAAGAGGAAGAATAGTGAGACAAATGCTATTTTAAGTGGGAGGAAGAGGAGGCCTCGAGCCAAAAGAAATCTACCACCCCGTCAACACCATCATCATCAAGTATCATCTGTCATTCTAGTATTTTCAAATCAGCAAACAACACCAATTCAACAACAACAACAACATCAGTATCAAAATCAACATCAACAACAACAACCGCAACAAAGAACAAACACCTACAACAACAACAATTCCAACAACAATCATCACCAACAACATAATTTTGAGAGGAAGAAGGTCTCTTTCGACCTAATTCCTATGTCGTATGCCGAACTGTACCCATCTTTAGTCCTCAAGAATTTGATTCAACCGAGGAACCCGCCGTAAATCCCAGAACCATTTCCTTGGTGGTATAAACCCGAACTTCGTTGTGCTTTTCACTAGGGTGCACCTGGGCACGATATTGAGAACTGTTATCCGCTGAAGTATGAGGTGCAAAAGCTTATGAAGAGTGGCATGGTGTCTTATGAATACCGTGCCCCTAATGTGAAAGTTAATCCTTTGCCTGCTCATGGGAATACCTCAGTGAACATGGTGGACGGCTGCCCAGGTGAATTCAGAGTCTTCGATGTCTGGTTTATCCGAAGGTCTTTGGCGCAAATGCCTAAAGATATTTGTTTGGTGAGTGAATGCGAACATGATCACGATGGTTGTGATATTTGTAGTGTGAACCCAAGAGGGTGTGTTATCGTGAAAAGGGACATCTAGCGTCTGATGGATGAAGGCATGATCCAGATTGTTCAATCTCGTCATATAGATGACGATGTTAATGTCATTGTTCACGTTTTCAAGCAACCAGAGCGGTTGGTGATTCAATACGATAGCAGCAGTAGCCAGAACGTCAGCAATAGATCAGTGTCGCCGTTACTAATACGGTTGACAGGCCCAGTCCTGTATGCATCTGATAAGGCTGTACCATATCAATACAATGCTACAATGATAGAGAAAGGTCAAGAGGTCCTGTTGCCTACAACCAGTTCAGTAGTGAGCATTGCAGATGTTACGAAGGTGACCCGCAGTGGTCGAGTTTTTGGACCGGTGATCCCGGAGAATAAAGAAGAATTGATTGTTGGTAAGAAGGCGGAGGTTCCTACTGTAGATCCCGTGGGTTGTTCAAGATATAAGTCTGGTGAATCCAGCAATTTGAAAGCTAATGGTGATGATGATGAGGTACTCCGACTGATCAAGAGGAGTGAATTCAACGTGGTTAAGCAGTTGCTCCAGACCCCCTCAAAGATTTCCGTGTTGTCTGTACTCTTAAATTCTGAAGCGCACAGAGAAGTGCTCCAGAGAGTTCTTGGACAGGCATACGTGGAGCAAGATGTTATTGTGGCTAAATTTGATCATATTGTGGCTAACATCACTTCATGCAATAATTTGAGCTTTTGCAACGAAGAACTCCCTGAAGAGGGAAGAAATCTTAATTTGGCTTTGCATATTTCGATGAACTGTAAGGAAGATGCTTTGTCAAATGTGCTAGTTGACACCGATTCGTCACTCAATGTTCTTCCGAAGTCAACTTTATCGAAGCTATCTTACCAAGGAGCTCCCATGAGGTATAGTGGGGTAATTGTCAAAGCCTTTGATGGCTCGCACAAGACAATCATTGGAGAAGTGGACCTTCCAGTCAAGATAGGTCCGAGTGATTTTCAGATTACTTTCCAGGTAATGGATATTCACCCGGCCTACATTTGTTTGTTGAGAAGGCCGTGGATTCATGAAGCGGGAGTTGTTACTTCCACTCTGCATCAGAAGCTCAAATTTGTCAAGAATGGCAAGTTGGTGATTGTGGGAGGTGAGAAAGCTCTATTGGTTAGCCATTTGTCATCTTTTTCGTATATAGAAGCTGAGGATGAGGTTGGAACGCCGTTCTAAGCCTTGTCTATTGTTGCCGAGAAGAGAGTTGGGGCACCTATGTCCTCTCTGAAAGATGCACATAAGATTGTTGAAGAAGGTCCTGTTGATCATTGGGGGCGCGTGGTAGAGGTCCCCGACAAAAAGGGAAGAACTGGTTTGTGGTTCCAGAAGGGCTTGTCAACCGTTAGATCTGAAGAGATGCAACTCTGCTTCCGTAGTGGAGGGTTCATTCATGGGAATGAACAACACTTAGCTGTTGTGCTAGAGGATAGCGAAGAGGAAGACTACACCAACTTTGTGATGCATGGACAGACATGCAACAATTGGATTGCTGTTGATATTCCTGTTATTTTGCATCGATCTAAGTAATTGCTTTTATATTTTAAAAATCCTTCTCCTATGCCTAAGGGAGAAGTGAACATTGTTTGGGCATTTTAAATTGATCAGCAATAAAATTAATTCTATTCATCCACATCTTTGATGTTTTGTTTTTACTTTTTGCTTATTTCTGAAAATGGTAATCACAAAAAACATAAATAAACAATATAATTGTCCATCTGCATAATATTTGGTCACAAATTCACTTCTCTGAAATCAAAATATCAAATCATTATGCAGGTTGGTTCCTAACCCCATTGAATACAATGATCCTTCTCCTTCTCTAAATTTTGAATTCCCTGTGTTTGAAGTCGAGGAGGAAAGTGATGTAGAAGTGAGTGATGAATTGTCTCATCTTCTTGAGCAAGATGAGAAGATTATTCAGCCGTTTGAAGAGCAGATTGAGCTTGTCAACTTGGGTTCCGAAGATGATGTGAAGGAAGTCAAGATTGGGTCTCGTTTGTGTCTAGATGCTAAGAAGGGGTTGATTGATCTTCTTCGAGAGTATTCAGACGTGTTTGCTTGGTCCTATCAAGACATGCCTGGGTTGGATTCTGATATTGTGGAGCATAGACTGCCATTGAAGCCAGAATGTCCGCCAGTCAAGCAGAAGTTGAGAAGAACGCATCCTGATATGGCTGTGAAGATAAAAGAGGAAGTTCAGAAGCAGATTGATGCGGTTTCCTTGTGACTGCTGAGTATCCGCAATGGGTGGCCAACATTGTGCATGTACGAAAGAAAGATGGAAAAGTCCGCATGTGCGTCGATTATAGAGATTTGAATAAAGTCATTCCAAAAGATGATTTCCCTCTGCCACACATTGATATGTTGGTAGACAATACTACTAAATTCAAAGTCTTTTCGTTTATGGATGGATTTTCTAGATATAATCGGATTAAGATGGCGCCCGAGGATATGGAGAAGACCACATTCATTTCACCCTAGGGAACATTCTGCTCTAGAGTGATGCCTTTTGGTCTAAAGAATGCTGGTGCAACTTACCAGAGAGCAATGACTACTCTTTTTCATGATATGATGCATAAAGAGATTGAAGTGTATGTCGATGACAGGATTGCTAAATCGATTGATGAAGAGGAACATGTTGAGCATTTGTTAAAGCTATTCCAGCATTTGAGGAAGTATAAACTCCGCTTGAGTCCCAATAAGTGTACTTTTGGTGTTCGTCCTGGAAGTTGTTGGGCTTTATTATCAGTAAGAAAGGTATTGAAGTTGATCCTGCCAAGGTCAAAGCAATACAAGAGATGCTTGCGCCCAAAATTGAGAAGCAAGGCAGAGGTTTTCTCCGCCACTTGAATTATATTTCTAGATTCATTTCCCACATGACTGCCACATGTGCGCCTATATTCAAGCTTCTTTGGAAAGATCAGTCTTGTGATTGGACCGAAGACTGCCAAAAAGCATTTGATAGTATCAAAGAGTTTTGCTTGAGCCTCCGATTTTGTCTCCACCTGTTGAAGGAAGACCGTTGATCATGTATTTGACTGTGCTAGAAGATAGTATGGGTTGTGTTCTTGGTCAGCAAGATGAGGCTGGGAAGAAAGAATTTGTAATTTACTACCTCAATAAGAAGTTCACCGACTGTGAGACTCGGTATTCAATGCTTGAGAAAACTTGTTGCGCATTGGCTTGGGCTGCTAAGCGTCTGCGTCAGTCTATGTTAAATCATACCACTTGGTCAGTCTATGTTAATCATACTACTTGGGTGATATCCAAAATGGATCCAATCAAGTATATATTTGAGAAGCCTACTTTAACTAGGAGAATCACCCGTTGGCAGATGTTGTTATCAGAGTATGATATCGAATACCAATCTCAGAAAATGATCAAAGGTAGAATCTTGGCTGACCATTTGGCTCACCAACCAATTAAGGATTATCAGTCAGTGCAATATGATTTTCCTGATGAAGAGATTTTGTACTTGGAAATGAAGGATTATGATGAACCATTGCTAGAAGAAGGGCCAGAACCTGGTTCCCATTGGGGCATGGTATTTGATGGAGCTGTTAATCAATATGGAAATGTAATTGGGGCAGTGATTATTACTCCTCAAGGGACACATTTTCCATTTACAGCTAGATTGATCTTCAAATGTACAAACAACATGGAAGAATATGAAGCTTGCATTATGGGGCTTGAAGAGGCCATGAATCTCAGAATCAAGTATTTGGATGTCTTCAGGTGATTCGGCTTTGGTTGTGAATCAGATCAAAGGAGAATGGGAGACAAATCAACCCGGTTTGATACCATATAGAGATTATGCGAGGAGGATTTCAACTTTCTTTACAAAGGTTGAGTTTCATCATATTCCTCGAGATGAGAACCAGATGGCAGATGCTCTTGCAACATTGACATCAACGATTATAGTGAAGTATTGGAATGAAGTTCCCAATTTGTCTGTGATGCGTCTTGATAGGCCAGCTTATGTGTTTGCTGTTGAAGAGATCCAAGATGAGAAGCCGTGGTATTACGACATCAAGTGTTTACTCCAAAGTCAGATTTACCCGCCTGGGGCATCTTTGAAAGATAAGAAGACTTTGAGAAGATTAGCCGGTAATTTCTACTTGAATGGTGATATAATATACAAGAGAAACTTTGACATGGTTTGGCTCAAATGCGTGGATAGACACGAAGCAGAATTGTTGATGACCGAAGTGCATGAAGGTTCCTTTGGTACTCATTCCAATGGACATGCAATGGCGAATAAGATGTTGTGAGCAGGTTACTATTGGCTGACAATGGAATCTGACTGTTGCAAGTTTGTGAAGAGGTGCCACAAGTGTCAAATTTATGCTAATAAGATTCATGTTCCTCCGACATTATTGAATGTTATCTCTTCCCCATGGCCCTTCTCCATGTGGGGAATTGATATGATTGGGATGATTGAGCCCAAAGCTTCGAATGGACATCGTTTCATTTTGGTGGCAATTGACTACTTCACAAAATGGGTTGAGGCGGCATCGTATGTGAATGTAACCAAGCAAGTTGTTGTAAGGTTTATCAAGAATCACATTATATGCCATTATGGTGTGCCAAGTAAGATCATTACTGATAATGGATCGAACTTGAATAATAATATGGTGGAAGCTCTTTGCAAAGACTTCAAGATTGCACACCATAACTCTTCTCCCTATAGATCCAAGATGAATGGGGCTGTTGAAACTGCGAATAAGAACATTAAGAAGATTATCTAGAAGATGGTTGTCATGTACAAGGATTGGCATGAGATGCTCCCGTTTGCTTTACATGGGTATCGTACATCCATCCGCACTTCAACAGGGGCAACCCCTTTCTCCCTTGTGTATGGTATGGAAGCAGTGCTCCCCGTAGAGGTTGAGATTCCTGCGTTGCGTGTGCTCATGGACGCCAAGTTGACTGAAGCTGAATGGTGTCAAACCAGGTTTGACCAGCTGAATTTAATAGAAGAGAAGAGATTAACTGCCATGTGCCATGGTCAGTTATATCAGCAGAGAATGAAGAAAGCATTTGATAAGAAGGTCAAACCTAGAGTGTTCAGAGAAGGAGACCTTGTGCTAAAGAAGATTTTGACGTTCAAGCTAGATTCTAGAGGAAAATGGACTCCCAATTATGAAGGCCCATATGTTGTCAAGAGAGCCTTTTCAGGCGGTGCATTGATTCTTACAACTATGGATGGTGAAGAGTTCACTCGTCCTGTGAACACAGATGCAGTCAAGAAATACTTCGCCTAAAAAAAGAAAAGAACAGCTCGCTAATTGGAAAACCCGAAAGGGCGGCTTAGGAAAAAATGAGCGTCTCGGTGGATTGAAAACCCGAAAGGGCAATCCAGGCAAAAATTAGAGACATAAATAAATAAATAATTTCCCGATAAGTTGAGTACCCCACCCTGGGGAAACTTATGCAACAATTAGGGATTATGGCAAGTAACTGCATTCTGTTGATCTTCAGTGATTTTGAAGACTTGTTTGAGCACAAGGGTTGACGTTGGTTCATCTTCAGCAGCGGTCAAGAGAACAGTGGATATCAAGATTTGGTAGAGGGATTAAGGATCATTTGTATTCAATGTAACCTTTTCCGTGTAAATTACCATTTTCAACATTGTAAAATCTATGGAGTCTTGTCATTTACGGACTACCATCCTATTAAATAAAGTTGAACTTTTATCCAATTGTTTCTACTCTTATTTACTTCAGTCAATAGTTTTAATTTTTATTATGATCATTTTGAAATTAAAAATTTTTAAAATCAAAATCAAGCTTTTTAAATATATAAGCAAGAACTGTTCCAAAGCAAGTAAAAAGAATATCAACAGCATTTCAGTAAGAAGCAAGTTCTTAAATGCGAAGCATCTGAGGTTCCCCAAACAGTTAACTCTTCGGGTATCCCTAGACGTTTGTGTTGATTCAGACCCTTGGCGGAGTGTTTGATCCCCAGTGGAGGTTCTTTCTTTATCCCCAACTGAGTTATTTGATTCAGATACGCTGTGGCGTGTTCTTGTCCCCAACAGAGTTTCGGCCCTCCCCGGCGGAGTTCGTATTTCCTCAATAGGTCGATCTTCATCAGAGATGCTTGATTTTCCCTGGTAGATAGCTTTGGTGTCCTCAACGATCATCGTATCTTTGCTCCTAGTCAGAGTTTCCTCCTGGTTTCTAAGCAGCTGTTTGATTTGTTCCCCAGTAGGGTTGTCTCCCATTTTTATGGTACTGACCTAAAATTCCCTACAGTCTAGATGTTTTTTCTTCAGCAGATCTCCTCCCCCATCCAGGGTTGAGCCTTTGGGTTATTGATCCCGCTGTTCTCCAGTAGTTTGTCTCCATGATTTTTGTGGATTGACCGAGGATTGTACCGGTGGTTCAATTTCTTTGCAACACTTTTGTATCCTTTGTGATCATTTTGTCAGCATAATCACCATATATATATATATATATATATATATATATATATATATATATATATATATATATATATATATAAATTCATGATTTGCATATCCTGCATCTTCATATTTGATTTGAGATTCTCATTCTCTGTTATGGCGGTACTTCATCCCCATACCAAATCTGGTGTCTGTCCTCTTTCAATTGTAGAGTGTCAGCCCCTAAGCAGAAAAGACTTTAACCTTTCTCTGTTTCCTCACTGAGTTTAGTTCCTCGTGGATGATTGTTATTTCAGCTTCCTCTCTAGCAAAACTTTCTGGTTGGAATTACTCCCCTTGAGTTATGTCCTCATTGGGTTGAGTCTTGATTGACCGTTTTCTTTCTAGCTCTTACCTAGATAGATATCTTGGTCCCCTAAGAGTATATTACCCAGTAACTGGTAATATTCTTCTTAGTTTGTAGTTTGTTACTTCTTGCCCAATGCCCGACAAAAGTACCCTTTTTCTCTCTAGTAGAGTCCCCTGAAAGTATATCCTTGATATGTTCATCCTAACCGGTGACGAATATCTTTCCTTCCCCCGCAGGAGTCTATCCTTGATATGTTCACTTTAACCAGTGACAGATATTCTCTTCTTTGGTATTCTACCCAGTAAAAAGGTAGTTGTAATTCCTATTTTGGTTCCTCCGAGAGTTAATCCTTGATATGTTCATCTTAATCGATGACAGGTTTTCTTCTCCTTGTTGGACTTCTACCCAGTAACCAGTAGTTGTTTCCTATTGTTCCCCTGAGTGGAGTCTATCCTTGATATTTTCACTTTAACCGGTGACAGATATTCTCTTTTGTGGTATTCTATCCAGTAACTGATAGATGTAATCCCTACTTTCATTCCCCTTTTCAGAGTCTATCCTTGATATGTTCACTTTAACCAGTGACGAATTTTCTCTTTCATTGGTCTTCTACCCAGTAACTGGTAGTTGTAAATCCTACTTTGTCCCCTTGAAGAGTGAATCCTTGATATGTTCATCCTAACCGATGACGAATTTTTCTCTTCAATGGTTTTCTATCCAGTTCTCGATAGATGTAATTCCCTTTTCTTTTGTTGTTAAGTTGGTATATCCTTGATATCTTCATCTTAACCGATGACGGATATCCTCCTTGATATCCCCAGGCAAGTCTATCCTTGATATGTTCATCTTAATCGGTGACGGATTTTCTTCTCTATTGAGTTTATCCTTGATATGTTCATCCTAACCGATGATAGATACTCTAATCTTTTGGTCTTCTGCCCAGTAACTGGTAGTTGTAAATCCTATTTTCGGCAGTTTTCCCCAGCAATGCTATTTTTACCCAGTAACCGGTAATGAATTACTTCCTCCTGGCTTTTTCCTCAGCGAGTCATCCTTGATATGTTCATCCTAACCGATGACGGATGTTCTCCCTGTCAGATCTTTATCATCTCCTTACCCAGTAACAGGTAGTAGATAATAGATTTCTGCTCCTCATGTGTTGAAATTTTATTTTCTCCTCAGTTGAGTTGAGTGTGTTTTCCTTAGTGAAATCGTGTTTCTCCTCTGCATGAGTCGAATATTTTAGTGTTATCTTAACTTATTCGTATCTCCTACAGGTGTTTGTGCTTCCCCGCATGAGTCTTTCCATTTTGTATGGAATTCCTCTAGTCCCCCAGAAGTTTTAAGTCGTAGCCTGGTCTACGCATAACTCATTTTTATCCCCTCACAGTCTCTGTCTCCCCAGTGAGTTTTCCTTATGGAATGCATTGTGCTCCTGCGGACTTTCGGTCTCTCCGATTTCTTTTCCTTTGTGGCAACATTTCCCCATAAAGCATTAACTTTTGCATTCATATCATATGCATCATGAGGTCTCTTAGGGACCAAAATTCGTTTCTCTATGTTGTTATTTAAGCCTATTCTACTGAGTCGACATTAAGATTTTAACCTTCGCCTCCTCAACTAGAATGTCCTTAAATAGGGGCAGCTGTAAGACCCCAATTTTGACACTAAGATCCCTCATGCAATTCCATCATAAGCATAAGCATTGGGATCATACCTTGGCATCCTCCTTACCCCTTTTCATTGGGTTTATTTTGGGAGAGATCACCAAGCACTTTGTGATTATATCATACTTGTATTTTAGCATTTCACTAACCAAAATACCAAAAATATGTCTTTGCATCTATCTAACTCTTTTTGTAGGTAGGGCATGATCTCATTGATTCATTGATCACATCTAGGGTTTGAGACCCTCATGAACAAAGAGCACAACCAAGAATTGATTCAAGAATGGTTATGAACATCATATATGATTCCCAATGATTTCTACATGTCATATTGATCAAGTTTTCTTCAAGAGTTTGAGGGTGATTTGCATTGGAAACCCTAGTTTGACTAGGTATCTTGAGTAACTTCTCCAACAAGTTATCTCACCAATTGATCAAATTTCTCAAGGGACACTTCAAAATTCCATCATATTATGCATATATTATCTACAATGAGCCAAGAAAGTCAATATAATTGGAAATTAGCAAGTTGGTTGATGGTGGTTGGCCAGATGAATTCATCTGATCAAAAATGGGTCTCCCTAGACCCTATCTCCTATAATATTCACCATATGAAAATGATTCCAAGAGAAAACTTACTCTAAATGACATTACAAACAACTTTCATGTTGAGACCTAGAGCTAGTTTTGCTTGGAAAATTATTTTCTATGTTGAAACATTATAGGTCATTTTGTCTAAACCCTAATTTGAAAGTCAACTTCCCAAGGCAATAACTTGCTCAATTTTTATGAGATGAAATATTTCCAAGTTTCAAACTTAAATTAAATGTGTCTAATTCAACTTTGATGTTTGGAGTGAGGGCTAATTCAGATTCTTTGAACATGTGATATGAGGCAACATTATAGGTCACATTTGACTTATATCATTGATCAAGTGATTTTGCCATACTTCAAAAATGCATAACTCTATCATTTCAAATCCAAATGACATGAAATTTGTGACCATTTTGAAGGTCTTTGAGAGAGATACAATTTTGATGAAGACACATTTCTAATTTGAAGCTCCTATAAAAACAGGCTGATATCATTGCTCATGGCTTAAACAGGCTGATATCATTTGGCATGGATCAAACTTCAAACCACAATGCTCAATTGCCTTGCAATCCAGTCCATCTCCAATGCATCTGAACTTCATTTTGTACTTTCAAACAATCATTCCATGGGCCTATGCGCGCCCATGAATCATGCTTTCATCATTTGCCAAATTTGGAAAGTGAAAGTGAGTGTGCAAATATCATCCAATTTCTCTATAAATTGAAGCCCTTATGCTCAGAATTAACACACACACTGCACCAACTTTGAATCTCCATTGCAAACCCTTCACATTAAGAGGATAAGCCTGATAAGTTCATTTGAATTTGAGCTTGAATCTCCACTGTTTGGAATTCAATTCTCCAGGAATCCATTGCTTCTAAGCCTTTCTATTCCTTTTCTACAAGCAATTGAAGTGAAGCCAAGCACGATTCAGATCAAGATCTAGCAAGCTCAGACTGCCATTGAAGGTAATTTGCAGAAAACTTGAATTCTTCGATTCTCTTTGTTTCTTGCTCAATTCTATTGATTATTATGTTGGCTGAAAGCCTACCAATGTAGGCAAGGTGTTTGAGTTGCTTTGAGGCCAAATCAAAGCAACTCAGATCATGAACCTCATTTTTCAATTCCACATATCTCTCAATATAGTTGGAATTGGAAGAAATGGAGGTGATATTCGTGCTCAGTGATGTTTTCTCTTTAAAATCATGTCCCTGTTTGGAATTTTGGTGATGGTTCATGTTGACCAGTCCGACGAAGCTCGCCGGAGAAGACAACCGGAGCGCTGACTCCGGTGATGATGTGTCTTTGGTCTGGACCGTGTGAACTAATTATCATGTTCTAATCTCAGCCATTCCTTTTGATTACTCATGTTACAACGCGCTTGACTAAGGTGTTAGTGGAACACGCGTTGTGGATCATCAGATCTGCCACCTCAATTAATGAGGGAGATCTCATGGTCCAAGTATTTTAGCATTTTCTGAATTTCCATTTTATTCCATTTTCTTCAATAATTCATAATAAATTTAATATTGATCCAAAAAATATGGGACTTTCACCAAAAAAAAATCAAATATTTTTCTCTTTCATATTCTGAATTAAAATTATTTTTTGGATCATTATTAATATTTTTCATGAATTAATTGATTTTTCATTTGTTTTTAATTATTTAAAATTATTTTTAAGTGTCCAAAAATTATGATTTTTTTTATTCGAGGTCCTTTGACCTTGTTTGACCTATGATAAATCACATGACCATTTATTTGGTGTTTTCATATGATTTTAGGATTTAGACAAAACATATTTGAATTTAATGCATTATTTTAATATTTTTAATTGAATAAATGCCATTTTAATTATGTTGACCATTTGGATTGACTTATTTGAGTTTCTCATTTGTTGTTGGGCCTTGGTAAAGGTTAATTTGACTTTGTCAAGTTAATATTATTGGATTTAGGGGATTGATGGAATGTACATTCCATCTCCCAAAATGAATGAATAATATTAATTTGGTAAAAGTCTTCCTTTGACCAATTTGTGATCTCATTCATCCTTTTCCCTCTTCATCTAATCCCCCTTCTTCATCCAATCATTTCAGTTGGCCAATGATATCTCAAAGTCCTAATGCTAGTTGGTTGGAAGATTAACATGAGTATGGATGAGATTAGGCCACACCTTTTGCATATTTTTGTGTATGGTTTGTTTAATGAGCATAGTTCTTATTACTATGTCTCCAACATGCATTAACACCAAAAGTTTATTGCCCAATCTCAAATAGTTGTGACTTCTACATAAGTCCAATTATGATTGCTTAACATAGCGCTAAATTTGTGACATAAAAGGCATAAGCATTCTAGTTAGTGAGATTGTAAGTGTACCCTCTTCCATGGTATTGTGTGGAAACTTGGCCTTCTTTCCTTCCTTTGGAAGATGTTTTGGTTCAAGGATCCATGCTTGTGGCAAGTGGGTTGAATATTCTCCAAAGAATGTCTTGAAATCAAAAAGCAAAACAAAACTAACTATTAACTTACTAAATATTAACTTTTACTTTCAAGCTTTTATTTTTAATGCAATTTACTTTTATTGTTCTTGTAGCGGGGTATTCGTTACCTTTAGATTTATTGACTAAATCAAAAGTAAATCATACAATTCGAGTCGCCACTACATTTTTATTTATCCAAAGGAAAGTTTAGAAATGGGAAGGTTTTAAGCACCCAAAATATCCTTAGTAATCTAAGGGAGCCCTTTTTGCAAAGTTGTATGGTAGGTTGGTATTTGTGAAAATATTTGTGCAAACATGATTGGGGAGGTGAGAAAAGAATATATAAACTATTTACAATTTTGTTGTTTGAATGGATAAACCCATTGCCTATGTACCATCACAAAGGGTAGGATCAATACCTCTTAGTTCGGGGTAAAAATCTCAAAATAAGTTGGTGAATTGATTGGTCAAGAGCCTTAAGGTCTTTTGTTATCAAAGGGAGAAAACTCAACCTAAACCATAATCCACCATGTGAGGAGAGCTTCAACATACTAGTGAGGGATCCACCCTATAATAAGTATGGAAGACTTATAGTCCAATCACTAAGGATAAGGTGAGGTTTACATCAACCACTATGATAACTCAAACCTAATAGCTAATGTTTATGAAAAGTTTTAACAAAGGTGGCCATTGGAACCATAAAAAACAATTTGAGTGAGTTGTATTTACAAATTATAAGTATTCACAAAATAATGTCAAAGTTGACTTAAGGTTCAATTCAAAATAAGTATTATGAAAAGAGTTTGGAAAATCAAAGGCATAATGCCTAGGTTTCTAGTTTTGAAAATAATGTCAATGTTTGCACAAAATGAGTTTGGCTTGGGTTAGAGTGGAGAGAAGAAGAGAAAGGCTAATACTAAACATGCAAAGATGAGAGAAGAGAATAAAACCCTTGGAGTTCCTTTCTTGAGATCATAAAGATGATTCAAGTTGTTACTTTCCTTTGGAATTAGCAATTAACTCAAGCAATCAAACAAATATTCAATCAAGCTCCTAGGATCTTCCAATTGGCTTGTCTCTATTAACTTGGATGCTCATGACAATGGTCCTTCTAACTATCTTGAGTTTGGGATCCCTATCACACAAGAACAAACAATCAAAAAGTTCACAATGCAATAAGTGGAATGGATAAAGAAAGAGTTTAGATTAGGGGTCATTTCAATTCAACTTTCAAGATTAAGCATTCTAAAGGCATGGGGCCTAGTTGCTCTTCAATCAATTTTATCATTCTAAAGGCATGAGGCCTAGTTGCTCTTGAACTCCATTAAGCATAGGTGAGGTCCTAATTCTAAGTCCTTTCTCCTTTTTGCATTGGGTTCACACAAACAAAGACCAAAACAATCACAAAGCCACAATATATTTACAGAATAATGTGCTCAAGTGAGCAAAAGGCAAATGGCAAATGGCATAAACATAAACATGTGCTCAAATGAGCAAAAGGAAAAGGAAATATGAATAAATAAGCAAGAAATTAAATTGCATTAAAGTAAATTGCAAGAATTAAATGCTTGAATTAAAATTAGTGTTAGTAGTTAATGTTAGTGTGCCATAAGGCAATTTAGCGCTATGTTAAGCAATTGTAAGTGGACTAATGTAGTAGTCACACCTATCTGAGGCCGGTCAATAAAACTATAGGAAAACAAACACAAGTTAGAGATCATGACTAGTAAGCCAAGCTCCTACAACTTGCCATGTTAAAAGAAAAGAAGAATGACCTTTTATGGATTTTAGGTTTTTTGCTTGACCAAGAAGCAACCTATCTTGGACACCAAGCAATTCACTTGATCTTTGATCAAGTTGAATTTCATTTGGATCAAAGAAGGTTAAGCCTCTCATATGTCAAGGCTAACCACAAATCATTAACTCATTGGTCAAAAGAAAAAAGAAGAAGAAAAGAGATGAAGATGAAATGTACAAAATGGAAATCCAAATGACATAACCAAAACACAAGGCTCAAATATGAATGGAATCAACATCAATCAATGGTAAACAGAAGTGAAATGAAGATTAGAAGTCAAGAAAGGTCAAACATATTTTTGGTATTTTTTTGGAATTAAAATAATACATCAAATAAAATGAACAAAGTGAGGTCAAACTTCAAATCCAATTCAAATCAACTTGGATAAGTCCAATTGGATCATCATAAGTGTAACATGGTCAAACTAGGCCTGACAAAATTTATCAACATTTTTTGAAAACAGAAACTATTTTAAAATCAATTAAAAGCATTAAAATATAACACAAATGAATTAAAATCTCAAATAAATCTCAAATCAATTAAGAAATTGATTAAAATATTTTCATAGACTTATCATGATCCAAATGTGTTAAGTAAATATTTTTGGCATTTTTGAATATCAAACAGTATTTTAAATGAATTAAAAACTATTAAAAACAAAATAATTCACAAAAAATATTAAATGGAATCACAATAATAATTAAAAATCAGATTATGAAATTAGGTTTTAAAAGAATTTTTTTGCAATTGGTCTCATATTTTTGTGATTCCAAATAAAAGAGTTATGAATTTTTGAAAATAGATGGACTTAAAGAAAATAAAACAGAAATTAATAAAGAGGAAAAAAATCTGGAGCGCATGATCCAACCTCATTAATTAACGTGGACCATCATGTGGCTCAGATACGCACGCTCATTGTGTTCCCCAGTCAAATGCAAAACACACTGGATTAAAAATAGTCAAACATAACAAAGGCTCAGATTAGATCTAGAGAGTTGGATCCAAAGGCCAGGCGAGTTCCACGTGGGGACAGTGGTGGAAACCACCGTCTTCTCCGGCGAGCAAGCAAAAACCTGCCACCAGTTGCAGGTTTTTGCAACCTCAACCAAAACACACGATCCTTATACCAAATTAAAACTGGGGTGATGTACATCACCCCTATAACCTTAGATTTCACTCAAGATCCCTATGGAAGGAGAAATCTGAGGTGGAAAATCTAGGTGTTCAATCTGAAGTTTATCAATTCACAAAATTAAAGCCACCATTGGCTTGCCTCTCACACGAGGACTTCAGAAAACCAAGAAAACTCAAGCAAAGCACAATATATGGTGAGATTCGAAGCAAAACAGTTCAGATGTAAACCTTTGAAGTGCAGCTTTGATGAACACGATCCACTCCAATTCTTGATTGCAGCTTGATCTTGAGGTGATGATGATGCAAGGCTTAGGAATTGGTAGCTGAAGATCTACCAAGGAAGTTGAAATTCAAGCTTGAAAAGAGAAGTGAAAATTCAAAATTTCATTGGTGTGAGGTTAGGATTCAATTCGAGCAGAGTTTTAGGCGCCTAGAGGTTGAGAATTGAATGAAGCAATGCATCTATTTATAGTTGTAGCTGCAAGCAAAGTGTGACAAACTCTCGTGCATGAAGCTTTGGGTCCTTCATGCATGGGCCTGTACAGGCGCATGTGAGGCCCAAAACCTGATGGTTTAGCAAGCTGATAACATTAGGAAATGATTTGGACGTGTGGTTTGCATTATAATTTCTTGTGCATGAAGTTTCATCATGAATTCCAAATTTGTACCTAAATGTTCCCTTCTTAGAAAGTCACCATTAGAAAATCCAAACATAGGCATGTGAGTAAAGGTTGGAAATGTCTTGACATGAGGAACAAAATCTATGTTGAACAAAAATCCATTTGGAGTTTGGAAAATTGTGAAAACTGGCCATGAAGTTTGATGCAAGCCTCAAATTAAAAAATCTTCAACATCAAAGTTGTAGATCTTTTCAAGATGATTAATTTGGACTTACATTTTGCATCATTTGGATTTTTTATGAGAGAGTTATGGGCACTTGAAGCTGGACTTTTTCAAGATTCAATGGCTTTGGTCCAAAGTGACCTATAATGTTTTGTATTATCACATGTGTTTCTTTTAGGATTATGAAATTTTGTCCAACATAACATTTTAATTAGACATCTTAAAATTTCCAATTCAATTGGTCTCACCTCAAAATCATAAAAAGTGAAGGAGTTATGTCCTTGGGAATTTGACCCAAAATTAGGGTTTCAATCAAAATTACCTATAATGTTTTGAAATGAATGATGACCTTCCAAGTTTCAAATGGATTTTTGATGAACTTGAAAGTTGTTCATATTCTTATTAAGAACATGTTTTATATTGGGGTCATCTTCATTTGAAAAACACATCAAAATTTAGGTCTCAGTGGATTTCAAAACAGTCAGATGATTTGACTGATCAACTTCTCATGTCCAAACTTCAAATCTTGGTGAATGAATGGTTGAGGATACTCACATAGGCTCATATATGCATAAAATTATGAATGAATGAACTTTCCTTGATTGAATTTTTTCATAGGTTGAGGTTGCTTCATGAGCAAGGCACAATCAAATGCACAGCTGAATTAGGGTTTCCTTGGGAAACAAGCCTCAAGCCCTTTGATTTATCTTGATCAAATTGACAAATTGAGATACTTGGGATACATATATGATGATTGAGAGATTTGGGGACCATTTTCATGCTTTCTTTCATCTTCATCTAGCCACTTCAATGGGCATAGGGGCCTCCTAGGAGCCTTGGATCACATGACTGCTTAAGCTTCAAAACAAAAGATGTTAGTGACATATTTTTGTGCTTTTGGTTAGTAAAAAAAATAAGAAAAGCAATAATATATAATTCAAGTATGCTTGGTGGTCACAAACCAACTCACACAAGTCCCAACCCTAGGGTAAAGGATCCAAGATGCTATTATCCTTGAGGCAAATGCAATGAGCAATGTTATGATGCCATGAGGGATCTTAGGGTCAAAATTAGGGTCTTACAGATGCCCCTATTTAAGGTCATTCTAGCTGGAGATATGAAGGTTAAAATCTTCGTCTCGACAAGGTAGAATGAGCTTAAATAATAACAAAGAGACGAATTTTGGTCCCTAAGAGACCTCCTGATGCAAATGTATGCGTGCAAAAGTTAATACTCCGTGGGGAATATATGGCCACAAAGGAAAAAGAAATCAGGAGAAACTGAATGTCCATAGGAGTATAATATATTCCATAATGAAAACTCACTGGGAGACAGAGACTCTGAGAGGATAAAGGGAATAAAATGCGTGAGCAGGTCACGACTTGAAAACTTCCTGGGAGACACGAGGGGATTCCAGTAAAATAAATCAATGGAAAGATTCGAGCTGACGCAAAGACGCATGTGTTAGGGAATATGCCAATACAACAAAACTATCCACAAAGGACACTTCGGATAAAAATCCGGACTAGGCTGAGAAAACAATAGATGAGGTATTACCGGTTATTGGGTAATAAACTCAAAAAGAGACATGTGTTCCAAACACCGGTATAAGGGTGAAAGAGCAACATGCTCAGGGAGAAAGAATATCTAAGAACGGTATAAGGGTGAAAGATATCAATCATCCAAAACATCTGAGGAAAACCTAAAAGGTATATTTCAACTCAGGAAAGTCTGACTCCACAGGGGACAAAAAGTCATAATAGGGAGCAGAAAGGAAGGAACACCAGGGATACCGGTTACTGGGCATATACTAGGTGACCAACCAAGCGTGAATTGGGGAATATTTCCAAGACACTCATCATCCGAAAGGAGGGCTAAAAAAGCAAACTCGATTACAAGATTGACATTCGATACTCAATTTGGGAAGAAAAAGACTTTGACTGAAGAGCGCATGAGATATATTATCTATTACCTTCAGAACGTACATAACATACTCGCATGGAATATTATCCACAACCGGTTACTGGGTTAATAATGGATAAATCGACCAAAAAGAAACGACATCGGGATACCGGTTACTAGGTATAAAATGATGACCAATCAAGGGAGAAACAATCATTACCAAACAAGGGTAAACGAAAAAATGACTCGCTGGGGATACATTGACAAAAGAAATGATCCTAGTGATATATCACCGGTTACTGGGTGGTATACTCAAAAAATGAAGGACTATCAATACCGAATATTGGATAAAGATAACCAACAAAGAGGGGATTACAACTACCGGTTACTGGGTAGAAGGCCACAAGATCCACTGGGGAGAAGATGAACGGTCACTAGTTACCGAGCAATTGATCACCTGAACCACAGGGACCTGCAAGAGAAATAACAAGATAGGAGTCATTCTAGGAACAAACTAGAACGATACAATGAAACAAGACTCAACCCAATGAAGATATAACTCAGGGGAGTAATTTCGTCCCAATACATATTTAGGGAGGAAACTGAAATAATAATCATCCACGAGGATATAACTCAGTGGGGAATATAGAAGGAACGATAAACACTTTCTACCTATAGGGCTGACTCTATATGGATAGATCAGACACAAACATTTTCTTAGGGAAGAATATTTCACCAACAGCAGGAGATAAAAAGCAAAGAATGCAACATGAATATCTGAATGCTATAATTATGCATGTATATGCGTGGTTTATGTATGATTGATGTTGACAAACAGACATATCTAACACAAATAGGTCCGAGGAACAATGGACAGACATCCGGTATAACATCTCAAAGAGAAAAGCCAAGCCCACATGAGGAAATCCACTGGTGGGAAACATCATATACAAGGAAACACCAATCACTGCTGGGGATCAGAGACCGCTGTTGGGGATAAGCGAAGGTCACAACTATCAACTGTCGGGGATCTTCCAACAGGGGATGATATGAAATTCGGTGGGGAACAACCACTAAACAGAAACACATCAATCAAGCATTCTCTTCTAACCGCTGAGGAAACATCTCTGCCACCGGGAGAAGGAACAAACCGCTCAGCTGGGGAAAGCTATAGAGTCACCGCCAAGGATTTACTGCCGAACAGACAAAAGATCCGATTAAGAGGAGACTCTAACGGGGAGCTCAACACGGATAAGATTCCATCGTAGAAGAAACTCTACTAGGGAACTCATCAAGGGATGGTATGAAACTCTGTGGGGAACAACCACCAAACAGAAATTCCAATAATCAGCACCTTCCTCCTTATCTGTCGGAGAGACATCTCTGTTAGGAGGAAAGAGAACCACTTCTACGTTGGGGAAGGAAATAAACATCTTCAATACCAGCTCTGCTAAAGGGGAAATTATCCAATAAGGAGGGAAAAACAAATATCAGGCTCTGATCAGGTAACTCCATGGGGGAGGACTGACGGCAATCCCACCGGGGAAAGTCTACTGTGAGCAACCTTACTGGGGACAAGTTGTAGGCCAACCTACTGAGGAGAGGCTACAAGCCAAACTGCTGAGGATTTCCACTCATGCCAGGAATTCCTGCTCACTCTGCGGGAGATTTCCATTTATGCTGAGGGAAATATCAATCTTCCTCGAAAAGATCGCATATCAATTTTTTATCAATCTATAAGGGATTTTAAGTCAGTCCACACAAGGGATGACAACCATATAATTGATAAAACACAGATGCTAGACTCAGCCTCTCCGGGGATCTGAGGATGGAGGTAGAGGTATACACATCCAGGCCAAAACTCCAAATTCCTTGGGGACTTGATGACATATCACCCTTCTCTGCGCTCATGGAGGAGACAAGATGAAATATGATGAAGAGAATAAAAAATATGCTAGGAATATGAACAAATGTCTTACCCTTTTGAAAATCTTACTATCCTTGGGAGAGCATTGAGGATATTCCATTTATCCTTTCAGTCATTGTGAATGTTCACTTTGTTTAAAAAACAGTTTGTAAAAACTTTATTCTTTTAAAACAATGATAATTATCAATTAAAACATGCAAACATTTGTTAAGCAGAAACAAATAAGAGTGCCAAGAATTGGATAAAGGCTCAAATTTATTTGATGGAATGGTAGTCTGCAAATGGCGAGACTCCATGGATCTTTACAAATTTGAAATTGGTGATATATATTAGAAGAAGGCTACATTGAACATAATGACCGTTTCTCCACCAACTCCGAATCCAATGTACTTGAAGCTTCAGTTGACAATGACTGAGCTAGAAACTTTGACAGATGACAGATATAGAACGAAGTCTTGTCAGGATGCAGTTACTTGCCAAATCGCTAATTTTTGCCTAGATTGCCCCAAGGCGAGGTACTCAATCTAGCGGGATATATATATTCATTTTTTTATGTCTCTAACTTTTGCCTGGATCTCCCTTTCATGTTTTCAATCCACCGAGACGCTCATTTTTGCCTAAGTCGCCCTTTCGGGTTCTCAACTTAGCGAGCTATTCTGTTTTTATTTTAGGCGAAGTATTTCTTGACTGCATCTGAATTCACAGAACGAGTGAAATCCTCCCCATCCATAGTTGTAAGTATCAAAGCACCGCCTAAAAAGGCTCTCTTAACAATGTATGAACCTTCATAGTTTGGAGTCCACTTGCCCCTGGAATCAGGCGCGAAAGACAAAACTCTCTTGAGCACGAGGTCACCTTCTCGAAACACACGAGGCTTGACCTTCTTATCAAAGGCTTTCTTCATCCTTTGCTGATATAACTGACCATGGCACATGGCAGTTAATCTTTTCTCTTCAATCAAATTCAGTTGGTCATAACGACTCTGAACCCATTCAGCCTCAGTCAACTTGGCTTCCATCAAGACTCTCATTGATGGGATGTCAACCTCCACGGGGAGCACAACCTCCATGCCATGCGGGTAAGTCTGACTTTGGAGAAAGCATTTGATATCATGATACCACGACTTATCATCTTTCATTTCTTCAACTGCAAATACATGAGTTGGTCTATCCAAGCGCATCACAGTGATATTGGGGACTTCATTCCAATATTTCACCACAATTATCGAAGCAATTATAGCAAGAGCATCTGCCATCCGATTCTCATCTCGAGGAATATGATGGAAGTTAACCTTGGTAAAGAAAGTTGAAATCCTCCTCGCATAATCTCTGTATGGGATGAGGCCATGATTCGTCTCCCATTCACCCTTAATCAGATTAACAACAAAGGTTGAATCACCATAAACATCAAGATGTTTGATCCTAAGATCAATACACTCTTCCAAACCCATAATACAAGCCTCATACTCCGCCATATTATTCGTGCATTTGAAAGTTAGCCTTGTTGTAAAAGGAAAATGTGTGCCCTAAGGAGTAATAATCACTGCCCCAATACCATTTCCATATTGATTAACAACGCCATCAAACACCATGCCCCATCGGGAACCAGGCTCTGGCCCTTCATCAAGCGTAGGTTCATCGCAATCTTTCATCTTCAAATACAGAATCTCCTCAACTGGGAAGTCGTACTGAACAGACTGATAATTCTCAATTGGTTGATGTGCCAAGTGGTTAGCCAAGATACTACCTTTAATAGCTTTTTGAGCTCGATACTCAATATCATACTCAGACAACAACATCTGCCAACGGGCAATTCTCCAGTTAAAGCATGCTTCTTGAAGATATACTTGCGTGGATCCATTTTGGATATCAACCAAGTCGTATGATTCAACATATACTGGCGTAAATGCTTACCAGCCCAAGCCAAAGCATAGCATGTCTTCTCAAGCATTGAGTATCGAGACTCACAATCAATGAACTTCTTACTCAGATAGTATATATCATACTCTTTCTTCCCTGATTCATCTTGCTGACCCAATACACAACCCATAGAGTCCTCAAGAATAGTGAAGTACATAATCAAGGGTCTCTCTTCAACAGGTGGAGACAAAATCGGAGGCTCAAACAGATAATCTTTAATACTGTCAAAAGCTTTTTGGCAATCCTCGGTCCAATCATGACGCTGATCTTTCCAGAGGAGCTTGAATATTGGCGCACATGTGGCAGTCATGTGGGATATAAATCTCGAAATGTAATTCAAGCGGCCAAGAAAACCTCGGACTTTCTTCTCAGTTTTGGGTGCAGGCATATCTTGTATTGCTTTGACCTTGGCAAGATCAACTTTAATACCTCTTTCACTGACAATAAAGCCCAATAACTTGCCGGAACGGACTCCAAATGTACACTTGTTCAGATTCAGGCGAAGTTTGTACTTCCTCAAACGCTGAAAAAGCTTCATCAAGTGCTCTACATGTTCAATTTCCGTTCTCGAATTTGCAATCATATCGTCAACATATACCTCGATCTCCTTGTGCATCATATCATGAAACAAGGTAGTCATAACGCGTTGATACGTGGCTCAGGCGTTCTTCAAACCGAATGGCATCACTCGATAACAGAATGTTCCCCAAGGTGTGATGAATGTTGTCTTTTCCATATCCTCGGGTGCCATTTTAATCTGGTTATAACCGGAATATCCGTCCATAAATGAGAAGAGATTGAATTTAGCTAAATTATCTACAAACATATCAATGTGTGGTAGAGGAAAATCATCTTTCGGACTAGCTTTATTCAAGTCTCGATAGTCCACACACATTCCGACTTTTCCATCTTTCTTAGGGACAGGCACAATATTGGCCACCCATTGAGGATATGTAGAAGTCACCAGGAACCCCATATCATTTTTCTTCTAAACTTCTTCTTTAATCTTGACTTCCATATCAGGATGAGTTCTTCTGAGCTTCTGCTTCACAGGCACACACTCAGGCTTCAAAGGCAGGAAATGTTGCACGATATCAATATCCAGACCGGGCATGTCTTTATACGACCAGGAAAAGACATCGATACATTCTCGTAGCAACTCAATCAACCCCTTCTTCACATATTCTTCAAGGAGTGCCCCAATCTTTATTCCTCAAACCCCAAGTTGACTGTTTCAAGATTCTCAAGATGTGGCTGAATGATCTTCTCTTCGTGCTCAAGTAGACGGGTAATCTCATCAGGAATCTCTTCAACATCATCTTCCTCGGCCTCAAATACAGGGAATTCAAAGTTGGGAGATGGCGTTAGATCATTATGTTCAATGGGTTTGATCAACCTGCATAATGATTTTGAGATATAAAAGAGATTTCAGATTTCAAACAAAGTAAATCATTATGCAGATGAAAAGATTGATTTTATTCTCTTTTTAGGGTTTTTTAGTGATCACCATTTTCATGCAAAAAAGCAAAAAGGAAAAATAATTTGGAAAAACAAACATTTAACATGTAATTATTGAATGAATATCATTGTATTAATGTGCCAACAATGTCATCACTTCTCCTTTTGGCATGGGAGAAGGGTTTTTAAACAAAAGTAAACATATTACGTGGACTTGTGGCCAACTGTTGGAACATCAACAGCGACCCAATTATTGCAGATTCCTCCAGGGATGACAAAGTTGCCCAGATCTTCCTCTGCATCATCTTCCACTATAGCATCAGCCTCTTGGTCTTCGACCGTGTGGATGAAACCACCACTCTGAAACAAACCGCGCTCATTGGAAATTCCTGAAGAGTACCCTATGCCAGCTTGGGATTTATTGTCTTCCAGATTAATCATTTGTCCTAAACGAGTAGTTGCGCCATGCTCAATGGCCAACTTCACATCATTGTAGGACGCAAATGAAGAAGGTCATTTCCTTAAAGGCTCAGCAATAGATAAGGCTTGGAACGGCGTCCCAACCTCATCCTCAGCATCTATATAGGAAAAGGAAGACAAATGGCTAACCAAGAGAGCCTTCTCTCCCCCTATCACCACCAACTTCTTATTCTTAACAAATTTTAACTTTTGGTGTAGGGTGGATGTCATGGCGCATGCCTCGTGAATCCATGGTCTGCCAAGCAAGAAGCTATATGATGGGTGATGTAAGACCCCAATTTTGACCCTAAGATCCCTCATGGCATCATAACATTGCATTTTCATTACCTCAAGGATCTTTAGCATCCTGGTTCCCTTTGCCTTTGGGTGGGACTCCTTGTGATTGGTTTGAGATCACCAAGCATGCTTGAATTATATATCATTAATTTCTCTTATTTTTGTTTACTAACCAAAAGCATAAAAATGTGGCACTAACATCTTTTGTTTAAAGCTTGAGCATCATCCAAGACACTTTGTGGATTCTATTCGGGTGATCAGTCAACACAAGGGAAAGACTTGAGTTACTCCCAACAGGTTCAAATGGGGCATATTCATCATTCAAAATGCTAATCCTGAAAAAGCAAGAATTTGTTCCTGAGCTGTCATGCTCGCTAGGCGAGCAGACTGGTTCGCTTAGCGAAAGGAACTGTCATGCTCGCTAAACAAGCAGATCCTTCGCTAGGCGAAGCGCGCGCATTTTGGAAAATAACAGAAAATTTTGGGCTTGGCTATGAGCCCACAAAGCCACCAAAATCAGGTTATAAATACCAAAGCTTCATTTGAGAAAAACAGGCTGGAGACTATTACAAACCCTGGAGAAAGAGAGACATACAGAGAAGAGAAGGGAAACCTGCGAACGAATCTACAGTAACCTCCAAACAACTCTGAAAGGTTCACTCTGACTCACACACTTTTCCACCTCCGCCTCACGCAAACCCTAATATTGCTTTGCAAACCCAGCCGTGCCTTTCGAGTTTCATCAGTCTCTCCAATCAGGTTTGCCATTATTCCTATTACTCTATGCTTTTAATTTGAATACTCTGAATGTGTGACGTATCGTTCAGTTTTTGCCCACGGGTTTAGATATGCATGATTGTGTAAACAATACCTTGAATGTTTTGATCACTTAATTTCTAAGATGGATGCCATAGGGTTTGGAGTCCCTAAAATCGTACTGTTATCAATGGGAAATCCAGAACCCGCAGGCGCTTGCTAGCACCTTCACTAGGCGAGCCTACAGCGAAGCTTCGCTAAGCTTTCGCTAGGCGATGCAGCAGCGATCGCGACAGTAGTTGTTTTTTCCTGTTTGCTCTAACCTGTTTTATGTTTGTTATGGCATTGTTTTCTCCTAATTTCGTCATATTACTCTAACCTGTTTGTTGAGTCTTTATGAGGGCTCGCATACTCTTGCAGGGATAGTTTGCTTGGTGTTCCGCTTTATTTGTGGGGTACCACCTGGAGGTCTATTCTGATTACCTGTACTGACTCGCTTTCTTTGATGGTGTTTAGCTTGGAAGAGTCTTTGGGTTCCTTATTTATCTAATTGTTGTTACTTCAGATCTTTATCCGTACGGTAGATCTCTCGATCCCTTTACTTTTCCCGCATGTTACCGATTTCTTAGGTTTCGTATAGCCTCTCGTGGCATGTCACTTAAGGTAGCGCGGTTCCTTCATCTAGGACTTCCTTTTTGCATGAGCATCCCTAAACACCCCTAACTCATTGATTTTTCTTCTCCTAAGAACACGTTTACTCCTTCTACTACAGGCGAGTAAGTCTCCAAAGGTCGAGCATCCGGTAGATTGCGTAGTAACGTCGTTCACCCTAAAACACACTCCCCTTAACCCATAGGTAGCCGAGCTACGAAGACTCTGATTCTCAGATTCAGATGAGATACGTATGCAGTGGATGCGACGTCCGTGCGAGTCATTTTCTTTTGACCCTTCTTTTAGTAAGTAGTACATTAGATAAACATACACGCTTTTCTCATCCCTTCAATCATGTTTGCACAAATAAATTTTCACAAAAACAATAACATTTGCAACAAATGTGAAAAGGGCTCCCTAGGAGTATCTAGGATGCTTTGGGTGCCTAATACCTTCCCATTGCATAACCAACCCCCTTACCCAGATCTCTGACATTTTTACTAGTTTTTGATTCGATAAAACTTTTAGGTTTTTGTTCGCTTTCTAACCATTCCTTTGGATAAATAGAAGTGCGGTGGCGACTCGACTTGTATGATTTACCTTGGATTTAGTCAATATCTCTAATGGTAACGAATACCCCGCTACAGAAAAGTGGCGACTCTGCTGGGGATGATAATTTTCCTAGTGGGTTTTGCCTACTTTTCATATTTGTTGTATTGTATTGTATATTTTTTTTTTGTGACATATTTTTGTGCAATTTGGGATTACTGTATTGTATGTAATGATTGAATTGTTTGAATATTAATTCCTTGTATGCTTGGTGATCTCTGTGAGATGAGTTCTATACCCGAACTCGAGTGCACATAGGATAGGAGAATGGCATAGTCTTGTCGACTTGTGTGGAGTTATTCCTTAGCAAGTTGACTTGCAAGCCCATTCACTTGGTGGAGGTCATGTTGGGATCAATAATGTCACACAAGTAGTTGTGGTTAGACATTACTTTTTCCAATATAGACCTTAGAAGCCGAGGACCTTAGTTTACCAAACCCATCTTGGCCTATTCGTAGGATGTAGTGCGAAAGTCGTTCAAGTGTAAGATTTGATACGATTGTTACGCGATACTACACTCATAAGAGTCTCTCTTGAGAATATTTTTGGAATACGAGTAGTCATTTCTCCGATAATATCCAAAAGATGGGATGATGACTATGGGAACCTTTTGTAGAACATGTTTGGCAGGTTTAAACCTTAGTACACTCCCTTTGGGTGGTTCTTAACCTAAACTCCATGCTCGTGACTTGCAACAAACCCTTGATTCATGGTTGATCCGTTCAGGTATCCTTAATATCAATGGAACTTGGGTGTTGATAAGGTGTAAACCATAATCCACCAAAATGGATGGTTGATATTAAGGATAACATGATCCATCCCATGACCTTTGTTTGGTGTGCTTTGCTTGATCCTTGAGTGTGATTGTTGCATTCATGCATTCATGCACCCATTTGCATCCATATCATCAATAAATAAGAAAATTTTCAAGGAACTTAAGGGGTTTATTTGCAAAATTTTCAGACATGGAAAGACAAAGAACGACTACAAAGAAGTACAACTTCAGGCAACCAGATTTGAAAGAGTTAAGGAATCTGACATCCTATGTATTAGATCCTTTGGGTTTCAAGGCTCGTTTTGGGAAGCTTCTTCCTCTTCTGACTACTCAGGTGGATGAAGGATTGGTGAGTGTACTAGTGCAGTTTTATGATCCCTTGTACCGTTGCTTCACGTTTCCGGATTTCCAGCTTTTGCCTACCCTTGAGGAGTATGCTTACCTTGTGGGTATACCTATTCTAGACCAGTTGTTGTTCAGTGGCTTGGAGAGTATTCCTACTTCTCAAGAGATAGCTGACATGTTACACATAGATGAATCTCTGGTTGGTGCTCATATGACTACCAAAGGTGGAATTCAAGGTCTCCCTTCTGAGTTCCTCATTGCTCAAGCTACTATATATGTGAAGGCCATGAGTAAGGATGCCTTTGAAGCCATATTTGTACTTCTCATCTATGGATTGGTATTGTTCCCCAACATCGACAAGTTTGTGGATGTGAACGCTATTAGGATCTTCTCTACTCTTAATCCCGTTCCGACTCTGTCGGGCGATACCTACTTCTCTTTGCATATGAGGAATGCAAAGGGTGGTGGCGCCATTGTGTGTTGTTTTCCTCTGTTGTATAAGTGGTTTATTTCTCACTTACCTCAGACGGTCGCTTTCAAGGAGAACAAGGAATGTCTACGGTGGTCCACGAGACTTATGTCTCTCACTAATGATGATATCTCTTGGTATAACCATGTGTATGATGGTGTGCAGATTATTGACTCTTGTGGTGAATTCTCCAATGTACCTCTTCTTGGTACATGTGGTGGGATTAACTACAATCCTGTTTTGGCACGTCGGCAGCTTGGGTTTCCCTTAAAGGATAAACCCAATAACATTCTATTAGAGGGTGTATTCTTTCAGGATGGTAAAGATCCCCAAGGCTTGAAAGCTAGGATGGTCCGTGCTTGGCGCAAGATTCATAGGAAAGGAAGGAAAGAGTTGGGTCCTAAGAATTGCATCGCTTTGGGGCCTTACACTGTTTGGGTTAGGAAGAGGGCGTCTGAGTATCTCATGCCTTACGAGTATCCGAGACCTACACCTATGATTATGGCTAGACCTTCAACCCTCCCTAATCAAGGAGTAGAGGAGTTGAGTGACGAAGACCGTTCACGTGCCTGGATCCGTGAACGTGAAGAGTTGCTTCAGCAGATTAAGGAGAAGGATGCGTTGATTGAGTTTCTTGAGCATCAGGTTATTGATGATCCTGATGATGTATGGACTTCTCTACTTCCTCAGTCTTCTAAGTTTTGGAAGAGGAAGTATGATCGACTCGCTAAAGAGAAGGCCGATATGGAGGCAGCCTACGAGAGGGAGGTGAAGAGGCTTCGCGCATCTTATCTTCCTGTGTCCCGAGCTTTAGATGATTGTTTCTAGGGATCCATAAGACGATTATTTTCCTTTTCTCTTGTATATGATTGACGATGATGCACTTCTTTTCCCAGATATTATTTGATGAGATATTTCCATATGTGATAAAATGCTTAATATTTCCAGAATTTGCAAATAAAACTCTAAAGTTCCTTTGAAATAAAACAAATCATATGCACAAGCATTGCATGCATCATATGCATAAACATGTTTTGTTTCCGGTCCCTTGCCCTGTGGTCTAACTTTGCGTCCTTCATTTATTTTAAAGACAAGCTGACTCATCGGTACTACACTAGAGCCAACATTTCAAGACTGATGGATCACTTAGAGCAAGAGAACCGCGAGCTGAAAGAGGAAGTGGCCAGATTGACTGCCCTAATGGAGTCACTCATGGCTGCCCAGAGCCAGTCTTCTCCGACACCTTCAACTCCTCCCCAGAGGACAGTTATCTCCGAGATTGTCTCCTCTACTGTGCCCGCTGCCAGTGCACACTTTGTTCCAACAGCCATGCCAACTGGGTTCCCGTGGGGGATGCCTCCCAATTTCATGCCTCATCATTAGTGAGAGACATAAGTCTCGTGGACCACCGTAGACATTCTTTGTTCTCCTCGAAGGCGAGCGTTTGTGGCAATTGCGAAATAAACCACTTGTATAACAAAGGCAAACAACACACAATGGTACCACCATCCTTTGCATTCCTCATATGCAAAGATAAATAAGTGTCACCCAACAGAGTAGGAACAGGATTAAGAGTAGAGAAAATCCTAATAGCGTTCACATCCACAAAATTGTCGATGTTGAGGATTAACGCTAGCCCATAGATGAGAAGTACAAATATGGCCTCAAAGGCGTCCTCACTCATGGCCTTCCCAAGAAAAGTCGCTTGAGCAATGAGGAAATCAGATGGGAGACCTTGAATTCCATCTTTGGTAGTCATATGAGCACCAATATCAGATACATCTATATGCAACAGATCAACAATCTCTTGGGAAGAAGGAACTCTCTCCAAGCCACTGAATGGCAATTGATCTAAGATATGTATACCCACAAGATAGGCATACTCCTCAAGTGTAGGCAAAAGCTGGAAATCCGGGAAAGAGAAGCAACGGTACAAAGGATCATAGAATTGCACCAACACACTCATCAGACCTTCATCCACTCGAGTAGCAAGAATAGACAGAGGCTTCCCATGGCGAGCTTTGAACTCCAGGGGATCTAATACATAGGATGTCAAACTCCTTAACTCTTTTAAGTCGAGTTGTCTGAAACTGTACTTCTTCGTATTCCTTATTTGCTTATCCATGTCTGAAAATTTGCAAATATACCCCTTAAGTTCCTTGAAATTTTCTCATTGTTGATGATATGAATGCAAATGAATGCATGAATGCATGGATGCAACAATCACACTCAAGGATCAAGCAAGTCACACCATACAAAGGTCACGGGATGGATCAAGTCATCCTTAATATCAATCATCCATTTTGGTGGATTATGGTTTACACCTTATCAACACCCAAGTTCCATTGATATTAAGGATATACGAGAATGGATCAACCGCGAATCAAGGGTTTGTTGCGAGTCACGAGCATGGAGTCTCGGTTAAGAACCACCCAATGGGAGTGTACTATGGTTAAACCTGACAATCATGTTCTAAAAGAGGTTCCCATAGTCATCATCAAATCTTTCAGATATTATCGGATAAACGACTACTCGTATTCCAAAAATATTCTCAAGATAGACTCTTATGAGTGTAGTATCGCGTAACAATCATATCAAATCTTACACTTGAACGATCTTCGCACTACGTCCTAAAATAGACCAAGATGGGCTAGGTAATCTAAGGTCCTTGGCTTCTAATGTCTAACACAACTACTCGTGTGACATTATTGATCCCAACATAACCTCCACCAAGTGAATGGGCTTGCAAGTCAACTTGCTAAGGAATAACTCCACACAAGTCAACAAGACTATGCCATTCTCTTATCATAAGTGCACTCGAGTTCGGGTATTGAACTCATCTCATTAGAGACCACCAAGCACACAAGCAATTGATATATCAAGCAATTCATACATTACAAACAATACAGTCATCCCAAATTTGCACAAAAATATGTCACAAATAATATAAAGATACAATACAACAAATAAAAAGTAGGCTAAACCCACTAGGAAGCATGGTCTCCCCAGCAGAGTCGCCACTTTTCTGTAGCGGGGTATTCGTTACCTTTAGATTTATTGACTAAATCAAAAGTAAATCACAAAATTCGAGTCGCCACCGCACTTCTATATATCCAAAGGAAAGGTTAGAAAGCGAAAAAAACTGAGAAGTTTTATCAAATCAAAAACTAATAAAAATGTCAGAGATCTGGATAAGGGGGTTGGTTATACAATGGGAAGGTTTTAAGCACCCAAAACATCCTTAGTACTCTAAGGGAGCCCTTTTTGAAAAGTTGTATGGTAGTTTGGTATTTGTGAAAATATTTGTGCAAACATGATTGGGGAGGTGAGAAAAGAATATACAAATTATTTACAATTTTGTTGTTTGAATGGATAAACCCATTGCCTACGTACCATCACAAAGGATAGGATCAAAACCTCGTAGTTCGGGGTAAAAATCTCAAAATAAGTTGGTGAATTGATTGGTCAAAAGCCTTAAGGTCTTTTGTTATCAAAGGGAGAAAACTCAACCTAAACCACAATCCACCATGTGAGGAGGGCTTCAACATACTATTGAGGGATCCACCCTATAATAAGTATGGAACACTTATAGTCCAATCACTAAGGATAAGGTGAGGTTTACATCAACCACTATGATAACTCAAACCTAATAGCTAATGTTTATGAAAAGTTTTAACAAAGGTGGCCATTGGAACCACAAAAAACAATTTGAGTGAGTTGTATTTACAAATTAGAAGTATTCACAAAATAAAGTCAAAGTTGACTTAAGGTTCAATTTAAAATAAGTATTATGAAAAGAGTTTGGAAAATCAAAGGCATAATGCCTAGGTTTCTAGTTTTGAAAATAATGTCAATGTTTGCACAAAATGAGTTTGGCTTGGGTTAGAGTGAAGATAAGAAGAGAAGGACTAATCCTAAACATGCAAAGATGAGAGAAGAGAATAAAACCCTTGGAGTTCCTTTCTTGAGATCATAAAGATGATTCAAGTTGCTCATTTCCTTTAGACTTAGCAATTAACTCAAGTAATCAAACAAATATTCAATCAATCTTCTAGGACCTTCCAATTGGCTTGTCTCTCTTAACTTGGATGCTCATGACAATGGTCCTTCTAACTATCTCGAGTTTGGGATCCCTATCACACAAGAACAAACAATCAAAAAGTTCACAATGCAATAAGTGGAATGGACAAAGAAAGAGTTTAGATTAGGGGTCCTTTCAATTCAACTTTAAAGATTAAGCATTCTAAAGGCATGAGGCCTAGTTACTCTTCAATCAATTTTAGCATTCTAAAGGCATGAGGCCTAGTTGCTCGTGAACTTCATTAAGCATAGGTGAGGTCCTAATTCTAAGTCCTTTCTCCTTTTTGCATTGGGTTCACACAAACAAAGACCAAAACAATCACAAAGCCACAATATATTTACACAATAATGTGCTCAAGTGAGCAAATAGCAAATGGCATAAACATAAACATGAGCTCAAATGAGCAAAAGGAAAAGGCAATATGAATAATTGAGCAAGAAATTAAATTGCATTAAAGTAAATTGCAAGAATTAAATGCTTGAATTAAAATTAGTGTTAGTAGTTAATGTTAGTGTGCCATAAGGCAATTTAGCGCTATGTTATGTAATCGTAAGTGGACTAATATAGTAGTGACACCTATCTGAGGCCGGTCAATAAAACTATAGGCAAACAAACACAAGTTAGAGATCATGACTAGTAAGCCAAGCTCCTACAACTTGCGATGCCAAAAGAAAATAAGAATGACTTTGTATGGATTTTAGATTTTTTGCTTGACCAAGAAGCAACCTATCTTGGACACAAAGCAATTAACTTGATCTTTGATCAAGTTGAATTTGATTTGGATCAAAGAAGGTTAAGCCTCTCATATGTCAAGGCTAACCACAAATCATTAACTCATTGGTCAAAAGAAAAAAGAAGAAGAAAAGAGATGAAGATGAAATGTACAAAATGGAAATCCAAATGACATAACCAAAACACAATGCTCAAATGTGAATGGAATCAACATCAATCAATGGTAAACAGAAGTGAAATTAAGATTAGAAGTCAAGAAAGGTCAAACATATTTTTGGTATTTTTTTGGAATTAAAATAATACATAAAATAAAATGAACAAAGTGAGATCGAACTTCAAATCCAATTCAAATCAACTTGGATAAGTCCAATTGGATCATCATAAGTCTAACATGGTCAAACTAGGTTTGACAAAATTTATCAACATTTTTTGAAAATAGAAATTATTTTAAAATCAATTAAAAGCATTAAAATATAACACAAATGAATTAAAACTCAAATAAATCTCAAATCAATTAAGAAATTGATGAGAATATTTTCATAGACTTATCATGATCCAAATGTGTTAAGAAAACATTTTTGGCATTTTTGAATATCAAAAAGTATTTTAAATGAATTAAAAACTACTAAAAACAAAGTAATTCACAAAAAATATTAAATGGATTCAAAAAAGTAATTAAAAATAAGATTATGAAACTAGATTTTAAAAGATTTTTTTTGCAATTAGTCTCATATGTTTGTGATTCCAAATAAAAGAGTTATGAATTTTTTAAAATAAATGGATTTAAAGAAAATAAAACAGAAATTAATAAAAGAGAAAAAAATCTGGAGCGCATGATCCAGCCTCATTAATTGACGTGGACCATCATGTGGCTCAGATACGCGCGCTCATTGTGTTCCCCAGTCAAATGCAAAACACGCTGGATTAAAAATAGTCAAACATAACAAAGGCTCAGATTAGACCTGGAGAGTTGGATCCAAAGGCCAGGCGAGTTCCACGTGGGGACGGTGGTGGAAACCACCGTCTTCTTCAGCGAGCAAGCAAAACCCGGCCACCAGTTGCAGGTTTTGCAACCTCAACCAAAACACACGATCCTTATACCAAATTAAAGCTTGGGTGATGTACATCACCCCTGTAACCTTAGATTTCACTAAAGATCCCTATGGAAGGAGAAATCTAAGGTGGAAAATCTAGGTGTTCAATCTAAAGTTCATCAATTCACAAAATTAAAGCCATCATGGGCTTGCCTCTCACACGAGGACTTCAGAAAACCAAGAAAACTCAAGCAAAGCACAATATATGGTGAGATTCGAAGCAAAACATTTCAGATGTAAACCGTTGAAGTGCAACTTTGATGAACACGATCCACTCCAATTCTTGATTGCAGCTTGATCTTGAGGTGATGATGATGCAAGGCTTAGGAATTGGAAGCTGAAGATCAACCAAGGAAGTTTAAATTCAAGCTTGAAAAGAGAAGTGAAAATTCAAAATTCCTTTGGTGTGAGGTTAGGATTCAATTCCAGCAGAGTTTTAGGCGCCCTCAGGTTGAGAATTGAATGAAGCAATGCATCTATTTATAGCTGAAGCTGCAAGCAAAGTGTGACAAACTCGTGTGCATGAAGCATAGGGTCCTCCATGCATGGGCCTGTACAGGCGCATGTGAGGCCCAAAAGCTGATGGTTAGCAAGCTGATAGCATTAGAAAATGATTAGGATGTGTGGTTTGTATTACAATTGCTTGGGCATGAAGTTTCATCATGAATTCCAAATTTGTACCTAAATGTTCCCTTCTTCGAAAGTCACCATTAGAAAATTCAAACATAGGCATGTGAGTAATGGTTGGAAAGGTATTGACATGAGGAACAAAAGCTATGTTGAACAAAAATCCATTTGGAGTTTGGAAAATGGTGAAAACTAGCCATGAAGTTTGATGTACAAAACATGTCTTTGAAAATTTTGCCAAAAGTGACCAACTTCAAGCCCTTCTGTTTCAATGATGCAAGACACAAATGAAAAAACCTTCAACATCAAAGTTGTATATATTTTCAAGATGATCAATTTAGACTTAAATATTTGATCATTTGTATTTTTTATGAGAAAGTTATGGGCACTTGAAGCTGGACTTTTTCAAGATTCAATGGCATTGGTCCAAAGTGACCTATAATGTTTTGTATTATCACATATGTTTCGTTTAGGATTATCAAATTTTGTCCAACATAACATTTTAAGTAGACATATTAAAATTTCCAATGCAATTTGTCTCACCTAAAAATCATAAAAAATGAAGCAGTTATGCCCTTGGGAAGTTGACCCAAAATTAGGGTTTCAATCAAAATGACCTATAATGTTTTGAAATGAATGATGACCTTCCAAGTTTCAAATGGATTTGTGATGAACATGAGTTGTTCATATTGTTATTAAGAACATTTTTTCGCTTAGGGTAATCTTCATTTTACAAACACATCAAAAGTTAGGTCTTAGTGGATTTCAAAACAGTCAGATGATTTGACTGATCAACTTCTCAAGTCCAAACATCAAATCTTGGTGAATAAATGGTTGAGGATACTCAAATAGGCTCATATATTCATAAAATGGTGAATGAAATAAGTTCCCTTGATTGAATTTGATCATAGGTTGAGGTTGCTTCATGAGCAAGGCATAGTCAAATGCACAACTGAATTAGGGTTTCCTTGGGAAACAAGCCTCAAGCCCTTTGGTTTATCTTGATCAAATTGGCAAATTAAGATAATTCGGAGACATATATGATGATTGAGAGCTTTGGAGACCATTTTCATGCTTTCTTTCATCTTCATCTAGCCACTTCAATGGGCATAAGGGCCTCCTAGGAGCCTTGGATCATATGACTGCTTAAGCTTCAAAACAAAAGATGTTAGTGACATATTTTTATGCTTTTGGTTAGTAAACAAAATAAGAAAAGAAATAATATACGATTCAAGTATGCTTGGTGGTCTCAAACCAACTCATACAAGTCCCAACCCTAGGGTAAAGGAGCCAAGATGCTATGATCCTTGAGGCAAATGCAATGCGCAATGTTATGATGCCATGAGGGATCTTAGGGTCAAAATTAGGGTCTTACATTTCTATTATCATTTGTCATTGTACATATCATTCTAATTGTTTATGTTTATGCAATTTTCACTTTGTCCACTTGGACCATATTGTGTGATATACTTTGTTGCTTTGTTTGTTTGATTGGTCTTTGACCATTAATGCATATAATAATAACAAAAACCCTAAAAGACATTTGAGTGGACTGTTGTTTTTGATCTTACCCAATTGGACTCAAAAATTAGGCAACATTCCTTTGCTAATGGACTTGGTCAATGCCAATTTGTTGAAGAACCAAGAACTTGCAAGTTTGAATTCATCTGATACATCATTCAAGATCTCTCCAGATTCATCTGCAACATTAATCATTATTAAGCTGTTATGTTGAACCTGTAACTTGTGGAATTCATCTGTTGCATGGGATTTTTTAAAGAAGATCTTTGAAGTGGATAAGCTTGGTTGAGACCATCTTTATTTGATGCCTTTGCTCTTCAAGATTGATATAATTGTGCATTTGTGTGTTGCTTGATTCTAAAAGTCCAAGGGAATTATAAGTTTCTATTGACACACTTGTCTATTGGATTGCTCCCATTTGGTGAGATCTTTTCAATTTTAAACTTTTAAATTTTTGTGCATAGGGTAGTCTCTTCATCTTCTCCTCATTTCTTTAATTTCAAAATCTCTCCCTCCATTTTAAAACCTTCTTTATGTGAACTACTTTTGTTCTAAACTTTGACCACTTTGCAAAAAGATAGAAACTTTGGCCTTATGCAATTGCATTTTCAAACTTCTTTTCTTAAATCAAACTTGTAAATGAACTTAACTATACTTGACTTAAAACTTCAAAAAAGCCAAAAAAGAACTAACTCATTCAAACCATTTTAGGACTTTGTGTCTTTCAAGCTTAAATTATGTTAAAACCAACATACTCACTTTGAAATTTATAGCACAAACTACAAGGTTTTGATCTCTCATTTATATGTTGGTACGTAGGCACAAGACCGAAGGTCTTGTCAAACAAAAAAAATATAATTAATGAATTCTTTTCTCATCCCACCATTCTATTTGTTTGTAAACATCACTTTGTACAAAATACATATGCACACAAAAAGGGCTCCCTAGGAGTATCTAGGACACTTTAGGTGCTAACACCTTCCCTCTGTGTAACCAACCCCTTACCTGTGATCTCTGACTTTTATTAGTTTTTATTTGAAAACTTCTTACCATTTGCGTTTTGTTCGTACTTTTTCCCTTTTCCCTTGGAAACAATAAAAGCGCGGTGGCGACTCTTGTTAATTGATCTTTAGCTTATCAGTGGCTTAATGATCATGAATTTCCCGCTACAAAGTCCACAAATGAATGTTAGATAGTCTGAATTGAGCTTAGATTGCAAGGCAAGTGTGCATTTGAATTTGAAGTTTGATATTTGCCAAGTGATGTCACCATGTTCATGCCATGCGCAACCTATGCATTCCTTGTCCAAAATGAATGAATTTTAGCTCTTTGGAAAGGTGTGATCAAGAGGAACAAATTTCATTTGGAGTTTGGAACTTGGAGAAATTTGAGGTGGAAGTTTGGAAATTTTTTACATATCAAATTTTTTCTAAGTGTAAAGCCATATGTCTCAATATTCCACCTTGTTTAACTTTTTATATGAGCTTAAAATGAGAATAATGTCTTCATCAAAGTTGTAGCTCTCTCAAAAAACTTTATAATGGTCACCAATTGCATATCAGTTGGATTTAAAATGATAGAGTTATGCATTTTTGAAGTTTGGAAAAATCACTTGATCAATGGTATAAGTCAAAAGTGACCTATAATGTAACCTCATATGACATGCTGAAAAATGTTGAATTAGCTCCAATCCAAACATCAAAGTTGAATTAGACACATTGAATTGGATTTTTCAACTTGGAAATATTTCATATCATAAAAGTTGAGCAAGTTATGGCCTTGGGAAGTTGACTTTCAAATTAGGGTTTAGACAAAGTTGTTTGAAATGTCATTTAGAGTAAGTTTGATCTTGGAATCATTTTCATATGGTGAAAATTATAGGAGATAGGGTCTAGGGAGACCCAGTTTTGATCAGATGAATTCATCTGGCCAACCACAATCAACCAACTTGCTAACTTTCAATTCTCTTGACTTTCTTGGCTAATGGTAGATCATATATGCTTATGATGATGAAATTTGAAATTTACCTTGATAAATTTGATCAATTGGTGAGATAGCTTGTTTAAGAAGTTACTCAAGATACCCAGTTAAACTAGGGTTTCTAATGCAAATCACCCTCAAACTCGTGAAGAAAACTTGATCAATATAACATGTAGAGAACGTTGGGACTCATATATTATGTTCATAACCATTCTTGAATCAATTCTTAGTTGTGCTCTTTGTTCATGAGGGTCTCAAACCCTAGATGTTAACTTGATAGATCAATGGAGATCATGCCCTACCTACAAAAGAGTTAGACAAATGCAAAGACATATTTTTGTATTTTGGTTAGTGAAATGATAAAATAAAAGTATGATATAATCAAAAAGTGCTTGGTGATCTCTCCCAAAGCAAACCCAATGAAGGAGGGGTGAGAAGGATTCCAAGGTATGATCCCAAATGCTAATGCTTATGATGGAATTGCATGAGGGATCTTAGGATCAAAATTGGGGTCTTACACTTACCAAAGAGCAATGACTACTCTTTTTCATGATATGATGCATAAAGAGATTGAAGTTTATGTCGATGACATGATTGCTAAATCAATTGATGAAGAGGAACATGTTGAGCATTTGTTGAAGCTATTCCAGCGTTTGAGGAAGTACAAACTCCGCTTAAATCCCAATAAGTGTACTTTTGGTGTTCGTTCTGGTAAGTTGTTGGGCTTTATTGTCAGCGAGAAGGGTATTGAAGTTGATCCTGCCAAGGTCAAAGCAATACAAGAGATGCCTGCGCCCAAAACTGAGAAGCAAGTCAGAGGGTTTCTCGTCCACTTGAATTATATCTCAAGATTCATTTCGCACATGACTGCCACATGTGCGCTTATATTCAAGCTTCTTCGGAAAGATCAGTCTTGTGATTGGACCGAAGATTTCCAGAAAGCTTTCGATAGTATCAAGGAATATTTGCTTGAACCTCCGATTTTGTCTCCACCTGTTGAAGGAAGACCATTAATCATGTATTTGAATGTGCTTGAAGACAGTATGGGTTGTGTTCTAGGTCAGCAATATGAGACTGGAAAGAAATAATTTGCAATTTACTACCTCATTAAGAATATCACAGGCTGTGAGACTCGGTATTCTATGCTTGAGAAAACATGTTGTGCATTGGCTTGGGCTGCTAAGCGTCTGCGTCAGTCTATGTTAAATCATACCACTTGGTTGATATCCGAAATGGATCCAATAAAGTATATTTTTGAGAAGCCTTCTTTAACTGGGAGAATTGTCTGTTGGTAGATGTTATTATAGAGTATGATATCGAATACTGATCTCAGAAAGCGATCAAAGGTAGTATCTTGGCTGACCATTTGGCTCACCAACCAATTGAAGATTATCAATTAATGAAGTATGATTTTCCTGATGAAGAGATCTTGTACTTGAAAATGAAAGATTGTGATGAACCATTGCTTTAAGAAGGGCCAGAACCTGGTTCCAGTTGGGGTATGGTATTTGATGGAGCTGTTAATCAATATGGAAATGGAATTGGGGCAGTGATTATTACTCCTTAAGGCACACACTTTCCCTTTACAGTTAGAGTGACTTTCAAGTGTACAGACAATATGGCAGAATATGAAGCTTTCATTATGGGGCTTAAAGAGGCTATTGATCTTAGAATCAAGTATTTGGATGTCTTTAGAGACTCAGCTTTGGTTGTAAATCAGATCAAAGGTGAATGGGAGACGAATCAAAGGTTGAGTTTTATCATATCCCTCGAGATGAAAACCGGATGGAAGATGCTCTTGTAACATTGGCGTCAATGATTGTAGTGAAGTATTGGAATGAAGTTCCCAACCTGACTATGATGCGTCTTGATAGGCCAGCTTATATGTTTGTTGTTGAAGAGATCAAAGACGAGAAGCCGTGGTATTACGACATCAAATTTTTCCTCCAAAGTCAGATGTACCCGTCTGGGGCATCTTTGAAAGAAAAGAAGACTTTGAGAAGATTAGCCGGCAATTTCTACTTGAATGGTGATATTCTGTACAAGAGAAACTTTGACATGGTTCTGCTCAGATGCGTGGATAGACACGAAGCAGAGTTGTTGATGACTGAAGTGCATGAAGGTTCTTTGGTACTCACTCCGATGGACATGCAATGGAGAAGAAGATGTTGCGAGCAGGTTACTATTGGTTGACAATGGAATCTGACTGTTACAAGTTTGTGAAGAAATGCCACAAGTGTCAAATATATGCTGATAAGATTCATGTTCCTCCGATATTATTGAATGTTATCTCTTCCCCATGGCCCTTCTCCATGTCGGGAATTGATATGATTGACATGATTGAGCCTAAAGCTTCGAATGGACATCGTTTCATTTTGGTGGCTATTGACTACTTCACAAAATGGGTTGAAGCGGCATCGTATGCAAATGTGACCAAGCAAGTTGTTGTAAGGTTTATCAAGAATAAAATCATATGCCGTTATGATGTGCCAAGTAAGATCACTACTGACAATGGATCGAACTTGAATAATAATATGGTGGAAGCTCTTTGCAAAGACTTCAAGATTGCACATCATAATTCTTCTCCCTACAGACCCAGGATGAATGGGGTTGTTAAAGCTGCGAATAAGAACATCAAGAAGATTATTCAGAAGATGGTTTCCACATATAAGGATTGGCATGAGATGCTCCCATTTGCTTTGCACGGGTATCGTACATCTATCCTCACTTCAACAGGGGCAACCCCTTTCTCTCTCGTTTATGGTATGGAAGCAGTGCTCCCCGTAGAGGTTGAGATTCCTTCATTGCGTGTACTCATGGAAGCCAAGTTAACTGAGGCTGAATGGTGTTAGACCTTATTTGATCAGCTGAATTTGATTCAAGAGAATAGATTAACTACAATGTGTCATAGTCAGTTATATCAGAAAATAATGAAGAAAGCTTTTGATAAGAAGGCCATGCCTCGCGTATTCAGAGAAGGTGACCTTGTGCTCAAGAGAATTTTATCTTTCAAACCAAATTCTAGGGGCAAATGGACTCCTAATTACGAAGGCCCATATGTTGTGAAGAGAGCCTTTTCAGGCGGTGCTTTAATTCTTACAACTATGGATGGTGAAGAGTTCACTCGTCCTGTGAACACAGATGCAGTCAAGAAATACTTCGCCTAAAAAAAGAAAAGAACAACTCACTAGGTTGAAAACACGAAAGGGCGGCTTAGGCAAAAATGAGCGTCTGGGTGGATTGAAAACCCGAAAAGGAGATCCAGGCAAAAGTTAGAGACATAAAACAGAGAGAACTTTCCCGATAAGTTGAGGACCACACCTTGTGGAAACTTATGCAAAAATTATGGATTATGGCAAGTAACTGCATTCTGCTGATCTTCCAGTATTGGGAAACTTTGAGCACAAGGGTTGACATCAATTCATCATCCCCGGTAGCGGCCAAAAGTACAACGGACATCAAGAGTTGGTAGAAGGATTAGTGGTCATTTGTATTCAATGTAACCCTTTTCCATGTAAATTACCATTTTCAACCTTGTAAAAATCTATGGAGTCTTGTCATTTACAGACTACCATTCCATTAAATAAAGTTGAGCTTTTATCCAATTATTTTCACTCTTATTTACTTCAGCCAATAGTTTTAAATTTTATTATGATCATTTTGGAAATTTAAAATTTTAATTAAAATCATTTTTCTTAAATATATAAAAGCAAGAATTGTTCAAAGCAAATTTAAAAGAAATGTCAACAACATTTCGAAAGCAGCAAGTCTTTAGTGTGAGGCATTAAGGGTTCCCCAAAGCAGTTAACCCTTCGAGTACCCCTAGCCAAGTGTGTCGATCCAATTCCCCTGCGGCGTGTTTGATCCCCGACAGAGTTTCGGTATCCCCTTGCGGAGTTTGTGTATTCTTCAACATATTTGATTTTGGATCTTCAGTAGAGTAAGCTGATTTCCCCAGTAGATCGCATTGTATCTCCATCAGTCTCCATCCAACTCGCTCCTAGTCAGAGTTTCCTCGTGGTTTCTGAGCAGTTATTTGTGTTATCCTCTGTAGGGTTGTCTCCCATTTAACATAGTGTTGACCTAAAATTCCCCGCAGAATCGATAATGTTTCCTTTCCTCAGTAGAACTCCTCCTTCCCCGACTAGGGCTGAGCCTTTTGGGATGTTGGTCTCTCTGTTCTCCGACAGTGTTTCCCTTTTGTGGATTGACCGAGGATTGTATCAATGATTCAAATTTTGCGACATCCTTGTATCATTTTTGATCATTTTGTCAGCATAATTATCATATACATATACATATACACTCATGTAAGTTCATATTTGCATATTTGCATCATTCATATTTGCTGAATCATTATTTGAGATTATTATGCTCTGTTATGGTGGTACTTTATCCCCATACAAGTTCGGTGTCTATCCTCTCTCAATTATAGAAGGTCAACCCCTTAAGCAGAAAGACTTTAACCTTTCTCCTTTCCCCACTGAGTTATTTCCTCGTGGATGACTATTGTTTTAGTTTCCTCCCTAGTTGATTATCTAGATGGGACCATTCCCTTTGAGATATATCCTTATTGGGTTAAGTCTTAATTGACCGTTCCTTTCTAGCTCTTACCTAGATAGATGCTTTGAGTCTCCTAAGAGTTTATTGCCCCGTAACTGGTAATATTCTTCTTAGTTTGCAGTTTGTTACTTCTTGCCCAATACCCGGCGAAAGTACCCCTGCTTTTCTCCTCAGTAGAGTCCCCAGTGGATTATTTTCCAAGAGTCTATCCTTGATATGTTCATGTTAATCGGTGACGGATTTTCTCTTTCATGGTATTCTACACAGTAAAAAGGTAGTTGTAATCCTTATTTTTGTTCCTCCGAGAGTTAATCCTTAATATGTTCATCCTAACCAATGACGTGTTTCCTTCTCTTTGCGGTCTTCTACCCAGTAACCAGTAGTTGTAAATCCTGCTTTTTTCCCTTTTGCAGAGTTTATCCTTGATATGTTCATCCTAACCAATGAAGGATATCCTCTCATGGTATTCTATCCAGTAACTGATAGATGTAATTCCTATTTTCTCTCCTCTCCAGAGTCTATCCTCGATATGTTCATCTTAACCGGTGACAGATTTTCTCTTTGATGGTATTCTATCCAGCATTCAATAGATGTAATTCCTACTTTTTATTCAGTTGGTATATCCTTGATATGTTCATCCTAACCGATGACGGGTATCGTTCTTGACATTCCCAGGCAAGTTTATCCTTGATATGTTCATCCTAACCGATGACGGATTTTCATCCCTGTTGAGTTTATCCTTGATATGCTCATCCTAACCGATGACGGATACTCTCATCTTTGGTCTTCTACCTAGTAACTAGTAGCTGTAAATCCTACTTTCGGCAGTTTTTCCCCAGCAAGGCTATTCTTAACCAGTAACCGGTAATGAATACTCCTTCCTGGTGGTTCCTGTGAGTCATCCTTGATATGTTCATCCTAACAGATGATGGATGTCTTCTTTGTTAGATCTTTATTATCTCCTTACCCAGTAACATGTAGTGGATAATAGATTTCTGCTCCTCCTGTGTTGAAGTGTATTTCTTCCCCAGTTGAGTTGAGTGCGTATTTCCTTAGTGAAATTGCTCTTCCTGCATGATTCGAGTACTTCAGTGTTATCCTGATCTACTCGCTTTCCCTGTAGATGTTTTGTTTCCCCGAATGAGTCTTTCCATTTTGTATGGAATTCCTCTAGTCTCCCAGTAGTTTTAAGTCGTAGCCTGGCCTACGCGTAACCTCATTTACTCCCCCAAGAGTCTTTGTCTCCCCAGTGAGTTCTCCTCATGGAATGCACTATACTCATGCGACTTTCGGTCTCTTTGATTTCTTTTCCTCTATGGGAATATTTCCCCATAGATCATTAACTTTTACATTCATATCATATGCACCATGAGGTCTCTTAGGGACCAAAATTTGTTTTTATATGTTGTTATTTAAGCCCCTTATTCATGGTATTGTGTGGAAGCTTGGCCTTTTTTCCTTCCTTTGGAAGATGTCTTGGCTCAAGGATCCATGCTTGAGATAAGTGGGTTGCGTGTTCTCTAAAGAATGACTTAAAATGAAAAGGAAAAGCAAAACAATACTAACTTCTAACTCATTAACTACTAACATTTAATTTCAAATCCTTTATTTTAATGCACTTTAATCTTTAAGTTCTATTCATTTGTCATTATTCATACCATTCTAATTGTTTATGTTAATTTCATTTTCCCTTTGTCCATTTGGACCATATTGTGTGATATATCTTGTTTGTGTATATTTTGTTTGTTTGTGTGGTCTTGGACCATTAATGTACATAATAAGAAGAAAAACCCTAAAAAACGTTTGCGTGGACTGTTGACTTGATTTTGGATAAATTGGACTTAGAATTTAGGCAACCTCCCTATGCTAAAGGACTTGGCCAATGCCAACTTTTGTGAAACCAAGTGATTTCAATTTGAAACTTCATCTGATACATCATTCAAGATCCCTTTGAGTTCATCTGCAACATGATCATTCTGAAGTTGTTATTTTAAACCTGTGACTTGTGGAATTCATCTGTTACATGGGATTAATCTGAAGAAGATCATGGAGTCGCTAAAGCTTGGATGTGGCTATCTTTATTTGATGCTTTGCTCTTCAAGTTAATATTGTATGCATTGTTTGTTGCTTGATTGTAATATCCAAGGGAATTTGGGGTTTCTATAAGACATTCTTGTCTATTGGATTGCTACCCACCGGTCAGATCTTTTCAACTCTTAACTTTTAATTTTGTGCATAGGATTAGTCTCTTCATCTCCTCCCCGTCTCTTTAATTTAAAAATCTGTCCTCCCTTTTTAAAATCTTATTTGATTGAACTAGTTTTATTCTAAACTTTGACCACTTTGCAAAATAGAAACTTTGGCCTTATGCCAATGCATTTTCAAACTTCTTTTCTTAATCAAACTTGTAAATATACTTAACTATACTTGACCTAAACTTTCAAAAAGGCAAAAAAGAACTAACTCATTCAAACCATTTTCAGGCCTTTGTGCCCTTCAAACTTAATTTACTTAAAAGTAATGCATCCACTTTGAAATTTGTGTCACGAACTACGAGGTTTTGATCCCTCATTTTTATGTTGGTACATATGCACAAGTCCGAAGGTCTTATCAAACACAAAAATATAATTAATGAATTCTTTTCTCATCCCCTCACTCTATTTGTTTGTAAACATCATTTTTGTACAAAATACATATGCACACAAAAAAGGGCTCCCTAGGAGTACCTAGGACACTTTGGGTGCTAACACTTTCCCTCTATGTAACCAACCCCCTTACCTGTAATCTCTGATATTTTATTAGTTTTAAATTTGAAAACTTCTTATTTTGGGTTTTGTTCGTACTTTTTCCCTTTTTCCTTGGAAAAAATAAAAGCACGGTGGAGACTCTTCTTATTTGATGTCTAGCTTATGCATAGCTTGATGATCATGAATTTACCGCTATAGTGATCAAGGGTATTTTGGTCACTGAATTTAGACTGTGGGATTATACAAGTTCAAAGAATTTAATCAATCAAAATATCTTTTGATCAATTTAACCATGGGTTTTGTTTTGTTTTTAGGGAAGTAGGTTTACATCTAATCAAAGTTAGTAATTGTTAGAAACTACCCTAAGGGATCATGCATTAGAAATTGATTGAAAATTCTAAGTTAGAAGTCCTAAGGGGGCATGTGCAAAGTGGTCAAAATATTGATTAGCATTCTATGTTAAGTCCTAAACTTTTGGGGAAATGATTAACTTCTATGTCAAATTCTAATCCTAAAGGGAACATGCAATTCTAACACAAAATACCAAAAATAAGGCCATAAGGGCAAAATGGTCATTTGCAAAAATGTGTCAAATTTTATTTATGGCCTAAAGTTGATTTTAACCTAATATTGAAAATGACATTATTCTAGAATTAATCAAGTCTAATTGCTCTTAACTAGAAAAATCTAAATAAAAACCTAATTAAATTTCTATTTAAAAGTCCTAATTAATTCCATTGAGAAATCTAAAAATGTGAATTAATTCTAATTGAAATTCTAATTAAAACTCTAAAATCTAGAATAATCCTAATTGTCTAAATCAATCTAATTAAGCTAATATTATCCTAATTAATCAAATTGTAAAGAATACAATTAAGAAAAATAAAAGAAATGAATGAAATGAAAAATGGGGTGTAATGGTTAAACGGGGTGAGAATTGAAATTCAGGTCATTGGGCTGCCAATTGAGCCCACTACTGAGTTTTTGGTCAGCCAAAGAAAACCAAAACAGGGGGGTACACGTAGTAAATTGAAAATGCGCCATCTGAGCCCAAATAACTCTAACAACCGTTCCAAACAGGGGGTGCAAATTGAACCTGCATGGTGAATTAGTAAAACAGCCAATGGGCCTGAGAAAGCCCAAGATTCACTTTCCTCTTGTAAACGCTTGGGGTGTATGTGCAAAATTAGTGTATGGCAAGTAATTCAATGGGCTGAAAAGGTTAAGCCCAACACTCTTCCATGTTGACTTATCCCAATGGATTTGAATTGGTTTGACCGTGCGCTCATTCTCCCTCCATCAGTCTCACTAGGCATCCACCCTAGAACACCGTGCCGGCGACTGTCACCGACGAAGGAGGTAGCTAAAACCTAAATCCTGACCACCATTTCGTGCACAAAGATGCACTGATGATCAAAATGGGGCCGGTTCTCGTAATTGATCAATGCACTGGCCGAATCGAAGGGATTCTGGGAAGAACCCTAGGTTTTTAATCTCAAATTAAATGGACCCTGGGATCAGTTAACCTCCTACACCATAGGGCTTATACTCCTCATTCCAAATACTACCAACTGGTGAACTCAAAGCAAGCAAATACGAGTGAAACGAAAATTACATACCGGAGAAGACGATCGGAATAATTTTTTGGTGAGTTCTTGATCTTGTTTTGCATGTTTCTTCTTCCTCTTCTATTGAACTTCGTAATGTGAGCAATGAAATGGAACTGTAGTGGTTAAGCTCAAGCAAGAATAAAGCTTCAATGTGAAGTTTCAATGGCTTTTTGAAAGAGAGATGAAGCTTTGGTAAAGGTGAGGGAGTAGGTTGCAGAGTGAGTGAATTTCGAGCAAAATGTTCAAGCCTCAAATGACGATGATGGATCAGTTTAAATAGAGACGAGGTTTGGGAATTGGCTAGGCTTGGAGTGAGGTTTGGATTCAGTTAGACTTAGGATTGGAGTTATTTACCCTTGGCTCACTGAGTTAGGATTGAACTCAGTTAGTTAACCCTCACTCAGTTAGTTAGGGTTGACTAATGAACTTAGTTAGTTGGTTGTTTTAGCTAGGGTTAGGTTATTGATGACTGGACGTTGTAGGTTACACTTAAGTGGAGTTGAACTCCAAGGGCTTGATTAATGACCTACTAAATAGGTCTTTCTCTAATGCAAGCTTATGAATTTAAACTTTGTGACTTAGTTTGGAAATGTTATGTGGTGTTAGTTGAATTGCCATTACATGGAATTAGGTTGGTCACCTGTTGAAACTGAAATCAGGTTGAAACCCTTTATTGGCATTAAACTCAAGGTTGTCATTATGTTAGAAGTGGGGCTTGAAATGGATTTGCATTGGCTTGATGGTTTTGTATGCTTGTTGGCCATCTATCATTTACAGGGTTGGTGTTTACATGGGGACGCAATAATAGTTCAGGTTTCTTGAACCTTGATCCAATGGTTCAGGCGATGCCTTGTTTTATTTGATGTGTTAACTGCCATTCTTGTGGCACTATCAAGGCAATGGTCCTGTAATGATTTCTATTGCCTATCCACTACAGGTTGTGTTCTTGTATCCTCTTAAATGTCGACTCATGTATCCAACCCAATAGGCAATGTGACAATACTCTTGCAATTGCCTTTCCTACTATAAAAACCCAATGCTGCTATGTGTTGATGATTATATTGTAATGATGCAAGACTTGATGTGCTTTAAATCTGGTTCGCAGCCTATGGTTCAGTTGGTAGGCACTCTGGAGACTTTGTGTATTGCTCCTGTTATATCCCTGTTTTGACCTGGCTCCATGGCATATTTTATGGTCTAAAGCAAGGTCTTGCTAGTGTGTACTGCAGTGTTGACTTTATTGGGTTCTTTGTTTGCATTGCATCTTGGTCATATGCACTATTTGATGTTGGATTAATCGTGCTCTTGGCTTGATGCAGGTTAGTATTTGCTAGCAGGTTCATACTGATTGCAGCCTGTGTTCAGTTGATGTTGTGATGCTTTTGCATCATGGAGTGTTTGTAGTTTGTCACAAATACAGGATGTTGTGTTTGGTCTGTTGTGGCTTTTGGTTGTGCACACTTTGTTCATGGTTTGCACTGGATTGGAATGTTTGCTACTAAACTGTTAATGCTGGTTTGATGTATGAAGTGAGTCCATGCTATGGTTTTGGTTTTCTTCATGTTGCAAAACTCCTTTATTTTAATTTGAAATACTGTTGCATTTCAGGTTTTGATTTTGACAGGCTTGGCAATGAGGCTATTTCCTACAAGTTATGACCCTGATTTGATGCACAATGTTGCCAAGTTTTTTGAGTGTGTTATAGGGAAATCTCGTGGTCTTATGGTTGTAGAACTGCTTGAATGATGTTTTTGTGGCTTAAATTGATGTTTTCATGTGTTGTTTGCTGCAGGATTTGTTGTGGTTTGGTTTGAAAATATGCATTGGCTTCCAGCAGGACTAACTTACTTGCCCTTTTGGCTTGGTGCAGCAAGACTTTGATCATAGACATTAAGGATGTTTCCTACTGCAGGCTGCAATATCTCTCCAAGATGCAGGGTGTATCAAGGTGAGTGCAGGATCAACACTCATGTGCATTGCCTTGTCAAATTAACCATGCACATACCATGTGATTAGGGTGTCTGTTTTATGGTGAATGCAAGGCTTGTGCAGCAGGGTGAAGGTTGGTTGTCAAAGCAAGAAATTCAAGTGTTCAAGACGTGACCAAACATGTTGGCATTAAAGTGAAAAAATCAAGGTCAAATGGTTGAATCAAAAACAACATGGACATGGAGAATGAAATGAGAGTTAGGACTAGTCATTTAGTGATGAGGGATGACCAAGGACCCAAGTTGACTTTGGTCAAAGTTGACCAAAAAGTCAATAGTTGACCAAAAAGTCAATAGTTGACCAAAAAGTCAACTGTTGACCAAAGTCAACAATTGGTTAAAATTCATTTTTGTTTGCATTTTTCTTGTAAATGGACAATGGATTGATGATTGTGGTGAAATTTAGGGCATTAGGGTTTTGGGTTGACTTTGGTCAAAGTTGACCAAAAAGTTAACTGTTGACCAAAGTCAACAATTGGTCAAAAATGTCAAATTTTGTATTTTCTTGTGTAGAATCATATGTAATGGTTTAAAATGACATGGAATGAATGGTTTGAAAAGTGATTGAAATTGGTTTTACAATTGGTTTAATCATGACTTGAATGGTTGACTTTTGAAAAGAAAATAACTTGACTGATAATGTACATGAACAAGGCCATGAGATGAGACCAATAGGTTAGGGTTTGATATAACATCCATGAACCAAGAGCATGACTAGCAAGTGGCTTGAAACACAAGAGGTTTGGTTGTTCAGATGACCAGGGTCAACGATGTGTACACATCCAAATGAATAACACCAATGACTTTGGACCAAGACCAATGCTCCAAGAAAGGTTAGGTCAAGCAAATTGACAATGTGTCAAGTTTGAGGGGTCATGAATGCACAGTCAAGCAACCAAGTTCATCTGATTCACCATCTCCTGACTAGGGCTTTGGAGACCAAGATGAAGGCATGGGGAAGCTCCATGAGATCATGCCTTGAGGAATTTGGGCTTTAAGGCCCTAGGTTGTCTAGTTACAACTTTGTTGAATTCAAGCCTTCACCATCATCATTAGGGTTTCACATCCCCCATGCTGATGATATGATTAGACCATGCCTTTGAGCTTTGATATTCACATAAACCCTAGCTTCATAAGCCCAAGTTTCTTCTGAATCCATGATGAATGATGCATGTGGATGAATTATGAATGTATGTAAGTGATCTCTTGATCAAGTGATTGGATGAATAGGTGAGACGGGGAGGGCAAATTTTAGGGTACAACAACTTCACCTATTTAATATTCTTTGACCTGAATACAAGAATTGCATGAGCTTTTCAGGTATTCGAGGTGGAAGGGAATTAAATACCGACGTGCCTGAAATTTGCCTGAGCAGGTGGTTGAAGTTCTATCATCAGTGTAGGGAAGATGTTATATGTAGTGCATGATGTATGCTTATTTTTTATGATGCATGTTTGTTTGCTTATTTGTCATATGCAGGGATGAGTCTTTATTGTGATGGGAACTCCGACTCATCATCGAAGATTGGAAAATAATTGCAGTGAAGCTTAAGTGATGCCAACACTGCTGTCAAGGAATCTTTGTCCGTTAAGGAACACTGAAATGATGGAACCAACATGGCATCCCAGCCAACTTAGTGTCACAGGTGTTCAAGTCAAACCTTTTTTTGAGTCACCGATCATCTTTCAGGTTTATCAGGGTTTACTAGTAATGCAAAGTGTATCTCTTTAGTGTAGCTTTTTATTATTCCCCGAAGTTTTAAAGAATTATGTGAGAAAGACAAGTCAGTTATTTTTCATACAAAACACAGAAGAAAATGTTTGATGGAATAACTGAATTTTATTGATATGAAATCTGTACATATGGTGAGTACAAGGACGCAAACACCCTTAATGAGGATGTTGCAAAAATTGAAAAAAATAATTGAAATGGCAACGGGAAATGTTTTGTATATTTTTCTCCATTGATTACAACATTGGCCTTAGTCTACCATAGAATCTGAATCCCAAGACCCTACTTCGGCTAACGGTGATTGGATCGGTCCTTGACCCTCTGATATCTAAGTTGTAGCGTATGGGCTCAAGGATCATAGTCAATGCCTTCATCCCTAACTTCTTCCTGGACATTTCAATTCTTTTCGTCCACCGGGATGCTCCTTTTTGCCTAAGCCTCCCTTTCGGGTTTTCGACTTAGCGAGCCTCATATATTCCTTAACTTTTGCATGGACAATTCATTTTTTGGTCCATTGGGATAGCCAATTTTGTCTGGATCAACCTTGCGGAGATTAATCTAGCGGGATTTCAACATTTTTTTTAGGCATAATATTTTTTGACTATGTTTGCATTCACTGGCGAGGGCAAGTCTTCCCCATCTATTGTTGTGAGCATTAGAGACTCACCTAAGAAGGCCTTCTTAACAACGAAAGGCCCTCATAATTGGGAGTCCATTTGCCTTACGGGTCTAAGTGAATAGCAAAATACCTTTTGAGCACGAGTTCCCCAGCGTGGTACTCACGAGGAAGAACCTTCTTGTCAAAAGCTCGTTTGAGACGTCTTTGGTATAGTTGACCACGGCAGAAGGCCATCAAACGCTTCTCTTCGATCATATTCAGTTGGTCATACCGTGATTGAACCCATTCAACTTCATCAATATCAGCTTCCATGATGACTTTGAGTGAAGGTATCTTGACTTCAATCGGTAAGACATCCTCCATCCAATATACCAATGAGTACGGAGTTGCCCCACTGGATGTGCGGACTAAGGTTCTGTAACCGTGTAGAGTGAAGGGTAACATCTCGTTCCGGTCCTTATATGTCTTGATCATCTTCTGGACGATTCTCTTGATATTCTTATTAGCTGCTTCTACGACGTCGTTCATCTTGGGTCGGTATGGTGAAGAGTTATGGTGCTCAATCTTAAATTCTTCACATAACTCATTTATCATATTGTTATTGAGGTTATTGGCATTGTTAGTGATGATCTTGCTAGGTATCCCATAGAGGCAAATTATCTCTTTCTTGATAAACCGGGTAACCACTTGTCGACTGACATTAGCCAATAACCGAGAAACTCTTTTATTCATTATTGAGAAAGCGGAATACAAGTACAATAAGGAAATGCCCATCCTGCTACAAAAGTATCACATTGGTTCTATCAGACCTTAACCTAGGGAATTACAAGCAACTAGAAGCAATTGGATAACAACTTTTCATAGTAAGTCCGAGATTTGGGGAATAGACAGGCGCCCCACTTTCCCAATATTGCACTCCCTTCAGGTGGTAGGTTGTGATCTGGCTCGCTTGGAACGTTGCTCACAACTGTCTTTCCTCAGTTGGAGAGGTCTTCAGGATGCTTGTTCAATTGTGACTTGGTGTATTACAGGTTCACATGTGATTGCCCTTTCAACTCTTGAATCTCTTCTAGTCTCTGATTCAACTCGTACTGACTTTGGAGAAGGGTGACTTCTAGCTATTTGGTGCAACTTTTCTCATCCTTCAGCTCTCTCTTGCAAGCTTCTAGCAGACTTTTAAGTTTCTTCGTTTTTCCATGTGTTCAAGTTTCGCTTTACTGGATCGGTATTGAGCTTCGGCTAATTGCTTCTTTTTGGCTGTCACGCTGGCATTAGTCCCTTTGAGGGTGTCACCCACTTTGAGGCTTTTGAATACCTTTGTCTGTACCTCATCATCTGCTTGACAAACTCGGTCCCTCTTCTGATTCAGATTGAACTCCAAGGTTTCCTTCTCCAAAGAGATCTTACCAAGCCTAGATTTGAGATCAGCATTCTCTTTCTCTAGGGTCTTGATAACCTTCTTAACTTCATCGACTTCAAAATTCAGATGGTTCTCTGGCTCAAGAGGCTGGACGTTCATGGACGGTTCGGGCGGGAACGACAACAAAATCTTACTAACTATGCTTTTGACCCAACTGGTGTAAGCTTCCTTGGCAATATAGTTTATCTTACCCATCTTTTCTCTTCCTTGAGGACAAATCGATCCCCAAGCCTTGAAAATTTTCTTGATCAACTCTAGCTCTTCGACCCCTTCGTATAAGACAAGACCTTCTACACTCTTGGGATCAGGTTTGTCCACCATAGGGTATCCTAGTTGTTGCAATGCTAACCTCGGGTTGTAGTTGATTCCTCATTTTGTACCAAGAAGAGGCACATTAGGAAAATCCCCACAGTTGAGGATGAACTTGACACCATCGTAAACTCGAGAATACCAAGGAATGTCTTCGGCTTTCAAGGACATGATCCGCTAGGACCACTTCAAGTTATCTTTGTTCTCAACAAAAGGGACTTTGTTAGGTAGATGCGAAATAAACCATCTATACATCAAAGGGGTGCAGCAGACGATTGTCCCATTGTTCTTCTGAGTCCTCACATGGATGGAATAGTAAGTATCAGCAAGAAGAGTAGGAATAGGATTCTGAGTCAGGAAGACATGAATAGAAGACAAGTCTACGAACTCCTCCATATTCGGAAACAATACAATCCCATAGATAAGTAAATCTAGATTGGCGTTGAAGGTCATCCATATCTCAGCTTCAGCGAAGGCAACATCTTTGTCTACGAGAAACTTAGAGGTGAAGCCATGAGTTCCACCCTTTGGCTTCAAGTTCAGTTCTATTTCCTTCTTTCCCATGTGTAGAGCTTCAGCAAGGTCTTGATACTTAGGAAGTTCCTTATTGCGGATGTAGGGAACTCGGTTTTTGATCCTAATACCCAGAATATGTGAGTACTTTCCAATGTAGGCGCTAGCTGGTAATCTTGGAAAGTAAAGCACCTCAGTGGTGGATCATAGAATTGCACCAGAGTGTGCACAACAGTGACGTTGACTTCGGTGTTCAGAATGCCCAAAAGGTTACCATAAGCTTCCTTGAAGTCATCTTTGTGTCCCATATCTATACGTGCCCCAAGTCTTCTCAATACATCCAAATGAGGTTCCACAAACTTGTAATTGTGGATGTTTTTCCTTTCGGGATTCATACTTTGCTTCGAATGCTTGGTAAACAAACTGGACTCTTGGATTCCTGGAAAAGACATGCATATGCAAAAATTTGGTCATGATGAATGATAATGTAATGATTAGATGATAATAAATCACATGGATTCAAAACTATGGCAAGTTCTGAACAATCTGTGAGTGCCACATGTTGCAAGTTCAAAGGTTTGACGTAACATGAGTATCAAGGTAGGTAGAGTCTATGGTTTCCAGCAATAAAAACCCATATCCCCCTCATAGGTGTGGACTATGCTTCAAGGTGGTCCCTAGATGGTCTCCTAGAGTCATCGACTCGAAATGAAAATACCATGCCGTAGTGAATACTCACAGGACAAAAGTACTTCCAAGTGAATCTAGTCAGGGTGTGGTTCTCGTGACAACCCAATGCGCGAAACGCAGGCGTACAAAACTATCCACGAGTCTAACCTATATGTATACTAAGCTCGTTTACAGAGCTTTCCTCTCATGTAATCTACCTCATCCCAACAACACCACAACAGATATATCCATAATATAAAGCGAATAAGAAACATGATAAATAAAAGTGAGTAAAGCTATAAGGTAAGCACCTAAAACTAGCGAGGGAAAAACCTAAACTGGGCTCGACTCCTTTTAGCGACTAGGAAGCACTCCAAGTAGCAAAGTGTCCCCAGCAGAGTCGCCAACTGAAGCTAGCGGATATATACCCGAACGTATCGCACGCTCGAATATACAACATAGTCGCCACCGAACTTTAGTTATCCCCAAAGGGAAGGGAAAACATCGATAAAACCCAGGGGAAAGAGATATGTTGGGTAAGGAAGCCGGTTATGCAAGGGGAAGGTATTAGCACCCCAAACATCCATGGTACTCCATGGGAACCATTTTAATTGTTCTCGCTCGAATAGGTTTTAACTAAAGATTACTCGCAAAAGGATGGAGGGAAAGGAAAGGAAATAGATAAAGTGTTCGGTGAGGATTGGGGCCCTCATGCTTACGTATCCTCATAGTGCAATGAGGAATTCAGAGCTCCGTAGTTCGAAGAACTAATGGTGGGAGATGAAAAGAAGTTATGATCGAATATGGTCTGAACCAAAGGATAATGTTGTTTGAACTCCAAAAAAAGGGGAAAAGACATGAACCCAAGAATAAATAGGTATGAACCATTAAGTGAGGGCGTATAGCAATTGTATCATTGTGTTGGAACAACCGAAAAGAGAGGAATTAGGTGTTTGGGTTAAGGGCCAAACAAGTCTTGGTTCACAAGGAAGTACGAGATGGAGCACAAAGGTATAATATATTTGGCTCAAAGAATAAGGTATATCACGTGGAATGAAAGGAGGTAGTATATGAGTGTATCGTGGGATGAACGGAATAAAGCGACTGAAGTCAAAGAATAAATTATCTGGTGATAAGTGACTGAATAAGTGTTGTTTGAAACGAAAAGGTGAATGTGTGTTGGAATTCATAAGAGAAATGAGATTTCTACCATAGAGGGAAACGGCTTTTAACCGCTACAGGGTGTTAGCTAAAAATAAAGGAATTAAGTTTTTGGGGTTGTTTTCCCAAAAAACTCTAGATAGAAAGACGGACTACATTAGGTGTCCTAAAAGGGTATGTATGGAATTCCAAAGAAATTGTATTTTGATGTCAAAGAGACACTATGTCACTAGGTGAACGATTTATCATCGAAGGTAGGTAATAAATTATGAAAGATATGAATGATGCCCTAAGGAGAAGGAGGAATAATTAGAAGTATGCTCGCCAAGGATTCACATCCTCTTGCCTACGTATTCTCATTGTGCAATGAGAAAGTCAGAGCAATCGTAGTTTGGAACTACGAGAATAGAGAAATAGGGAGATATTTGTCTAAGCAACAGGGACTCACAAGACAAACACATCTTTAAGGAAGGATAGGAGTACTGGAGTGCAAGGAATCACTTGTTGAGGAATCAACAATTTGAGATCCAATCAGCATAGTATCTTGGATCCAAGAGAAGGATCGACTCTTAATCGAAGAGCAAAGTAGGCATTTACTAATACATGGACCAACAGACTGCCACTATAAGGTAAAGCCAAAAAGAAAGATTGGATTAAGTGTCGGGACGTCCTAATAGGATGGACAAGGAGTCCAAGGAGGAGTACGATTGATCTCAAAAAAGTGGTATAGATTTAATGAATGAAGAATGAATGATTGATTGATAAATAGGATAGATCATATATAGCTCGCGAAGAAACCAGGTTCTCCTGCCTACGTATCCTTATAGTGCAATAAGGAAATCAGAGCTTTCATAGTTCAGCCCACTAGGGTAGAAAACAAAATGATGGAGTCAAAAGAGAGATTGAATGATTGAAATTGAGATGATTAGAATGGATAGACTTGATAGTTACTGGATGAGAATCACACTAAAGTCTATGGGTAAAGATGGACACGATAAGCAACGAGCCAAACGTATCGCACCCAAAGATATCCAGAATGGGTGTAGGAAAGCTCCAGTCTCATTCCTTCTTTACCACTTAAGGCTCATGGCATGTAATTCTCATCTTAACTTTCAAGTGGAGAGAGAAGAGTCGTTGTAGTTGTTTCTTGTAGTGATGATGAAGACCTTATCAAACGTTTGATTCGAATTGCACTAAAGTCTATGAATAGAGGTGAATATGATAAGCGTTAGGTCATACGTCCCATACCCAAAGATACTCAGAATGGGGGTAGGAATACTCCAATCTCACTCCTTCTCCATTACTTAAGGCTCGTATCGTACAACTTGATTCAAGATTGATAAGTTATTGATTGTTGTCCTTGCTTTTGTTGTTTTTTCTTTTGGTAATGAGAGACTTGTCAATCTTGTGATTAGAATTGTGCTAAAGTCTATGAAAAAAGGTGAATACGATGAGCGCTGTGTCATACGTCCCATACCCAAAGATACTCAGAATGAGGGTAGGAAGACTCCAGTCCCACTCATTCTCTATTACTTAAGGCATGTGTCACACGCTTCTAACTTTGATTAAACAAGTGTTGAAGATGCCACCTTTGATGTGCTTGAATAATCCACTGCTTGGTATGACTGAGGATGCCATGATTGAAGATCTTATCTTGAGGCCTTGAGCTCCACAGCTTGGAAGAAAAGTCTTATTAAGTGACCAAAAGTCTTTTGGTCACTCAATATAGACTGTGGGATTATACAAGTTCAAAGGATTTAATCAATCAAAATTTATTTTGATCAATTTAACCATGGGTTTTGTTTTGTTTTTAGGGAACTAGGTTTAGATCTAATCAGAGTTAGTAATTGTTAGAAACTACCCTAAGGGATCATGCATTAGAAATTGATTGAAAATTCTAAGTTAGAAGTCCTAAGGGAGCATGTGCAAATTGGTCAAAATATTGATTAACATTCTATATTAAGTCCTAAAATTGGGGGGAAATGATTAACTTCTATGTCACATTCTAATCCTAAAGGGATCATGCAATTCTAACATAAAATACCAAAAATAAGCCCATATGGGCAAAATGGTCATTTGCAAAAATGTGTCAAATTTTATTTATGGCATAAAGTTGATTTTAATCTAATGTTGAAAATGACATTATTCTAGAATTAATCAAGCCTAATTGCTCTTAACTAGAAAAATCTATATAAAAACGTAATTAAATTTCTATTTAAAAGTCCTAATTAATTCCAATGAGGAATCTAAAAATGTGAATTAATCCTAATTGAAATTCTAATTAAAACGCTAAAATCTAGATTAATCCTAATTGTCTAAATCAATCTAATTAAGATAATATTATCCTAATTAATCAAATTGTAAAGAAAACATTTAAGAAGAATAAAATAAATGAATAAATTGAAAAATGGGGTGCAATGGTTAAATGGGGTGAGAATTGAAATTCAGGTCATTGGGCTGCCAATTGAGCCCACTACTGAGTTTTTGGTCAGCCAAAGAAAACCAAAACAGCGGGATACACGTAGTAAATTGAAAATGGGCCATCTGAGCCCAAACAACTCTAACAACCGTTCCAAACAGGGGGGTGCGAATTGAACATGCATGGTGAATCAGTAAAACAACCAATGGGCCTGAGAAAGCCCAAGATTCACTTTCCTTTTGTAAACGCTGGGGGTGTATGTGTAATATTAGTGTATGGCAAGTAATTCAATGGGATGAAAAGGTTAAGCCCAACACTCCTCCATGTTGACTTATCCCAATGGATTTGAATTGGTTTGACCGCGCGCTCATTCTCCCTCCATCAGTCTCACTATGCATCCACCATGGACCACCGCAGCGACGGATGTCACCGGTGAAGGTGGTAGCTAAAACCTAAATTCTAATCACCATTTCAGGCACAAAGATGTGCTGATGATAAAAATAGGGCCGGTTCTGGTAATTGATCAATGCACTAGCCGAATTGAAGGGAGTTTGGGAAGAACCCTAGGTTTCTAATCTCAAATTAAATGGACCCTGGGATCAGGTAACCTTATACACCATAGGGCTTCTACTCCCCATTCCAAATACTACCAACTAGTGAACTCAAAGCAAGCAAATACGAGTGAAACAAAAGTTACATACCGGAGAAGACGATCATAATAGTTCGCCGGTGAGTTCTTGATCTTTTTTTGCACGTTTCTTCTTCCTCTTCCTATTCAACTGAACTTGATAATATGAGCAATGAAATGGAACTGCAATGGTTAAGCTCAAGCGAGATTGAAGCTTCAATGGCTTTTTGAGAGAGAGTGAGAGCTTTGGTGAAGGTGAGGGAGTAGGTTATAGAGTGACTGAATTTCGAGCAAAATGTTCAAGCCTCAAATGATGATGATGGATCTGTTTAAATAGAGATGAGTTTTGGGAATTGGCTAGGCTTGGAGTGAGGTTTGGATTCAGTTAGACTTAGGATTGGAGTTAGTTACCCTTGGATCACTGAGTTAGGATTGAACTCAGTTAGTTAAACCTCACTCAGTTAGTTAGGGTTGATTAATGAACTTAGTTAGTTGGTTATTTTAGCTAGGGTTAGGTTATTGATGACTGGCTGTTATAGGTTACACTTAAGAGAAGTTGAACTCCAAGGGCTTGAGTGATGACCTTCTGAATAAGTCTTTCTCTAATGCAAGCTTGTGAATTGAAACTTTGTGACTTAGTTTGGGAATGTTATGTGGTGTTAGTTGAATTGCCATTACACGGAATTAGGTTGGTCACCTGTTGAAACTGAAATCAGGTTGAAACCCTTTATTGTTATTGAACTCAAGGTTGTCATTTGTGATCACCAAGCATGCTTGTATTGTATGTTATTTCTTTTCTTATTTGATTACTAACCAAAAGCATAAAAATATGTCACTAACTCTTTTTGTTTTGAAGCTCAAGTGATCATGTGCTCCACAATGCTCCTAGGAGGCTCCTAAGCCCAATGCAATGGCTAGATGAAGATGGGAAAAAGCATGGAAATGGTCCACAAAGTTCCTAATCCTCATATATGTCTCCCAAGTATCTCAATTTTCCAATTTGATCAAGATAACCCAAAGGGCTTGAAGATTGTTTCCCAAGGAAACCCTAATTTCATTGTGCTTTGATGGTGCCTTCCCCATGAAGCAATCTCAACTTCTGATCAAATTTAATCAAGGGGAGTTATTTAATTGATTATTTTATGCAGATTTGAGCCTATTTGAGGCCCCTAAATCATTTAATCGTCAAGGTTGGAAGTTTGACTTTGAAAAGTTGACCAGTCAAGTCATCTGACTAAGCTGAGGTTCAATGAACTATAATCTTTGATGTGTTTGTCAAATGAAGATGACCCCAATATAAAAAATGTTCCTAATACCCATATGAACAACATTCATGTTCATCAAAAATCCATTTGAAACTTGGAAGGTCATCATTTATTTCAAAACATTATAGGTCATTTTGACTGAAACCCTAATTTTGGGTCAATTTGCCAAGGGAATAACTTCCTTAATTTTTATGATTTTGGGGTGATACCAAAGGAATTGGAAATCTTGAGATGTCTACTTCAAATGTTATGTTGTAAAAAACTTCATAATCCTAAAGGAAATACATGTGACATTGCAAAACAGTTTAGGTCATCTTGGACCTAATTCATTGAATTTGAAAAAGTACCCAACTTCAAATGCCCATAACTTTGTCATAGAAAATCCAAATGATGCAAACTTTGAGTCCAAATTGACTATCTTGAAAAGATCTACAACTTTGGTGTTGGAGATGCTTCATTAGGAGCTTGTATCATAAGGACAAAGGGGTTTAACCAAGCTTACTTTTGGGTTAATTTTTCAAAGTGACTTGAATATGTTTTACACTTGAACATTCCAAGCAAGTTTTGATCCGTTTACACATGTCAAATGATTTTTTGCCCAACATAAATTTTGTTCCTTATTTCAAAAGATTTCCAACCATTACTCACAATAGTCTTTTGGATTTACCATTTGGGAGATTCGAAATTATTTTCACTTATGTGCATTTTTGATATTTTATGCTAAAACTTGAAATGCAAGCATTCTTCCATCCAATGTACACGACCACATGCCTTCTATGTGAACTCAACAAGCTTTTTCAGCCATCCATGTGCCTCTCACACGTCCACAAAGGCCCATGCATTCAAAATTTCAAATCCCATGCACGTGAGCAAAGTTTGAACTCAGCTGCATCCAACTATAAATAAGGGCCTCATGAGCTTCATTTCACAACCTTTTGGAGATCCCATATGCTGCAGAACTGAAACCATAACCCTCACTAAAGGAATCACTCACTTTCTTCAATATTTTCGAGCTTGAAATTCAGCAACATTAGTTGAATTTCAAAGCTAGATTCCTTAGTCAATCATCTTCCCTACATTCAGAGATCAAAAAGGAGCAAGAAGTTTGAAGAATTCGTGGCCAGAAGCTCACCAATTTGAAGGTATAAACTTAAACTTTTTGGATATGAAACTCCTAATTCAATGTAGCTTTCTTGTGTTTTGGTGGTTCTCTGAAGTCCTCATACTTGAGGCAAGCTTTTGGTGCATTAAATTTGCCATTTCATGAACAATCTATGTGGACACCATGATTTTCTCCTTCATCTTTCTCTCAATATAGGAAGATTGAAAGAAGTCCAATGGTACAGTGATGATCTACATCACATGAGCTTCATTTCCATGTCCTTGCTTTTCTTTTCGTTGAGATTTATTTTTCTGCAAATTTGGCCGGAATTTGTTGGTTGGCTGGAGAAGACGGTGGTTTCCACCACCACCACCACCATGTGTGTTAACCAGGACCTTTGGATCTCTCTCTCACGATCTAATCTCACGAGTCCGTTTTAATTACTTGTTTTAATGCATTATGTGACGCTGTTGACTTAAGTGTATCGTGTGTCCTCAGATCCTGACCATGCACCACTGCCACGTCAATTAATGAATTGGATCTAGTGACTCAACATTTTTCGTTTATTTCATTTTTCTCTTTAGTTTCTTTTAATTCATTTCATTTTCAAAAATTCATTAAAAATTCATATGAAGTCAGAAAAATATGAGACCAACTTTGAAATTTTTCTTGAAAAGTCTAGTTTCAGATTACGATTTTTAATTATTTTTGTGACTTCATTTGATATTTTTCTTGAATTATTTGGTTTTTATTGATTTTAATTCATTTTAAAATACTTTCTGAACTTTAAAAAATACAAAAATATTTTCATAGCATCTATGGATCATGATAAGTCAATGAAAAATAGTCTCAACAATTTCTTGTTTGTTTTGAGATTATTTGAGATTTTAATTCATATTATGTTATTTTTGGTTATTTTTAATTGATTTTAATTACTTTCTAATTTTAAAAATTTGTGAGAAAATTAGTCAAAGTTTGTTTGACTATGTTGAACCTATGAAAATTTAATTGGACTTTTTGAAGTTGCTTTGAATTGAATTTGCGGATCAACTTTGTTTGTTTATTTTTTATTTGTATTTTCTTTTAATTCAAAAAATACCAAAAAAATATTATGGACTTCTTGACTTGTTATATTCATCTCTCTTTTGGTTGGTGTTGATCATGGTTGAATTGATTCAACTTTGATCAAATTCATTGGATCTTGTGGTTTGAAAATCCTTAAGGATCATCACCTAGAAAGATGAATGAATTTGATCAAGGATGAGTTATCCCTTGATCAATTGGAATTGGTTGTTGACTTCTTACCCCTCCCTTTCATCTTCATCCCTTTATTTCCCTCAATGGCCAATGAGTTAAAGTCTTGAGGTTGGTCTTGACAAATAGAAGTTTAATCTTCTTTGATCCAAACCAAACTTAACTTGATCCATGATCAAGTGAGTTATTTTGTGTCAAAGATGGGTTACTTCTTGGTCAAGAAAATAACCAAAAGTCAATACAAGGCCCTTCCCCTTTTGTTTGGCATGGCAAGTTTATGGAGCTTGGCTTACTAGTCATGACCTCTAACTTGTGTTCTTTGCCTATATTCTTACTGTCCGGCCTCAGATAGGTGTGACTACTTTATTAGTCCACTTACGATTGCTTAACATAGCGCTACATTGTCTTATGACAAGCTAACATAACTCTACTAACTACTAACTTTAATTTGAGCTTTTTAAATTCTTGTCATTTACTTTTAATGTCATTTATTTCTTGCTCATTATTTATCTTAATTGTCATTTTTCTTTTGCTCATTTAAGCCCATTATTGTATATAAATATATTGTTGTTTTGTGTTGTTTGTGTTTGTTTTGATGTGAACCAAAATGCAAAAGGAGAAAGGACTTAGAATTAGGATTTAACCATGCTTAAAGGAGTTCAAGAGCAACTAGGCCTCATGCCTTTAGAATGCAAAATGTCTTGAAGAGCATCTAGGCCTCATGCCTTTAGAATGCTAAAATTGAAGTTGACCTCAAAGGACTCCTCCTCAAACTTATTCTTTGTCCATTCCCTTTATTATGTTGTTAGATTTTTGATGTGTGCTTTTGTGTGATAGGGATCCCATCTTAAGATTGTGAAAAGAGGACCATTGTCATGAGTAGCCAAGATTAAGAGCCAAGCCAAATGGAGATCCTAGGAGCTTGAATTCAAATTATTGATTGCTTGTTTTTGTGTGCTAAATCCAAAGGAAATGAGCATCTTGAGTCATCTCTATGACTCCAAGAAAGGGAACTCCAAGGGTTGTCTTTCCCCTCTTATTTTTGTATGCTTTAGGAATAGCCCTTCTATCTTCTCCCCACTCTAACCAAGCCAAAAATCATTTTCAAAACTTTGACTTTATTTCAAATTAGAAATCTTGGCCTTAGGCCTTTGACTTTTCAAAACCATTTTCATAAATACTCATTGTAAATAAACTTCAATCCAACTTTGACCCCATTTTGTAAGTAAATTTAACTTGTAAATATAACCCATTTCAAGTTGTTTTTGTGGTTCCAATGGCCACTTGTTAAAACCTTTTCAAAAACATTAGTCATATGTTTGAGTTATCATAGCGGTTGATGTAAATCTCACCTCATCCTTAGTGTTGGATTATAAGCCTTCCATGCTTATTATAGGGTTAACCCCTCACTAGCATGTTCAAGCCTTCCTCACATGGTGGATTGTTGGTTTAGGCTGAGTTCTCTCCCTTTGATAACAAAAGACCTTAAGGCTTTTGATCAAAATCAATTCACCAATATTTGAAATTTTTACCATGAACTACGAGGTTTTGATCCTCCTTTGTGATGGTACGTAGGCAAGGGTTCATCCATTCAAACAACAAAATTTGTAAATATAATCTATTCTCTTCTCATCCCTCCAATCTTTTTGCACAAATCTTTTCATAAATACCAACCTAAGGATATTTTGGGTGCGTAAAACCTTCCCATTTCATAACTTACCCCCTTACCTAGATCTCTGACATTTTTATTAGTTTTTGATTTGAAAAACTTCTTACTTGGCTTTTGTTCTCTTTTTAGCCTTTCCTTAGATACCTAGCCCATCTTGGCCTTTTTTAGGATGTATTGCGAAGGTCGTTCAAGTGTAAGACTTGATGCGATTGTTATTCGATACTACGCTCATAAGAGTCCCTCTCGAGAATATTTTTGAAGAACGAGTAGTCGCTTTATCCGATAATATCCGAAAGATGAGATGATGACTATGGGAACCTTTTAGAACATGATTGTCAGGTTTAACCATAGTACACTCCCACTGGGTGGTTCTTAACCGAGACTCCATGCTCGTGACTCACAACGAACCCATGATTCGCGGTCGATCCGTTCTCGTATATCCTCAAAATCAATGGAACTTGGGTGTTAATAAGGTGTAAAACATAATCCACCAAAATGGATGATTGATATTGACGATAACTTAAGCCATCCCGTGACCTTTGTATGGTGTGACTTGTTTGATCCTTGAGTGTGTTTGTTGCATCCATGCATTCATGCATTCATCTGCATTCGTGTCATCGACAATAAGATTTTTGCAAGGAACTTAAAAGGTCTATTTTTAAATTTTTAGACATGGATAAGCAAAGAAGGAATACGAAGAAGTACAGTTTCAGACAACCCGACTTGAGAGAGTTAAGGCGTATGACATCTAATGTATTAGAGCCCTTGGAGTTCAAAGTTTTCCATGGGAAGCTTCTAGCTATTCTCTCTACCAAGGTGGATGAGGTTCTGATGAGTGTGTTGGTGCAGTTCTATGATCCTCTGTATCAGTGCTTCCCTTTTCTGGATTTTCAGCTTTTGCCTACACTGGAGGAGTACGCTTATCATATGGGTATACCTATTCTTGACCGATTTCCGTTCAGTGGTTTGGAGAAGATTCCGTCTTCCCAAGAGATTGCTGATATACTTCACGTGGAGGTATCCGACATTGTCACCAATATGACTACCAAGGGTGGAATTCAAGGTCTCCCGTCTGATTTTCTGATTGCCAAAGCTACCTTGTTTAAGAAGGCCATGAGTAAGGAAGCTTTTGAAGCCATATTTGTACTCCTCGTTTATGGGCTAGTGTTATTTCCCAACATCGACAACTTCGTGGATATGAATGCTGTTAGGATTTTCTCTTCTCTTAATCTCGTTCCGACTCTGTTGGGTGAAACTTATTTCTCTTTGCATATGAGGAATGCAAAGGGTGGTGGTTCCATCGTATGTTGTCTGCCTCTGTTGTACAAGTGGTTTATTTCGCACTTGCCTTCAAGGAGAACAAGGGATGTCTACGGTGTTCCACGAGACTCATGTCTCTCACTAATGATGATATCTCTTGGTATAATAGTGTTTATGATGGAATTAAGATTATTGATTCTTGTGGTGAGTTCTCCAATGTACCTCTTCTTGGTACATGTGGTGGAATTAACTACAACCCTGCTTTGGCTCGCCGTCAGCTTGGGTTCCCCTTAAAGGATAAACCTAACAATATTTCGTTGGAAGGCTTATTCTTTCAAGAGGGTAAAGATCCCCAAAACCTGAAGGATAGGATGGTCCACGCCTGGCGCAAGGGTCATAGGAAAGGGAGGAATGAGCTTGGTCCGAAGAACTGTGTTGCTTTGGAGCCTAACACCTCTTGGGTGAGGAAGAGAGCCCTCGAGTACCGCATGTCATATGAGTATCTGAGACCTACCCCTATGGTTATGGTTGGACCTTCAACCCTCCCTAATCAAGGAGTAGAGGAGTTGAGAGACGAAGATTGTTCGCGTGCTTGGGTTCGTGAGTGTGAGGAGCTTCTTCAGCAGGTCAAGGATAAGGATGCAATGATCGAGTTTCTAGAGCATCAGGTTATTGATGAACCTGATGATGTGGTTGCTTATCTCCTACCTCACTCATATAGGTTTTGGAAGAAGAGATATGATCAGCTCGCCAAGGAGAAGACCGACATGGAAGCAGCTTATGAGAGAGAGGTGAAGAGGCTTCGCGCGACGTATTTTCCGATCTCGAAGGCTTTAGACGACTGCTTCTCCATAGGATGTTTATTCTCCTTTTCTCTTGTATTATATTTGGTTACCGAGACTGTACTACTTCTTTGGTGTAAAAAGTTTCCAAATATTATATTGCTATGAGTATTCCACATATGTCTCAAAAAGTTCAATATTTTCAAAACATTGGCAAATAGATCTTTATAAAGTTCATCCGATAAAAAACAAATCATATGCACGAGCATTGCATGCATCATATGCATAAGCAGGTTTTGGTTCCGAGCTCTTGATACAATGGTCTAACTCTTTGCTCTTCATTTATTTTGAAGACAAGCTGACGCACCGGTACAACACTCGATCCAATCATTCAAAGATCATGGAACACCTCGAGCAAGAGAACCGAGACTTGAAAGAGGAGATTGCCCGACTGATTGCCATGATGGAGACAATTCTTGCTGCTCAGAGCCAAGCTACTCCAACTCCTGCAACTCCTCCTACGAGGACTGTCATTTCTAAAGTGGTTACCTCTACAGTGCCTGCTGCCACCGCCCACTTCGCTCCGAATTTTCCTGTTGGATTCCCTTGGGGAATGCCACCCAATTTTGTACTAGAGGGTTTCGCTCCCACTTTTGCTTTTATGCCGGCATCTAGCCCGATCATGTCTGTGCCACCTCCCATTGTGCACACTTTGCCGCGTGTAGAAGACACCATCTATCACTCCGAGCTATCTGAAGGCCCGGACGTTTATGAGAAGATGGATGAGATGAAGGACCAATTCCTTGAGCTGCACAAGGAACTGAAAACACTGAGAGGAAAAGATCTGTTTGGGAAGAGTGTTGTTGAACTGTGCTTAATGCCCAATGTGAAAATCCCAGTCAAATTCAAAGTGCCTGACTTTGAGAAGTATAAGGGAAACTCGTATCCACTCAGTCAACTTGTGATGTATGCCCGCAAGATATCGACCAGACAGGTAATGATCAACTACTGATTCACTATTTCCAGGATAGGCTGACAGGTGTTGCGCTCCATTGGTATATGGGGCTAGATAGTGCAAGCATCCGCACTTTCAATGATCTAGGAGAGGCTTTTGTGAAATAGTACACGTACAACATAGATGTGGCTCTGGACAGAGATCAACTGAGGGCAATGACCCAAAAGGATAAGGAAGCCTTCAAGGAATATGCCCATAGGTGGAGGGAATTGGCAGCTCAGATAGTGCCGCCATTGGAGGAGAAGGAGATGACAAATATCTTTCTGAAGACTTTGAGCTCTTTCTATTATGAGTGCATGATCGCTAGTGTTCCCTCAGACTTTACCGAAATGGTAAATATGGGGATGAGGCTAGAAGAGGGAGTCCGTGAAGGACGTATGTCCCGTGATGATTCTTCGGCAAAGAAGTATGGAGGATTTGCCAGGAAGAAGGAAGGGGAGACTCATGTTGCTTCTTCCCATAGTAAAAGAAGACCCTCTGTGAGAAGGAAGGATGTTCGACCAACCGTCAACCAACACTACGTGGCTCATATCGCACCTGCTTTTAGAGAAGCTCAACAACCACAACAACAATCTCATCAACAACAACAGGCCTACCAGCCTCGCAATTACAACAACAACACCAGCAATTATGAGAGGAAGAGGGTGACTTTTGACCTGATTCCTATGACCTACGCTGAACTGTATCCTTCCTTGATTGATAGGAAGTTGATAACTCCACGTGATCCTCCTGCTGTGCCAGCCAATCCTCAATGGTGGTACAAGCCTGAACTTCATTGTGTGTATCACTCCGGCACGCCCGGACATGATGTGGAGAACTGTTTTCTGTTGAAGACCAAGGTGCAAGACCTTGTGAGGAGTGGGATACTATTCTTTGAGGATGTAGGCCCGAATTTTAAGAAGAACCCATTGCCCGGGCATGGGAAGGCATCTGTCAACATGGTCCAGGGTTGTCTTGGCAAGTATAAGGTCCTTTATGTGAATGATATAAGGCCGTCCCTGGTGGAAATGCATAGGTTGTTGTGTGAGCACAATCACTATGAGCACGATCATGATAGGTGTTATGTGTGCACTGTCAATGAAAGAGGATGCCGCAAGATAAGAAGGGACATCCAAGAGATGCTAGACCAAGGGATGATTGAGATACTTCAAAATCGTAATGAAGATGAAGTTGATGCTATTACCACCGTGTTCAATATTCCTGATCCTGTTATCATTAAGTATGATGGCAGCAAAAGGAAGGTGGTGCCAACTCTTGTGATAAAGCCAGCGGGCCCTGTCCCATATGAGTCAGATAAAGCGGTCCCGTATCGTTACAATGTTGTTTTGCTGGAAGATGGGAAGGAGGTGTCGTTGCCCTCAACCTCTGTTGTAAGTATATCTGATGTTAGTGGAGTGACCCCTAGTGGTCGTGTTTTCTCGGCTCAGCCGAAATCCCATGAAAACATCGTGAAGAGGGATGTTGTTAGTTCTGTCGGTCCCGTGGGGACTTCTTCTTCAAATCATTCCATTCCTGTTGTGAAGGGTGTTGACCCTGTTGTTGTCAAAGCTGATAAAGCTCCTATCCTAGTTGGCCAGTCTGGCATATTGAGAGAGGATGGTGATGAGATGCTGAGGCTCATCAAAAGGAGCGAGTACAACGTTGTGGAGCATTTTCTTTAAATTCCATCAAAGATATCTGTCCTATCTTTGTTGATGAATTCATAGCCACACCGCGAAGCGTTGCAAAGGGTGTTGGACGTGGCATATGTGGATCACGATGTCACAATTGAACAGTTTGATAACATTGTTGCAAATATGACTGCCTGCAACAATTTTAGCTTCTATGATGAGGATCTGACCGAGGAGGGAAAAGACCACAATTTAGCCTTACATATCTCTATGAACTGTAAAGATGATGCCTTGGCCAATGTGTTGGTAGACATAGGGTCATCACTTAATGTATTGCCAAAGTCCACTCTCACCAAACTTTCATATCAGGGGCCTCCCACGAGGCAGAGTGGAGTGGTAGTAAAAGCTTTCGATGGATCGTGCAAGACTGTGATCGGTGAACTAGACCTCCCGATCAAAATTGGACCTAGTTATTTTCATATCACTTTCCAAGTTATGGACATACACCCGTCGTACAGCTGTTTACTTGGTAGACCATGGATTCACGAGGAAGGCGCCATGACATCCACCCTGCACCAAAAGTTGAAGTTCGTTAAGAACAAGAAGTAGGTGGTGATAGGGGGAGAGAAGGCTCTCTTGGTCAACCATTTATCTTCCTTTTCCTACATTGATGCTGAGGATGAGGTTGGAACTCCATTCCAAGCCTTATCTATTGTTGAGCCTTCTAGGAAAGGACTTTCTTCATTTGTCTCCTACAATGATGCAAAGTTGGCCATCGAGCATGGCGCAACTAATGGTTTGGGGAAAATGATAAAGATGGAAGATAATAAATCCCAGGCTGGGATAGGGTATTCTTCCGGTGTTTCTAATGATCTTGGGTTGTTTCAGAGTGGAGGTTTCATCCACACCGAGGGAGATCAAGAAGCTGCTGCCATCATTGAAGAAGATGAAGAGGAAGACCTCGACAACTTTGTCATACCTGGCGGGATCTGCAATAATTGGGTCGTTGTTGATGTTCCAACAGTTATCCATAAGACAACGTAATATGTTCATTCCTGTTTAAAAACCCTTCTCCCATGCCAAAAGGAGAAGTGAATACATTGTTGGCATAATTGATTGATACAATGATATTCATTCAATAATCGCATGTTAAATGTTTGTTTTTCAAATTATTTTTCATTTTTGCTTTTCGCATGAAATTGGTGATTACCATAAAACCCTAAAAAAGAGAATAAAATCAATTTTTAATCTGCATAATGATTTTCCCTATTTGAATTATGAAATCTCTTTTATACTCAAAATCATTATGCAGGTTAACCAAACCCATTGAACATAATGATCCAACACCATCTCCCAACGTTGAGTTCCCTGTATTTGAGGCAGAAGAAGATGATGTTGAAGAGATTCCTGATTAGATTACCCGTCTGCTTGAGTACGAGGAGAAGATCATTCAGCCACATATTGAGAATCTGGAAACAATTAACTTGGGGTCTGAAGACTGTATTCGTGAAGTGAAGATTGGGGCACTCCTTGAAGAGTCTGTTAAGAAGGGGTTGATTGAGTTGCTATGAGAATATTTCGACGTCTTTGCCTGGTCGTATGAAGACATGCCTGGTCTAGATACTGATATTATGCAAAATTTCTTGTCGTTGAAGCCTGAGTGTGTGCTTGTGAAGCAAAAGCTCAGAAGAACTCATCCTTATATGGCAATGAAGATTAAAGAAGAAGTTTAGAAGCAAATTGATGTGGGGTTTCTGGTGACTTCTACCTATCCTCAATGGGTGGCTAATATTGTGCCTGTACCTAAAAAAGATGGAAAAGTTTGAATGTGCATGGATTACCGTGACTTGAATAAAGCTAGTCCAAAAGATGATTTTCCTCTACCACATATTGATATGTTGGTAGACAATACGGCTAAATTCAATGTATTTTGATCTATGGACGGATTTTCCGGTTATAATCAAATTAAAATGGCACCCGAGGATATGGAGAAGACAACATTCACCACTCCTTGGGGAACATTCTATTATCGAGTGATGCCCTTCGGTTTGAAGAACGCCGGAGTCACGTATCAATGTGCTATGACTACCTTGTTTCATGACATGATGCACAAGGAGATCGAGGTGTATGTCGACGATATGATTACAAAGTCGAAAATGGAAGTTGAACATGTAAAACACTTGTTAAAGCTTTTCCAGCGTTTGAGGAAGTACAAACTCCGCTTGAATCCGAACAAATGTACATTTGGAGTCCGTTCAGGCAAGTTATTGGGCTTTATTGTCAGCGAGAGAGGTATTGAAGTTGATCCTGCCCAGGTTAAAGCAATACAAGAGATGCCTGCGCCCAAAACTGAGAAGCAAGTCTGAGGTTTTCTTGGCCGCTTGAATTACATTTCGAGATTTATATCCCACATTAATGCCACATGTGCGCCTATATTCAAGCTCCTCCAGAAAGATCAGCGTCATGATTGGACCGAGAATTTCCAAAAGGCCTTTGACAACATCAAAGAGTATATGTCCGAGCCTCCGATTCTGTCTCCGCCTGTTGAAGGGAGACCATTGATTATGTACTTGATTGTGCTTGATGATTCCATGGGTTGTGTCCTTAGTCAGCAAGATGAATCAGGAAAGAAAGAGTATGAAATATACTACTTGAGTAAGAAGTTCACCGACTGTGAGTCTCGGTACTCAATGCTTGAGAAGACATGTTGTGCTTTGGCTTGGGCTGCCAAGCGTTTACGCCAGTATATGTTGAATCATACAACTTGCTTGATATCCAAAATGGATCCGATCAAGTATATCTTTGAGAAGCCTGCTTTAACTGGGAGAATTTCCCGTTACAAATGCGGTTATCTGAGTATGATATTGAGTATCGAGCTCAAAAAGCTATTAAAAGTAGTATCTTGGCTGGCCATTTGACGCATCATCCAATTGAATATTATCAGTTTGTGCAATATGAATTCCCTGATGAGAAGATTCTGTATTTGAAAATGAAAGATTATGATGAACCATTGCTTGAGGAAGGGCCAGAGCCTGGTTCTCGATGGGGTATGGTGTTCGACGGTGTTGTCAATCAGTATGGAAATAGTATTGGGTAGTGATTATTACTCCTCAAGGCACACATTTTCCTTTTACAGCAAGGCTAACTTTCAAATGCACGAATAATATGGCGGAGTATGAGGCTTGTATTATGGGTTTGGAAGAATGTGTTGATCTTAGGATCAAACATCTTGATGTTTATGGCGATTCGGCCCTTGTTGTTAATCAGATTAAGGGTGAATGGGAGACGAATCAGCCTGGTCTCATCCCATATAGAGATTATGCGAGGAGGATTTCGACTTTCTTTACTAAAGTTGACTTCCATCATATTCCTCGAGATGAGAATCAGATGGCGGATGCTCTTACTACGCTCGCTTCAATGATTGCTGTCAATTATTGGAATGAAGTCCCAAAGATTACCGTGATGCGCTTGGATAGACCAGCTCACGTATTTGTAGTTGAGGAGGTGAAAGATGATAACCCATGGTATTATGATATCAAGTGTTTTATTCAAAGTCTGACTTACCCGCCTGGGGCATCTGTTAAAGATAAGAAGACTTTGAGGAGATTATCTGGCAGTTTCTACCTTAATGGTGATGTGCTTTACAAGAGGCATTTTGACATGGTTCGGCTCAGATGCATGGATAGACATAAAGCAGACCTATTGATGACTGAAGTCCATGAGGGTTCATTTGGTACTCATTCTAATGGACATGCCATGGCGAGAAGAATGTTGAGAGCAGGCTACTATTGGCTGACAATGGAGTCTGACTGCTGGAAGTTTGTGAAGAAATGCCACAAGTGTCAGATTTATGAGGATAAGATTCATATTCCCCCGACACTTCTAAATGTTATTTCCTCACCATGGTCTTTCTCCATGTGGGGAATTGACATGATTGGCATGGTTGAGCCTAAGGCGTCAAACAGTCACCGTTTTATTCACGTAGCCATTGATTACTTCACCAAGTGGGTTGAAGCGGCATCATATGCAAATGTGACCAGGCAGGTGGTTGTGAGGTTTATCAAGAACCAACTCATATGCCGATACGATGTGCCGGACAAGATCATTACTGATAATGGATCTAACTTGAACAATAAGATGATGAAAGAGCTGTGTAGCAAGTTCAAGATTACACATCATAATTCTTCTCCCTATAGACCCAAAATGAATGAGGCTGTTGAAGCTGCTAACAAGAACATCAAGAAGATTATCCAGAAGATGGTTGTTACGTACAAAGATTTGCGTGAGATGCTTCCATTTGTTATGTATGGCTATCGTACATCTATCCGCACTTCAACAGGGGCAACCCCTTTCTCCCTTGTATATGGCATGGAGGTTGTGCTCCCCGTAGAGGTCGAGATCCCATCAATGAGAATCTTGATGGAAGCCAAGTTGACTGAGGCTGAATGGGTTCAGAGTCGTTATGACCAACTGAATTTGATTGAAGAGAAAAGATTAACTGCCATGTGCCATGGTCAGTTATATCAACAAAGGATGAATAAAGCCTTTGATAAGAAAGTTAAGCCTCGTGTTTTCCAAGAAGGTGATCTCGTACTCAATAAAGTCTTGTCTTTCGCGCCCGATTCCAGGGGCAAGTGGACTCCAAACTATAAAGGTCCATACGTTGTTAAGAGAGCCTTTTGAGGCGATGCTTTGTTGCTCACAACTATGGATGGGGAGGATTTCACTCGTCCTGTGAATTTGGATGTAGTCAAGAAATACTTCGCCTAAAAATAAAAAAACAGAATAGCTCGCTAAGTTGAAAACCCGAAAGGGCGGCTTAGGCAAAAATGAGTGTCTCGATGGATTAAAAGCCCGAAAGGGCGATCCATGAAAAAGTTAGAGACATTAAAAAATGAAGTAACTGCATCCTGACAAGACTTTGTCCTACAACTGTCGTCTGTCAAAGATTCTCCCTCAGTCATCATCAACCGAAGTTTCGAATACAGTGGATTCAGAGTTGGTGGAGAAACGGTCGTTATGTTCAATGTAGCTCTTTTTCCATGTATATCACCAATTTCAAATTTGTAAAGATTCATGGAGTCTCGCCATTTGCGGACTACCATTCTCTTAAATAAATTTGAGCCTCTATCCAATTCTTGGCACCCTTATTTCTTCCTGTTTAACAAATATTTGCATGTTTTAATTGATGAGTATCATTGTTTTAAACAAATAAAGTTTTCATGAATAAACTGTTTTAAACAAAGTGAACATTCACAATGACTGAAAGGATAAGTGGGATGTCCTCAGTGCTTTCCCAAGGATAGTATGATCACCAAAGGGTAAGACATTTGTTCATATTCTGGCATTGTTATATCCTCTTCATCAGTATTCAAGTTGTCTCCTCAGCAAGAAGTTGCCTAGTGCAATTGTTGAAGGGCTTGTTTCTCTTTTCATTTATTTTGAAAAGGGGTATCCCTGGTATGTCACTTGTTGATGAAGGATTCATTTCCAATTTCTCCAGCAAGAGTAGTTTCCTCAAGAGCATTTGCAGCTTGTCCCCAGTGGGGTTTCCAGATCAGAGTTTGATGTTGGTATCTCCTCCGAGTATGAAGATTTCTTCTAACATTAAGAGCTGGTGGGGAAAATGTTTATTTCCTTCCCTAATGAAGCAAAATGCTATTATTTCCCTTTTACAGAGTTTCCTCTCCGGTAGGTAGAAGGGAGTATTTTGATTGATGTACATCTGATTGATGGTTGTTTCCCATGGAGTTTCACATCATTCCTTAATAGGCTTCCCCGGTAGAGTTTCTTCTCTGGCGGATCTTATTGTTATTAAACCACCTGTCCCCGAGAGAGTTGATGGAAACATCCTGACAGATTTTCGGCATCTTCCTTATGTCAGGATTGTTTGCTCCTGGAAGACTTCTCCTGTGCAGAGTGTTATCTTCTGCAGTTGGAAGCTTTGACTTTGCCTATCGCCACCTATGGTTAATGTCTTCCCTTGTTTACTCTTATTCCAGAGATAATCCCCATCAGAGTTGAGTTCTCTAATTGATTACCTTTTTTCGCTGCTCCTGAATACATCTTCTTTGTATCCTCAGCGAGTGTAGCTTTGGAATAGGGTTTGATATCCCCGATGATTTATTTTCATCCTTCTCGGGTTATTCCCAAGCTGAGTTCTCCAGTGGGCTTCGCCCTTCTTGTCGAGACGTTTGCCGAGTGTCTGTTCGTGATTCTTGGAATTGTTTGTGTTAGATATGTTTGTTTGTCAGCATTAATTATACATAAATCATGCATATACATGCGTAATCATAGCATTCAGATATTCATGATGCATTCTTTGCCATATATATTTGCTTGTTATCTCTTTCTATTGGTGAAAAGTTCTTCCCCAAGCAGATGTTTGTGTCTGATCTCTCCATATAGAGTCAGCCCCATAGGCAGAAAGTGTCTATCTTTCCTTCTTTCTTTCCCACTGAGTTATGTCCTCGTGGATGATTATTGTTTCAGTTTCCTCCCCAATTTGTGTATCGGGATGGAATCACTCCCCTGAGTTATATCCTCATTGGGTTGAGTCTTGTTTGATTGTGTCTTTCTAGTTTGTTCCTAGATTGAATCATTTCTTGTTATCCCCTGCAGTTCCTTGTGGTTCAGTTGTTCAATTGCTCAATAACCAGTAATTGTTCATCCTTTCCCCGGCGGATCTTGTGGCCTTCTACCCAGTAACCGGTAGTTGTAAGTCATATTTCTGTGGTTTTCTACCCAGTAACCGGTAGATGTAATCCCCTATTTGTTGGTTATCTTTACCCAATAATCGGTATTGATATTCCTTCATTTTTTGAGTATACCACCCAGTAATCGGTGATATATCGCTTGGATAATTGCTATTGTCAGGCAATTTGTCTTTAGCGAGTCATCTTTCATTTACCTTTGTTTGGTAATGATTGTTTCTCCTTCTGATTGGTCATCATTTTATACCCAGTAACCGGTATCCCGATGTCCTTTCTTTTTGGTCGATTTATCCTTTATAAACCCAGTAACTGGTTGCGGATAATATTCCATGCGAGTATGTTATCTACGTTTTTATCCATATAACGGTAGTAGATAATATATCTCATGCGCTCTTCAGTCGAAGTCTTTTTCTTCCCCAGTCGAGTAAGGTTTGTATTTCCTTGTGGAATCAAATGTCCATCCTGTAAGTCGAGTTTGCTTTTTCAGCCCTCCTTTCGGATGATGAGTGTCTTGGATGTTCCCAATTCACGCCTGGTTGGTCACCTATTATATACCCAATAACCAATATCCCTGGTGTTCCTTCCTTCTGCTCCCTATTATGACTTTTTGTCCCCTGTGGAGTCAGATTTTCCTGAGTTGAGATGATTGATATCTTTCACCCTTATACCGTTCTTAGATATTCTTTCTCCCTGAGCGTGTTATCCTCACCCAGTAACCGGTGTTTTGATAACATTTCTCTCTTTGAGTTTATCACCCAGTAACCGGTAATATCTCGTTGTTTCTTCCTCAGCTGAGTCCGTTGTGGACATCCTCGTCTAAGTCCGGATTTTTTATCCGATGTATCCTTTGTGGATAGTTGTGATGTATTGGCATATTCCCCAATACATGCATCTTTGCGTCAGCTCGTGTCTTTCCATCGATTTATTCTCGTGGAATCCCTTCGTGTCTCCCAACAAGTTTTCAAGTCATGACCTGCTCACGCATTTTTACCTTATTTCCCCCAGAGTATCTGTCTCCCTAGTGAGTGTGTTACTCCTATGGATCTTCAGTTCCTCCTGATTTCTTTCCCTTTGTGGCAATTATTCACCATGAAGATTTATTTTGCATGCATACATTTGCATCATGAGGTCTCTTAGGGACCAAAATTCGTCTCTTCGCTATTATTTAAGCTCATTCTATCTCGTCGAGACGAAGATTTTAACCTTCATTTCTCCGGCTAGAACGACCTTAAATAGGGGCATCTTTAAGACCCTAATTTTGACCCTAAGATCCCTCATGGCATCATGTTATTGCACAAATGCATTGCCTCAAGGATCATAGTATGTTTGGGCTCCTTAACCCTAGGGTTGGGACTTGTCTGAGTGATTTGAGATCACCAAGCATGCTTGTATTGTATGTTATTGCTTTTCTTATTTGATTACTAACCAAAAGCACAAAAATATGTCACTAACTCTTTTTGTTTTGAAGCTCAAGTGATCATGTGCTCCACAATCCTCCTAGGAGGCTCCTAAGCCCAATGCAATGGCTAGATGAAGATGGGAAAAAGCATGGAGATGGTCCGCAAAGTTCCTAATCCTCATATATGTCTTCAAAGTATCTCAATTTGCCAATTTGATCAAGATAACCCAAAGGGCTTGAAGATTATTTCCCAAGGAAACCCTAATTTCACTGTGCTTTGAATGTGCCTTGCCCATGAAGTAATCTCAACTTCTGATCAAATTTAATTAAGGGATGTTCTTGAATTTATCATTTTATTCATATTTGAGCCTATTTGAGGCCCCTCAATCATTTATTCATCAAGATTGGAAGTTTGACTTTTAAAAGTTGACTAGTCAAGTCATCTGACTAAGATGAGGTTCAATGAACTATAATTTTTGATGTGTTTGTCAAATGAAGAGGACCCCAAAAGAAAATATGTTCCTAAGAATCATATGAACAACTTTCATGTTCCTCAAAAATACATTTGAAGCTTGGAAGGTCAACATTCATTTCAAAACATTATAGGTCATTTTGACTAAAGCCCTAATCTTGGGTCAATTTGACAAGGGCATAACTTCCTTAATATTTATGATTTTGGGGTGAGACGAAAGGCATTGGAAATCTTGAGATGTCTACTTCAAATGTTATGTTAGACAAAACTTCATAATTCTAAAGGAAATACATGTTACATTGCAAAACATTTTAGGTCATTTTGGACCTAATTCATTGAATTTAAAAAAGTACCCAACTTCAAATGCCCATAAATTTGTCATAGAAAATCCAAATTATGCAATATTTTAGTCGAAATTGACTATCTTGAAGAGATATACAACTTTGATGTTGTAGATTTTTTTATTGGGAGCTTGTATCATGAGGACAGAGGGGTTTAACCAAGTTTACTTTTGGGTTAATTTTTCAAAGTGATTTGAATATGTTTTACACTTGAACTTTCCAAGCCAGTTTTGATAAGTTTACACATGTCAAATGATTTTTTCCCAACATGACTTTTGTTCCTTATTTCAAAAGATTTCCAACCAATACTCACAATAGTCTTTTGGATTTACCATTTGGGAGATTCAAATTTCTTTTCATTTATGTGCATTTTTTATATTTTATGCTAAAACTTGAAATGCAAGCATTCTTCCATCCAATGTACATGACCACATGCCTTCTATGTGAACTCAAAAAGCTTTTTCAGCCATCCATGGGCCTCCCACACGTCCACAAAGGCCCATGTGTAACACCCCAAAATTTGCCCTCCTCATTCATGCATTCATTTAGCATTTCATATTACATTGCATCATGTCAATCAGAATTAGCTCCAAGAAGCTTGAGCATCATCCAGGACACTTTGTGGGTTTTATTCAAATGATCAGTCAACACAAGGAAAAGACTTGAGGTACCACCAACAGGACCAAATGGGGCCTATTCACCGTACAAATCGCCAAGATGGAAGAAGCAAGAATCTGCTGCTGAGCTGTCACGCTCGCTAGGCGAGCAGATGCTTCGCCTAGCGAAGAGCACTGTCATGCTCGCTAGGCGAGCAGATCCTTCGCTAGGCGAAGGGCGCGTATTGCAGAACATAACAGAAAAGTTTTGGGCTTGAGCTGTCCTCATTCAAAGCCCACAAGCTGCGAAATTTGGCCTATAAATACTATAGTGGCCAATGAAATAAAACCAGAGACCTGAACACTGGCTGAACAGAAAAGACCAGAGACTGGAGAAAGAGACCTAGGAATTACTCTGCAGCAACCTTCAGGCAGCTCTGAGAAGTGCACTCCGCCTCACACAAACCCTAGTATCACTTTGCAGATCCAGACGTACCATTCAATCTTAATCAGTCTCTCTCATCAGGTATGCCTTTGTTCCTATTACTTTACGCCTTGAATTTGAATACTATGAATGTATGAGGTAATACCAGCTTTTGCCCACGGGTTCGAATAGGCATGAATGTGTAACAATACCTTGAATGTTTTAATTGTTTTCGTTTATGAGATGGATACCATAGGGTTTCGGATCATAGAGATCGAACTGTTATCAAGGAGGAATCCAAAACCCGCAGGCCTTCGCTAGCCGCTTCGCTAGGCGAGCCTGTAGCGAAGCTTCGCTAAGCCTTCGCTAGGCGAAGCAGTCGCGAACGTGACAGTATTTGCTTTTTTTTTTGTTCTGTTTTGTCCTAACCTGTCTTGTGTTTCCATGGCATTGTTTTCTCTTGTTTTCATCCTGTTACTCCAACCTTTTGTCGAGTTTTTGTAAGGGCTCACATACTCTTGCAGGGATGCCATCTGGAGGTTTATCCCGATTACCCGTACTGACTGACTTTTTTGATGATCTAGCTGGAGGGGTTTCAGAGTTGCTTATCCCTTTAATTGCTGTAGCTTCGGATCTTCATCCGTGTGGTATTTTTCCCCTTTTTTCTTTTACTTTAAGATACATGTTTCGTGTGGTGTGGTTGTTTCCCCATAGGACACGAGGCTTCGAATAGTCTCCCGTCTGCATGCCAAATAAGGTAGCGCGGTTCCTTCGCCTAGGACTACCTTTTTGCCCCCGAGCATCCCAAACCCTAAAACCCAAAGCAACACGTCAACTCCTTCTACTACAGGCGAGTAAGTCTCCAAAGGTCGAGCATCCGGTAGATTGCGTAGTGACGTCGTTCGTCCAAAACCCAATCCATAACCCCGTAGTTAGACGAACTACGTTTTGCTCTGATTCTCAGGCCAGATGAGATACGTATGCAGTGGATGCAACATCCGCGCGAGTCATTTTCATTTAACCCTTTTTTTTAATAAACACATTAGGTAAACCCACACCCTTTAGACAAGAACCACAAAAGTGGATCCCGTAGAGTACTACGGATGCGTAGGGGTGCTAATACCTTCCCTTCGCATAACCAACTCCCAAACCCAAGATTTGGTTGCGAGACCCCATCTTGTCCTTTCCTTTTTCAGGTTTACTTCGAGCGTTTCCTTTCCCTCCTTTGGGATGAATAACGCACGGTGGCGACTCTTCTGTCATTTTCTTTCGCCGGTTGTTTTTTTCGCGCACGGTATTTTTCAGGTTGCGACACCATGCATTCAAAATTTCAAATCCCATGCACATGAGCAAAGTGTGAACTCAGCTGCATTCAACTATAAATAAGGGCCTCATAAGCTTCATTTCACAACCTTTTGGAGATCCCATATGCTGCAGAACTGAAACCATAACCCTCACTAAAGGAATCACTCACTTTCTTCAATATTTTCGAGCTTGAAATTCAACAACATTAGTTGAATTTCCAAGCTAGATTCCTTAGCCAATCATCTTTCCTACATTCAGAGATCAAAGACGAACAAGAAGTTTGAAGAATTTGTGGCCAGAAGCTCACCAATTTGAAGGTATAAACTCAAACTTTTTGGATCTTAAACTCCTAATTCAATGTAGCTTTCTTGTGTTTTGGTGGTTCTCTGAAGTCCTCATACTTGAGGCAAGCTTTTAGTGCATTCAATTTGCCATTTCATGAACAATCTGTGTGGACACCATGATTTTCTCCTTCATCTTTCTCTCAATATAGGAAGATTGAAAGAAATCCAATGGTACAGTGATGATCTACATCACATGAGCTTCATTTCCATGTCCTTGCTTTTCATTTTCGTTGAGATTTATTTTTCTGAAAATTTGGCCAGAATTTGTTGGTTGGCCGGAGAAGAAGGTGGTTTCCACCACCACCACCACGTATGTTAACCAGAACCTTTGGATCTCTCTCTCTCACGATCTAATCTCACGCGTCCTTTTTAATTACTGCCACGTCAATTAATGAATTGGATCTAGTGGCTCAATGTTTTTCGTTTATTTCATTTTTCTCTTTATTTTCTTTTAATTCATTTCATTTTCAAAAATTCATTAAAAATTCATATGAAGTCAGAAAAATATGAGACCAACGTTGAAATTTTTCTTGAAAAATCTAGTTTCATATTATGATTTTTAATTATTTTTGTGACTTAATTTGATATTTTTCATGAATTATTTGGTTTTTATTGATTTTAGTTCATTTTAAAATACCTTCTAAACTTTAAAAAATATAAAAATATTTTCATAGCATCTATGGATCATGATAAGTCAATGAAAAATAGTCACAACAATTTCTTGTTTGTTTTGAGATTATTTGAGATTTTATTTCTTATTATGCTAGTTTTGGTTGTTTTTAATTGATTTTAATTTTAAAAATTTGTGAGAAAATTAGTCAAAGTTTGTTTGACTATGTTGAACCCATGAAAATTTAATTGGACTTATTGAAGTTGCTCTGAATTGAATTTAAGGATCAACTTTATTTTTTTATTTTTTATTTGTATTTTCTTTTAATTCAAAAAATACCAAAAAAATATTATGGACTTCTTAACTTGTTATATTCATCTCTCTTCTGTTTTATGTTGATCAAGGTTGAATTGATTCAACTTTGATCAAATTCATTGGATCTTATGGTTTGAAAATCCTTAAGGATCATCACCTAGAAAGATGAATGAATTTGATCAAGGATGAGTTATCCCTTGATCAATTGGGATTGGTTGCTGACATCTTACCCCTCCCTTTCATCTTCATCCCTTTCTTTCCCTCAATGGCCAATGAGTTAAAGTCTTGAGGTTGGTCTTGACAAATAGAAGTTTAATCTTCTTTGATTCAAACCAAACTTAACTTGATCCATGATCAAGTGAGTTGTTTTGTGTCAAAGATAGGTTACTTCTTGGTCAAGAAAATAACCAAAAGTCAATACAAGGCCCTTCCCCTTTTGTTTGGCATGGCAAGTTTATGGAGCTTGGCTTACTAGTCATGACCTCTAACTTGTGTTCTTTGCCTACATTCTTATTGGCCGGCCTCAGATAGGTGTGACTACTATATTAGTCCACTTACGATTGCTTAACATATCGCTACGTTGTCTTATGACAAGCTAACATAACTCTACTAACTACTAACTTTAATTTGAGCTTTTTAAATTCTTGTCATTTATTTCTTGCTCATTATTCATCATGATTTTCATCTTTGCTCACTTGAGCACATACTTTATGTTTATGTCATTTTTCTTTTGCTCATTTAAGCCCATTATTGTATATAAATATAATGTTGTTTTGTGTTGTTTGTGTTTGTTTTGATGTGAACCAAAATGCAAAAGGAGAAAGGACTTAGAATTAGGATTTACCCATGCTTAAAGCAGTTCAAGAGCAACTAGGCCTCGTGCCTTTAGAATGAAAAATTTCTTTAAGAGCATATAGGCCTCATGCCTTTAGAATGCTAAAATTCAAGTTGACCTCAAAGGACTCCTCCTCAAACTTATTCTTTGTCCATTACCTTTATTATGTTGTTAGCTTTTTGATGTGTGCTTTTGTGTGATAGGGATCCCATCTTAAGATTGTGAAAAGAGGACCATTGTCATGAGTAGCCAAGATTAAGAGCCAAGCCAAATGGAGATCCTAGGAGCTTGAATTAAAATTATTGATTGCTTGTTTTTGTGTGCTAAATCCAAAGGAAAGGAGCATCTTGAGTCATCTCTATGACTCCAAGAAAGGGAACTCCAAGGGTTGTCTTTCCCCTCTTATCTTTGTATGCTTTAGGAATAGCCCTTCTCTCTTCTCCCCACTTTAACCAAGCCAAAAATAATTTTCAAAACTTTGACTTTATTTCAAATTAGAAACCTAGGCCTTAGGCCTTTGACTTTTCAAAACCATATTCATAAATACTCATTGTAAATAAACTTTAATCCAACTTTGACCTCATTTTGTAAGTAAATTTAACTTGTAAATATAACCCATTTCAAGTTGTTTTTGTGGTTCCAATGGCCACTTGTAAAAATCTTTTCAAAAAACATTAGTCATAGGTTTGAGTTATCATAGTGGTTGATGTAAATCTCACCTCATCCTTAGTGTTGGATTATAAGTCTTCCATGCTTATTATAGGGTTAACCCCTCACTAGCATGTTGAAGCCTTCCTCAGATGGTGGGTTGTTGGTTTAGGTTGAGTTCTCTCCCTTTGATAACAAGATACCTTAAGGCTTTTGATCAAAATCAATACTCCAATCTTTGAAATTTTTACCACGAATTACGAGGTTTTGATCCTCCTTTGTGATGGTACGTAGGCAATGGGGTCATCCATTCAAACAACAAAATTTGTAAATATAATCTATTCTCTTCTCATCCCTCCAATCTTTTTGCACAAATCTTTTCACAAATAACAACCTACAACACATATTTGCAAAAAGGGTTCCCTTAGAGTACTAAGGATGTTTTGGGTGCGTAAAACCTTCCCATTTCATAACCAACCCCATTACCTAGATCTCTGACATATTTATTAGTTTTTGATTTGAAAAACTCCTTACTTGGCTTTTGTTTGCTTTTTAGCCTTTCCTTTGGACAAATAAAAGTGCGGTGGCGACTTGAATTGTATGTTGACTTTTGGTTTAGTCAATAAACCTAAAGGTAACGAAAACCCCGCTACAATCCCTTATCTGTGATTGTTGCATTCATGCATTCATGCATTCATGCGCATCATAACATTCATCACACGAAAAGTAACTTCAAGGAACTGAGGTTTTATTTGCAAATATTTATAGTTTTAAATGTCCTGACTTGAAAGAGCTAAGGAAGCTATCAACCTTTGTATTAGATCCTTTGGAGTTCAAGCAACATCATGAGAAGCTTCTATCTGTATTGTCTAATGATGTGGTTGAAGGACTTCTGAGTGTCTTGGTTTTGTATTAGATCCTTTGGAGTTCACGCAACGTCATGAGAAGCTTCTATCTGTGCGTTGTTGTGTATCTCTCACTAAAGTAGGTTGTCCTTTATATAGTGGTGAAGAGGACCGTTGGAGTGATGACAGAATATTGGCCTTTGATGAGCATTCAATGTCATTACTTCTGTGTTTCTTGCCATAACGAATTTGTCTCCCTGAATAATTTCTTTCTAAAACTACTTCCTTTCCATTTGAAGAAATTATTTCCGTTACTCTTCCTGGATTTGGAGAATCTTCATCAGAGTCTTTGTTATCTCGGAGTTTCTGTGTCAGAAGGAGATTGCGTTGAGGTTACATCAGAGCTTCTAAGAGTATTGGTCTTCTAGATCATCAGAACTAAGTCCAGTGGATGTTTAGAGCTTCTGGTTCTTTCTAATGTCTTGCTTTGCTCAGAATCAGAACTTCTAGAGCGCACTTCTTCCTCAGATGCTTCTGATCTTCTAGTACTTTGTATCTGATCAGAGTTTGTATCTGATAAAACGATTAGATTCCTTTGTTGCTATTGAGAGTCCTGCACACTTAGAGAATTTTCGTCAGGGTGCCATTTTTGGTTTCATCCTTTGTTATCATCAAAATTCTGGAATTCTATTGTAGAACTAATTTTGTTCTTACAATCTCCCCCTTTTTGATGATGACAAAACAATCTTAATTTTAGAGATGAAACATTTAGATAAGAATTTTTTAGATCAGATAGAAGTGAGCTCCCCCTGAGATAAGTCTGGAAGTTCAGAAGTTCTTACCGGAGCTTCCATGAGATGATGTTTCTTGATACTCTTCTGCAAATTTCTAAGTCAAAAAGGATTAGAACCAATTTTTAAACAATGTTGCAGAGTACTGAAAGGATTTAGATATGTTTTCATCAGAGTTGTTTATAGTTCTCCCCCTTTTTGTCAGAATCAAAAAGACTTGGATAAATAAAGGAAAGACAATTATATATATATTCAGAGATGTTAGAAACATAAACAGCAGAAAGCGAGAACAAACACAACAGAAAGCAACAAGCAAATCAACAAGCGAGAGAAAAAATAAGTCCTAGGTGCCTAAGCGTTTGGAGGTGGAGGCATCCTCTGAAGTAGCTGGGTCAGCAAATTCTGAATGTTGACATTGACTGAGTCCTGTTGATCCAACCTGGCTCAGACTTCTTTCTGCTCCTTCTGAAGATCTTCAAGTGTCTTGAGAACCAAAGGGACAAAGGTGGACGATGTAACACCCCAAATAAAGTAAAAGAATTATTTAATTAAGTTAATAATATATTTAATAATTTAATTAAATAAATTGAATTATTGGATTATTATTATTATTTTGGAATAATAATTATTATTGGAAAATATATAAGTGGAATAAGAGAAAAGGTTTTCATTTTTTGGAAAAGGTTTTTACGTGAAAACTGAGAAGCTGCAGAGAAGAGGAAAAGGGCAAAGAGCTGTAGAGCAAAGGTTGGAGAACAGAAAAGCTTGAAGCTCGAAGAGTTGCCGGATTGTTAAGGTAAGGGGGGTTTATCGTCGTTTAATGGGTATTATCGATTAACATGTAATGGGTAGTGATAAGCCGTCGATTGACCCTAATTGGGATTTAGAATGTTGAGAAATTATGTTGAATAAGTTGTATTAAAGCTGAAATTGAATTTGTGTTTGAGTGTATTGTGAATTTCTGAGCGTATAGCTTTTTACGGAAGTTGAATCGGAGGTCCGGAAGTCTTCCAACGGCGGAAAATGCGGAAACTCTGCATTCTGCCTTGTGTTAGCGCAGGAACTGCTGTTTCGCCTGCGTTAATCGGTTAACCCAGGGTGTTAACCGGTTAACACTGTTATAAATTGTGAAAAATGTTGAGTTTTGCCTGCGTTAACCGGTTAACCTATAGCGTTAACCGGTTAACACTATTGCGTTTTGCCTGGAAGTGTAATTTTCCTGCGTTAACCGGTTAACCTATAGCGTTAACCGGTTAACACTGTTGCAGTATGTAAAAATGGTTGATTTTTATGATGTAAGTGTAATTGGTGATTGGCCTATTGTATCCAATTGTGATAAATAAATTCGTGGAGTCTATGTTGCGAAATGTTGATGCAAATATGTTGATAAGTTGTTTTTGTGGAAAATATTAAGTTGTAGGCTGATGAGCCAAAGTTGAATATAAGTTGTGTTGTTGAAAATGCTGAGTTGTAGGCTGATGAGCCAAAGTTGATTTTTAAGTTGTTGTTGCTGAAAAAGCTGTTATGTTGTCGTTGTTATTATGTTGTTGAACTTTCAAGTCGTACATGCCATATACATTCATATGCATTAAGTCGGGGCTTTTGCTCACACCACGTTGGCCTGGATTGGCAAAAATTATGGGGCTTTTGCTCACACCACGTTGGCCTGGATTGGCAAAAATTTTAAGTTGAAAGTTGAAGGCTTATGCCTTGATGCCCACTAAACTGGCAATGATTTTAAGTTGGGAGTTTTACTCCAAATGGTACCACATGCATGAAGAGTCGAGTCTCATTTGAGTTGCATTTACGTTGTGTTTGAATATGATGTTGAGTTGAATATGCTGCTACCGAATGCATGATATGATGTGGGTGATTAACGTGTAAAGTTACTTAACATAACATGATGATTTATAATATTTGTTATATCGATTGAGGAACTCACCCTTACAGTTATATTTTTCAGGTAACGAGCAGTGAGTTGAGTAGAAGCTAGTGCTTGAAGTCTAGAGTGGTTTTAGTGGGTCATGCTCTGATAGATGTAACATCGGGACGGGATGTTTTATTTGTTGAATAAATGTTAATTTTAAGATATTACAGATGTTGAATGTTTCTATCCGCTGCGAATTTTTAAAGAAGTGTTTATGTTGGATTAAATAATGAGCAATGACTGATTTTTACGGTGAATTATGTGAAGTATTATGTGACACCCTTGGTGCATGATTACTCTGATATTGATTTATATGTTGTTGTTTTAATTAAATATTTGGGGTATCTAGAAGGGTGTTACATTAGTGGTATCAGAGCCTGGTTGGTCTGTCCGGCCAGTTGTCGTGTCGTACTGTCTAACAATTGTGTAATTGTTACTAGTCTAACTTTTAAGTTGTGTTGTAGTGATAAGTTGAGATGGCTGGAAGGAATGACGCTGCAATGGCTGCCGCAATGCAAGCAATGGCACAAGCGGTGCAGAACTTGCCAAATGCTGGTGGTGATGCTGGGTCACGTAGCTTGGCGACTTTTCAGAGAGAGAATCCGCCGGTGTTTAAAGGGAAGCATGATCCAGATGCAGCCTTGGGATGGTTGAAAGAGATTGAGAGAATCTTCCGTGTTATGGATTGCACTCCAACTCAGAAGGTTCGGTATGGTACTCACATGCTAGCAGTCGAAGCTGATGACTGGTGGCTAGAGACTCACGAGAGGTTGACCGTGGCAGGTGAAGACATTACTTGGGATGTATTCCGTAGGGAATTTCTGAGGAAGTATTATCCGGAAGATGTCCGTGGTAAGAAGGAAATTGAGTTCCTTGAGCTGAAGCAAGGAAACATGTCTGTCACGGATTATGCTGCGAAATTTGTGGAGCTGTCCAAATTTTATCCTCATTACACTGGTGCTGGTGCTGAATTTTCAAAGTGCATCAAGTTTGAAAATGGACTGCGCTCTGAAATTAAGAAGGCTGTTGGGTATCAAAAGATACGCATTTTTACTGAATTGGTTGATAGCTGCAGGATATTTGAGGAAGACAATAATGCTCATTACAAGATTGTCAGTGACCGCAGAGGCAAGCAACATCAAAACCGTGGCAAGCCGTATGATGTTCCAGCTGGAAAAGGGAGACAAAGAGCTGCTCCGGCTCAGAGAGCTAGTGGGGGAGGTGCTCCTACTGGTATAGTTTGCTTCAAGTGTGGTCAGGCTGGTCATAAGAGTAATGTATGCACTGCTGAAGTAAAGAGGTGTTTTCGCTGTGGTAAGATTGGCCATGCAATAGCTGATTGCAAGCACAAGGAAGTGATTTGTTTTAATTGTGGCGAAGAAGGGCATATTGGAAGTCAGTGTCAGAAGCCGAAGAAAGGGAATCAGTCAGGAGGCAAGGTCTTTGCTTTATCGGGTTCTGAGACTTCTGCAGATGATCGTTTGATCCGAGGTACGTGTTATATTAATGGCTTTCCTCTTGTAGCTATTATTGACACAGGTGCGACTCATTCCTTTATATCTTTGGATTGTGCGGTGAAACTTAAGTTAGAGATATCTGAGATGTTTGGTAGTATGGTAATTGATACTCCTGCGAAGGGTTCAGTGACTACTACTTCGGTTTGTTTAAATTGTTCTTTGAGTATTTTTGGTAGAGACTTTGGGATGGACCTAGTGTGTCTTCCACTAGTGCAGATTGATGTTATTCTGGGTATGAACTGGTTGGTGTTTAACCGAGTTTCTATCAATTGTTTTGATAAGACGGTGATCTTTCCTGAGATTGAGGAGGGAAAGAGTTTGTTTCTATCAGCAAGGCAAGTGAATGAAGAAGTAGCTGATGGGGCAGAGTTGTTTATGCTGTTAGCAACTTTGGAGGCTAAAGATAAACTGGTGTTTGGCAATCTAGCTGTGGTGTGTGATTTTCCTGATGTGTTTCCGGAAGAAGTGAATGAATTGCCGCCAGAGCGTGAAGTGGAGTTCTCTATTGACTTGGTACCTGGTACTAGGCCGATATCGATGGCTCCGTACCGTATGTCTGCTGTTGAGTTAACTGAATTGAAGAGTCAGTTGGAAGATCTGTTGGATAAGAAATTTATTCGTCCGAGTGTGTCACCGTGGGGTGCACCAGTGCTATTGGTTAAGAAGAAAGAAGGCACTATGAGGTTGTGTGTGGACTACAGGCAACTGAATAAAGTGACGATCAAGAATCGGTATCCTTTGCCGAGGATTGATGATTTGATGGATCAGTTGGTTGGTGCAAGTGTGTTCAGTAAAATAGATTTGAGATCTGGGTATCATCAGATCCGTGTGAAAACAGAGGATATTCAGAAGACTGCTTTCAGAACAAGGTATGAACATTATGAGTATTCTGTAATGCCTTTTGGTGTGACTAATGCACCTGGAGTATTTATGGAGTATATGAATAGGATTTTCCATCCGTACCTAGACAAGTTTGTTGTGGTGTTTATTGATGATATTTTGGTGTATTTGAAATCTGAAGAAGGGCATGCTGAACATTTGAGAGTGATTTTAGAAGTCCTACGAGAAAAGAAGTTATTTGCTAAATTGTCCAAGTGCGAATTTTGGTTAGGAGAGGTAAGTTTTCTTGGTCATGTGATTTCAAGAGGTGGTGTGGCTGTTGATCCTTCTAAGATAGAAGCGGTATCTAAGTGGGAAGCTCCGAAGTCTGTTGCTGAGATTCGAAGTTTTCTTGGTTTGGCTGGTTATTATAGGAAGTTCATTGAGGGATTTTCTAAGTTGGCGTTACCGTTGACGATGTTGACTAGAAAGGGGCAAGCGTTTGTTTGGGACTCAAAATGTGAAGAAGGTTTCCAAGAGCTAAAGAGAAGGTTGACTACTGCTCCTATTCTGATATTACCGAGTTCGTCGGAATCATTTGAAGTTTATTGCGATGCTTCATTGTTGGGTTTGGGTGGTGTGTTGATGCAGAATAAGCAGGTTATAGCTTATGCTTCAAGACAGCTGAGGGTTCATGAGAGGAACTATCCGACGCACGATTTAGAGTTGGCAGCTGTGGTGTTTGTTCTGAAGTTATGGAGACATTACTTGTACGGGTCAAGATTTGAGGTTTTCAGTGACCACAAAAGTTTAAAGTATTTGTTTGATCAGAAAGAGCTGAATATGAGGCAGAGAAGATGGTTAGAGTTTCTGAAGGATTATGACTTTGGGTTGAATTACCATCCGGGTAAAGCAAACGTAGTGGCTGATGCATTGAGTCGGAAATCATTACATATGTCTATGTTAATGGTTAAGGAATTGGATTTAATTGAACAGTTTAGAGACTTGAGTTTGGTGTGTGAGAGTACTCACAATAGTGTTAAATTGGGAATGTTGAAGTTGACGAGTGGTATTCTGGATGAGATCAGAGAGGGTCAAAAATCTGATATGCTTTTGGTTGATAAGTTGACTCTAGTGAATCAAGGTCAAGGTGGCGAATTCAGAGTTGATGAGAATGGTATTTTGAAGTTTGGTAGTCGGGTGTGTATTCCGGATGTTACCGAGCTTAAGAAGAGTATTCTTGAGGAAGGACATCGTAGTGGTCTGAGTATTCATCCTGGAGCTACGAAGATGTATCATGATTTGAAGAAGTTATTTTGGTAGCCGGGAATGAAAAGAGAAATTGCGAGTTTTGTCTATTCTTGTTTGACTTGTCAGAAGTCAAAGATTGAGCATCAGAAGCCGTCTGGGCTAATGCAACCGTTGGCTATTCCAGAGTGGAAGTGGGATAGTATCAGTATGGATTTTGTTTCTGGTTTACCGAGGACAAGTAAGAATTTTGAAGCTATTTGGGTGATTGTTGACAGATTAACAAAGTCGGCTCATTTCATTCCGATTAGAATGGATTATCCGTTAGAAAAATTGGCTGAGTTGTATATTGAGAAGATTGTAAGTTTGCATGGTATTCCGTCGAGTATTGTTTCGGACAGAGATCCTAGATTTACATCGAAGTTCTGGGAAGGTTTGCAGAGAGCTTTGGGAACTAAGCTGAGATTGAGTTCTGCATATCATCCGCAGACTGACGGTCAGACTGAGAGGACGATTCAGTCATTAGAAGATCTTTTGAGAGCTTGTGTTTTGGAAAAAGGAGGTGGTTGGGATTGTTATTTACCGTTGATTGAGTTTACCTACAACAATAGTTTTCATTCGAGCATTGGTATGGCGCCGTTTGAAGCTTTGTATGGTAGGAGATGTCGGACACCGTTATGTTGGTGTGAGTCCGGTGAGAGTGCTGTGGTCGGACCGGAAATTGTTCAACAGACTACAGAAAAGATTAAGATGATTCAGGAGAAGATGAGGATGGCTCAGAGTCGTCAGAAGAGTTATCATGACAAGAGGAGGAAGTCACTTGAGTTTCAAGAGGGAGATCATGTGTTTCTTCGTGTTACTCCGATAACAGGTGTTGGTCGGGCTTTAAAGTCGAAGAAGTTGACACCTCGATTTATTGGTCCTTATCAGATTTTAGAGAGGATAGGAGAGGTAGCCTATCGTATCGCTTTACCGCCGTCACTTGCGAATTTGCATGAGGTTTTTCATGTGTCTCAGTTGAGGAGGTACATTCATGATCCGTCGCATGTAGTCCAAGTGGATGATGTACAGGTGAGAGATAACCTGACTGTTGAAACATCGCCTATGAGGATCGAGGATCGGGAGTTGAAGCAGTTGCGGGGTAAAGAGATTGCCTTAGTGAAGGTAGCTTGGGGAGGACCAGCAGGTGGCAATGTGACTTGGGAACTGGAGAGTCAGGTGAAGGAGTCCTATCCAGAGTTATTTGTTTGAGGTATGTTTTCGAGGACGAAAACTCTTTTAGTGGGGGAGAGTTGTAACACCCCAAATAAAGTAAAAGAATTATTTAATTAAGTTAATAATATATTTAATAATTTAATTAAATAAATTGAATTATTGGATTATTATTATTATTTTGGAATAATAATTATTATTGGAAAATATATAAGTGGAATAAGAGAAAAGGTTTTCATTTTTGGAAAAGGTTTTACGTGAAAACTGAGAAGCTGCAGAGAAGAGGAAAAGGGCAAAGAGCTGTAGAGCAAAGGTTGGAGAACAGAAAAGCTTGAAGCTCGAAGAGTTGCCGGATTGTTAAGGTAAGGGGGGTTTATCGTCGTTTAATGGGTATTATCGATTAACATGTAATGGGTAGTGATAAGCCGTCGATTGACCCTAATTGGGATTTAGAATGTTGAGAAATTATGTTGAATAAGTTGTATTAAAGCTGAAATTGAATTTGTGTTTGAGTGTATTGTGAATTTCTGAGCGTATAGCTTTTTACGGAAGTTGAATCGGAGGTCCGGAAGTCTTCCAACGGCGGAAAATGCGGAAACTCTGCATTCTGCCTTGTGTTAGCGCAGGAACTGCTGTTTCGCCTGCGTTAATCGGTTAACCCAGGGTGTTAACCGGTTAACACTGTTATAAATTGTGAAAAATGTTGAGTTTTGCCTGCGTTAACCGGTTAACCTATAGCGTTAACCGGTTAACACTGTTGCGTTTTGCCTGGAAGTGTAATTTTCCTGCGTTAACCGGTTAACCTATAGCGTTAACCGGTTAACACTGTTGCAGTATGTAAAAATGGTTGATTTTTATGATGTAAGTGTAATTGGTGATTGGCCTATTGTATCCAATTGTGATAAATAAATTCGTGGAGTCTATGTTGCGAAATGTTGATGCAAATATGTTGATAAGTTGTTTTTGTGGAAAATATTAAGTTGTAGGCTGATGAGCCAAAGTTGAATATAAGTTGTGTTGTTGAAAATGCTGAGTTGTAGGCTGATGAGCCAAAGTTGATTTTTAAGTTGTTGTTGCTGAAAAAGCTGTTATGTTGTCGTTGTTATTATGTTGTTGAACTTTCAAGTCGTACATGCCATATACATTCATATGCATTAAGTCGGGGCTTTTGCTCACACCACGTTGGCCTGGATTGGCAAAAATTATGGGGCTTTTGCTCACACCACGTTGGCCTGGATTGGCAAAAATTTTAAGTTGAAAGTTGAAGGCTTATGCCTTGATGCCCACTAAACTGGCAATGATTTTAAGTTGGGAGTTTTACTCCAAATGGTACCACATGCATGAAGAGTCGAGTCTCATTTGAGTTGCATTTACGTTGTGTTTGAATATGATGTTGAGTTGAATATGCTGCTACCGAATGCATGATATGATGTGGGTGATTAACGTGTAAAGTTACTTAACATAACATGATGATTTATAATATTTGTTATATCGATTGAGGAACTCACCCTTACAGTTATATTTTTCAGGTAACGAGCAGTGAGTTGAGTAGAAGCTAGTGCTTGAAGTCTAGAGTGGTTTTAGTGGGTCATGCTCTGATAGATGTAACATCGGGACGGGATGTTTTATTTGTTGAATAAATGTTAATTTTAAGATATTACAGATGTTGAATGTTTCTATCCGCTGCGAATTTTTAAAGAAGTGTTTATGTTGGATTAAATAATGAGCAATGACTGATTTTTACGGTGAATTATGTGAAGTATTATGTGACACCCTTGGTGCATGATTACTCTGATATTGATTTATATGCTGTTGTTTTAATTAAATATTTGGGGTATCTAGAAGGGTGTTACAGACGACTCCCCCTGAGTCAGAGCATCCGGTTCTACCCTGTTAGCAGATTCTTCAGCAAGACGAGCTTCAACTTAAGCAGCGGCTTTGGCTTCAGCTTCAGCAGCAGCTTTTGCTTCAGCTTCAGCAGCAGCAGCCTCATCTAGAACTTTGGCTTCAGCTTCCTTAATCCTTTGCATTTCCTCTTGTCTGGCTTTCTCTTCTGCTTCCTTGCGGGCTCTCTCCTCAGCTTCTCTGGCTAGACGCTCCTGGAGTCTTAGCTCAGCGTCTCTGATGAAGTCATTTCGGACTTGCTCAGAGAGGCTCTTCAGTTTGAAGGCTTCAGTGGTCATCCAGCCAATAACTCTGTTCCAGAGTGTCCTTATAGCTGAAGGATCATCACTGATGCCAGAGTTGATGGTCAGAGACTTGACCTTGACAACTGAAGCTCCTGCAAACAACACTATTGCTTCCACTAGGGTTGGCAAGGTGTTTTCTGGTTCAAGAGGGTGGAGGTGGAGAAGTGGGAGGGCTTAGGTTGAGAGTGGGAGTTTGTGGTTCAGCGGATGTGTTTGGTGGGTGTGTGTTAGAGTTGTTTGGATGAGTTTCAGCGTGAAGTGTTTCAGATGGTTGAGGGTCAGATGTTGTTGGGCTTGGTTGTTCTGTGGGAGATGAGGTGACTTCTGGTTCAGGTGTGGGTTGTGTTGGTTGTTGTGAGGCCAGAGCACGAGTTTGGAGTTGGGCCAGAGTTGGAGAGGTAGGGTCAAAATGTTCTATGTCTGAGGAAATGTTGTAGTAGAGGGGTGATTCTGGAGAAGAAGATGAAGAAGGTGAGGTGGGTTCATTCAGCATTTCTGCGTCAGAAATAGGTAAGGTGGTGGTGGCAAGGTTAAATTTCTGGGATGGTTGGTGAGATGTTCTGGTGGTTGAGGGAGGAGTTTTTGAGTTTGTATAGATAGGTGTTGGTTGAGGGATAGAAGAAGTAATGGGATGTGTTTGTACAGAAGGACCAAGAGAAACAGACTTACCAGAAGGTCCAGGCAGAGGTGCTAGAGGTCTTGATCCGGAGGATTCTCCTAGTCTTGCCTTCTTAGCTTGCTTCGCCTTCTCAGATGGTCCTCGTGGACGCTTCATGAAATTCGGAGGCTCATCGGGCAACTGGCTTATGTTAAAGTCTGAGATATCCACTCCTTGTTTCCTCAGATCATCTAAGTAATAAAGGATTACCTCTAGAGGGTTGATCTTGGAGAACAGATAAAGTCCATGTGGGATCTTCCTCTGATCTTTGAGAGCTTCCCAGGAGGTGTCCATAGTAGGTTTGAACTTGACTTGATCCAGAATCCCCATGCTCTTCAGGTTTTTGGCATTTAGAGCTCTTCTAGTGTCGATCATCACGTCTTCCATGAGTCTGAACGTTATCAGGTGGTCCACGAGATGACTTTCGATCAGAACGTCAGAGATTAGCCTTTCTAGAGGAATGTAGTTTTGTGGTTCATGTTGTTTCTTGTATCTCGTACAGAATCTCTGAGATACTTGAAGAGAAGTGTTGGAAGGAAGAGCTTCAGACCCTTTTGGATGCAATACAGAATGCACTTCTGGTCTGTGTTGATGTAGTCTGAAGAGTTTGAAGTTGGGCGATGATGGATGGTGCCCAAGATGATCTTCAGCCAGACCCGAAGGTTCTGATGTAGTTCCTTGTTCTTGGATTGGTTTCCTTCAGCGTTTTGTTTGAAGATAGTTGGATTAATCTCATGGGACATATATTTTGCCCTAGGATTAATGTTGTAGATCCTTTTTCCTCCATCTTTTTCCATGCCTAGAAGAGCAGCAATGGATTTCTCAGTTATCACCATTTTGTTGAGAGAATTTGTAGACAAATTATTGTTGAGCATCCATGAATGTTGTTGATAGCTGAGATGAAGATTGAAGAATGCTGCAGGAATGCCTTGAGAGAGTTGAGCTTGCAGAGGTTTATGAGTGCGTGAGAGTGAAAAGTGTGCAATGTGTGAACTGAGGTGTTTAGATACCCAAATTAGGGCGCATGCAAAACGACACACAAAATAAAGTTTAGCACAAAAACCAAGTCAGCACGTTTAGAGGGAAATTGATTAGAGCTCATTAATGATGTCTAATCCCAACAGTCAGTACATTACTCGAGGAGATCTCAAGCGACTGTTCCTTGGTTACTGCTAGACAGCTGTCTAGAAGTTCCAAGGTCAGACGCAAGGTACTCCACGTGTTTGTTTTATCTAATCTTCAGGAATACCAAGGGATTGGTTCCTGGAGATTTCTAACTCAGATAACTTCTAACTTGGTAGGAGTATCAGAGTCAGAGGCAAAATCCACTTTGTTTACGTCAGAATCTTATTTTACAAACTCAGAGGCACATTTTATTCAGGGCAATTTTGAATGTTCAGATTCTTTAAGATGAAGAGGAATCTATCTTCAGCTAAGGGTTTAGTAAAGATGTCAGCCCATTGACGATCTGTATCAATTAATTTCAATGTTACTACCCCTTTCTGAACATAGTCTCTGATAAAATGATGTTTTATTTCTATGTGCTTAGCTCTGGAGTGTAAAATAGGATGCTTGCTTAAACAAATGGAAGAAGTATTATCACAGAAGATAGGAATGTTACTCTCAAAGATTTGCAGATCCTCTGATTGATTCTTCATCCAGAGCATCTGAGAAGTGCACAGTGATGATGAGATGTATTCCGCTTCTACATTAGACAAGGCTATGGTTGATTGTCTTTTGCTGGCCCAGGATATCAGATTCTTTCCCAAGAGCTGACAATTTCCAGATGTACTTTTTCGTTCCATTCTGTCTCCTGCGTAATCTGCATCACAAAAACCAGATAGTCTATACTCTGATGTTTTCTCATACATCAGGCCCAGGTTAGGAGATCTTTTCAGATATCTGAGAATTCTCTTAACTGCTGCTAGATGAGATTCTCTAGGATCTGATTGGAATCTGGCACAGAGACAAACACTGAATAGAATACCAGGACGAGTAGCAGTCAGATAGAGAAGGGAGCCTATCATACCACGATAGAGCTTCTGACAAACCTTTTGACTGACTTCTTCTTTTTCAAGAATGCAGGTTGGATGCATGGGTGTCTTTGTAGGTTTGCATTCAACCATTTCAAATTTATTCAGAATGTCTTTTATGTATTTACTTTGATGAACGTAGGTGACTTCTGAAGTTTGATTAATCTGAATTCCTAGAAAGAACTTTAGTTCTTGCATTAAGCTCATTTCAAATTCTGCCTGCATTAGCTCAGAGAATTCTTGACATACAGAGGCATTAGCTAAACCGAAAATGATATCATCAACGTATATCTGGCATATCATGAGATCATTATTAATGTTTTTACAGAAGAGTGTAGAGTCAACTTTTCCTCTAATAAAATCATGTTCCAGAAGAAAATTACTTAATCGTTCATACCAAGCTCTGGGGGCTTGTTTTAATCCATATAGATATTTTTTATGTTTAAAAACATGTTCTGGACAATTTGAATTTTCAAAACCTGGAGGTTGGTTGACATACACTGTTGGTGTAAGCCCTAGAGGCCAATACTTTTGGTACTTGTATCGAATTATTTATTAATAATAAAAGGCATTTTCTTTATTATGGTTGATTAATAAAGTCCCTGGAATAGATAGTCCGTTTAATGTATTAAGTGTGACTTAATCATAAAAACACATTAAACATAATGACACTATTCTTAAAGTATCCGTAGTCGAGCTTTAGTGCGAAATGGGATAACATTAAAGCATTAAGACTATTATGTTTGTAGACTGATGATCACATCTCATGGATCATGGATAAGGAGTTATCAAGTCTTAAACATAGGTATGAATATTAAGAGTAATATTTATACCGGATTGACCCGCTATGAGAATACTATATAGAAAGTTATGCAAAGTATCATAAGTTATTCTCATGGTGATAATAGTGTATACCACTCTTCGACCTGAAACCACTATGGATCCTAGATGTATAGTCGAGTGCTTTATTGCTGATCCAACGTTATCCGTAACTGGATAACCATAAAGGTAGTTGATGGGTACTCCACAAAGCATGCTGAGGGACATGAGTGTCCTAGATGGAATTTGCCAATCCTGTGTAACAGGATAAATGTCTATGGGTCCAATATTGAACTGGACAAGGATGACACGGTCTATACCTTGTGTTCAATATAGACATAAGGGAAAAGGGGTAATTATGCACATAATTATTATCACATGAGGTTTTGTCAGATCACATGACATTTTCGTGTCTTGGGTAGCAGTGATGTGTTGCTAGATACCGCTCACTGTGTATTATGTTAAATGCGTGATTTAATATAATTGTCAACGTCGCGAAAACCTACAGGGTCACACACAAAGGACGGATTGATGAGAGATTGAATAATTAAAGAATACCATAATGTATGGTGCCCTTTAAGTAGAATACAAAATATGGTAAGGTACCAAATACTTAAGTGATTTTGGCATATTATGAGATATAGGCAAAATGTACTTAATTGGGCTTTTTGGCTTGAAGCCCACACAAGTGGTTCTATAAATAGAACTCTTGTGCAGAAGCATTGTATGGGAATATAACACAACTGCAGAGTTGGAATTTCGTATCTCTCTTTGTCTCACTCAAAGCCTTCATTCATAACAGCTAGCACTGCGATTGAAGGAATCCAGTCGTGTGGATTGAGTAGAGACGTTGTCATCGTTCAACGTTCGTGATCGCTCCGTGGATTTGTATCCAAGGTTTTGATCGTTACATGAGATATGCACCAAAGGTTTTAATCGCCACAAGAGGTAACGATTCTATCACTAATCATGCCCATTCGTAACGATCACTAAATGGAGAAATTTTTTAAATTCGGTTGCGCCCTCAATGGCAATTCTCCTTTAGTGGTATCAGAGCCACTTACGAAACCATGAATCTGATAACTGTTTTTGTTCTGTAATAATATGATTAAAGACATAATGAATCAAAGATTAAATTGAGATCGATCAAGTTATATATATATGATATATGCAATCCTGATGCAAAATACATTATATATGATATAGTGTTCTCGTTTCGTTCATTCAAACCCTCAATGATTGTTTTCCTTTGAGCGATCAATGGTCGTTTGCTTCTTGATCCGACATTAGTATGGTGAAGCAATGACGTGTTGATCAATCATACCGAATTAACAATCGAGATGTGTTTGACGGTCTGAAATTGGTGTATCAGGGTTAGTGACAGCACAAGGGTTGTGTTGTCAGAGAGTTATGCGATTGGGCTTTGACTGCACAAGAGTTGTGCGTTCTAAACACTTTTTGGAACAATGTTAACCGGTTAACGCAATGCGAAATAAAAAATTTAAGGTTTTCAAACAGTGTTAACCGGTTAACGCATTTGGATAACCGGTTAACGCAAGACGGAAAACAGTTTTGCAAGATATTTTCAAACAGTGTTAACCGGTTAACGCATTTGGTTAACCGGTTAACGCAAGGCAGAAAACAATTTTTTGAACAGATTTCAAACAGTGTTAACCGGTTAACACATACGGTTAACCGGTTAACGCAAGGCAAAATTCACTAACTCAGTATTTTAAAGTATCAAGTGTTGATGCGAAAAGCGACGTCGATTTTAAATGAATTGTTCATTAAAATTTCGGCCAGGGGCGCTGCCCCTTCAACCCCGCAAGGGGCGCTGCCCGCTGCCCCTTCAACCCCGCAAGGAACCACCGTCCGCTGACCGGGCAGCGGACCCCCAACTAACTCTACATAGTGTGATTGGTCGTCGAAATTTAATTTGATTTTAATTAATTAAAGGAATTAATAATAATAATAATAAAGTGTTTATTATTGTCTTGTGGTGATCTGTTATGGCCTTAGTCTTCCTTTATTTTGTTTTGGGTTTTAAAATACGACTTGCGTGTCGTGCCTCTTTCTAATCTCCCAAATGTAACTTCTTTTCTCATCTCACTCCCTCGTATGTAAAACGAGTTTCTTTTATGTAATGTAATCATATGAAGAAAGAAAAGAAGTCAGTGCCAAAGGAGGACAACCTTGAAGATCTTGCTTGGAGAAGCTTAGATCGTTGTTAGGTTAGCTTAGGTTCTCTCATTGGCTTGGGAGAACAATTGCGCTAGGGGCCATAACTGTTTCATTATGTATGTTGATGCATGTCAATGTATGTTGATGCATGTGAGAGGCGATTTATATGATAAATAAGCCGGTGAGATCAAAAAAAAAATCCAATTCCCTCAAATTAAATATTAAGATCATGCTTTCCAAGTTTTAACACTCATCAAGACTAGTATCGAATAATGTAGGTTTCGCCTACGCGAGGTGCATGTTCTATATTAGTAAGGTGCGATGGGATAATTGTAATATCCAGCTGTTAAAGCAATAAGTCAAACTTAACTATATATGTGTTTAGAAGCAAAAGTTGGGTATGATCCATATGATGGATTGGAATAAGGAGTTATTCACCCAACTGAAATTTTCGAGAATTGTATGAGATACAATTGGAAGGAGTTCCTACCTAAATAACCTAGTTTTGTGTAATCCGCCTACGCGGACTTAGAACGAAGTGAAATACGGATCTCGACCCACTAGAAAATCTTCCAACGGGATTTTCCGAATCAAATGATGAGGGTCATTTGTTTTGAGTAAAATAGTGGGAGCATGTTTAATTAAAGGCCTAATTAAATATTTCAATGATACTTATATTTTGATTAATCCTTGTGTAGATTACCATGACAGCAAACACCTCTAACAACATCTTGCGATCAATCCTTGATAAGGAAAAGCTGTATGTCTTGGAGACACCTGTGCCTGAAGAGGAACCTCCTAGTTATGCACCTAAGGCAGAAAGAGATGCTTATAAGAAGCATGTCGATGATGCCAATGAAACTGCTTGTCTCATGCTAGCTACCATGAACTCAGAATTGCAAAAGCAACATGAGAACATGTCAGCGTTTGATATGATCGAACACATGAAAATGCTCTATCAAGAGCAAGCAAGGCATGAAAAGTTTTGAAGTTTCAAAAGCCCTTTTTCAAGGCAAGTTAGCTGAGGGAGCCCCTGTAGGTCCCCATGTGCTCAAGATGATTGGGTATGTGGAAAACCTTGAGAGATTGGGTTTTCCCCTCGAAAAGGAACTTGCGACTGATTTGATTTTGCAATCGTTGCCAGATAGTTTCAGTCAATTTGTCCTAAATTTCAATATGATTGATATGGACAAATCTCTTCCTGAACTGCTCGCCATGTTAAGAACTGCCGAGCAAAATCTGAAGTCAAAAGGGAAGTCCATTCTGATGATCGGAAATGGAAAGAGACAGAACAAAAGGCCCACTAAGCAGGGTGATAAAGGGAAAGGCAAGGAAGTTGCCAAACCCAAACCCACCGTTGCTGCTTTAAAGCCTAGTGGAGGCATAGCAAAAGAAGGCACCTGCTTCCATTGCGGTAAGACCGGACATTGGAAGAGGAACTGCCCAAAGTACCTGGAAGATAAGAAGAATGGAGTAGAGACTTCAACTTCAGGTGTTTTTGTTATTGAAATTAATTTATCTACTTCTGCATCATGGGTATTAGATACCGGATGCGGTTCTCACATTTATACAAATGTGCAGAGGCTGAAAAGAAGTAGAGATTTGGCAAAAGGTGAAGTTGACTACGAGTTGGCAATGGAGCAAAGGTTGTTGCCTTAGCCGTAGGAACTTATGAATTGACTTTACCTAGTGGTTTAATAATTCAGTTAGAGAACTGTTATTATGTACCAGCAATTAGCAGGAATATTATTTGCGTTTCTTGTTTGGACAAGTTCGGTTTTTCATTCATAATAAAGAACAATTGTTGTTCAATTTATTTGAATGATATATTCTATGTTACTGCTCAAATGAACAATGGATTATATGTCCTTGATCTTGAAATGCCTGTTTATAACATTAATACTAAAAGGATGAAACCTAATGAGTTAAATGCAACTTACCTTTGGCATTGTCGATTAGGCCACATAAATGAGAAACGTATTTCCAAACTCCATAAAGATTGACTCTTGGACTCTTTTGATTATGAATCATATGAGACATGCAGATCTTGTTTAATTGGAAAGATGACAAAGTCTCCATTCACAAGAAAAAGGTGAAAGAGCTAATGATCTTTTGGCCCTCATACATACTGATGTATGTGGACCACTGAACATACCAGTCAGAGGAGGTTTTCAGTACTTCATCACATTTACTGATGACTTCAGTAGATATGGATATGTGTATTTAATGAAACACAAATCAGAGTCCTTTAAAAAGTTCAAGGAATTCAAGAATGAAGTACAAAACCAACTAGGTAAGAATATTAAAACTCTTCGGTCAGATCGAGGTGGTGAGTATTTAAGCCTAGAGTTTGATGACCATCTGAAAGAGTGTGGGATCCTATCCCAACTTACTCCTCCCGGAACACCCCAAGGGAATGGTGTATCTGAGAGAAGAAATCGAACCCTGTTAGACATGGTCTGATCCATGATGAGTCACACCAATCTTCCAAACTCCTTTTGAGGACATACACTATTGACATCAGCTTACACACTTAACCGTGTTCCATCCAAAAGGTTGAAAAGACACCATATGAGATATGGAGTGGTAAGAAACCACATATGTCTTACATGAAGAATTGGGGTTGCGAAGTTTATGTGAAACGACAAATTTCAACTAAGCTTGAGCCCAAATCTGACAAATGCTTATTTGTGGGGTATCCTAAATAAACAAGAGGGTATTACCTCTACAATCCTTCAGAGGGCAAAGTGTTTGTCGCTCGAACTGGAGTTTTCTTGGAAAGGGATTTTATTTCCAAAGGAATCAGTGGGAGGAAAGTAGAGCTTGAAGAAATTCAAGAATCATAAAGCATCGATACACCTATGGAGGAATTAGAGCAGGAAACACAAGTAGTTGTGTAGGAGTAACCTGCTCAGGTAGAACAAGACCAGCGTAGGTCAGGCAGGATACATCACCTATCTGAGATATATGGATATCTGATCAAGGTGATGTATTACTCATGGATTCATCAAAAACAAAGATGAGCCTTGTGTCTACAAGAAAGTTAGTGGGAGCATGATCGTTTTCCTTATGTTATATGTAGATGACATATTACTCATTGGAAACGATGTCCCTACCTTGCAACGAGTAAAGTCTTGGTTGGGGAAATGCTTTTCTATGAAGGACCTAGGTGAAGCATCCTATATATTAGGATTCAGAATCTATAGAGATAGATCAAAAAATGCTTGGCCTAAGTCAGGGTACATAGACAAAGTGCTGAGACGCTTTAATATGGATGATTCCAATGGTTATGTGTTTTGCTTAAATGGTGGCGCTGTGAGCTTGAGAAGTTCAAAGCAAGATACAGTTGCTGATTCTACAACCGAGGCCGAGTATATTGCTGCCTCAAGTGCAACAAAGGAAGTTGTTTGGATCAGAAGTTCCTTAGTGAACTTGACATAGTTCCTAGCATAATGGATCCCATTGCTCTCTATTAAGATAACAATGGTGCTATCGCACAAGCTAGGGAAACTAGATCTCACCAACGATCCAAACACATACTTAGGCGTTATCATCTCATTCGAGAGATAATGGATAGAGGAGATATGAAAATATGTAGAGTACCTACACTTGACAATATTGTTAACCCACTAACAAAGCCTCTTGCGCAGCAGAAGCATGATGGCCATACTAGATCAATGGGCATAAGGGGTATGCCTGATTGGCTCTAATCCTAGTGGGAGATTGTTGGTGTAAGCCCTAGAGGCCAATACTTTTGGTACTTGTATCGAATTATTTATTAATAATAAAAGGCATTTTCTTTATTATGGTTGATTAATAAAGTCCCTGGAATAGATAGTCCGTTTAATGTATTAAGTGTGACTTAATCATGAGAACACATTAAACATAAGGACACTATTCTTAAGGTATCCGTAGTCGAGCTTTAGTGTGAAGTGGGATAACATTAAAGAATTAAGACTATTATGTTTGTAGACTGATGATCACATCTCATGGATCATGGATAAGGAGTTATCAAGTCTTAAACATAGGTATGAATATTAAGAGTAATATTTATACCGGATTGACCCGCTATGAGAATACTATATAGAAAGTTATGCAAAGTGTCATAAGTTATTCTCATGGTGATAATAGTGTATACCACTCTTCGACCTGAAACCACTATGGATCCTAGATGTAGAGTCGAGTGCTTTATTGCTGATCCAACATTGTCCGTAACTGGATAACCATAAAGACAATTGATGGGTACTCCACAAAGCATGTTGAGGGACATGAGTGTCCTAGATGGAATTTTCCAATCCTGCGTAACAGGATAAATGTCTATGGGCCCAATATTGAACTGGACAAGGATGACACGGTCTATACCTTGTGTTCAATATAGACATAAGGGAAAAGGGGTAATTATGCACATAATTATTATCACAGGAGGTCTTGTCAGATCACAATGATATTTTCATGTCTTGGGTAGCAATGATGTGTTGCTAGATACCGCTCACTGTTTATTATGTTAAATGCGTGATTTAATATAATTGCCTACGTCGCGAAAACCTACAGGGTCACACACAAAGGACGGATTGATGAGAGATAGAATAATTAAGGAATACCGTAATGTATGGTGCCCTTAAATAGAATACGAAATATGGTAAGGTACCAAATACTTAAGTGATTTTGGCATATTATGAGATATGGGCAAAATGCACTTAAGTGGGCTTTTTGGCTTGAAGCCCACACAAGTGGTTCTATAAATAGAACTCTTGTGCAGAAGCATTGTATGGGAATATAACACAACTGAAGAGTTGGAATTTCGTATCTCTCTTTCTCTCACTCAAAGCCTTCATTCATAACAGCTAGCACTGCGATTGAAGGAATCCGTTCGTGTGGACTAAGTAGAGACGTTGTCATCGTTCAACGTTCGTGATCGCTCCGTGGATTTGTATCTAAGGTTTTGATCGTTAAAAGAGATCTGCACCAAAGGTTTGAATCGCCACAAGAGGTAACGATTCTATCACTGATCATGCCCATTCGTAAGGATCACTAAATGGAGAAATTTTTTAAATTTTGTTGTGCCTTGGATGGAATTCTCCTTCATACACTTCTTCTGATATATAACCATTAAGGAATGCGCTCTTGACATCCATTTGATACAGTTTGATAGAATAATTTATAGCGAACGAAACAAGTAAGCGAATAGATTCTAACCTGGCGACTGGGGCAAAGGTTTCATTGTAGTCAATGCCTTCTTGTTGACTGTAACCTTGAGCCACCAGTCAAGCTTTGTTTCTGACAACTTCTCCTTTCTCATTCAGCCTGTTTCTGAACACCCATCTGGTTCCGATAATGTGAGTGCCTTTTGGTTTAGGAACAAGATCCCAGACGTCGTTCTTTGTGAATTGATCTAGCTCTTCTTGCATGGCTAGAACCCAGTCGCTATCTTGAAGTGCCTCATCACAGGAAGTAGGCTCGATCAGAAATACTAGTCCCAGAGGAGTTTCTTCAGGTGTCTTGAAGGTAGACCTAGTTCTGATAGGTTCGTCCTTGTTTCCCAAAATCAACTCTTCAGATATGTTTAAGCGACTTTTAGCTTTCTTTGGGATTGCTGGGGATTTAGTTCCTTCTGAGGTTTGAGTGGCAGTTGCTTCAGAAGCTTTAATCTTCTCGTCAGAACCTGCAAGAGTAATCTCCAGATCTGCAAGTTTTTCAACTAGCTTTGACTTTTCAGGGTCAAGCTTATCATCAAACCTGACATGAATTGATTCTTCCACAATTTTGGTTTCCGTATTGTATACTCTGTAGCCTTTATTGCGTTCTGAGTATCCTAACATAATAACTTTTTGGGATTTGGAATCAAACTTGCTCAGATGTTCTTTAGTATTTAAAATAAAACAGGATCATCCAAAAGGATAAAAATAAGAAATGTTAGGTTTTCTTCCTTTACACAGTTCATAGGGAGTCTTCTCCAGAATAGGTCTTATGGAGATTCTATTCTGAATGTAACACGTTGTATTTACAACTTCAGCCCAAAAGTGCTTAGCCACATTTGTTTCATTGATCATGGTTCTGGCCATCTCTTGGAGTGTCCTATTCTTCCTCTCTACAACTCCATTTTGTTGTGGAGTTCTAGGGCAGGAGAAAACATGGGATATTCCATTAGAGTCAAATAATTCTTCAAAAAATTTATTTTCAAATTCCCCATCATGATCACTTCTGACTCTGATGATTTTAGAGTCAAATTCGTTTTGCACTTTGGAACAGAAGCTAGTGAATATAGAGTGAGACTCACTCTTGTGCTTTAAGAATTTTACCCATGTCCAGCGACTAAAATCATTACAATGAATAGTCCATACTTCTTTCCATTGACTGATGCTGTTTTCACATGACCAAATGAATCAATGTGAAGAAGTTCCAGAGGCTTAGAGGTAGAAACAATATTTTTCTTTTTAAAAGATGATTTTGAAAATTTTCCTTTCTGACATGCTTCACATAGAGCATCTGAAGAAAACATCAGCTTAGGTAGACCTCTGACTAACTCGAGTTTATTTAGTTGAGATAACTTTCTCATGCTAATGTGGCCCAAGCGTCTATGCCATACCCATTGCTCTTCGTGAACAGACACCAGACATTTCACATTTTGTTCTTTTAAATCAGAAAGATTTATTTTATAAATATTGTTTTTCCTCTTGCTAGTGAATAAAACAGAACCATTGTTTTGATTTATGGCTTTACATGTTTTTTGATTAAAGATTACATCATATCCGTTATCACTTAATTGGCTTATTGATAACAGATTATGCATTAATCCTTCTACATATAACACATCAGATATAGAGGGAAGAGTACCATTACCAATTGTTCTAGAGCCTCTGATCCTTCCTTACTGATCTCCTCCGAAGCCTACGAATCCAACATCTTTAAGTTCCAGGCTTTGGAACATAGACTTTCTTCCAGTCTTGGTTTTCTGAAGTTATTATTCCTCTTTCTCCAGAGTTGTTTGACTCTTCTGGTCAGAAGGGATTGTTCTTCCTCATCGTCAGAATCTTCCTGCTCAGAGTCAACTGCATCTTCTATTTCGGCCTGGAAGGCTTTGTTTCTGTCAGACTTGCGCCTTTCAGATCTGGACTTTAATGCTACATACTTGATCTTCTTCTGAGGCTCATCTTCCTCCAGTTCTATCTCATGAGTTCTGAGTGAACTGACAAGCTCTTCAAGGTTGATGTTGTTCAGATCCTTTGATAGCTTTAAGGCTGTGACCATGGGTCTCCACTTCTTTGGCAAGCTTCTGACTATCTTTTTGACATGGTCTGCAGTTGTGTATCCTTTGTCTAGCACTTTTATACCTGCAATAAGAGTTTGGAATCTAGAAAACATTACCTCTACAGCTTCATCATCCTCCATTTTGAAGGCTTCATATTTCTGGATTAGAGCCAGAGCCTTTGTTTCTTTGACCTGAGAGTTTCCTTCATGAGTCATCCTCAGGGAGTCGAGTATATCTTTAGTTGTTTCCCTGTTGGTGATTTTTTCATACTCATTGTAGGATATGGCATTGAGAAGTATCGTTCTGGCTTTGTGATGATTCTTGAATTCGTGCTTCTGATCAACTGTCATTTTACTTCTGGGAACGGCAACTCCAGCATCTGTTACAGGAGGTTTGTATCCAACTGTGACAATGTCCCAGAGATCAGCATCATAGCCCAGAAAGAAACTTTCAATTCTATCTTTCCAGTAATCGAATTTCTCTCCATCAAAGACTTGAGGCTTAGCGTTGTAGCTGTCTCTTTCATTGGTGTTGGCCATAGTTTTTCTCGTACTGGATCTCTCTACACTAGTAAGTGTTTGATTAGAAAATCACTAACAGAGCCGTAGCTCTGATACCAACTGAAGGTGAGAAAAACAAGAAAGGGGGGGTTTGAATTGTTTTTGAAAATAAAAGCTTTTTCAAAAGTAAGAACACACAGAATTTTATACTGGTTCGCTTATAACACAAAGCTACTTCAGTCCACCCGGCCAAGGTGATTTCGCCTTCAAAAAGGACTTAATCCACTAATCTTGAAAGATTAATACAACCAAACGTCTAAGAGAGTGATCTCTTAGTCCTCCTAAGTATACAGACTACGCAGAGTCACTTGAGGAACAAAAGCAATTTAGCAAAATAAATTTGTAATAGAGAGTGCTTCTAAGAGTAAGCGAATATTACAGCAGAATAATCAAGCAAGTGTTTTCACGTATGAGCAACAGCTCATGAAAAACTAAGAGAGAATGTAAAGAATTTTTTGTGCGTTGTTGTGTATCTCTCACTGAAGTGGGTTGTCCTTTATATAGTGGTGAAGAGGACCGTTGGAGTGATGACAGAATATTGGCGTTTGATGAGCATTCAATGTCATTACTTCTGTGTTTCTTGCCCTAACCAATTTGTCTCCCTGAATAATTTCTTTCTAAAAATACTTCCTTTCCATTTGAAGAAATTATTTCCGTTACTCTTTCTGGATTTGGAGAATCTTCATCAGAGTCTTTGTTATCTCAGAGTTTATGTGTCAGAAGAAGATTGCGTTGAGGTTACATCAGAGCTTCTAAGAGTACTGCTCTTCTAGATCATCAGAACTAAGTCCAGTGGATGTTTAGAGCTTCTGGTTCTTTCTACTGTCTTGCTTTGCTTAGAATCAGAACTTCTAGAGTGCACTTCTTCCTCAGATGCTTCTGATCTTCTAGTACTTTGTATCTGATCAGAGTTTGTATCTGATAAAACGATCAGATTCCTTTGTTGCTTTTCAGAGTCCTGCACACTTAGAGAATTTTCGTTAGGGTGCCATTTTTAGTTTCATCCTTTGTTATCATCAAAATCCTGGAATTCTATTGTAGAACTAATTTTGTTCTTACAGTGCCTACATTAGAGGAGTATGCCCATCTCTTAGGAATACCCATTTTTGACAAGGTTCCTTTTAGTGGATTGGAGGAGATTCCTAGATCTCATCTTATAGCTAAAGCTCTTCATCTAAAGAAGTATGAGATTGAGGCTCATTGGGTGAAGAAATGAGGAATGTTTGGGTTGAATTTTGAGTTCCTTATTGGGAAGGCTACTGCCTTTGCTCAAGCCGGTAGTGTGGATGTTTTTGAAGCCGCCTTTATGTCGCTCATCTATGGTTTGGCTTTGTTCCCTAACATTGACAGTTTTGTTGATGTTAATGCCATTAGAATTTTCTTGATAGGGAATCATGTGCCTACTCTGTTAGGTGATATGTACTTCTCTTTGCATTTGAGGAATTCTAAAGGTGGTGGAACTATTGTGTATTGTGTTCCTCTTCTATACAAGTGGATTATTTTGCACTTGCCTCAGACGCCTGCTTTTGTGGAGAACAAACAATGTCTACGATGGTCTCAGAGTCTTATGTCTCTCACTAATGATGATATTGTTTGGTATGATTCTTCATTGAGTAGTTTGGATATTATTGATAGTTGTGGTGAATTCTCTAATGTGCCTCTTATTGGTACACAAGGAGGAATTAACTACAACCCTGCTTTGGCTCGTCGTCAACTTGGGCTCCCCTTGAGAGACAAACCTAATAACACTCAGTTAGAAGGTATTTTCTATCAAGAGGGTAAAGATCCCCAAAATTTGAAGCAGAAGATGATACATGCTTGGCATAATATGCATAGGAAAGGAAGATTTGAGCTTGGTCTGTGCAACTGTGTTGCTTTGGAGGCTTACACTACTTGGATGAAGAAGAGAGCTTTGGAGTTAAAGATGTTGTATGCTTGTGAGAGACCTATGTTTATGGTTATGGTTGAGCCATTAACTCTTCCTAACTAAGATGTAGAGGAGTTGGAAGACGCACTTGCCAAGATGAAACAAGAGAAGGATGTGTGGGAAGAGTGGTTCCATGCTTTGAGCCGAAAGAATGAGGAGTTGCATCTTGAGTCTAAGGACAAAGATGCGCTTATTGAACTTCTTGAATACCGAGCAGTGAAGAGATAGAGAGAGCCAGAGGGTCCATCTTCCTCTAATATGCCTCAGCCTTCCGGTGCTTGGAAGAAGATTGTTGACCAGCTTGTCCTTGAGAAGGCTCAGATGAAGACTTCTTTTGAGTCCGAGATTCGACGCATCCGATGGAAGTACGCACCTGCAACCAGATCATCTGACATTGTTGCTAGGGATCCTTATGATGATTAGTTTCCTTTTCTCTTATATTTGTATTTTGATTTCTGAAATTGTACTCAGTGTAATCCTTCCAAATTATATGAATAAAAGCGATCTTTTATGGTCAATCAAATCGTTATTATTGTTATTATATATTTGCAAATAAAATAGTATGTTCCTTGAAAATATAAACAATAAAAAACATTGCATTTCATTCATCATTTGCATAAACAGGTTTTCTTCTGCCAGATGTCTTATCGGTTATTCTTATATGCTTCAGCTAAGTTGACTCACCGATACAACACTCGCGCCAATCAACCGAGAATCATGGAGCATTTGAAGCAAGAGATCCGAAAACAGAAGGACGGGATTGATCGTATAACTGCTATGATGGAGTCTGTTCTAGCTGCTCAGAATCAGTCTTCTCCAACTCCCGCAACTCCTTTTCCTCAGAGGACTGTTATCTCAGAGGTTGCTACCTCAACTGTTCCTATTGCTACAATTCAATTTGGTCCGACCATGCCTGCTGGATTCCCGTGGGGAGTGCCACCAAATTTCATGCCTCAAGGGCTTGCACCCACCTTTGCTTCTATGCCAGAATCTAGCCCGGTCATGTTTGTGCCGCCTCCAGTCGTTCACACTCTGCCTCGTGTTGAGGATACCATCTACCATTCTGAGCCGTCTGAGGGCCCAGATGTTTCTGAGAAGATAGATGAGATGAAGGATCAGTTCCTTGAGATGCGAAAGGAATTGAAGATATTGAGAGGAAAGGACTTGTTCGGTAAGAGTGCTGCTGAACTTTGCTTACTGCCGAATGTCAAGATCCCGATGAAGTTCAAAGTCCCGGACTTTGAAAATATAAGGGAAATACTTGCCCACTTAGCAATCTTGTCATGTATGCCAGGAAAATGTCAATGTAAATGATAATGATCAGTTATTGATTCACTACTTCCAAGACATTCTAACTGGTGCCGCTTTGAGGTGGTACATGGGCTAGATAGCGCAAGTGTTCGCACATTTAATGATTTTGGTGAAGCTTTTGTGAAACATTATAAGTACAACATAGACATGGCGCCTGATAGAGACCAACTGAGGTCTATGTCTCAGAAGGACAAAGATACATTTAAAGAGTATGCCCAGAGGTAGAGAGAGCTTGTTGCTCAGATTAATCCTCCGTTGGAAGAAAAAGAGATGACAAAGAGATGACCCTGAGTTCATTTTATTACGAACGCATGATTTCCAGTGACCCTGGTGACTTTACCGAAATGGTAAACATGGGCATGAGGTTAGAGGAAGGAGACCGAGAGGGACGTCTATCTAAAGAAGAGGTGTCATCGAGTAAGAAGTATGGAAGTTGTTTCGCCAGAAAGAATGAAGGTGAAACTAATGCAGTTTCAGTAGGGAGGCAGAGGAGGCCTCGTGTCAAAAGAAATCCACAACCACGTCAGCATCATCACCAAGTTTCGTCATTTATTTCGGTATTTTCAAACAATCAATCAGTGTCAGTTCAACAACAACGTCAACAACAGCCGCAACAAAGAACCAACAACTACAACAACACCAATAATCAACAACAACAGTAGAGTTTTGAGCGGAAGAAGGTCTCTTTCGACCCTATTCCTATGTCATACGTAGAACTGTATCCATCTTTGGTTCTCAAGAACCTACTCCAACCAAAGAATCCGCCTCAAATTCCAAAACCACTTCCATGGTGGTATAAGCCAGAACTCCGTTGCTCCTTTCATCAAGGAGCACCCGGTCATGATATCGAAAATTGTTACCCATTGAAGTATGAGGTCCAGAAGCTAGTGAAAAGTGGGATGGTGTCCTTCGAGGACCGTGCGCCGAATGTAAAACCTAACTCATTTCCTGCTCATGGTAATTCCTCTATTAATATGGTAGATGGTTGTCCAGGAAGTTTCTGAGTGTTCGATGTGTGACGTATTCGTCGGTCCTTGGTAGAGATGCATAAGACCCTGTGTACCATCAGTGATTGTGAGCACGACCATTATGGTTGTGCAATTTGTAGTGTAAACCCCCGTGGTTGTTTGATCGTCAAGAGAGATATCCAGAATTTGATGGATGAGAATGTAATCCAGATTCAACAGTCAAGGGATATAGATGGTGTGAATGTTATAGTGCCAGTATTTAAGACCCCTAAGCGGGTAGTGATTCAATTTGACAGTAGGAGAAGTAACAACGTCAATATATCGGTATCGCCATTAGTGATACGGTTAGAGCCCCTTCTCGTTTGCTTCCGATAGAGTTGTTCCTTATTAGTATAATGCTACCATGATATAGAATGGTCAAGAGGTTCTGTTGCCTATGACCAATTCTGTTGTAAACATTGCCGATATTGCAAGGGTGACCCGTAGTGGTCGTGTGTTTGGTCCAGTCTTTCCAAAGGATGTAGAAAAGGATGTAGTCAGTAAGAAGGTTGAGGTACCTGTAGTGAAACCAGTTAGTGCTCCAATGTGTCATTCTGGTGAATCCATCAAATTGAAGCCTAATGATGATGATGAAGTACTAAGATTAATTAAGAAAAGGGAATTTAATATGGTGGAGCAGCTGCTCCAAACTCCTTCAAAAATTTCAGTGTTGTCTCTACTCAAGAATTCTGAAGCGCATAGAGAAGCACTGCAAAGAGTTTTGGAGCAAGCTTACGTCGAGCATGATGTAATTGTGGATCAATTTGACCACATTGTGGCTAACATCACTTCCTGCAACAACTTGAGCTTTTTTGATGAAGAACTTCCCGAGGAAGGTAGAAATCACAATCTGGCACTACATATATCGATGAACTGTAAGGAGGATGCATTGTAAAATGTGTTGGTTGATACCGCTTCCTCTTTGAATGTACTCCCCAAATCAACTATGTCCAGATTATCCTATCAGGGCGCCCCGATAAGGTATAGCGGCGTGATTATTAAGGCATTTGATGGTTCTCGCAAGACTGTTATAGGAGAAGTGGACCTTCTAGTAAAGACAGGTCCGAGTGATTTTCATATTACTAATCAAGTATTGGATATCCACTCGACCTATACCTGCTTGTTGAGAAGGCCATGGATCCATGAGACTGGAGCTATGGCATCTACCCTGCATCAGAAACTGAAATTTGTGAAGAATGGTAAGCTTGTCATTGTGGGTAGAGAGAAAGCGTTGTTGGTAAGCCATTTGTCGTCTTTTTCATATGTTGAAGCTGAAGAGGAGGTTGGAACTCCATTCAAGCTCTATCTATTTCTGAAGTGAATAAAACTGGGGCACCCATGTCTTCTTTCAAAGATGCGCAGAAAATTGTTGAAGATGGCAGTATTGGTCAGTGGGGTCGTATGGTAGAGGTCTCCGAGAAAAAGAATAGAGCCGGATTGGGATTCCAGCGAGGGTCGTCTAATGTTAAAGCTGAAGATATGCAACCGAGTTTCTGTAGTGGAGGGTTCATCCATGGTAATGAACAACACTCAACTGCTGTAATCGAAGGCGATGAAGATGAGGACTGCGCCAATTTTGTGACGCATGGAAAGGCTTGCAACAATTGGGTTGCTGCTGATGTTCTTGTTATTGTCCATCGCTCTAAGTAATTTGTCTTTTCATTATTTTGAGAAAATCCTTCTCCTATGCCTAAGGGAGAAGTGAACATTGTTGGGCATTATTTCAATTTTTATCATCAATAAAATACGATTATAGTCATCAACATCTATGATGTTTTATTTTAACTTTTTGCTTTTCTGAAAATGGTAATCACATGAAACATGATTAAATAAATAACAAATTATCCATCTGCATAATATTTGGTCATAATTCACTTCTCTAAAATCAAAATATCAAATCATTATGCAGGTTGGTTTCTAAACCCATTGAATACAATGATCCTACTCCTTCTCCAAAATTTGAATTCCATGTGTTTGAGGCTAAGGAAACAAGTGATGAAGAAGTGTCTGATTAATTGTCTCGTCTACTTGAGCACGAGGAAAAAACCATCCATCCATTCAAAGAGAAGATTGAGTTAGTCAACTTGAGTTCTGAAGATGATGTGAAGGAAGTCAAGATTGGGTCTCAACTGTGTCCCGAGGTTAAAAAAGGGTTGATTGATCTTCTTAAAGAGTACTCCGATGTGTTTGCTCGGTCCTATCAAGACATGTCTGGTTTGGATTCTAAAATTGTGGAGCATAGATTACCATTGAAGCTAGAATGCCCGCCAGTCAAGTAGAAGTTGAGAAGGACTCATCCTGATATGGCAGTAAAGATCAAAGAAGAAGTGCAAAAGCATATCAATATTGGTTTCCTTGTTACCGCTGAGTATCCGCAATGGGTGGCCAATATTGTGCCTGTTCTGAAGAAAGATGGAAAAGTCTGCATGTGTGTCGATTATAGAGATTTGAAAAAAGCTAATCCGAAAGATGATTTTCCTCTGCCACACATTGATATGTTGGTAGACAATACAGCTAAATTAAAAGTCTTTTCATTTACAGATCAAAATGGCACCCGAAGATATGGAGAAAACCACATTCATTACACCTTGGGGAACAGTCTGTTATTTAGTGATGCCTTTCGGTTTAAATAATGTTGGTGCAACATACCAGAGAGCTATGACTACTCTTTTCCATGATATGATGCATAAAGAGATCGAAGTCTATGTTGATGATATGATTTCTAAATCCGGGGATGAAGAAGAACATGTTGAGCATTTGTTGAAGCTATTCCAGCATTTGAGGAAGTACAAACTCCGCTTGAATCCCAATAAATGTACTTTTTGTGTTTGTTCTTGTAAGCTGTTGGGCTTTATCGTCAACGAGAAGGGTATTGAAGTTGATCCTGCCAAGGTCAAAGCAATACAAGAGATGCATGCGCCTAGAACTGAGAAGCAAGTTAGAGGTTTTCTCGGTCGCTTGAATTATATCTCACTATTTAGATCGCATATGACTGCCACATGTGCGCCTATATTCAAGCTTCTTCGGAAGGATCAGTCTTATGATTAGACTGAAGATTGCCAGAAAGCTTTTGACAACATCAAAAAATATTTGCTTGAGCCTCCGATTCTGTGTCCGCCTGTTGAAGGAAGATCATTGATCATGTATTTGATTGTGCTTGATGAAAGTATGGGTTGTGTTCTGGGTCATCAAGAAGAAAATGGGAAGAAAGAATATGCAATTTACTACCTCAGTAAGAAATTCACCGACTGTGAGACTCGGTATTCTATGCTTGAAAAAACTTGTTGTGCATTGGCTTGGGCTGCTAAGCGTCTACGTTAGTATATGTTGAATCATACTACTTGGTTGATATCCAAAATGGATCCAATCAAGTATATTTTCGAGAAGCATGCTTTAACTGGGAGAATTGCCCATTGGCAGATGTTGTTATCTGAGTATGATATGAAATACCGATCTCAAAAAGTTATCAAAGGTAGTGTCTTGGCCGACCATATGGCTCACCAACTGATTGAAGACTATCAGTCAGTACATTATGATTTTCCTGACGAAGAGATCTTGTACTTGAAAATGAAATATTGTGATGAGCCATTGCTTGAAGAAGGGCCAGAACCTGGTTCCCGTTGGGGCATGGTATTTGATGGAGTTGTTAATCAGTATGGTAATGGCATCGGGGCAGTGATTATTACTCCTCAAGGAACTCATTTTCCGTTTACAGCTAGATTAACTTTCAAGTGTACAAATAATACGGCTGAGTATGAAGCTTGCATTATGGGGCTTGAAGAGGTCATTGATCTCAGAATCAAATATCTCGATGTCTATGGAGATTCGGATTTGGTTGTGAATCAAATTAAAGGTGAATGGGAGACGAATCAACCCGGTTTGACACCATATAGAGATTATGCGAGGAGGACTTCAACTTTCTTTACAAAGGTTGAATTTCATCATATCCCTCGAGATGAAAACCGGATGGCAGATGCTCTTGCAACATTGACTTCTATGATTATGGTGAAATTCTGGAATGAAGTTCCCAATTTGACTGTGATATGTCTTGATAGGCCAGCTCATGTGTTTGTTGTTGAAGAGATCAAAGATCAGATGTTGCGGTATTATGATATCAAGTGTTTTCTCCAAAGTCAGACATACCCGCCTGGGGCATCTTTGAAAGATAAGAAGACCTTGATGAGCTTAGCTGGTAACTTCTACCTGAATGGTGATGTGATGTACAAGAGGAACTTCGATATGGTTCTGCTCAGATGCGTGGATAGACACGAAGTAGACCTGTTGATGACTGAAGTCCATGAAGGTTCCTTTGGTACTCATTCCAATGGATATGTTATGCCTAAGAAGATGTTGAGAGCAGGTTACTATTGGCTAACAATGGAATTTGACTGTTGCAAGTTTGTGAAGAAATGCCATAGGTGTCAAATATATCCAGATAAGATTCATGTTCCTCCGACGCTGTTGAATGTCATTTCCTCTCCATGGCCCTTCTCCATGTGGGGAATTGATATGATTGGCATGTTGGAGCCTAAAGCTTCGAACGGACATCATTTCATTTTGGTGGCTATTGACTACTTCACAAATTGGGTTGAAGCAGCATCGTATGCGAATGTAACCAAGCAAGTTGTTGTGAGGTTTATCAAGAATCAGATTATATGGAGATATGGTGTGCCAAGTAAGATCATTACTGATAATGGATCGAACTTGAATAATAATATAGTGGAAGCTCTTTGCAAAGATATCAAGATTGCACACCATAATTCTTCTCCTTACAGACCTAAGATTAATGGGGATGTTGAAGCTGGGAATAAGAAATCAAGAAGATCATTCAGAAAATGGGTATGACATACAAGGATTGGCATGAGATGCTCCTGTTTGCTTTGCACGGGTACCGTATATCCATCCGCACTTCAACAGGGGCAACCCCTTTCTCACTTGTTCATGGCATGAAAGTTATGCTCCTAGTGGAGGTTGAGATCCCATCATTACGTGTCTTGATGGAAGCCAAGTTGACAGAAGTTGAATGGTGTCAGACCAGGTATGACCAGCTGAATTTAATTGAAGAGAAGAGGTTGACTGCCATGTGTCATGGTCAGTTATACCAACAGAGAATGAAGAAAGCTTTTGATAAGAAGGCCAGACCTCGCGTGTTCAGAGAAGGTGACCTTGTACTCAAGAAGATTTTATCTTTCAAACCAGATGCTAGGGGAAAATGGACTCTTAATTATGAAGGCCAATATGTTATCAATAGATCCTTTTCAGGCGGTGCTTTGATTCTTACAACTATGGATGGTGAAGAGTTCACTCGTCATGTGAATGTCGATGTAGTCAAGAAATACTTCACCTAAAAAAGAAAAGAACAACTCGCTAAGTTGAAAACTCGAAAGGGTGGCTTAGGAAAAAATGAGTGTCTCGGTGGATTAAAAACCCGAAAGGACGATCCAGGCAAAAATTAGAGACGTAAAATAGAAAATCTATCCCGATAAATTGAGTACCCCACCTTGGGGAAATTTATGCAAAAGTTAGGGATTATGGCAAGTAACTGCATCCTGTTGATCTTCAGTTTTGAAGACATTCTTGAGCACGTCATTGGGTTCTGATTCGTCATATTCACCCGAAGCCAAGAGCATAATGGATATCAAAGTTGGTATAAGAATTAGTGATCATTGTGTTCAATGTAGCCCTTTTCCATGTAAATTACCATTTTTCTACTTTTGTAAAGATCTGTGGAGTCTTGTCATTTACAAACTACCATTCTATTAAATAAAGGTGAGCTTTTTATCCAATTGTTTCTACTCTTATTTATTTCACCTTAATAGAATTAAATTTTATGATGATCATTTTGAAATTGAATTTAAAACTTAAAATCATGTTTTTATTAAAAGCAATTACTTTTTAAGAGCAATCAATTTCTTTTAAGGAATATCAACAGCAGTCTGAGAACTTGTAAGTCCTAAAAAGCAAAACGTGGTTGGTTTTTCTCAAGCAGTTGGTCTGGTCATATCTTTCTGAAGGGCAACTCAGCATCTCGAATCGAGTTTTGTTTGTTTCCCCAGCCTAGTTTGTAATCGCCTCACTTAAGTTGTAGGCGCATTATCTCAGTGGTTTGCATAACTTTAGTACAAATTGTTGTTCCCATCAGGTCGTCAGCAGAGTTTATGCCTAATCCCTGTTATCGCTGATTCTTGAGCAATATTTCTGGTCCTCTACAAGGTTGTCTCCCATTTGATATGGTGTTGACCTAAAATTCCTCGTAGAGTTGATGATGCAGATCCCCAACAATTTGTCTTATTTCCCCTAGCCAGGGTCGAGCCATGGAGAAGAATGATTCACGTTCACCCGATTCATCTCTTTCTCCAATTGTTGCTTCCATCATGTTGAGATTGGCGGAGTGTGGTATCGATGATTCATATCAGTGACATTCGTATCCTTCGTGATTGTTTTGTCAGCATAATCATCGTATATACATATGCATGTACATTCATAGATTTCATCATTTGCATTATTATTGCATTTTTTGTGATTCATCCTGTTTCTGATCCTCTGCTATGGTGGTATCCATTTTCCTTGCGCAGATTCGGTGTGTCTGTCCTCTTTCAATTGTAGAGTGTCAACCCCTTAAGCAGAAAGAATTTAACCTTTGTCATTCCCCACCGAGTTATTTCCTCGTGGATGATTATTATTTCAGCTTCCTCCCTAGTTGATTGTCTGGATGGAACCACTCCCCCTGAGTTATATCCTCATTAGGTTGAGTCTTTGGTTGACCTTTTCTTTTTAGCTCTTACCTAGATAGATGTTTTTGGTCCCCCGAGAATCTATTACCCAGTAATTGGCAATTTTCTTCTCGATTTGTGAGTATTGTGCTTTTGCCCAATACCCAGTAAAAGTAATCTACTTCCTCTTATTTCTCCCCAACGGATTCATTTTCACGTTTACCCAGGAAGTTTATCCTTGATATGTTTATCCTAACCGATGATGGATATTCTTTCCCTTTTGAGTCTATCCCCGATATGTTCATCTTAATCGATGACGGATATTCTCGTTCTGGTTTTCTGCCCAGTAAAAAGGTAGTTGTAATCCCTATTTCATTTCCCAGAGGGCTAATCCTTGATATGTTCATCCTAACCGATGACAGGTTTCCTACTCTTTGTGGTCTTCTGCCCAGCAGCTAGTCATTGTAAATCCTGCTTCCCCTTTGCGGAGTTTATCCTTGATATGTTCATCTTAACTGATGACGGATATTCTCTTTTTTGGTTTTCTATCCAGTAATTGATCGATATAATTCCTATTTCTCCCCTCAGAGTCTATCCTTGATATAATCATCTTAACCGATGATAGATATTCTCTTTTCGGTATTCTATCCAGTAACTGATAAATGTAATTCCTACTTTTTCCCGGTAGTTTATCCTTGATATGTTCATCTCAACTGATGACGGATATTCCTCCCTTTAAGTCTATCCTTGATATGTTCACTTTAACAAGTGACGGATATTCTCCTCTTTGCGGTCTTATGCCCAGTAACCGGTAGTTGTAAACCATATTTGGCTTTTCCCCAATTGGTTATTCTTACCCAGTAACTGGTAATGAATACACCTCTTGTTTCCCTCTACGAGTCATCCTTGATACGTTTACCCTAACCGGTAACGGATGTCCTCTCTGTCAGATTATGTTATATCCTTACCCAGTAACCGGTAGTGAATAATATACTTCTATTACTCTTGCGTCGAAGATATTTTCTTCCCTAGTTAAGTTCGAGTTCGTGTTTCCTCAGTGAAATCACCATTTCCTGTTTGGTTTAGGCATTTCAGCTTTGTTCTGATTTACTTGTTTCCCCTGCAGATTTTTCCTTTTATCCCCGGCTGAGTCTTTCCATTGATTTATTTTCATGGAATCCCTCGTGTCCCCCAGCAATTTTAAGTAGTGGTCTGGCCTATGCATAACCTTTTATCCCTCAGAGTCTCTGTCTCCCCAGTGAGTTTTCCTTACGGAATGCATTTTACTCCTGTGGACTTTTAGTCTCTCCAGATTCTTTTCCTTTGTGGCAATATTTTCCCCACAGAGATTATTTTTAACATTTCATATCATATGCATCATGAGGTATCTTAGGGACCAAAATTTGTTTCTATATGTTGTTATTTAAGTCCATTCTACTGAGTCGATACGAAGATTTTAACCTTCATCTCCTCAGTTAAAACGTCCTTAAATAGGGGCAGCTGTAAGACCCCAATTTTGACCCTAAGATCCCTCATGCCATCTCATCATATGCATTAGCATTGGGATCACACCTTGACATCCTCCTTACCCCTCATTCAATGGGTTTGCATTGGGAGATATCACCAAGCACATTTGATTGTATCATACTTTTTTTTCATTATTTACTAACCAAAATACCAAAAAATATGTCAATGTATAGTTTGTTGTTTTTGCAGGTAGTGTGTGTACTCACTTATGCTCTATCAAGCTTATATCTAGGGTTAGGGACCCTCAATGCCAGGAGCTCAATCAAGAAATGGTTCAAAGTATCATATATGGATCCCCATGTTCTTCACATGATATTTTGATCAAGAAATCATCAAAAGTTAGGAGTTGGTTTGCCTTGGAAACCCTAATTCATTTGGGTATCTTGTGTGACTTCTTCAACAAGTTTCTTCAATAATTTATCAAATATTTCAAGGGATACTTCACATTACATCATCTTATGCATATATGATCCTCCATGAGTCCCAAAAGTCAAAAGAATGTCAAGCTAGCAAGTTGGTTCATGGTGGTTGATCAGAGAAAGTCAACCGGTCAAAACTGGGGTTCCCTAGACCCTATATCCTACCATTTTTGTCATATGAAAATGATTCCAAGAGAAACGTTACTCTAAATGACATTCCAAACAACTTTCATGTTGAATTCTAGAGCTATTTTTGCTTGGAAAGTCATTTTCCATGGTGAACGATTATAGGTCATTTTGTCTGAACCCTAGTTTAGAGGTCAATTTCCCAATACCATAACTTGCTCAATTTTTGAGATGAAAGCCATTAAAATTCCATGATCAAATTCAAGATGTCTAATTGAACAAGTGATTTTCCTCAACTTCTAAAATGCATAACTCCTTCATGCCAAATTCAAATGAGGTCAAATTTGTGGCCCCATTGAATAGAAAAAGTTACTTAAGGTGGAAGAAGTGAACATTTGACTTGGGACTTAGAAAATTTTCAAATATGTTTGATTTCCCAAACTTCCACCTCAAAATTCATCATGATCCAAGATTCAAATGAAAATGTGTTAAACATGAAAGTTGCTCCCCTTGATCTCACATTTCCATAAAGTTTAAAGTCATCTCATTTGGACAAAGTATGAGGGACTTGCGCATGGGTGTAAGTTAAAGGACCATTTGGATAATTTCAACTTCCATTTTTCATACACATTTGCATGAACTTCTAACATGGTTTCAACATGATGCACATTGAATTTTGGATCACATCACATCATCTCATGGGTCTAGTGCACGCCCATACATCCATGCAAAGGATAATTTCAAATTTTGCCAAAATTGGAAGTGTGTGAAATAAATAAGACCCTCATTGCTCATAATTGAGGATCTCATGCCCAAGCTTTGAACCTGCAACCATAAACCCTCACCATTGAAGGATAAACTTGAGGATTTTCTGTGGAAATTGAGTTTCAATTCTCCATCTATTTTGAGATTGAAACTCCAAGAGTCCATTTATCTCCTTGATCCATTTCACTTCCATCAAGCATCTGAAGCAAGGCCAACCATAATTGAAAGCAATATCGTGCCAATCTGAAGCTCCATTGAAGATATTAAGATCCACTTGAGTTCATCTGCTACACGGTCTTTATGTAAAGGTTACTTTGAACCTGTATCTAATGCCTTATTCTGAGCCATTCAAGGAGTATGTCATCTGATACATGGGAAGATTAAAAAGAAGACTATGAAGTTGCTAGCTTGGATGTGGCTATCTTTATTTGATGCCTTGCTCTTCACCTTGCTACTTCTTTATTGATATTTCTTGATTCTAAAGTCCAAATGAAAAATGGGTTTCTATATGACATTCTTGTCTATTGGATTGCATCCCATTGGTCATATCTTTTCAACTCTTAACTTTTAAGTTTTATGCTTAGGATTAGTCTCTTTATCTCTTCCCATTTCTTAAGTTTCAAATCTCTCCCACTTTTCAAAATCTTTTTTGCTTGTGATTTCTAAACTTAGACCTTATTTCAAAATAGAAACTTCGGCCTTATGCCAATGCATTTTTAAAATCTTTTCTTAAATCAAACTTGTGAATGAATCTAACCATATTGACTTAAAACTTCAAAATACAAAAATAACTAACACTCATTCAAACTCTTTTAGGCCCTTTGTGCCTCTTTTTAAAATTAAATTCTACTAAAAGCAATCCACTCATTTTGAAATTGATACCACGAACTACGAGGTTTTGATCCCTCATTTTTATGTTGGTACGTAGGCACAAGTCCGAAGGTCTTGTGAAACACAAAAATATAATTAATAAATCCTTTTCGTCCCCACACTCTATTTATTGTAAATATCATTTTATACCAAAAACACATACACACATAAAAAAGGGCTCCGTAGGAGTACCTACGACACTTTGGGTGTTAGCACCTTCCCTCTATGTAACCAACCCCCTTACCTGTAATCTCTGACTTTTTATTAGTTTTGATTTGAAAACTTCTTATCTTTGGGTTTTGTTCATACTTTTCCCTTTTCCTTTGAAAAAAAATAAAAGTGTGGTGGCGACTCTGGTTTTATTGACGTTGAGCTTATCCATAGCTTAATGGTCATGAATTTACCACTACACATTTCATATCATATTGTTTGTGATTATGTCATTTTGTTCTTTGTCAATTTGGACCTTTCCTTTATATCATTGTAAAGAAAATGTTAATAAGAAAAAACCTAAAAAGAACTTGTTTCTCCTAACTCATGGACTTATGGTTACTATCCTTGGCATCATTATGGAGTTATGGACTTAGAATTAGAATATATACCTTTGCTTTGGGACTTGTGATTTAAGACCTTGGAATTCATCTGATGCCTTTGACTTTGGACTTCTTTGTGAAGACATGGCTTGGTTATTTTGGTTTCATCTGGTATATGAATTATTATTGGCTTGTTTGAGGCTTAATCCAAGGGAATTATTGCTTGACCTATGTCATAAAGCTTGCTATCTCTTGGTTAGATATTTCCTCCTTAGCTTTTACTTTATGCTTTAGGATAGTCTCTTCTTCTCCTCCCCCTTCTTTAATTTTCAAAATCTTCCCTCTTTTTTTTCAAAACGTTCTTGTTTTTCAAATTTGAATCATTTTTCTCAATAAACCTTGACCTTTGTCAAGTGGTCTTCAAAACCTTTTTCTTAATAAATGCCAATCCATCTTAAGCATATTTATACCAATTTTAAAAGGCTAAAAAATGCCCAAATCATTCAAATATTTTTTTGCCCGTGTGCATTTTTCCTTTTAACTCTTTTCTCAAGGCATTAGATATAAGTCATTTCCATAGTTGAGCTATAATTCTCCTATCTCCATATTATTGATGATAATTCTTTTCCATATGTAAGAGCTACTGACATACTTGGTGATCCTTATCCAAGTTAGAGCCCATCTCATGATGATGCAAATTTGAATCAAAACAATCCTAGTCATGAGACTTAAGAGCTAGTGGTATATTTGTGGGTGGCTAGTTGAGTATTCTCCTTAAAATGACAAAATGTCTTTTCTAGAAAAAATGAATCAAAATAATTCTTCTTTTCAACAAAAAAAATAAAGAAAATACTTCTTTTCAACAAAAAAAAAATAAAGAAAATATACTTCTTTTCCCATCTCTCCAATTTTGTAACAAACAATACCTTTTTCAAACAAAAATTTACATATTTTCAAAGAGGTTCTCATGGAGTACCATGGATGTTTAGGGTGCTAATATCTTACCTTTGCATAACTAACCCTCGAACCCTTGTTCCTTTTTTATTAGTTTTGTTTTTAAAACTTCTTCGGGTTTTGTTCGTACTTTTTTCCTTTTCCTTTAGAAACAATAAAAGTGCGGTGGCGACTCTTTTCCACCGCACAATAAAAGTGCGAGTTAAGTTAATCAATAACTGAATCTCAAAATTGTTACCGCTACAGTATCGAACCCACAGGTACTGGAAAGTAATTAAGGTTGATTTTTGAAAGGAATTATCTTTTTTGTAAATTAGCATGAGCAAGATAAAAAGAATATATAATTGTCACAGGTTTATTGAGTAGCAAACAACTATAGAACAATGTTAAAAAGGTGATTTGAGTTTAATAATGGAAACTATGTTGGGAAATGATTCATTAATATAATATAGTCATTTATGTGTACATGATATGTTGTGTCGTGTCAGGAAAGGTCAGAAAGTGATCTAAAGGTGTATCTCTACAACATTAAAAGCATATACTTTAAGGCAAGGATACAAATCTCTAATCCTCGCTTGTAACCCTAAAGAAAGTATGTTCTTACTCTGAAAATTCTTTATGGTTGTAGCTACTTATCTCTAAGGAGTTGTTCTAGTGAATATCTCTATCATACTATTTTCAACCACTTTATCATGAAATTCGCTTGTTGTTGGATCTCTCACAATAACAAACTTTTATCTTTTTCAAATTTGATAAATTAAAGAAACAAATTTATAGAACAATAACACATGATAAAACAAAGGATTAACAACACACCACATAAAATATAAACTACATTATATCAGCTTTTCATTGCTCAACAAACATAGGTTTAGCTCATAAAAAGCTGAGTACAAACTACGATACTGGTTCTTAAGCTATTCATTCTTAAATACAAATTAGAAAATAAATAACAACCTAAGATTAACATCTTATCTTATTTAAATGGATAATTGACAAGATATAACTTTTGTCACACCGGGATTCAACAATAGGCACTTGAGGTGGTGAGAAGAAAAAACTCCATTTTCACTAGTTTGTTATATGTGATTTTTCTCTAACATATGATGAACTCGTTCGCAATCTTCAAGAGTTTCTTTTATAGGTAATTGAGCTAGGGTTTTTCCATTTTTCATGGATCATGGGCTTGAGAATAATTCAAATCAAACCCAAGTCAAAATTAGCAAAGTTCCCTCATTTTCTTTCTCATTCGTACAACATGTAACTCAAGTATAAACATTGGTAGGGGACAAGGTGTAAGATGGCAGATTGCAGGTACAAAGGTGCAGGCGGCTCTTGTCCTTTTTTTACATGGCGTGCATAATGGGTGTACTATGTACTACCTTTTGTCTTCCAGCACCTTTGTTCTTATCCATTCAAATCAATTCTCCTTCCTATGTATATATTTGCCACGTATGCCCTAGGAATGCAATTGTTGTTTCTCTCTTCCTCTTAGTTGATTCCATCCTTATCATTTCCTTTACCTTCTAGTTGTTGTCCCCTACTGTCATGCCTAAGCTCATCAACATTGACCTTGCAAAACGCAACAAACACATAAAAACTACAAAAGAGAGCACTTATTGTGTTATTTGCAAACTACCCTAAAAACAACAAAAATGCAATAAATTTAACAACATAAGATAACACAAAAATTGATAACTAAATATTAGGACTTGTAATAACTCACAAAATATGGGTTATCACTTGAAAATGCAAGCCACAAAATAACTCCTTCTGCAACTCACTTGAAGCTTTCTAGAAATGAACATGAAGTTGATGTAGATCAAAGCCTCTAAAGAAGTATGGTTGGAAGTTTGCCATATCTCACAGCTACTAGACATGATATCACACTTGCTCTCGGTTTATCTGCTAGGTACTAATATAAACCTAAGGCTAGTTATCTCACTCAAGTGAAGAGAATCTTGAAGTAGATAAGTGGTACTTATGACTATGGCATATTATACTTTCATGATACAAATCCCATGTATGTAGGGTATTATGATGCGGATTGGGTTGGTAGTGGTGATGACAAAAAAGTACATCAGTGGGATGTTTCTTTCTTGGCAAAATTTGATTTCTTGGTTCAGAAAGAAGCAAAATTGTGTCTCCTTATCTACTATTGAAGCTGATTACATTGATGTTGAAAGCAATTGCACATGATTAATCTAGATACACAAATGCTGAATGAGTACAATATCGAACAAGATGTCATGACATTGTTCTGTGACAACTTGAGTGCTATCAATATTTTAAAAAATCATGTTCAATACAGCATAACCAAGCACATTAACATTCGTCATCATTTCATTAGGGATCTTATGGAAGATAAAGTGGTTAATCTAGAGCACATAACAACTGACAAACAACTGGTTGATATATTCACCAAACCATTGGATGTTATCCGCATGAAAAGTTAAGAAATGCGCTAGGAATGCACATATTAGAGATCTTATAGTAGTCAAAGATTGGGAAATACGCAAGGAGACCAAGTCAATATCTCTCTCCTTTTCTCTTTGATGCATGTATATTAAGGATGATTCATTATTTTCCAATCACTCCATTTATATGGATTGTCGATACTAGTAAAAGAAAAGTTCTCATATCCTTATCTTGCATCTTCCAAGTGTTTGTGTTGTTCATCATGAGTCAAAATCCATAAAATTCAAAGAAGAAACCCTCTAACAAGGAAATTTCTATCATGGTACTCCATAGGAACCATTTGGGTTGTTTACATATGCGAGTATTTATCACGTTTATTGTTTTTAATTTTTCAATAAGTGTAAAAATGATTGGACTCTGGGAGTTTTTGTTCATTAAGCTCTCCAAGGATTGTGACCATTGTACCTACGCATCACTCATCGGGTGATGAGAAATCAGAGCTTCGTAGTTTGGAGTAAAAAAAGTTTGTGTGTTGGTTGATTTTACCTTTGAGAAAATGGTTTTCAGGATGGTGCCCTAAGGCAAAAATGAGGTTTGATGTGTTCAATTGTTTTTCACCTTGGCTAAGGGTTTCTAAAAAGATTGTTTGTAATTAGATTGCACTAAAGTCTATGGGCGGAGGTGAACATTCTAGACAACAAACCAAGCGTCTTGCATCCAAAACAATCAGAGCAAGGGTAGGAATGCTCCATTCTTACTCATTCTCCACCACTTAAGGCTCGTGGCGCACAATACTAATCGTAGTTTTATTGTATTTTAAATTTTATTATGAAATTTCCACTTGATGTTCGATCAAGGGTTTCTTTATTTGATTATGAAATTGGGTAATGCAAAGTAACCAACAAGAAAGTAAAGGGTCTCATTGTAAGGTAGCACAAGAGAAAGCCTTGTGTGTGCAAAAGTTACTTAAGCTAAACAAAGGATAATGATCTTACAAACATGTCCCCTTAAGGTGGTGCATTGATGCCATTCTTACAACTGGTATATAAGTTACAGATGAAACCCAAAGTTAACAGAGTATCACAAAGGCATGGAAAAGGCCTCCAAGAAAAGGTCCTAGATGAGATCCTCTAAGTTCAAGTTGGTTAACAGTGGAGTGAATATTTTTTGTCTTATCATTTTATCATATTTTGGTTGTTTTTAATTGTATGATGACAATAAGATAAATGACAATATTAAACATGCATGATGAGTTTATACAATGAATATGATGATGATGATGATGAGTACTTAAATATAAATTACAAAGTAACAACATAAAAGTAAATGACACAATAACAATGATAATAACAATGGTTTCTGGTGATCAAAGTTAGTAAAGTTAAGTGTGGTTAGCATTATTTACAAGTTCAACACTTGAGGATTATCTATCCTTAGGTCAAAAGATTCAAAATATGGTACAGTAGGGGATGACTTATCACTTATGCAAAGTATTGAAGGTGATCAAATGATCAACTTACAATAGGTTTGAAACAATGGAAGTTATGCAAACCCCAAGTCCATCTATCAATAGTTTGACAAAAGGAAGACTATATCAACTCAAGGGTTAAAAGTTAGTCTTTTGATTGAGTGATTAAGTTAGGAAAGTTATAAAGATTAATGTATAATATGAACAATATAGTAAGGTTTAATGTACAATATAGACAAGTTAGCATAAAGGTTAGTGGGTTAGTATAAGCAAAAGTAATAGCATGAATCAGGTGAAATCAACAAGTTAGTATGTGTAAACAAGGCTTCATCTACATGTAAAATGACCCAAGTTGGTTGATGTAGGGGAAACCTATCCATGCTTCAAAGTAACATGAATGAAAAATTGATCATCCATTAGTAGGATTGAAGCATGGAAGGTTCAAGCAACCCTAAACAATCCAATATCATGACAAATATAGACTTCATTTGCCATTAGGTTCAAGACCTCATAAGTAAATGGAAATTTATTCAAATGACATGAAACAAAGCAATAATAAATAGTATAGACAAAAATAACAACGATCCATGTTTAAAATATTTTAAGAATAGTAAAAATAAGTGGTGTAAAAAATTAAATAAAATTAGAAATAAATATGGTGAAAATAAATAAAATGGAAGTCAAAAGAAATAAAATAAGTCAGAATGCACAGGCTAGGGGTTGAACCCCTGACCTTGAGGTCATGGGGGGATCAATCCCCTCTCCTACTGGGCCAAGCGCTCTCTTGTGTCAACAAACACGCTGAATAGAATAAATAATAAAACAACGGTTAAAAAAGAATGCACGCGAGAATCAACTAATCAAAGTGGGACACGATTTGTTTTCAAATTCAAAAAATGCTGGCAACGTTCATCTTCAACCTTGGAACCTCAGAATCCAAACTCGAAAATAAGTGTTTTTCATGGGATTTAAACACATAATAATTACCCAAACATGAAAATAAATTAAAATCCACACTCATGAGCCATTGATTGGCTCTGAGTGTTAAGTATTTTTCCAAGAACCGGAAGAACAACTTTGACGTAGATTAAAAATTAAATGCAGGATAAAGGCTAATCAAAGCTCAAAGTAAGGGGTTAATGATCAGTGACAAATTACGAGTTGAATGGTAACTCGTTTGTGTGATGGGGTGAGTGGAACTACCTGATCGAAATCGATCTCAGAGTGGTGCTTCGATAACGTGGCACATCTTAGGTGAGGTGTAGGGAAGATGATTTAGGACTTGGGAAAGTTTGAGTGATGTTCAAGGATGGCTTCTGGATGGTTTCAAGATGGTTATTTGGAACTGAAAGGCTTTGAATCTCAAAAATTGAAACTCTGTTTTGGATGGTTCAACTCTGGTTTGAAGCAGGAAGGTGATGGAATGGTTTAGAGGGAAAATGAAGAAGGTTTGATCAGAAAAGGGTGGTGGCTCGAAGCATGCTCAAAGATGAAACTTGTTGGACAAGTGTGGCTGTGTTCATACATGGTTTTCCCCTATAATCAATTTGTTTTCATCCTATCATTGAAAAGGAGGGACAAAAGGGCTTGAATCAGAGTTCTGCTAGCTTTTGCTTTTTGCCATTTTGGGAAAAAAAATGGCCTTTGACTTTGGTTTTGATTTGGTTTCATGTGGCCTTGATCCTCTCCATTATTACTTGAAATGTGGATTGGTATGTTTAGAAACATATTTGGAACCAAATGGGATCATACAAAACAAGTTTAAGGGCCCAAAACATGACTATGCAAATTATGGATGAAACATGTCTAGTTTGTGCATCATCGTAAGTCAGCAACTTTGAACCAAGGCCAAATGAAATTGACTTGTGAATTTTTCATGAAACTTGTGTCAAATGTTCCTTGCCATGTCCTTGATTAGATGAAAAAATAAACAGGTCAAAAGGAGTTGGTGTTTGGAAATTGCGATGTGGTAAAGTGGTTGTCTTGATCATGTTTTAGGGCATGGTAGGCATATTCGATCAGCTTGACCAATGCAAAAATTGGGTTCCTTACTCAATGAATTAGGTATTGGACCTTGAAACAAAGTTGAAGAGTAACTTATTTGGGACATTTTTATAAAAGAAGATCTTTAAAATATTGTGAAATGAGAAAGTTATAGACTTTAGAAATTTCCATAGGCCATTCTTGCCAAAATGTGACCAACATACAAGACGTAAAAGTGTAATTTTGAGTTTCCTTGATTTTTATGGCACAATGGTGGATATTTAAAGATAATATGATAGTATCATGATAGGAAATGAGGCTTGGAGATTTATGGGATGTTTTTAGGTCAAGTTCATGGGTGAATCAAATGCCTTGAAAGTTCAAAAACTATGATCAAACCAAGTACTTCTAGCATGTATTGAGTGAATGTTTGAATGGTGAATTATGGTTGTAATTGTCATGAATTGATGTTGAATGAGTGGAGGTATGATAGAGTGATCAAAATTAGGCAAGTTCAATGATCAAAGGATACCTAAATTAGGGTTTCTTGAACCATAAGCTTTATCAAGAACCATGGTCAGACAAATTAGGGTTTGGTGTTGCAAGGGACATATTGAGATATTTCAAAGGTTTGGGGCATGAACAAACTTTGGATTTTAGGGGTCCTTAATGACATGCTCAAGATCCATGGTGAACCATGACTTGTACAAGCCAATGAAGGTCTAGAGATAGAGTTAGGATCCTTAGGTGACCAGATGAATCTTGATGTGTCTTCAAAGGGGACTCACGATCCAATTAGGGTTTTGGAGAGTGAGTAAGATGTCTTGAATGATCCTACAAGATTTTTTGGATGCTTAAGGATGGATATTAGGGTTAAGGTGGCTTGAGCACACCTTAACATGATCAGTGGGTCTTGTGGATTAATTATGTTCATTAAGTACAAATGCATATGATATGATATGTATAGGATGTATTCTCATTTATTAGGGTTCAAGAGGATGATGTGAAGGTAGGATAAATTTGAGGGTATGACAACTGCCCCTATTTAATCTTCTCGAACCTGAATGTATGGATATCAAAGGCTTCCAATGCGTTCAAGGTAGGAGGGGATTAAATACTAAAAGGAGTAACCAGAAATTTTCCCTATTGGTGATGAGAGTGTTATGATTCGCTGGGGATTATATATGGTTATGATGATTATATGTGCAATACGATGTATGTAACATAAGTATCTCTTCAAAGAGGAAAGTTCGACGTCAAAACTCCAAGATGAAAGGTAGGAAGAAAAAACTCCGTTGGGGAATGAGAATTTCGGTAAAAGAGAAAGTTGATTTCCCCTAGCAATGGTTAGGAAGGAAAATAACGGTGATCCCTAGTAATGGCTGGAATACCTAAATTTGATGGGGAAATATAGATTCAGCGACGATTCCTAGCAACGGCCAGAATACTTGACATCTACTAGGGATCAACCAAGTGAATTCAATTAAGATTCTTAGCAACGGTTAGAATACTTGACTCGATGATGATATATGGGTACGGTGATTATTCTTAGTGATGGCTAGAATTCCTAACTCCGCTAGAGAAAAATGACATTGAACGGTGACGATTCTTAGCGACGACTAGAATACCCAACTCTGTGGGAAAATAAATTATTCAGCGATGATTTCTAGCAAACACTAGAATACCTGACTCGACTGGGGATATAACCCCAAATAGTTCAGTGACGATTCCTACAACGGCTAGAAATACCTGACTTTGCATGGAGATAAACTTTTCAAGAGGATACAACAATGATTCTTAGCAATAACTAGAATACCTGGCTCTGCTGAGGAAATATAGAGGTTTAGTGATGATTCCTAGCAAAGGCTGGAATACCTAACATCTATTGAGGAGATCAAACAGTTCAATGATGATTCCTTATAAAGGTTGGAATACTTGACTCTGTTTGAGGAGGGTTGAAAGTTCAGTAACGATTCCTAGCAATGGCTAGAAATACCTGACTCTAGCTGTGGAAGAGATTCAACCAGTTACGATTCTTAGAAACAGCTAGAATACCTGACTTATGTTGAGGAAAGAAGCTCAAAGATGATTCATAGCTACGACTTTGAAGTATATGACTCGGCTTGGGAACAAGTTCAAAGATGACTCTTGCTTGGGGAAAGAATTTTAGCAATGGTCCCTAGTGAGGCTAGAAATATCCAACTCTGGTTGGGGATAAATGAAAATGTAATGAAGAATCATAGCAATGGTTGGGATATCTGACTTTGTAGAGGAGGTGAGAATTTAAGCAATGATTCTTTAGCAACAACTAGAATACCTAACTCTTCAGGGGTAGCTTGAGAGGAAACAAAGCAGTTCAGTGATGATTCCTATCAACGGCTGGAATACCTGACTCTAGTTTGGGAGAAATCTTGGGAATGAATGTTGACTTTACTGGGGAAAGACCCTAACAATGGTTAGGATGTTCCGAAGTTTGATGAATCATTCTTGAGTACAAAACGAGGTATAAATCTTAGAAGATACTTAGGATGCAATGTTATGTATGCAAGCTTCTGATACATGTTTGGGCTTTGGATATGTAAATGCAAGGTTTGCAGGTTTTGCCAAGTATTATTGGGCTTTGCATGTGATGATGTGTTAGGAGTGCCAACGATGATTTGGCTTGGAATTATTTTGGGGAGTGGACTGACTTCTCAACATCAAAATCCTGGAATCTCTGATGTTCAGGCTACGATAGGCATAATAGCTAAGGATTTAGACTGAGGAGAAACTCTAATTAGGCCAAATCCAAAGGATTTGATGGCACTAAGATATTCCAAGCATGTTGGACTTTGGTTACCTTTAGATACTTTTGAAAGAGAAGTAGTCTGACCTTTTTCCTTAAAAGTTTTTTAGTAAAAGTTGTTTATTTCTAATGTGATGTCAATTTAAGAAAAGTCACATTTCGCAAACATAGCAGGAAAAGTAAAAACACTGAGCACATATGATGGACTTGATTTTATTGATAAAATGATCCCTAAGAGTGGGTAATTTGTACAAAGATAAGCAGTTCCTAAAATAGACGATTGCAACAAGAAATTGAAAAACTATAATGGCAATGAAAGAACTCAGATTTCCACCAAGTTTCAACTATTCTATAGTCCTTATGTCCATGATTGTCCTTAGATCTTGCTTTTAGAAGGAGAGTAACTGGATTGACTCACTGGGGAGTGAAGAATATTCTCTTGCGGGATGTAGCCTCTCTCTTTTAAGAATCCATAATTTTTACCTAGACCGCCCTTTCGGGTTTTCAATCTACCGGGATACCGATTTTTGGATAAGTCTCCCTTTCAGGTTTTCAACTTATCAGGCTCTATTCTTTTTAAGCGTAGTATTTTTTGACTACATCCGCATTTATAGGGGGATGGAAGATATTCACCATCCATATATTTAAGGATTAAGGCTCCCCCGGAGAAAACCTTTTTTTCACAACATATGGGCCTTCGTAGTTTGGCGTCCATTTTCCCCTTCGGTTAGTATAATTCGGTATAATCTTCTTCAACACAAGGTCTCCGGCTTTGAGGCTATGGGGGATGACTTTCTCGTCATGGGCCCTTTTAATTCACTTTTGGTATAGCTGGTTGTGGCAGATAGCTGCCAAGTGCTTCTTATCAATGAGGTTCAGCTGGTCAAGTCGGGCTTGCACCCACTCGGTTTCGTCAAGCTTGACATTGGTCAAAATCCTTAAGGAAGGAATCTCTACTTCAACAGGAAGGACTGCATCCATGTCGTACACTAGAGAGAAGGGAGTTTCCCTAGTGGAGGTGAGTATTGAGGCGCGGTAGCCATGTAATCCGAACGGGAGCATTTTGTGCCAATCTTTGTAGGTTTCTACCATTTTCTGCATGATCTTCTTGATATTCTTGTTAGCTGCCTCGACAATGCCATTCATCTTGGGCCTAAAAGGCAATGAGTTATGGTGTTCGGTTTTGAAGCTTCAGCACAACTCTTTCATCCTTTTGTTGTTAAGGTTATATTCATTATCAATAATGATCTTCTTGGGGATCCCATAACAATAAATGATTTCTTTTCTTATGAATCGAGCCACTACTTGCATTGTGACGTTGGCGTAGGAGACTGCTTCCACCCATTTAGTGAAGTAGTCTATGGCTACCAAGATGAAGCGATGTTCGTTCGAGGCGGTTGGCTCAATGTGTTCGATTACGTCAATACCCCACATGGAAAAAGGCCAAGGTGATGTAAGGACATTAAGTGGCATTGGTGGTACATGGATCTTGTCGGTGTAGATTTGGCATTTATGCCATGTTTGGACGTGGCGGTAACAGTTAACCTCCATGGTCATCCAATAATAGTCGGCTGTCAAGATTTTCTTTACCATGGTGTGTCCACTGGCACGTGTCTCGAAGGATCTCTCACGGATTTCCATTATAATTTGGTTTGCTTCTTACTTGTTTACACAACTAAGCAAAACTGAATCATAATTCCTCTTGTATAATAACCATCCACTTAAGAAGAACTTAAATGATATCTTTCGAAGATATTTCTTGTCGGTGATGGATGCATTCTCAGGGTACTCTTGGGTTTCCAAGAAATTCATGATATCGTATAACCAAGGATGATCGTTAGCTTCGTCTTCTGCTGCCAAATAGTGGGCAAGCTCGACCAAGTAGTCAAGATGAAAAGTTAGTGCTTCATTTTTCCATTTGACCTTAAACATGGATGACAAGGTTATCAGGGCGTCGACCAACTGATTTTCCTCTCTGGGGATATTATTGAATGTATTCTTGTCAAAGTATGGGATTAGCTTGAAGACATGTTCTTTGTAAGGGATGAGCTTGTGAACTCGAGCTTCCCACTCTCCTTTGACTTGGTTGTTGACCAAGGCTGAATCTCCGTAGACTTCAAGAATTTTGATCCTAAGATCAATTGCAACTTCAATTATGAAGATACAGGCCTCGTATTATGCCATATTATTGGTACATTTGAAACACAACCTTATAGTGAAGGTTAAATAAAAGCCAGTTGGGGAGGTGATGATTGCCCAAATGCCATTGTTGAGAGCGTTAGAAGCTCCATCAAATATTATAGTTCACCGAGATCCAGGTTAGGGTCCTTCCTCGGGACCAGGTATGTTGCAGACTCTTATCAGTATGATGTCTTTGTCCGGGAACTCAAAGCGCATAGACTGGTAGTCCTCCAAAGGTTGATGAGTAAGATAGTCAGACAGTACACTCCCTGTAATAGCTTTTTGAGTGACATGTTAGATGTCGTATTCCGTTAAATCCATTTTTCAACGGGCTACTCTACCGGTTAGATTACGCTTCTCGAATATGTACTTGACTAGGTCCATCTTGTAGATTAATAGCATTGTATCAATGAGCATATACTATCTTAGGCGTTTGCCAGCCCAAGCAAGTGAGTCATACCCCAATTTTGTCAAGGTATTTCAATTTTATCAGATACATGTCAATTTGTCAAGTTTTATATTTTTAGCCATATGCATTTTTATCATCAAATACAGTCACCATAATCATGCATATATGAATTATAGTAAAAAAGTCAACATAAAGTCAACATTTTACATGTTGAAGAAAATGACTAAAATTGCATTTTTATTCATTATGCATATTGAAAAAAAATATTAATGATCATTTGATTTATCATCAAAATATCCATTTAAATTTTATTAATCATTTTCATGTATCATAAAATAAAAATCAATGTTTTTAGAAGGTCCAAAATATCTCTTATTTATTATATCATTATTCCATGCATATATTACATTATTATTCCATGCATATATTATATTATTATTCAGTATTTTATTAAATAAGTTTCTAGAAGGCACTCACACTCTTTGTATAATTTCTAAACTATCATTTCAAGAGCCTATAAATAAACCTCGTTCCATTCACAAACGACACCACCAATCATTCACAAAAATTAAGCCAAAACTCTCTTCATTTTCTTTCAAGTCATTTCTTTCTTTTTATTGAATAGGTGGACTCTTATGCTTGTTCTTTATTTAATTCTATTGCATTTTTACTCTTGTTTTATTTATTTAGTACCTTAATCATCATCATTTTGCATAGAAAATCAATTGATTTTAAATCAAAAGTTGAAAAGTGTTCTTCAACCTCCATAAGTAAAAGTGATTTGTTGTTGTTTAAATAACTCTTATGCGTGTTCTTTATTTAATTCTATTGCATTTTTACTCATACTTTATTTATTCAGTACCTTAATAATCATTATTTTATATGGAAACTCAATTGATTTCAAAATCAAGAGTTTAAAATGTTCATGAACCTCCATGAATAAAAAGGGTCAAATGAATTTTGATGCTTGTTTTACATAAATAATATATTCAATAACTTCCCAACATCACTCCGAGCATGAATACATGGTTCGTTTGTAATGATGATGGATCAAATGGTCAAATCAAGCAAATATATGTTGCTCCATTTTTGTTGATTTTAGAACTTTTTTGTTATTTATTTTCTGATTTTGAATATACCACTATGTTCGTGAGATCGAGTAGATAAATTTTTATTATTTATTTGCTTAATTCCGTGACAAATATAGAAAGTTATGATATTTTTACGTTATGGTTGGAACCCATTTTCTTCCATTTTTGTTGCTACGGGAATAGTAACCAAATATGGGGTTGGAGAAGATGAAGTTTCACTCACACCTCCTAATTGCTCAGTGCACCCTTGTGAGCCTCCCTTTTTTGGGCTGAGAGCATTTTCTTAGCTACACCCCTAATTTTCAGCCTATTTTGTCTTTTATATATATATATATATATATATATAATATATATATATTAATATATATATTATATATATATATATTATATATTATATATATATATATATAATATATATATTTTATATTTATTATTATTGCTTTATTTATTCATTTTTGTTCTTTCTTTTATTTCATTTAGTTTTTTCTTAATTCTTGTACCTCTTTCATTGATAGTGTGTCCCCACTTATTATATCTTCTACCTTTTTTATTGCTTTATTTTTTGGTTTATTTTATTGTATTTTTAGTTGATGTATAATTTTTAATCCAAAAAGATAAAATGACCATTAAAATTAAGCTTTCAAAAATACTAAGATAAAAGGTATTTGATCAACATCAAGTATATTTTTCAGAATCCCACTAAGATTTTTTCTTTAATAAGCACCTCATATCATTTCAAACCATTTCACAAACCATTTTCACTAATGCGATAAAACACTTGATCAACATTGAATTTCTCTTCCGCTTTCTCACCTCGTTAAACTTTTTTCCTAAACAAATACGAAAGAAATGGATCCTTGGAATCTCGCATTCCCTTAATTCTTGATGATTGCTCTCGAGGAACACGTCTTGGGTTAGCTTTCCATTCACTCTTTTCGTTTCTAAAATATCTAATTATTTGGACGAAAAGAGGGGCCATTGGAGTCTAGCATTCCGGTGGAACCTTTGAAAAATCTTTTGAATCTTCATTATCCATCAAACAATTTTATGAATACATTGAATGAAAAAGGTATTGTTGGAGTCTCGCATTCTGATAACACCCTAATTCATTGGTTCCAAGGCTCTCGTCTTATTCTTATTGAATATTCATCATTCATCTAAAAATGATACAACACATCAACTTTAACTTATTCTCTTCCCCCGTGTGATCGAAAACCTTTCTTAATAGGATATTTGTCCAATCCCTTCTAACGTGTACAAACTTGTGCTTAAGCCTCTTCCACGAGTAAGCAAGCCATGTTTTACCGTTATAAAGCGATCTAGACATGTGTTCACCATCACACAACTTTAATCGAACTCTTTTCTCGCTCCCGTGCGATTGAAACCCTTTTCATAAAGGGACATTGTTTAGTCCTTTCTAACGCGTATACAAACTCTCGCTTAAGCCTCCACCGAGAGTAGACAAGCCAATGTTTAACCGTTAAAATGTGACCTAAACACTTGTCCTCTAAAAACAATCAACCAACACTCTTGGCTACCCCGAACTACGAATGCTATGACTTCCTTATTACACTATAAGGACACGTATGCACGAAATTGCAAGATCTTAGCGAGCACAATAATAAAAAAACCTCCCTTTTTCTCCTTTTGAGGTTTCTTTGCATTTCTCTTTTCAATCTTTTGTTCACTTGAAGAAAAAAACAACATTAGCTAACATTCAAATCACAAATTAGACTAAAAGGTTTCCGTTGAGTACAACGTATGTGAGGGGTGCTAATACCTTCCCATTGCGTAATCGACTCTCCAACCCGAATATGGTTGCGACTACCATTATTCTATTCTTAAAGAGGTTTTATCGATATTTTCTTATTCCCTCATTGGGATAAATAAAGTTCGGTGGCGACTATGTTCGACCATTTTTTCCGCGACCATCGCAAGGGATCATATTTTTCGAGATGCGACAGCTGGAGACTCTATTGGGGACTTTAGATGCTCCAAGCAAGAGAGAGTCAATCCTAATTTAGTTAACCTTACGATAAATGTTGGTTTTTGTTATTTGTTTTCTTTATGCTGTATATACTTGCTTATTATTTGTTTTCTTTCTATTATATGTTTATCATCTTGTTTATCTTGGATTTGGGATGATATCATGAGTAAAGCTCTACACCCAAGGACCACTCCTTGTGTTCCTAGCATGAAGTTTTCCCTTGGAGTAGAACTTTTTGCAGATATCATCGTAAGACATCTAGCCTTTTGCACGACTTGATTCATGAAGGGTCCATGACTCTTGGAACCACTTTTAGAACCAATATTCGTCTTGGTGGTTGTGTTGTATTAGACTCTGAGGACCTCTCCTCATGTGCCTAGCATGAGAACCCTTCCCATAAGAGACCTTTTGTCACTCTCGTCATAAAATGGCTATCATGTTGCAAGATGTTGATATGATTAGCGCCGATGACTTTGGGAACCTTATCCAAAACCTCAGAGCCAACCATGTGAGTGGTTTATGGGTAAAAACCATAAAACTATCCACTATAGGAAGCCTACCAAGTAGTTTGTTTTGTGACACTCATGCTATCCTGGATCCTAACTATACCTGCATTACATTTTCTTTGCATACCAAAATACAAAAATTTCATGCATTCACATTTCATTAGCATTCATGCATATCATTTTCCAATGCAAAAAAACTCATCCCACCTTTTGTCCATAACCAGCAGGCTGATTTCCCGACACTTGTACTGAACCCTTGAGAGCTACTAAAAGACAAGGGTGTGCTTGGAGCATAATCAAGTTGAGCTGAGAAAGGATATGAACAACATGAAAGGCAAGGTTGACCAGATGTTGGAAGTTATGATAGCTCAGTCAACGAACAATCTTTAGCATGTTGTCACAGAGAATGTTGGTTCCCCATCAAGATTTACTGTAACGGACAACCCGATGTACGATCTTCTTCCTGACTATGATCCTCCACAAGTGAACATTCCTACTCAATCCCAGTTGATGGCATTGATCAATCCTGATGTTGAAAGGCTTTGTTCCCTTGAGGAGATAGTCTGAGCAATGGATGTGAATGACAATTTTAGGCTCGATATGTGCTTAGTGCCAGGCCTAGTGATCCCTCTGAAATTCAAGTTACCCAACTTCGAGAAGTACAAATGGGATAGTTTTCCAAGACACCATTTGGTGATGTTCTTCCGAAAAATGGAATCACATACTCATGATGACAAGCTGATGATTCATTGTTTCCAAGCTAGTTTGATTGGAGCATCGTTGAGCTGGTATATGAGGTTGAAAAGAAGCAATGCTCAGTCATGGGAAGATTCAACCAATGCCTTTATGAAGCAGTACAACTACAATTAGGACATGGCTCTATACCGAAGGCATCTGCAAAGCTTATCTCAAAAGAGAAATGAATCTTTTAAAGGATATGCATAATAATGGAGAGAATTGGCAGCCCTAGTGCAACCACCACTCTTGGACAAGGAATTGGTTTACATGTTTGTGGATACCTTGTAGAACCCGTACTTTGAAAGGGTGGTAGGAAGTGCATTATCAGAGTTCATCCACCTAGTGATAATTGGAGAACGCATCGAGGGTTCCCTCAAAAGTGGAAGAATCTAAGGCGCCTCGAGCAGCCAAGCTAGCGAGACAAAATCCCTTAACAATTCCCAAAAGGAAGAGGAAGACGAAATTAGTGTAGTCGTGGCAGATGTTGGGTATTCTCATGGTGCACCATCCAGACCTTATGATCCCTCATCTTTTCAACATTCACCATTTTCAGCACCATGTTATGCTTATGGACAATCACCAACGCCAAGAGTGGCATACCGGCAACCATGGACTGCTCCTCATGCAAATCAAAGAGCTTGTGGTCGAGGATGTCAAAATCAATATCAGAACAAGCTTATGCCTCAAAACAATATGGAAAGAAGGAATGCTCCTATAGATCCAATTCCTATGTCATATAGTCAACTTCTTCCATATCTGATTCAATGCTCACTGGTGGAGTCTAAGTGTATCAGGCCGTTTCTAGAACCATACCCACCTGGATATGATCCCAAGGTGCAGTGTGGATATCATGTTGGATCAATAGGACACTCAACTAAATACTGCAACGCTTTCAAAGCCAAGGTTCAACAGTTGATTGACAAAGAGTACATATCCTTTTCAGAAGGAAACCTGGTGGTGCACGTCAACCTCTCGCCCGAATGAGTTTGAAGACTTCAAGGGGTATCTCCTAAAACTAGCGGTTCAGACATAAAGACGTCCTCAACATTGGCGATCATTGGATTGATTTTTTTTATTTGAATTTGTAATTTATTTGTTGTTAAAAGCTACTTGTGTTTAAACATTGTTGTTTTTAATGGTAATATTAATGAATTAATGATGCATGCTTTGAATCAATTATCTCATATTCGCTCATCTTTCTTCTCTTATATAAAAAACAAAAAATACATCCATGTTCTCAACCTCACTTTCTTTATCAAATTTCTTTTTTAGAAAAAATTGGAGGGAGGATGACGATAAAAAAATACCCATAATTGTTGACTATATGCTTTCAGATAAAATCCTCTTGATGATGCACATGCATTTTTTCAAATCCCCAAACACTAGAGAGATAAGGAATTAGTCCATAGTTAACCACTTAGAGCCTAGAAGCACATATTTCTTTTGGATCTAAAAACCCTTACGCTTAACCTGGGGTAGGGTAGTGTTCAATTAATATGACTCCACATTCGGATTGCAAGGCAATACATCCCGTATGGGGATCAACCGCATGATATTCTTCATACACATCTTGAAGTGTCAAAAGCACCATGAGAAAAATCCAAAGGCTATGTCGGTTGTTCTTTAACAACCATTGACTTGGCAGTCACAACCTTTCAGGAAAAAAAATCAAAGAAAAAGCTCGCTAAGTCGATACCCTCAAAAGGCGACTTAGGTAAAAATTAGGGCAATCTCGGTGGACTAAAAGCTTCAAAAAGCGATCCAGAAAAAGTTAGGGATCAAAACGAAAATCGAAAGAGGTCATGAAAATCAGCACTAAAAACAAAACAAGATTTAGTGACCACTATACCAAAATCAAAGGGTCACCGACATCCATAAAACAAAATAAGGTGACTTCCATTTCAAGAGACCTTGAGTCATCATCTTTATCCTTACACCTTAAAAACTCTTTTAAAAGATGAATATGTATGTTGAATTAACTAAGCGTGGGATTTGACTTTATCAAGAAGAATGGTGGGTACAAAAACAATTTTCAGCCTCATATCCTTTTTTTCGATAACCATGAACCAAGCCACGTTACAACCCTTAAAAGACCTAACTGAAGTAGGGTTTACTCTAAAAGCATTCTATAACAAGGTGGCGTAAACTGACTCCTAAAGATTTGCTAATCTTCTACATCGATGTCATTATTCTCGTTGTATCTTTCACACTTTAAATTTCTAAAACAACATTTTGTTTGGACTCATGGTCCACTCATCACACACTATCACATCATTCCAATAAATGATTCTTTTCAAAAATTACATGAGCGTCACATTAAAGTTACAGGTTATGAATGAACAATTTTAATTGCAATTCAGTATTTGACATCAGGGAAATTTCAACAAAGAGCAATCAGAGAAACTAAATCATTTACCAGAATCAAGACTACATCATAACCCATGAATCAGGGGCATGCCACCAAAAACATCAAGTTGATCATAGGAAGGTCATTCTAAGAACTGGCCTGTCTAAAGCAAGTCTCCAAACATTTGTTGATCAGGGGGAAATCATTTAAAAGATCAGTTGATCTAGAGCAAACCATCTCAAAACTTTATCAACCAGGGGCAGATCACCTCGAGTTTTTATTGACCAAGGGCAGATCCCTCCAAAGCTCAATTAACATGAGTTAAGTCACTTCGACGCTCATACCAGGGAAAGCTATCTCAAATAGCACCTCGAATACAACCACTCCATGAGTCGGTTAATTATGGACAAATCCTTTTATTCTGGGCCATGCCATCTCAAACTAATATCCTAGTATGGTTACTTCCCAAAGCATCCTTTCATGGAAAACTTCTTCAAAGCCCAACCAACTAGGGCAAGATGAGCCACATAGGAGCAAGTCATCTCCATATCTTCAAGCTTCTCAAGCAACTTCTGTCGTGTCTCAACCATCGATTTCGAGACATGTGTCAGGCAATCATGTTATCACCCCATCCAATAACCTTTGCCTTATAGTAGAAGCCTTTCTGCAAAGAACCTTTTCTTCCATTACCCGTACAGGGGAATTTTTGGAAACCTTCCAATCATTGCATGAATCATCCTCATTTCATTCATTGGGCATAACCCCACAACATGAATTTGACATCAAAAAACCTTCTAAAACAAGACTTGATATCAAAGCCCAACATCGCTTGGCAATTCAAAGTCCAGTTCTCATATGGAAAACCATTTCAAAGTCCAGTTCATGACTGGCAAATATCTTTTAAACCAGTTCCTGTCTGGCGAACCATTTCAAGCCGAGTTCCCATCTAACAAACCATTTCAAAGTTTAATTCATTGGCAGATCATTTTCAAGTCCAGTTCCCTTCTAGAAAACCATTTCAAAGTACAAATTCATTGGAAAACCATTTCTAAAGTGCAGTTCTCATATGGGAGTTCAATAAAAGTCCAGTTCCCATCTGGAAAATCATTCTCAAAAGCTTCGTTCCCGTCTTGCACACCATTTACAAAGGCCAGTTCTCGTATGGAATTTCATTTTGAAGTCTAGCTCATGATTCGCAAATATCTTTTAAACTAGTTCCTGTCTGGCAAACCATTTCAAGTCCAATTCTCGTCTGGCAGACCATTTCAAAGTCCAATTCATTGGCAAATTATTTTTAAGTCCAAATTCATTGGCAAATTATTTCCAAAGTCCAGTTCTCGTCTGGAAGTTCAATAAAAGTCCATTTCCCATTTGGAAAATCATTCGCAAAAACTAGTTCTCATCTGGCACACCATTTCCAAAGGCCAGATCTCGTCTTGCAGTTCATTTCAAAGCCTAATTCACGTATCGAAAATCATTTACCAAATACTAGTTCTCATCTGGTAGATTATCTCTTACACTAGTTCCCGTCTGGTCACCTATTTTTATACCAGTTCTCGTTTGGTATTCTATCTTTCATAACCAGTTCTTGTCTGGTAGCTTACTTTAAAAGTCAGTTCCTGTATGATAAATACAAAATAAAGTCAATTCTCGTCTGACAAACAAAAACAAAGTCAGTTCCCATCTGGAATTTTAATCCTTTTCACCAGTTATTGTATGGTAACTTATTCTTTAAGTCCAATTCTCGTCTGGAATTTTAATCTTTTTCACTAGTTCTCATCTAGAAGTTCACCTTCAAAGTCCAAGATCATTGATGATCAAAAATAAAACCCTACAAAATCCCAATTACCCATTTTCATTTCCACATGCATCACATGCATTATTGATAAATGTTTTTGTTGTCAAACAGGAAGATTCAAAAACACATGATGGGAAGGTGGCATTCTCCACCTTGACATGGCGTTCTCCATCCTTTGTAAAGGCCAGGTGGTTAGAAAATGGATTTGCTTGGTCTCCCACTCACTCCATGCACTCTTACATTCTCTCCCATGAATGAAGAAGGACTTTGGAACATTATAAATAGGCGATAAACTTCATTTTCCAAGGCATCCAAGCTTAGCACAATTAAGCACTATAATTACAGATTAAAGTTATAACTTGTCACATCGAGGGGTTATAGAACCAGATATCATTGAGTTTGTACGAAGTTTGGAGCACTTTATTTTCCCGCATTTTATCTTTCCGCCATTTATATTTCTTTACAATTCTTCAGCAATTTATTATATACCATATTCAAGCCTCTGTTTGGAGCAGGTTTTTATTATATTTTGCATTTTATTACCACTTTATTTATTTACCCTCACTCTACTTTCCTCGCCTCGCACTACTTCTTTTATTTCCAAGTCTTATATCTCGCACCGTATTATTTTAAATTACCTTTCCAAAATGTTCACTTCAAAATTTAAAACTTATGTTTTCATGTTTGTCATAAGCATGTCTAGCTAATTTAGTGATGATGGGATGTGAGGACCGTCACTTGACGGTACTCTAACTGTTGTTTCTTTAGGATTTCAATTGTGGGATGTTTTAGTTTAACATAATTTTTATGAACTCAATTTAATTGGTCACTACGAAAGTAGAGCCATGAAAATGTTGGATAAGATCGAAAGTCGTCTGACATTAAAGAATAAGATTGGTTTTTTATTATTATTAATGAATACCCTGAAAGCACTTTGTTAATTAACTAGGAAAGTCTAATATTTCTAGAATGAGGTTTTAAAATTATTTGAGAACATGCTTATAGGTTTAGGATCTGGTTACCAGAGCGAGAGCTTGGAACCCTTTTAAATTAAATTTTCCAACCAAGATTACTTTTCGACTGAGTAAAGAGACTGATTTCTTAAAATAGGATTTACATTTTTAACGCATTAAGCGTCGGTCACACGTGATAGTGGACTGTATAAATTAGAGAGTCAAATCCGGTTATAAATACGTGAAAGAGACAGTTTCTGTTCAATCACGTTCTTTTCAAAATAGAAGATATTGCCCCGTACAGCGATCCTATTTAGAGGCAGTAAAGAGTATTGTTGTTTGATGAAAGCCACATCCTAGTATTATTTGTCTGAATTTATTACAGTTATTTATTTCATCTCTCCTTTTCTTAATTCATTCGCCTTAGATAACACTGTAGCAACTAGAAATGATAAATTGATAATTAGGTCTCTGTGGGATCGATATCTTTTAAAACTACGCGATAGATTGTACACTTGCAGTTAGTTAATTCGATAGACTCATAATCTCGCGAACAAGTTTTTGAAGTTGTTGTCGGGGACCAATACCGTCAAATTTTGCAACCTGTTGTTACACCATCTAGATTAAGGCAACCCTCACTGGTCAATGGGAAGAACTCGTAGTGACGAAACTTTAGAAGATCCAATAGTTGAACCAGAAAAATATGTAAGAGCTCGAATTTTGCTCAAACGAATCAAAAGAGAAATGGAATAAGACCAAAACTGTAGGCCAGTAAAAGAGTTTGCCCTACCCTCTAACGAAGAGCCTCATTCAAGTATTGTCAACCCTTGTATTACAACTAACAACTTCAAATTGAAGCCTACTTTGTTGCAAATCGTGTAATAAAACCAGTTCACTAGTCTCCCAACAGAGAACCTAAACCAACACCTAAAAGTTTTCATTCAACTAGCTAACACACTAAAATGCAATAACGTTGCTCCTGAGGCGATACATCTACATTTATTCTCTTTCTCCCTCGGAGACAGAGCATGACCATGGCTAGATTCCCTTCCAACAAATTCTATCACTACTTGGAATAACCTGAACAAAGTATTCCTTGCTAGATACTTTCCACCAAGTAAGACTGTCGTCCTACGTAACCAAATTACCAGATTTACTCAACAGGATGGTGAGTACCTCTTTGACACCTGGGAAAGGTACAAAGAGCTATTAAGAGCTTGTCCATATCAAGGATTAGAAGAATGGCTAACCATCCACACCTTTTACAATGGAATTCTCTACAACACTAAGATGACTATCGATGTTGCCACTAGTGAACAAACCATACCCCGAGGCATGTCCTCAATGAGTGTGCATGCCTCGGGGTATGGTTTGTTCATTGAACAATAATAATCTTGAAGATAATTAAAAGGGTTAAATGTTGTAGTTTATTTTACAAGAGGGAGATGTGGATTGTTTATGGTAGGTGGAGTGGTATTAGGGTTTATGGGTAAAGGTGAAGTATGGGGAGATGGTTGTGGGAATACACAGTTGGATTGTCTATGTGATCTATAAATAAATCAATGGTTGGGTGAAAGATAGGTTTAGGTGTGATGGTGTTCACTAGTTTGGTGGTGGAATAAGGAAAGATAGGAAATGGTGTCTTTTGTAAAGGTAAAAAAGAATGTGTCCTTAAGCACTGTATTTATTACCTTAGTAAACACAATTTTGAAAGCGAGGGTTAAGTTTGGTTTTATGTCTTTCAGAACTATTGGCATAAACTAAAAAACCAAAAATTTTAAGATCAGTGTGATCATGATTTTGATGAAAAACTACAATAAAAGGTGTCTTATATTGCATTAATTTAGAAGGAAGCCTATTGATTAAAAATACATAATGGGAAAGGGCAAGAGCCCAAAATATTTTTGGCATATGAGATTAGAAATGAAGAGCACGGGTAATCCCTAAGAGGTGTTGATGCTTTCTTTCCACGATACAATTTTTTCGTGGTGTGTCAATACAAATGGTTTAATGATGTATGTTGGGTGAGAATATGGATACAAAGATGTCTAGGGGGTTGAATAGACCCTTTTCCCATAAGATAATTTCAAAAACATCTTAGGTCCCTAAAACAAAAAGATAGATTTTAAGAAGCACGGTAGCAAACCACAAACACAAGAGATACTGGAAGAATCTCAATGAATTAAACCAAGTGAAATACTATAAGATGTTTCTAATATCTTGATTGCTTCTAATGTAAGTCAATCATAATACAACTAAAGCTGCTCTGAATAAAGAAATTTAAAAACTTCACATAGATGTTCTATCAAGCCATAATTGGATTCATGATGATTCTATAAGATTGATACACCACAGACCTAAGCTTATACATGAAATCTCTATAATCGAAGTCTATCTTAGTGGCATACAATTAGTGTAATTAAGCTATTTATGCAGTAACAATATTAATGGCTTCTAGTAAAATAAAGAAGTTGAGGGAAGGAGAAAAGATACACAAAGATATATAGTGGGTTGGCATTCTTCCTCGCTTTACTACTCCACTCTTGAATGGTGTTAATTAACCACAAGAAATTAATCATAATCTTAAACTATTTGATAAGTTTGATACAAGAATTTTGGTTACAACGAACTATCACACGATAATTCCTTTTGTTGACGCAGACGCTCAAACTGCTAACAGAAAAGAAGATCCCTTAAGATCCTAATCCAATAACCTTGTTATCCACAATAACCTGCTCCAAGTATTCGTGTGTGGAAATCCCCCTGATCTAACTGATTTCTTATATGAGTGAATGGAATAGCAAGGAATTGGAGAAGGGATGTTTACCTGAGCACGTGGCCTTGTTCCTCTGGGTTTCTATCGGCATCTTCCTCCACTCTTTCTTTGACCAGGGCATTCACATGCTTTATTGGTAAACCTTAAACTTCGATTTTCTTCATCTTTTTCACTTTTCTATTCACCATGTAGTAGACCATACATTACTGAGTACAAACCCTAAGCTTTTGCTTTGAAATCATGGATGTATGTTGTTTAATTTTTGTATGAAAGCTTTTAGAGTTTTATGAATTTAGGGTGAAATAAAGAGAGAGTAAGATTCAGAGAGTTTAAAGGTCATAAAGGAATAGAGGGCAAAGTAGGGAGTCTGATGGTGGTAGTTTGGATTAGTTCTAGGCTTTGACGCCGCTAGATGTGATTTTCCAATGCGGCGGGGCGATTTCAGGTGAAGTAGGACATAAGAGATGAGGGAGAGAAAGGTATGAGGGCATGGTGAGTGAATGAGGGGATTTTCTTTCCCTTTTCCCCTTTCAAATTCCCTCATGGGCTTGCAACCAGGCCCAAAGACCTTATGCTCATAGCGCACCCCTTTCCTTGCTGACACACCCCTGGTTCTGAATCAAACAAGACAAAGTGAGTTTGAGCTTCAAACCCATCGGCCTAACACCTATATCCTTCATCTCACTCCTTTTTTCTTTGTCACACCCCCTGGAAGAGTTCTTTTTTTAATTATTATTTATTTCATTTTAGAATTTTCTTTTAATCTCTTTTAATACACCAATTTGGTTATAATTAGGGATTAATTTCTTAATTAACTTTAGGATTAATGTTCTAAATTAGGATTATTTTTTACATGTGATTGGATTAGACGTAATTAGAAATTAGGGTTTCATAATCATTCACCTTGATTTTTTTCTCTTTTTCATTATCTTTAATTCACAATTCATGGTTGCTTGCTTGATTCTTTTTAGTATAGCAATGCCTATAATAACTTGCATGTTTCCTTAGAAATTTATTTCAATGAATTAATTTGATTAATTAATTGAATTAGAATAACTTAGGACTTGTACTATACATGATCCCTTAGGTCAAATAAAATTTTATTCATTCAAAACCATAGAAAATAGGTCAATCAATGCATGACAACATTAGGCTTTATTCTCCATTTTGGTACCATATCCCATCCTTTCAATCATATCTCTTTCTTCTTCCATTTAAGACTAAAACCATTTTTGCAAATAAATTTGATTCAACATCAAGTGTAAACTAAATTACGTAACAAATACGATGTGAATTGTACATCATAAGTCTTAAGAAATGGAGAAGAATGAGAGGGAGAATTCCTATCCTCATTCTGAATATCTTTGGATATGGAACTTATGGCCCAATTGTTCAAAGTATTCACCTCCATTCATAGACTTTAGTGCAATTCAAATTAAGGTAATTTTCAACATTTGTCTTCAGACTAAAATCAATCCCAACCAACATCAAAGACATTTCATATTATTTCTCTCTCAACTCCTCTTGGTTTTGATACCCATACTCTTCCTTTATCCAATTTCCTTATTAATACCCTGGTTTAGGCGAGTTCTTCCTTTATCCCAGTTGCCTTGTTAATCCCCTGGTTAGGCAAACCCTTATTCCTTTTTTCCTTGTTGATCCCCTAGTTTAGACAAACCCTTATTCCTTTTTTCCTTGGTAATCCACTGGCTTAGGAAAACCATTATTCCTTTTTGCCTTGTTAATCCCTTAGTTTAGGAAAACTCTCATTTTTGTTCCCGTTTTCCTTGTTAATCCCCTGGTTTACGAAAACTCGCATTCATGTTCCCGATGCCTTGTTAATCTCCTGATTTAGGAAAACTCTCTTCCTTTATCCCATTTTCCTTTTTAATCATGTGGTTTAGATAAACTTAATCTCTTTCACTTTTTCCTTGTTAATCCCCTGGTTTAGGAAAATTCTTATTCCTTTTCTGTTTGCCTTATTAATCTCTGGTTTAGGCAAACCTTTACAGTTCTCTGTCCTTGGTTCATACACCACCTTTTAAAATTCTTTTTTCTTAGTTCATACACCACTTTGACAATTTTCTGTTCTTGGTTCAGACACAATATTTACAATTATTTGTCCTTGATTCAGACCAAACAACAATTTATTTTCGTAAAAGAAATTTTATAATCCATTCCTTAGTAGTCAAACTCACAACTTAAAGCATCTAATCTAGCATCAAACAACTAACGACAAAAACACTTCTAGGATATGATTATAACATCGTTCCCTAAAATCAACCAACAAACACTTATTTTCTACTCCACGAATTACAGAGCTCTAATTTTCTCATTGCACCATGAGAATACGTATTCACGAGATTTCGAAATCTCGACGAGCAAATTGATTAAAAACGTATTTCTCCCCTTAATTAAAACCAATAGAGAGTAACCTTTAGATAATAACACCTATCAGTATAAAGAACAATCAAAATGGTTCCCGTTAAGTACAACAGATGTGAGGGGTGCTAATATCTTCCCCTTGCATAACCGACTTCCTTACCATTTTTCTATCCCCTTTGGGTTTTATTGGTATTTTCTCTTTCTCTTAGAATTAATAAAATTCAAGGGTGACTTTGTTGTATTTTGAGCAAGTGATGCGCTCGGGTATTTTTTATGGCGCGACGCCTAGGAAGAAGATGTTTTTACCTTGTGTCACAGTGCTTCAGCAGATTTCGAGCAATGGCTTGGGCCTTAAAGTTATATCCCTGGCCGATGAATATGATGATTCTGATTTGGAAAGGGTATTTGAGAACTCCATGGAAAAATATCTTCTTGATTTGACTCATTCGAGGCTATCTTATCAGATGATGGTGAAAAGCTACTATCAGCGCCACCTCACGATGAGGTCTGTATGCTCCCTCCCGTTATAATAGAGATAGAATTCATGCTTCTAAGTCAAGGAAATAATGTGCCAATGATTTCATCTAGGTTTACCAGAGGACTAATAATTGTGATCCCAACATTGCCAAAATTAGAATCCACTTGAAGTTCTAGAGCATGCCACATGTGGTTTTCTAGATCAAGCCCGAGATGCATTTTAAAGTTGACGAGTTGTCCCAGAGAGGTATGTTGTTGGTTGAGCCAACAGATGCAGTCAAGTATGACTAGGTAGATGCATAAGTAGTTGGTACCCCGTCTTACCTGAATATTGAATCATCATTGGCCCTGATGATATCACAGTTGTCATACCCTCAAATTTACCCTACATCCACATCATCATCTTGAACACTAATCTATGAGCATAAATCCTATACATATCATCTCATATGCATTTGTACTTAATGACTATCAATAATCCACAAACCCAAGGCATGGGGTTCCACTTTGAAGCCTTAAGACCCACTAATCATGTTGAGGTGTACCCAAGCCACCTTAACCCTAATCTCCATCCTCAAGCATCCAACAAATCTTGGAGGATTATTCAAGACATCTCGCTCACTCTCCAAAACCCTAATTGAATGGTGAGTCCCCTTTGAAGACACATCAAGATTCATCTGGTCACCCAAGGACCCTAACCCTAGCTCTTGATCTTCATTGGCTTGTACAAGTCATGGTTCACCATGGATCTTTACCATGTCATTAAGGACCCCTAAAATCCAAATTTTATTCAAGCCCCAAACCTTTGAAACAATATGTCCCTTGCATCACCAAACTCTAATTTGTATGACGATGGTTCTTGATGAAGCTTGTGGTTCAAGAAACCCTAATTTCGGCATCCTTTGATCATTAACCTTGCGTCATTTTGATCACTCTATCATAACTCCACTCATTCAAAATCAATTCATGACAATTACAACCATAATTCACCATTCAAACATTCATTCAAGGAATCTCAAAATCATATTTTTTAGGTCATGTATGTTGGTCACATTTTGGTAAGAATGGCTTACGGCATGTTCCAAAGTCCATAACTTTCTCATTTCACAAGATTTTTAAGATCTTCTCTGAGAAAAAATTCCTAAATAAGTTCCTATTCAACTTTGTTTCAAGGGTAAAGACCTAATTCATTGAGCAATGACCCCAATTTTTGCATTGGCCAAGCTAGTCCAACATGCCTACCATGCCCTAAAACATGATCAAGACCACAACTTTACCACATTGCCATTTCCAAACCCCAACTCCTTTTGACCTGGTTCTTTTTACATATAATCAAGGACATGGCAAGGAACATTTTTTACAAGTTTCATGCAAAATGCACGAGCCAATTTCATTTGGCATTGGTTCAAATTTGTTGACTTACCATGATGCACAAGCCAGACATGTTTCAGCCAGAATTTGGATTATCATGCTTTGGGCCCTTAAACTTGTTTGTAATGATCCCATGTGGTTCCAAATATGTTGCTAAACATACCAAGACACATTTTCAAGTCATAATGAAGAGGATCAAGGCCACACGAAGCCAAATCGAAACCAAAGTCAAAGGTCACTCTTTCCCCAAAATGGCAAAAAGCAAAAGATAGCACAACTCTGATTCAAGCCCCTTGGTCCCTCCTTTTCAATGATAGGATTAAAATAGATTTAGTAAAGGGGAAAACCATTTTTGAACACAACAACACTTATCCAACAAGTTTCAACCTTGAGCATGCTTCGAGCCACCACCCTTTTCTAATCAAACCTTCTCCATTTCCCTCCAAACCACTCCATCACCTTCCCTATAAATAGTGGAAGGTTTTCCATTCATTTTACAAGCTTCACAAGCTAAAAAAATCTGCTGCAAACCCGAATTGAACCAGCCAAAACAGAGTTTTGATTTTTGATATTCAAAGCCTTCTAGTTCCAAATAACCACCCAAAAACCATCCTTGAGCATCACTCAAACTTTCCCAAGTCCTAACTCACCTTCCATGCACCTCACATGAGTTGTGCCACATCATCGGAGCACCACTCTGAGATAGATTTCGATCAGGTAGTTCCACTCACCCCCACCATACAAACAAGATACCATTCAACTCGAAATTCCTCACTAATCATTAACCATGTACTTTCAGCTTTGGTTAACCTTTATCCATGATTTAATTCTTCATCTAGGTCAAAGTTATTCTTCTGGTTCTTGGCAAAATACTTCACACTCAGAGCCAACCAATGGCTCAAGAGTGTGGAGGTTAACTCGTTTTCATGATTGGGTAATGATTATGTGTTTAAATCCCATGAAAAACACTTATTTTCGATTTTGGACTATGAGGTTCCAAGGTTGAAGATGAACGTTTCCCATGTTTTTTGAATTTGAAAACAAATTGTGTCCCGCTTTTATTAGTTGATTCTCAAGCGCATTCATTTTTAATTGTTGTTTTTTATTATTTATTATATTCAGCATGTTTGGTGACACAAGCAAGCGCTTGGCCCAATGGGAGAGAGGGTTAATCCCCTCATGACCTCAAGGTCGGGGGTTCAACCCCCAGTGTGTGCATTCTGACTTATTTTATTTCTTTTCACTTTCATTTAATTTATTTTCACCATATCTATTTCCTATTTTATTTTATTTTTTACACCACTTATTTTTACTATTCTGAAAATATTTTCAACATGGAACCTTGTTGTTTTTGTCTCTACTATTTATTGGTTCTTTGTTTCATGTCATTTGAATAATTTTCCAATGACTTATGAGGTCTTGAACCTAATGGCTAATGAAGTCTATATTTGTCATGATATTGGATTGTTTAGGGTTGCTTGAACTTTCCATGCTTCAATCCTACTAATGGATGATCAAATGTTCATTCATGGTACTTTGAAGCATGGATAGGTTGCTGTAGTGGTAAATTCATAACCATCAAGCTATGGATAAGCTAGATGTCATTTAAACCAGAGTCGCCACCGCGCTTTTATTGTTTCCAAGGGAAAAGGGAAAAGTACGAACAAAACCCAAAAATAAGAAGTTTTCAAATCAAAACTAATAAAATTCCAGAGATTACAGGTAAGGGGGTTGGTTACACAGAGGGAAGGTGTTAGCACCCAAAGTGTCCTAGGTACTCCTAGGGAGCCCTTTCTTGTGTGCATATCTATTTTTGTATAAAAAGATGTTTACAATAAATAGAGTGGAGAGATGAGAAAAGAATTCATTAATTATATTTTTGTGTTTGACAAGACCTTCGGACTTGTGCCTACGTACCAACATAAAATGAGGGATCAAAACCTCGTAGTTCGTGGTAACAATTTCAAAATGAATGAGTTTATTTTAACAAAATTTTGAACTTAACAAAGGCACAAGAGGCCTAGAAAGGTTTGAATGAGTATTAGTTCTTTTTGGCTTTTGAAATTTTAAGCCAAGTCTAGTTAAGTTATTTACAAGTTTGATTAAGAAAAGAGTTTAAAAATTCAATGGCATAAGGCCAAAGTTTCTAATTTGCAAAGAGTCTAAGTTTAGAAATCATAAACAAAGAAGATTTTAAAAGGAGGGAGAGATTTTTTAAATTAAAGAAGTGGGGAAGAGATTAAGAGACTAATCCTAAGCAAAAATTAAAAGTTAAGAGTTGAAATGATCTTACCACTGGGATGCAATCTAATAGACAAGAATGTCATATAGAAACCCAAATTTCCCTTGGACTTTAAAAACAAGCAATATCAATACACAAATAGCAAGGTGAAGAGCAAGGCATCAAATAAAGATATCCACATCCAAGCTTAGCAACTCCATGATATTCTCCATGATTCCCCATGTACCAGATGACTTCAAAGGGAGCATTAAACCCATGTTCAAAATAACAACTTCAATATGATCATGTTGCAGATGAACTAAACTGGATTTTCAATATTTGTATCAGATGAAAGTTCACTTCACAAGCACTTGGTTTCATGAAAGTTGGAATTGGCCAAGTCCTTTGCATAGGGATTGTTGCCTAATTCTAAGTCCAATGTCTCATATCAAATCCAACAGTCCACACAAAAATGTTTTTAGGGTTTTTGTTCTTATTATGTTCATTAAGGTCAAAAGACCATAAACACTAACAAGTATATACAAACACAATATAATCACAATATAAGGCTCAAATGAGCAAAGTGGAAATGACATTAAGTAAACAAATTGAATGGTGTGAATAATGGCAAATGGATAAAGACTTGAAATTAAAGTGCATAAAAGTAAATGGCTTGAAATTAAATTTTAATTGTTAGTTAATTAGAAGTTAGTATTGCTTTTGTTTTTGTTTTGTTTAAGTCATCCTTTGGAGAACACTCAACTCACTTGTCACAAGCATGGATTCTTGAACCAAGACATCTTCCAAAGAAAGGAAAAAAGGCCAAGTTTCCACACAATACCATGAAAGAGGGGAGACTTACAATCTCACTTACTAGAATGATATGTCTTTTGTGTTACATATTTAGCGCTATGTTAAGCAATCGTAATTGGACTTATGTAGAAGTCACAACTATTTGAGGCCGGGAAATAGATTTTTGGTGTTAAAGCATGTTAGAGACATAGTATAATGGACTACGCTCATAAAACGTACCACACACAAAAAGAATATGCAAAAAGGTGGACCTAATCTCATCCATACTCATGTTGATTTTGCAATCAACTAGTCTTAGGATCTAGCGATATCATAGGTCCATGACACCAATGAATAAAGAAAGGGAAGGGGAAATGGAATCAATACAAATTGGTCAAAGGAGGACTTTTACCAAATTAAGATCATTCATTCATTTTAAGAGATGAAATGTACATTTCATCAATCCCCTAAATCCAATGATCTTAACTTAACAAAGTCAAATCAACATTGACCAAGGCCCAACAACACAAGCCAAACTCAACAAGTCAAAATTAGAAGCTCAATACAATTTATTTGGCATTTAAATAATTAAAATCAACTAAAATATGCATTCAATTAAATTATGGTTTATCAAATTCCTAAAATCTCATCAAAACACCAAATAAATGGTCATGAGATTTGTCATAGGTCAAATAAGGTCAAAGGACCTTGGAGAAAAAATTTCATAATTTTTGGAAATTTAAAACTATTTTTAAACAATTAAAAATATTCATAAAATCAATTAAATCATGAAAATTATTTATAATGATCCAAAAAATAATTTTAATTTAGAAAATGAATGATGAATTTAAATTAAAAAATTGGGGAAACTCTCATATTTTTTGGATCAATATTAAAATTAATATGAATTAATGAAAATAAAACAAATAAAATGAAAATCAAATAATCAGAAAAAAACGTGGACCACTTGATCTCCCTCATTAATTGAGGTGGCAGATCAAGTGGTCACAAGCGTGTAATCCACGATAGACTCTAGTCAGCACGCCACAAACTTGGTAATTCAAACCAACCCTTATGATTAAATCATTTCAAATGGATCATGTGGCTTTGAACACGCCAACTCACCACCAGAGCTATAGCTCCGGTCTCCTTCTTCGGTGAACTTCACCGGACTAGTTCAGTCATAACCATCACCAAATTAAAGAGAATGACATAATTTTAAAGTAAAAATGGCACTGAGCTCGAATCTGGCCTCAATTCATCCTAACTCTAAGTATATTAAGAGATACAAGGAGTTGAAATTTGAGGTGCATGATCTGAGTTGCTTCGATTTGACCTTAAAGCAACTCAATTTTGTTCCCTACATTGGTAGGACTTCATACAACCAAGGATCCAAGAAAATTATGGAGAATTAAGTGAGAATCGAAGATATGAAATTTTCTGAAAAATACCTTCAATGCAGGTCTGGATTCGATTGTTCTTGCTTTGGCTTGTGCTTGATCTTGCTCATAATGCTTGCAGAAGTAGATTAGAATGATCAAAAGCTCTTCGATCCCTGGAGATTTGAATCTCAAAACAGTTAGATTCAAACTCAATTTCCAATGGAAATTCTCAGGTTTATCCTCTCAAATGGAAGGGTTTGGTGTTTGGGATCAAAGCTGGCGCGAAGGGGTCCTCATTTATGAAGCATAGGGTCTCTATTTATAGCTAATTCAAATGATATTTGCACCCTTGAAGTGAACTTCCAAATTTGGCAATGAGTGATGCATGGGTGGATGGGCATGTACAGGCCCATGAAATTATTCCATTTGGTCCATAGTTCAGTGTACATAAGTCTGAGATCATGTTAGAATGCTAGGCAAATGTGCATGGAAGTTTGAAGTTCAATCTTGCCAAATGATGATGCAATGTTCAAGCCATGCGCAGCCCATTCAAATCTTGTCCAAAATGGATGAAATTGGACTTTTTGGAAATGCTAGATCAAGAGGAACAACTTTCATGTTGAACACTTTTCAGTTTGAAGCTTGTATCATGATGAATCCTGAGGTGGAAGTTTGGAAAATTAAACATATAAAAAACAATTATGAGTGTCAAGCCATATGTTCACTTATTCCACCTTGGCTAACATTTTATGTGAGCTCCAAATGAGAAACGTTCTTTCGTCAAAGTTGTAGCTCTCTCAAAGACATTAAAAATGGTCACAAATTGGACCTCATTTGGATTTAATATGAAGGATTTATGCATTTTTGAAGTTGAGGAGAATCACTTGTTCAATGGTATTGGTCCAAAATGACCTATAATGTATCATCATATCACATGCTCATAAAAGTTGAATTAGCTCTTCCTCCAAACATCAAAGTTGAAGTAGACATGTTTAATTTGATTGTGCAACTTGGAAATATTTGATCTCATAAAAATTGAGCAAGTTATGGCCTTGGGAAGTTGACCTCCAAATTAGAGTTTAGACAAAAAATTGAGGATTACCCAAACCAGCTCTGCTCTTGTCGGCGACCTCTACCATCTATCCCCACTGATCAGAATTACCATTTTCAATGATTCTTTGCGCATCTTTGAATGAGGACATGGGTTCCCCAACTCTCTTTTCCTTAGCAATAGATAAGGCTTGGAACGGGGTTCCAACCTCATCCTCAGCTTCCACATAAGAGAAAGACGACAGGTGGCTTACCAACAAAGCTTTCTCCCTACCAACAATAACAAGCTTTCCATTTTTAACAAACTTCAATTTTTGGTGCAGAGTTGAAGTAACGGCTCCTACCTCATGTATCCATGGCCTTCCTAACAAACAACTATAGGCCGGGGGGATATCCATTACTTGGAAAGTAATCTGGAAATCACTCGGACCTATCTTTATAGGAAGGTCCACTTTACCAATCACGGTCTTGCGAGATCCATCAAATGCTTTGACGATCACGCCATTATATCTCATTGGTGCTCCTTGATACGATAATCTTGACAGAGTTGATTTCGGGAGTACGTTCAATGAAGAACCGGTGTCAACCAAAACATTTGACAGAGCGTCCTCCTTGCAATTCATTAAAATGTGTAGAGCCAAGTTGTAATTTCTACCCTCCTCATGGAGTTCTTCATCACAGAAGCTAAGATTGTTACAGGAAGTGAGGTTAGCCACAATATGATCAAACTGATCCACCGTAACACCATGTTCCACATAAGCTTGCTCTAATGCCTTATATTGTGCTTCTCTGTGCGCCTCAGAGTTCATAAGCAGAGATAACACTGAAATCTTGGAGGGGGTTTGGAGCAGCTGCTTCACCGCATTAAACTCGCTTTTCTTTATTAATCGGAGTACCTCATCATCATCGTTAGGCTGCAAACCGCTGGATTCACCAGACTGACACTTCAGAGCGCTAACTGGATCTACTGCAGGCACTTCCACACTCTTACCAACTGAACAATCTTCTACTTTCTTAGGGAACCCCGACCCAAAGACACGACCGCTACAGGTTACCTTAGTAACATCAGATATGCTCACAACAGAACTGGTCATAGGTAAAGGAACCTCTTGACCATTCTCCAACATAGTTGCATTGTACTGATAGGGGACAACCTTATCGGATGCATACGAATAGGGCCCGCTAACCGTATTACCAACGGCGATACCGATCTATCACGGACACTGTTATTGCTTCTGCTATTAAACTGAATCACCACTCTCTCTAGTGTCTTGAATACTGGCAATATTACATTCACATCATCATCCACGTGACGGGACTGGAGAATCTGAATCATACCTTCATCCATCAACCTCTGGATGTCTCTGTTCACAACCATACAACCTCTAGGATTGACACTGCAGATTGCACAACCATCATGGTCATGCTTACAATCGCTAACCAAATAAATATCCTTGTCCATCCTCATCAAGGATCTTCTAATAAAGCATACATCAAATACCTTGAACTCCCCAGGACAGCCATTCACCATATTGATTGAAGGGTTACCATGAGCAGGTAGTGGGTTAGCTTTGACATTTGGCACACAGTCCTCAAAGGACATCGTTCCACTCTTGACCAGATTTTGGACTTCATACTTCAGGGGGTAGCAATTCTTGATATCATGACCAGGAGCTCCTTGGTGAAAGGCACAGCGGAGTTCCAGTTTGTACCACCATGGAAGTGGTTCAGGTATCTGTGGCGAATTTCTTGGTTGCAAAAGGTTCTTGAGAACCAATGATGGATATAATTCAACATAAGTCATAGGAATCAAGTCAAAAGAGACCTTCTTCCTCTCAAAGTTTTATGGTTGTTGGTGATTGTTGATATTGTTGTTGTAGGTGTTTGTTCGTTGCGGTGGTTGTTGTTGACATTTTTGTTGAATTGGTGTTAATTGATTGTTAGGAAATACTGGAATTACAGATGATACTTGATGATTGTGTTGACGGGGTTGTTAACTTCTTCTTACATGAGGCCTTCTCTGCCTCTCAACAGATATTGCATTGGTCTCGTTCTCTTTCTTCTTTGCAAACCCACTGCCAGACTTCTTGCTAGACAAAACCTCCTCTTTAGATAATCGTCCCTCTCGGACACCTTCTTCTAATCTCATCCCCATGTTTACCATTTCGGTAAAATCACAGGGGGCACTGGCAATCATGTGTTCATAATAAAACAAACTCAGGGTCTTGAGGAAAATCTTAGTCATCTCCTTTTCTTCCAAAGGAGGGGTAATCTGAAGTAGCTTCCTTGATGAGGAACTCAGAAGTCAATCTAAACAATCCCCCTTTCTTCACCCAATGAGCCTCAATCTTAGACTTCTTTAAGTGAAGAGCTTCAGCTATAATGTGAGATTTGGGAATCTCTTCTAATCCATTAAAGGGCATTTTGCTAGAAACAAGTATTCCCAAGAGATGGACATACTCCTCCAACATAGGCACGAGCTGATAATCAGGAAAATCGAAGCAACGGTAGAGAGGATCGTAAAACTGAACCAACACGCATAAGAGTCCTTCAACCACATCAGCAGATAGAATAGACAGGAGCTTCCCATGATGTTTCTTGAAGCCCAAGGGATCTAATACAAAATATGCTAGCTTCCTTAACTCTTTCAAGTTGGGACATCTGAAACTGTACTTCTTAGTGTTCCTTCGTCCATAATCCATGGTCTGAAAATATTTGCAAATAAGACCTCAATTCCTTGAAATTTCGTGTGATGAATGTTATGGTGCGCATGAATGCACGAATGCAACAATCACAAATAGGGGATCACACACAAGGCAAACAAACAAAGGTCAAGGGATGAATCGAGTCACTGTCAAGATCAATCATCCATTTTGGTGGATTATGGCTTTCACCTTATCAACACCCAAGTTCCATTGATATTGACAAGACTTGATTGGATCAACCAAGAATCAAGGGTTTGTTGTGAGTGGCAGGCATGGAGTCTGGGTAAGAACCATCCCAAAGGAGTGAACTAAGGATTAAAACCTGTAGATCATGTTTTAAAAAGTTCCCAGAGTCTTAATTCCATCTATCGGATATTACAAGTTAGGATGACTGACTCATCAACCCATAATATTCTCAAGAGAAACTTGTCTAAGTGTAGCACTTCATAACAACTGTTATCAAGTCAACACTTGAACAGTATCCGCACTACGTCCTAAATAGGCCAAGAGGGGTTAAATGTTCTACGGTCCTCAGCTTCTCGGACCCCAAATCAGAGAAAGTGATGCCTAACCAAAAATAACTTGTGTGACATCAATAGCTCCAAAAGGGTCTCCACTAAGTAGATGGGTCTCAAGCCAACTTGTTAAGGACTACTCCACATAACTCGAACATGACTATACTATCCTCCTATCTTAATTGCATTCAAGTTCGAGTTAGAACTTATCTCACCACTAAGAGATCACCAAGCACAACAAGCAGATTATATCTTAAAAACAAATATACAAACATCAAATATACAATTATATACACACACAAAAAAGTAGGCTAAACCCAATGGAGACTACTCCCCAGCAGAGTCGCCACTTAATTTCTGTAGCGGTAAATTCATGACCATCAAGCTATGGATAAGCTAGATGTAAATTAAACTAGAGTCACAACCGTGATTTTATTGTTTCCAAGGGAAAAGGGAAAAGGACAAACAAAACCCAAAAATAAGAAGTTTTCAAATCAAAACTAATAAAGTGTCAGAGATTACAGGTAAGGGGGTGGTTACACAGAGGGAAGGTGTTAGCACCCAAAGTGTCCTAGGTACTCCTAGGGAGCCCTTTCTTGTGTGCATATGTATTTTTGTATAAAAAGATGTTTGCAATAAATAAAGTGGAGAGATGAGAAAAGAATTCATTAATTATATTTTTGTGTTTGACAAAACCTTCGGACTTGTTCCTACGTACCAACATAAAATGAGGGATCAAAACCTCATAGTTCGTGGTAACAATTTCAAAATGAATGAGTTGCTTTTAACAAAAATTTGAATTTAACAAAGGCACAAGAGGCCTAAAAAGGTTTGAATGAGTATTAGTTCGTTTTGGCTTTTGAAATTTTAAGTCAAGTATAGTTAAGTTCATTTACAAGTTTGATTAAGAAAAGAGTTTAAAAATTCAAAGGCATAAGACCAAAATTTCTAATTTGCAAAGAGTCTAAGTTTAGAAATCCCAAATAAAGAAGATTTTAAAAGGAGGGAAATATTTTTGAAATTAAATAAGTGGGGAAGAGATGAAGAGATTAATCCTAAGCAAAAATTAAAAGTTAAGAGTTGAAAAGATCTGACCAATGGGCTGCAATCCAATAGACAAGAATGTCATATAGAAACCCAAATTTCCCTTGGACTTTAGAAACAGACAATATCAATACACAAATAGAAAGGTGAATAGCAAGGCATCAAATAAAGATAGTCAAATCAAAACTTAGCAACTCCATGATCTTCTCCATGATTCCCCATGTACCAGATAACTTCAAAGGGAGCATTAAACACAGGTTCAAAATAACAACTTCAATATGATCATGTTGCATATGAACTCAAATGGATTTTAAATATTTATATCAGATGAAAGTTCACTTCACGACCACTTCATTTCATGAAAGTTGGCATTAGCCAAGTCTTTTGCATAGGGAGTGTTGCCTAATTCTAAGTCCAATGTCTTAGATCAAATCCAACAGTCCACACAAAAATATTTTTACGGTTTTTGTTCTTATTATGTACATTAAGGTCAAAAGACCACAAACATAAACCAGTATATACAAACACAAGATAATCACAAGATAAGGCTCAAATTAGCAAAGTGAAAATGACATTAAGTAAACAAATTGAATAGTATGAATAATGGCAAATGAATAAAGAGTTGAAATTAAAGTGCATAAAAGTAAATGGCTTAAAATTAAATGTTAATTGTTAGTTGATTAGAAGTTAGTAGTGCTTTTTTTTTGTTTTGTTTAAGTCATCCTTTGGAGAACACTCAACCCACTTGTCACAAGCATGGATCCTTAAACCAAGACATCTTCCAAAGGAAGGAAAAAAGGCCAAGTTTCCACACAATACCATGAAAGAGGGGAGACTTACAATCTCACTTACTAGAATGATATGCCTTTTATGTCACAAATTTAGTGATATGTTAAGCAATCGTAATTGGACTTATATAGAAGTCACAACTATTTGAGGTTGGGCAATAGAATTTTGGTATTAATGCATGTTAGAGACATAGTATAATAGACTATGCTCATAAAACATACCACACACAAAAAGAACATGCAAAAAGGTGGACCTAATCTCATTCATACTCATATTGATTTTGCAATCAACGAGTCTTAGGATCTAGATATATCATAGGTCCATGACATCAATGAATAAAGAAAGGGAATGAGATGAAGAGGGAATGGGAAATGGAATCAACACAAATTGGTCAAAGGATAACTTTTACCAAATTAAGACCATTCATTGATTTTGGGAGATGAAATGTACATTTCATCAATCCCCTAAATCCAACGTTATTAACTTAACAAAGTCAAATCAATATTGACCAAGGCCCAACAACACAAGTCAAACTCAACAAGTCAAAATTAGAAGCTCAACACAATTTATTTGGCATTTAAATAATTAAAATTAACTAAAATATGCATTAAATTAAATTATGGTTTATCAAATTCCTAAAACCTCATCAAAACACCAAAGAAATGGCCATGATATTTATCATAGGTCAAATAAGGTCAAAGGACCTTGGAGAAAAAAAATCTTAATTTTTGGAAACTTAAAACTATTTTTAAATAATTAAAAATATTCAAAAAAATTAATTAAATCATGAAAAATATTAATAATGATCCAAAAAAAATTTTAATTCAGAAAATAAAAGATGAATTTATTTTAAAATTTTTGGTGAAACTCTCATATATTTTGGCTCAATATTAAAACTAGTATGAATTAATGAAAATAAAACAAATAAAATGAAAATCAAATAATAAGAAAAACGTGGACCACTTGATCTCCCTCATTAATTGAGGTGGCAGATCAAGTGGTCACAAGCGTGCAATCCACGATAGACTCTAGTCAGCGCGCCACAAACATGGTAATTCAAACCAACGCTTATGCTTAAATCATTTCAAATGGATCATATGGCTCTGAACACGCCAACTCACCACCGGAGCTATAGCTTCGGTCTCCTTCTCCAGTGAGCTTCACCGGACTGGTTCAGTCATAACCATCACCAAAATTAAAAAGAAGGACATGATTTTAAAGTAAAAATGGCAACGAGCTCGAATTTGGCCTCAATTCATCCTAACTCCAAGTATATTAAGAGATACAAGAAGTTGAAATTTGAGGCGCAGGATCTGAGTTTCTTCGATTTGATCTCAAAGCAACTCAATCTTGTTGCCTACATTGGTAGGACTTCAAACAACCAAGGATCCAAGAGAATTATGGAGAATTGAGTGAGAATCGAAGAGATTGAATTTTCTGAAAAATACCTTCAATGCAGGTCTGGATTCGATTGTTCTTGCTTTGGCTTGTGCTTGATCTTACTCAGAATGGTTGCAGAGGTAGATTAGAATGATCAAAAGGTCTTGGATCCCTGGAGATTTGAATCTCAAAACTGTGAGATTCAAACTCAATTTCCAATGGAAATTCTCAGGTTTATCCTCTCAAATGGAAGGGTTTGGTGTTTGGGATCAAAGCTGGCGCGAAGGGGTCCTCATTTCTGATGCATAAGGTCTCTATTTATAGCTAATTCAAATGATATTTGCACCCTTGAAGTGAACTTCCAAATTTGGCAATGAGTGATGCATGGGTGCATGGGCGTGTACAGGCCCATGAAATCATTCCATTTGGTCCATAATTGAGTGTACATAAGTTTGAGATCATGTTAGAATGATAGGCAAATGTGCATGGGAGTTTAAAGTTCAATCTTGCCAAATGATGGTGCAATGCTGAAGCCATGCGCAGCCCATTCAACTCTTGTCCAAAATGGATGAAATTGGACTTTTTAGAAAGGTTAGATCCAGAGGAACAATTTTGATGTTGAACACTTTTCTATTTGAAGCTTGTATAATGATGACTTTTGAGGTGGAAGTTTGGAAGATTAAACATATCAAAAAAAAATTCTAAGTGTCAAGCCATATGTTCACTAATTCCACCTTGGCTAACTTTTTATGTAAGCTTCAAATGAGAAAAGTTATTTCATAAAAGTTGTATGTCTCTCAATGTCCTTAAAAATGGTCACAAATTTGACCTTATTTGGATTTAATATGAAGGATTTATGTATTTTTGAAGTTGAGGAGAATCACTTGTTCAATGGTGTTGGTCCAAAGTGACCTATAATGTATCCTCATATCACATGCTCATAAAAGTTGAATTAGCTCTTCCTCTAAACATCAAAGTTGAATTAGATATCTTGAATTTGATTGTTCAACTTGGAAATCTTTAATCTCATAAAAATTGAGCAAGTTATGGCCTTGGGAAGTTGACCTCCGAATTACGGTTTAGACAAAATGACCTATAATCATTCACCATAAAAATGAATTTCCAAGAAAAAATAGCTTTAAAACTCAACATGAAAGTTGTTTGGAATGTCATTTAGAGTAAATTGTATCTTGGAATCATTTTCATATGACAAAAATTGTAGGAGATAGGGTCTAGGGGACCCCAGATTTGATTAGATGAATTCCTCTAGTCAACCACCATGAACCAACTTGCTATCTTGCAATTATCTTGACTTTTGGGACTCATGGGAGATAATATATTCATAATATGATGGAATTCTAAGTATCCCTTGAAATATTTGACCAATTATTGAAGAAGCTTGTTGAAGAAGTTACACAAGATACCCAGATGAACTAGGGTTTCCAAGGCAAACCAATGTCAAACTCTTGATGAATCCTTGATCAAAATGATATATGGAGATCATTGGGATCCATATATGATACCTAGATCCATTTGTAGACCATTCTTGATTGAGCTCTTAGCAATGAGGGTCTTAAACCCTAGATATGAACTTGATAGATCAAAGGTGAGCATGTGCCCTACCTACAAAAGAGTTAGATATATACAAAGGCATATTTTGGTATTTTGGTTAGTAAAATGATAAAATAAAAATTATGATAAAATCAAATGGTGTTTGGTGATCTCTCCTAATGCAAACCCTATTGTCGCATCGCGCGAAAAACCGGCGGGAAAAGAAAGAAACAACAGAGCCGCCACCGTGCGTTATTTATCCCAAAAGAGGGAAAGGAAACGCTCGAAGTAAACCTAGGAAAGAACATGGTCTCGCGACCAAAGAGGATGGGTTCGGGAGTCGGTTATGCGAAGGGAAGGTGTTAGGCACCCTACGCATCCGTAGTACTCTACGGGATCCACGCACAAAAGGAAGGATAAATTGGTTGCTAAACACTGCTCAAACACACACACACTGGCCGAAAGAGACAAAAGAGACTGACTGAAACTGACTCGGCAGGATATCGTATCTTGGGCCTACTTAGTCTATCAGGCATAGACATCAGAGTCGAAGTAGTTCGGACCGGGAAACGACACATGCTCGCTAGGATATCGCATCCTATGCATACGTATCTTCTCGGACGAGAGAAGAATCAGAGCATCCGTAGCTCGGCTGACACGCACACAAACAAACACAGGCACAGGCAAACGTGGAGCCCGACTGCCAATCACTGGACTTATGTCGGCATCCGAACCTAAAACACACGCAAGGAGGCAAACGTGGAGCCCGACTGCCAATCACTGGACTTATGTCGGCATCCGAACCTAAAACACACGCAAGGAGGCAAACGTGGAGCCCCAATGCCAATCACTGGACTTACATGGACATCCGAATCTAAACACACACACTGGAACCCAAATGCCACTCGATGGACTTACATCGGCTTCCAAGCACACAACAACACAACAGGTTGATAGGGAGTCGGGGACTCAGCCTATAACTGTCAAACACACTCAAACAGACAGACAGCAAATGCTAAGGAGTCACGGACTCGAGCCTAGCAAAGGTCAGACAACACACACAAAAGAAAAAAAGGGCGCCCGGAGAGATCAGCTCAATCTCCTGCCTACATACTTCATCTGGTGTGAAGATCAGGGCGATGTAGTTCCCCTACGCAGGGACAAGGATCTAGCCTAACCAGATAACAGAGGGAGACACAACACTAGGGAGACTACGACTCGAGCCTAGATGTTGTCATGCAAAGTCAACCCTAAGTTAAGGTTTCTAGCTAAATGGCACAAGGGCCAACCTATCCTGAGCAGACACAGGAAAAAGCAAAGTCTCGATTGCAACTAGGGCAAGAGAAAGGGGAGGTCTCAATCGCAACGAGGGCGAGAGAAAAGAAAGTCTCAACCGCAACGAGGGCGAGAGAAGAGAATTAGTGTTAGTGGTTAGTCAAACTCGGCAAGACATCGCGTCTCGTGCCTACGTATCTCATCTGAACATGAGAATCAGAGTTGCCGTAGTTCGGCCGAACAGCTCTAAGTATGGCTCACACAAGGGTTAAGCCACACAACCTACCTTGCACACGGGCAAGTCTAAGCTAAACCTAAAGAGGCAAAGCAAACAGGCAATCACAATCACAAGAAGCACACTCTATATGCATACAAGAGGCTCAAGCAAAAGGTTAGGCACTAGGGCCAACTGGAATAGGGTAAGTGTTGCTCTTAACCTTGCCATTGAGGGGCTAAGGTGAAGCAGATGAAAGGATAAAGTGAGGATGAGACCTCACAGCTCTTATCCCTGGCCAGGGAGAGCTAATAGACAAATGAGCATGGGTCCAGAAAGTGGGAACCCTTCTATACTCGAGGACTCTGACACTATACACTTTGTACAAGATCTTGGGTTTGTATCCCAATGCGTCAACACACAGCAGTGTGAGCAGAGGGATGACACAACAAGAGTAGTGGGGGATAGATTGCATATCCCTACCTTCCACCAATTGCCTTATTTGAAGGACTTTTCCTGCTTGGGACAATTTTAAACACACACAAGCATTGCCTCTTAAGGAGGACTTCAGACAGTTTGCCCGGTCAAATAACAGACCGGGTCTCCAGACTACATGAAGAAGAAAGGTTTATACCTCGAGCAAGTTGCTAAATAGCAAAGCAAAGCAAGTTCAGAGAACTAAGCAACTAATGGTACCTGAAATAGTCAAACAAATCAGTACACAGACAAACAACAGTAAACAGCAAAAGTCAATAGTTAAGTTGTACAATCAGACATAATCACAATGCACGAAGGTGCAAGCCATAAGCTCATACTCAAAGGTCAACCCTACAAAACAAATTCAAATTAGTCATACACAAACAAACAGTCAATTCCTATTGGATAATCATCATCAAGCCTAAGCACATGTGCTTCTAACCTGAAACAAAAACTCAAATGTGAGAGCACAGACCACTAGGACAAGGCCTAGGGTCAAAAGAGGGAAAAAAACCAGGACAGAAGCTGATACTCCATATGAAACTCAATTAATCGAGTACTAACATGTCCTAAAATTAAGGGAGCATGCAAGATTGAATTATTTCTAAGCCTAGGGGTAGAATGGTCATTTCACAGTTAGGGAGTAATATTGAATTAAATTTCTTTTTACAAAAGTAAGTTCTATTTAAAGTCAATTAGAACTAAACTAAATTAATATTTCTAAACTATTTCTAATATTTCTTTTAATATATTTTTTTTATTAACTCTAAAGTTCTAAAACTATTATTTCTAAAAAAAATTCTAATTCTAATAATCTAATTAACTAACTCTAAAATTAATTTCTAATGATATCACAATTAATCCTAATTACTAGTACAACCTAATGTAAGAATTAACTATCCCAAATGCCAGGGGGTGTAATGGCTATTCAGGTGGTGTAAGGCCAAAAGAGCACAGTATCGGGCCTAAGGCCCAATCTCTCAGTATGAAAGGGGTGAGGATGACCTAACAGGAGAGGAAAACGCTGGGAAAAAAAATGAACTTCAAAATTCTTTACCACCACCGCCGAACTCAATGGCCGGCGCGAGCAACCGAAAGTTCCGATGAGAGATCCGTTGCGGTCACGTCCATTCCTCGGTTCATGTTGTTTATTGTTCGTTGCTCTCCTTGCCGGTCATTCTTTGATCTACGCCGTCAGTGATGAGGAGCTCGCGATGATCAATGACGATCATTAAGGACGCATCCGTCGAGTTACCGATGAGCTTGGGACGATGACGAATCAGAGAGGGAAAGTATCGAGCTATCTTTGAAGCTAGTTGTTCTCCTTCGATTCCCTTTTGGTTGTGCGATGATGTGGGTTTCGAATTTGCACGGTACCGGTGTCAAATCTTTCACCTGATTTTCGATCGATTCTTCGTCCTCTTCTCCGATTTTGTTACGAACTTTTTGCTTGTTGAATTTGTGCTTGCAGGTTGCAGTTCATTGATGATGGATGATGGAGCGAGGTTCGGTGTTGTGTGGATTGAAGGATGAAGAGAATCGGATTGAAGTAGTGAAGGTTGTTGGTTGAAGTGGTGGCTGGTTTTGTGAGTTGGTTACGGTTGTTGAAGATTTGGATTGTGAAGTTGTTTCAGAATTCCTTCCGATTGTGACTTTTTTTCTGTTAATTTTCTTTCTCTTTTCGTTTTTCTTGCTGCTCTCGATCTCTTGAAAAGTCTGTTGGAGACTGATGCTAGCCAAAACCAAATTCTGTTGCAGGTTGTTTGAATATTTGGTGAAGGTTGTTTAGAGGTGCGATGAGGATTCGAGAGCGAGCTGGAAGATGGGAAGAAGATTGATTTTACAGGGTGATCATACTGATTTTTCTGTTATGGATTGGTTATTATGCAGGTTGTGCTTTTGGAATTTTGATGCTGCGTTCTGCGTTTTCTATGGCTTGGCGTGCGTTTTCAGTGTTGTAAATGCGTTTGGTTTTTTGCGAGCTTGGAACGCCGTCTTGCCCTTTACAGCACGCATTACCCCTCTTTCAATTCATTCTACTGCACATTCTTTTTTGTCTTTTCTGGATACACCTTTTTGGTTAATATTATGTGGATATGTACATGCTTTAACGTGTTGGACTTACTGGGACATAAAAATGGATTAAGGTTTGATTTCAATTGGGATGGGCTATACGGATTTGAATTGTATTGGGCTAAATGAGTTGGTAAAAATGGATAGGGATGAATCATGGTAACAAAGGATAATTGGATAGAAAGTGGACATATGATTGGATATGGAATTTGGATAGTTGTTAAAAAAAAGGTTAAATGGATCTTTGGGTTATTGGATAATTGGTTATAAAAGCGAAATATGGATTTGGTTAATTAGAAATGGACATGGTAATGAATGGGTTCTAAAAAAATAAAATAAAAGTGGATTTAGATTTTGATTAAAGGGATATGGGTCAAACCAAATGGCTACAAATGGGTTAATGAACTTGGATAAAAATTGGATAAATGGGCTTAATGAGATTTTGGACTTAACGAAAAGAAAAGAAAAGGGGTCAATGCAACCACGATCAAATTTCCACAACCAAATCAACTTTTCAATAATCAACTAGGATAACCCAATCTCAACTTGAATTTCCAAGATTAATTCGAGAAAAGAACGAAATGATTTCTTCTTCAAGATAAGTATTTGTAATGACAAATGAACTTGCTTCAAGAATAAAATCCAGCTTGACTGTTGAGCTTTGATCATCCAATCTTTGGCCAAACCACTTCAAAATGATCCCTGGATCATATGAACTTGATAAACCAACCCTAGGGCTTTGCTTCTTTGAGAAATGCACTTGCTTGACTGATCTCCTGATCATCTTGACCTAATCTTGTCTGATGACTTGCACTTGGGCAAAGAACAATGCAATGTTATGCAATGGACTATGTTATGTTAATGACCTAATATGAAATGAATGTACAAAATGATGGGTGCAAATTTGAGGTGCTACAGCTGCCCCTATTCAATCAGCTGGGAACCCGAACGGATGAGAGCAACAGCTGTCAGACTTTCAGGGTAAACAGGGATTGAATACAAAGAACCGTAGAAATTTGCACCGACTGGATATGATACAAAGGGAACCACGTCATTTACTGATGACAACTGCATGACAGCTTCAGAAAAGCAAAACCATTTACCGATGGTTAAAGAACTGGAACCTTGATATTTACCGATATCAACTTCAGCACGACCATTTACCGATGGCGGCTGGGGGAAAACAATCTTCTGAAAAATCAAAACCATTTACCGATGGTTAAAACTGGGACCTTGATATTTACCGATATCAACTTCAGCACGACCATTTACCGATGGCGGCTGGGGGAAAACAAACTTCTGAAAAAACAAAACCATTTACCGATGGTTAAAGCTTGATATTTACCGATATCAACTTCAGCACGACCATTTACCGATGGCTGCTGGGAAACAAATTCTGAAAAACAAAACCATTTACCGATGGTTAAAACTAGGACCTTGATATTTACCGATATCAACTTCAGCACGACCATTTACCGATGGCTGCTGGGAAACAAATTCTGAAAAACAAAACCATTTACCGATGGTTAAAACTAGGACCTTGATATTTACCGATATCAACTTCAGCAAAACCATTTACCGATGGTTGCTGGGAAACAAATGATGTTGGAAGGAAGCGAGACCATTTACCGATGGTGGCTTCAAAGCAAACTTGATATTTACCGATATCAAGGCCATTTACCGATGGCTGCTGCAACTGGGAATTCGATATTTACCGATATCGAAGAAAACCGGGCCATTTACCGATGGCATCTCCGCTTGGGGAGGAACAAAATCTTTGTGGTGATACCAGACAAACCGTTTACCGACGACTTCTAGGGATTCTGATTTTATTAACAAGAGAACAAAGAAATGACCAGACATTTACCGATGACTGGGGTGAGACACGATGTTTACGGACATCGAAAGATGATGTTTACCGACATCAAAAAGAATGACCAGACATTTACCGATGACTGGGTGAGACATTTACTGGTGAGAGACAAACAAATATTCGCAACTGAAAACCAGATAGGACATTTACAGATGACTCTACTGGGGATTTCTGTTGGGGATTATCAGACATTTACCGATGACTGAAGGAAAGACTCGATGTTTACCGACACCGAAACAATGGCGTTTACCGACACCAAAAAATGACCAGACATTTACCGATGACTGGGTGAGACTCGATGTTTACCGACATCGAAAGAATGGCGTTTACCGACACCAAAAAATGACCAGACATTTACCGATGACTGGGTGGAACTCGATGTTTACCGACATCGAAAGATGATGTTTACCGACATCGAAAAGAATGACCAGACATTTACCGATGACTGGGTGAGACTCGATGTTTACCGACACCGAAACAATGGCGTTTACCGACACCAAAAAGAAGACACACGCGGGTGTTGACATGACACTTACTGGTATCACAAAGAACAAAATCTGGGATATGTTGAAGCAAGGTTGACCACTTGCTGAGGGTCTCACTGGCGAGAAACAAACCATCTGTCACCATCGGGTGAGGAAATAAACCTCTGTCACCATCGGGTGAGGAAATAAACCTCTGTCACCATAGGGTGAGGAAATAAACCTTTGTGGGGATAATCAAATCTGAATGCTGTCGAAGCAACTGTAGCTGACTTGGTGCTGATGTTGAATAAAGATGATCCGCCACTGCCGGGGGATACGGTCTGATGTGGTTTCGAACACATGAATGCATATGTTTGAATTTTTCTATGGCGTAATGCTCCATGTGGGATGGAAATGCTACGCAGTTTGAGGATGCAATGATTTACTATATGCAATGCAAAAATGATAAGAACTCTGCGGGGAGAGATACACAGGACGACTGTGCTGAGGAATCTTCAATATAAATCCACTGGGGGAAAAGAAGGCAACTGCTGGAGAAATATTTCGTGAAACCCGCTCCACTCGGGGATCAAGGTCACGCAAACAGGAAGGAACACCATGTATACCGGGTTGTAGGTATGAAACGGGTGACCGACCAAAGCGAAAATTGGTTTGAATGCCATAAGTACATCGACCTGATCGTCGGAAACTTCTTCGGTCTGAATACCGGAAAAACATAAGTACATCGACCTGATCGTCGGAAACTTCTTCGGTCTGAATACCGGAAAATTGGCCTGAGTGCCATGAGTACATCGACCTGATCGTCGGAAACTCCTTCGGTCTGAATACCGGAAAAACATAAGTGCATCGACCTGATCGTCGGAAACTTCTTCGGTCTGAATACCGAAAAAACATAAGTGCATCGACCTGATCGTCGGAAACTTCTTCGGTCTGAATACCGGAAAATGGCCTGAGTGCCATGAGTACATCGACCTGATCGTCGGAAACTCCTTCGGTCTGAATACCGGAAAAACATAAGTGCATCGACCTGATCGTCGGAAACTTCTTCGGTCTGAATACCGGAAAAACATAAGTGCATCGACCTGATCGTCGGAAACTTCTTCGGTCTGAATACCGGAAAATTGGCCTGAGTGCCATGAGTACATCGACCTGATCGTCGGAAACTCCTTCGGTCTGAATACCGGAAAAAAACATGAGACATATTATCTATAGCCGTCAAAACGTAGATAATACACTCGCATGGAAGATTATCCATAACCGGGTTGTAGGTTGTTAAATGGATAAACGACCGAAAAGAAAGGCATCAGGGTACCAGGACTAGGTATGCAAAAGATGACCAATCAAAAGAGGATAAAGTTGCTTACTCGGAGCAAGTATCCGAAAAGAAGGGGAAGAACCAATGGGGACAATACTGCTTGATCAAGGCAAGTATCCAAAGGGGACGAATATCAATATCACAAAGAGGGGATTACATCTACCGGTTTGTAGGCAGAAAACCACGGAAACGTAACCAGTCATCATCGGGATGAGCACAAAGGGTTAACTCCAACAAGGGGAGGAATGTGGGATTTTACAACTACCAGCTAGTGGGTAGAAAACCACAAAGATAGGACTTACAACTACCGGTTTGTAGGTAGAGGCCAACAAACAATCTGCTGAGACAGAGTGAGAAAAAAGGATTTACAACTACCAGCTAGTGGGTAGAAGACCGTAAAGAAAGGACTTACAGCTACCGGTTTGTAGGTAGAGGCCAACAAATCCGCTGAGGATAAGATGAATGAGTGCCGGTTAGTGAGCAACTATTCATTTATGCCCCAGGGAAGCACAAGAGACAGTCAACGGGGAGCCAATTTAGGATCGATCCAAAAAGGCAGACTGAAACAAGACTCATCCTAATGAGGAAAGAGCTCAATAGGGAAAACCCATCCCAATGTGTGTTGGGAGGGAACGGAAGCAACCGTCATCCACGAGGACGTATCTCAGTGGGGAAATGGCAGGAAAGGATAGACACTTTCTGCTTAAGGGGTTGGCTCTACATGGAGAGATCAGACACACCCATATTTGCTTGAGGAAAATCTACTTGAGAGATCTGTAATACCAAATAGCCGAATGCAATCATCAACAGACACACGGCAACAGCTGCAACATGAGTACCTGAATGCTATGATTATGCATGTATGTATTAGGCATGATGAATGTATGATGAATGCTGACAAACAGACGTGCTCAAACCACAGGTCCGGGAATCAACCGCCCGGAGAGAAAACCAAAGTCGTCATCCTGCAGGGGAGGAAGAGCCATGAGAGGCTTCTGGAGGGATCGTCAATCACAACTGGAGAACAGAGTTCAACATACTGGCGGACGCGCCACAACAACTCGTGCTGGAAATCAGAGATACCAAGGAACAACCAGATCTCTGATGAGGATAGACAGGCATTGAGAAAGCTCATCATGCCAACAACTCCGCTCGGGGATCTATCTGAGGGAATGCCGGATTACTGGGATGTCAATCCACTGAATACTGAATCTTCAAAGAAAAACACCCAGGCTGGTGGAGAGGAAGACTGCCCTGCTGGAGAGGCGAAAGTTGAAGTCTTCAGTAAACACTCTGCTAGGGGAGCTGCCCCACAATAAGTATTTCATCAGCAACCTTGCTGGGAATGCCCCATGGTGGGGTTCAAACAGCACTCTACTGGGAATGTCCCACAATAGAGCTAACAGGGATTTGGAGGAAGAAACTGTACTGCCGGGAACATGAAGATGAACAACTTCAAACAACACTGCATCGGGCAACTTCACTGAGGAGAGACCATACGAGGTTCTGCAGGACAAAGATACAGTCATGCTCGAGATACGAACAAATGTCTTACCTGTTGGTAATCATACCACCCCCGGGAGAGCACTGTGGGTCTCCTAAGTATTCTTCCATCATTGTGACGGTTCACTTTGTTTAAGAACAATTTTGTGAAAATTTTTGTTTATTTTGAAAACAATGATACTTTATCAGTTAAAACATGCAAAACATTTGTTGAGTTGAAACAAATAAGAGTGCAAATAAACGGATAAAAGCTCAAATTGACGTGATGGAATGGTAGTCTGCAAAGGGCGAGACCCCATAGATCTGTACAAGTTTGAAATCGGTGATACATATTGGAGAGGGCTACATTGAACATAATGACCTTTCCTCTACCATTCTGAATTTTTGATGTATTCAAAACTTCAGTCGACGACGAATTGAGAATCCCTGACGGATGACGGATATAGAGCACAGTCTTGTCAAGATGCAGTTACTTGCCAAATCCCTAATTTTTGCCTAGATTGCCCCAGTGTGAGGTGTTCAATCTAGCGGGATGCAAATTCTTTTTTTTTTTTCCAGTGTCTCTAACTTTTGCCTGGATCGCCCTTTCGGGTTTTCAATCCACCGAGACGCTCCTTTTTGCCTAAGTCGCCCTTTGGGGTGTTCGACTTAGCGAGCTTTTGATTTTTGTTTTAGGCGAAGTATTTCTTGACTGCATCTGGATTCACAGGACGAGTGAACTTCTTCATCCATTGTTGTAAGTGTCGAAACATTGCCTGAAGAGGCTGGACGTTCATAGCTTGGAGTCCACTTGCCCCTGGAATTGGGCACGAAAGACAAGACTTTCTTGAGCACAGGGTCATTTTCTCAGAACTCGAGACTTGACCTTCTTGTCGAATGCTTTCATCACTCTCTGCTGATATAACTGACCATGACACATGGCAGTTGATCTCTTCTTCTTGATCGAATTCAGCATCTTCTTTTGTTTTTCTTTTGATTTCTTTCTTTTTCTTTCTTTTGATTTCTTTTGATTTTGCTTTTGATTTTGCTTTTGATTTGGTTTTTGCACCCTCCTCTTTCTTTTTTTCTTTTTTACTCTCCCTTTTTTTTTTTTTTTTTGATTTTTTTGATGCCCCAGTTGGCTGTTCTGCTGCTTCTCGAGATGCAGCTGAGTGATCTTCTTTTCTTGCTCAAGAGGTCGGGAAATCTCGTCGGGAATCCCTTCAACATCATCTTCGTCCGCTTCGAATACAGGGAATTCAAAATTGGGAGATGACGTCCGATCATTATGTTCAATGGGTTTGAGAAACAACCTGCATAATGATTTAGAGATGAAAAGCTTTTTGAAAATCAAACAAGACAATCGTTATGCAGATGAAAAGATTGCTTTTATTCTTGTTTTTAAAGGTTTTTTGTGATCACCAATTTCATGCAAAAAGCGAAAAGGGAAAACAAATGGAAAAACAAATGTTTTAACATGAATTTATTTGAATGAAAATATCATTGCACAAAATGTTGCCAACAATGCCATCACTTCTCCTTTTGGCATGGGAGAAGGGTTTTTAAACAAAGTGATTGTTACTCTGACTTAAAAACAACTGTAGGAAAGCCCACAGTGACCCAATTGTGGCAGACACCACCAGGAATGATGAAATTGTTCAAGTCCTCTGCGTCCTCTTCCAAGATAGCAGCATCCTCTTCTTCAAGTTGATCGTCATGGATGAATCCTCCACTCTTGAACAGACCTTGCTCATTGCATGCCCCAGAACAGTAGTCAATGCCAGCCCGGGATCGGTTAACCAGGAAAAAATCCATCAACAGTACAAAGTCTGGCAAATATCTCTCCGAGTTCACAATTCTCTTGCTCAGGATGATCCATCAATCCGGTAGAGATGGCTCTGGTATAGTACCGGCAAAATGCGTCTTCAAAATAAATGAAGATCGCAGGGTCAGACCATAGGACGGGAGACTGGAACAGAACCTGCTGATGCAAATGATGCATGAAGTGTTTATGCATATGCTTGTTTTTATTTCAAAGGAACTCGAGGGTTTTATTTGCAAACTTTGAAATATTTAGCATTTTGATCATATATGAGAATATCTCATCAAATATATCAGGTGAAAAAATTTTCCCGGTTTTTTCATGTTTTGAAAATTTTTGCAAATAAACTCCTTTGAGTTCCTTGAAAATTTTCTTTTTCTCTGATGATATGGATGCAGATGAATGCATGAATGCATGAATGCAACAATCACACTCAAGGATCAAGCAAAGCACGCCAAACAAAGGTCGTGGGAAAGCTCATTGTATCCCTAATATCAATCATCCATTTTGGTGGATTTAGGTTTTCACCTTATCGACACCCAAGTTCCATTGATATTAACGGTACATGAACCGGCTCTAACATCCTTAATATCAACCAGCCGCTTTGGTGGATTTAGGTTTTACACCTGATCCGGGATCCATTGATATTAACAATGTTTGAACGACTCAACCACGAAACATGGGTTTGTTGAGAGTCACGAGCATGGAGTCTCGGTTAAGAACCACCCAAAAGGAGTGTACTAGGGTTTAAACCTGCCAGACATGTTCTATCAGAGGTTCCCATAATCATCGTTCCATCTTTCGAATATTATCGGAGGAACGAATACTCATATTCCAAGAATATTCTCAAGAGAAACTCTTATGAGTGTAGTATCGCGTGACAATCGTATCAGAACTGACATCTGAACGACCTCCGCACTACGGTCCTAAGAATAGGCCAAGATGGGTTTGGTAAACTAAGGTCCTTGGCTTCTGCGGCACATGATTGAAAGAATAATGCCTAACCACAAATAACTTGTGTGACATTATTAGTTCAACATGACCTCCACCAAGTGAATGGACTCGCAAGTCAACTGGCTAAGGACTACTCCACACCAGTCAACAAGACTATGCCATTCTCCTATCCTAGAGTGCACTCGAGTCCGGGTATAAAACTCATCTCACAAAGGAAAACAGACAACCAGCCAGGCAGAACGAATAATGAATATGAAGGCAAACATTAATGCACACAATCAAGGCAAACAATAAATGTACATATATACAACAAATGCAATAAATACAACAAGCAGAAAGCAACCAAAACCCTAATCCTAGAGAGCGCTAGGAGAGACTCGCTCAGGGAAGATGGACCAGCACAGGTCAACTTCTTTTTATTCCCCAGCAGAGTCGCCAGCTGTCGCATCGCGCGAAAAACCGGCGGGAAAAGAAAGAAACAACAGAGCCGCCACCGTGCGTTATTTATCCCAAAAGAGGGAAAGGAAACGCTCGAAGTAAACCTAGGAAAGAACATGGTCTCGCGACCAAAGAGGATGGGTTCGGGAGTCGGTTATGCGAAGGGAAGGTGTTAGGCACCCTACGCATCCGTAGTACTCTACGGGATCCACGCACAAAAGGAAGGATAAATTGGTTGCTAAACACTGCTCAAACACACACACACTGGCCGAAAGAGACAAAAGAGACTGACTGAAACTGACTCGGCAGGATATCGTATCTTGGGCCTACTTAGTCTATCAGGCATAGACATCAGAGTCGAAGTAGTTCGGACCGGGGAAACGACACATGCTCGCTAGGATATCGCATCCTATGCATACGTATCTTCTCGGACGAGAGAAGAATCAGAGCATCCGTAGCTCGGCTGACACGCACACAAACAAACACAGGCACAGGCAAACGTGGAGCCCGACTGCCAATCACTGGACTTATGTCGGCATCCGAACCTAAAACACACGCAAGGAGGCAAACGTGGAGCCCGACTGCCAATCACTGGACTTATGTCGGCATCCGAACCTAAAACACACGCAAGGAGGCAAACGTGGAGCCCCAATGCCAATCACTGGACTTACATGGACATCCGAATCTAAACACACACACTGGAACCCAAATGCCACTCGATGGACTTACATCGGCTTCCAAGCACACAACAAAACAACAGGTTGATAGGGAGTCGGGGACTCAGCCTATAACTGTCAAACACACTCAAACAGACAGACAGCAAATGCTAAGGAGTCACGGACTCGAGCCTAGCAAAGGTCAGACAACACACACAAAAGAAAAAAAGGGCGCCCGGAGAGATCAGCTCAATCTCCTGCCTACATACTTCATCTGGTGTGAAGATCAGGGCGATGTAGTTCCCCTACGCAGGGACAAGGATCTAGCCTAACCAGATAACAGAGGGAGACACAACACTAGGGAGACTACGACTCGAGCCTAGATGTTGTCATGCAAAGTCAACCCTAAGTTAAGGTTTCTAGCTAAATGGCACAAGGGCCAACCTATCCTGAGCAGACACAGGAAAAAGCAAAGTCTCGATTGCAACTAGGGCAAGAGAAAGGGGAGGTCTCAATCGCAACGAGGGCGAGAGAAAAGAAAGTCTCAACCGCAACGAGGGCGAGAGAAGAGAATTAGTGTTAGTGGTTAGTCAAACTCGGCAAGACATCGCGTCTCGTGCCTACGTATCTCATCTGAACATGAGAATCAGAGTTGCCGTAGTTCGGCCGACGAACAGCTCTAAGTATGGCTCACACAAGGGTTAAGCCACACAACCTACCTTGCACACGGGCAAGTCTAAGCTAAACCTAAAGAGGCAAAGCAAACAGGCAATCACAATCACAAGAAGCACACTCTATATGCATACAAGAGGCTCAAGCAAAAGGTTAGGCACTAGGGCCAACTGGAATAGGGTAAGTGTTGCTCTTAACCTTGCCATTGAGGGGCTAAGGTGAAGCAGATGAAAGGATAAAGTGAGGATGAGACCTCACAGCTCTTATCCCTGGCCAGGGAGAGCTAATAGACAAATGAGCATGGGTCCAGAAAGTGGGAACCCTTCTATACTCGAGGACTCTGACACTATACACTTTGTACAAGATCTTGGGTTTGTATCCCAATGCGTCAACACACAGCAGTGTGAGCAGAGGGATGACACAACAAGAGTAGTGGGGGATAGATTGCATATCCCTACCTTCCACCAATTGCCTTATTTGAAGGACTTTTCCTGCTTGGGACAATTTTAAACACACACAAGCATTGCCTCTTAAGGAGGACTTCAGACAGTTTGCCCGGTCAAATAACAGACCGGGTCTCCAGACTACATGAAGAAGAAAGGTTTATACCTCGAGCAAGTTGCTAAATAGCAAAGCAAAGCAAGTTCAGAGAACTAAGCAACTAATGGTACCTGAAATAGTCAAACAAATCAGTACACAGACAAACAACAGTAAACAGCAAAAGTCAATAGTTAAGTTGTACAATCAGACATAATCACAATGCACGAAGGTGCAAGCCATAAGCTCATACTCAAAGGTCAACCCTACAAAACAAATTCAAATTAGTCATACACAAACAAACAGTCAATTCCTATTGGATAATCATCATCAAGCCTAAGCACATGTGCTTCTAACCTGAAACAAAAACTCAAATGTGAGAGCACAGACCACTAGGACAAGGCCTAGGGTCAAAAGAGGGAAAAAAACCAGGACAGAAGCTGATACTCCATATGAAACTCAATTAATCGAGTACTAACATGTCCTAAAATTAAGGGAGCATGCAAGATTGAATTATTTCTAAGCCTAGGGGTAGAATGGTCATTTCACAGTTAGGGAGTAATATTGAATTAAATTTCTTTTTACAAAAGTAAGTTCTATTTAAAGTCAATTAGAACTAAACTAAATTAATATTTCTAAACTATTTCTAATATTTCTTTTTAATATATTTTTTTTATTAACTCTAAAGTTCTAAAACTATTATTTCTAAAAAAAATTCTAATTCTAATAATCTAATTAACTAACTCTAAAATTAATTTCTAATGATATCACAATTAATCCTAATTACTAGTACAACCTAATGTAAGAATTAACTATCCCAAATGCCAGGGGGTGTAATGGCTATTCAGGTGGTGTAAGGCCAAAAGAGCACAGTATCGGGCCTAAGGCCCAATCTCTCAGTATGAAAGGGGTGAGGATGACCTAACAGGAGAGGAAAACGCTGGGAAAAAAAATGAACTTCAAAATTCTTTACCACCACCGCCGAACTCAATGGCCGGCGCGAGCAACCGAAAGTTCCGATGAGAGATCCGTTGCGGTCACGTCCATTCCTCGGTTCATGTTGTTTATTGTTCGTTGCTCTCCTTGCCGGTCATTCTTTGATCTACGCCGTCAGTGATGAGGAGCTCGCGATGATCAATGACGATCATTAAGGACGCATCCGTCGAGTTACCGATGAGCTTGGGACGATGACGAATCAGAGAGGGAAAGTATCGAGCTATCTTTGAAGCTAGTTGTTCTCCTTCGATTCCTTTTGGTTGTGCGATGATGTGGGTTTCGAATTTGCACGGTACCGGTGTCAAATCTTTCACCTGATTTTCGATCGATTCTTCGTCCTCTTCTCCGATTTTGTTACGAACTTTTTGCTTGTTGAATTTGTGCTTGCAGGTTGCAGTTCATTGATGATGGATGATGGAGCGAGGTTCGGTGTTGTGTGGATTGAAGGATGAAGAGAATCGGATTGAAGTAGTGAAGGTTGTTGGTTGAAGTGGTGGCTGGTTTTGTGAGTTGGTTACGGTTGTTGAAGATTTGGATTGTGAAGTTGTTTCAGAATTCCTTCCGATTGTGACTTTTTTTCTGTTAATTTTCTTTCTCTTTTCGTTTTTCTTGCTGCTCTCGATCTCTTGAAAAGTCTGTTGGAGACTGATGCTAGCCAAAACCAAATTCTGTTGCAGGTTGTTTGAATATTTGGTGAAGGTTGTTTAGAGGTGCGATGAGGATTCGAGAGCGAGCTGGAAGATGGGAAGAAGATTGATTTTACAGGGTGATCATACTGATTTTTCTGTTATGGATTGGTTATTATGCAGGTTGTGCTTTTGGAATTTTGATGCTGCGTTCTGCGTTTTCTATGGCTTGGCGTGCGTTTTCAGTGTTGTAAATGCGTTTGGTTTTTTGCGAGCTTGGAACGCCGTCTTGCCCTTTACAGCACGCATTACCCCTCTTTCAATTCATTCTACTGCACATTCTTTTTTGTCTTTTCTGGATACACCTTTTTGGTTAATATTATGTGGATATGTACATGCTTTAACGTGTTGGACTTACTGGGACATAAAAATGGATTAAGGTTTGATTTCAATTGGGATGGGCTATACGGATTTGAATTGTATTGGGCTAAATGAGTTGGTAAAAATGGATAGGGATGAATCATGGTAACAAAGGATAATTGGATAGAAAGTGGACATATGATTGGATATGGAATTTGGATAGTTGTTAAAAAAAAGGTTAAATGGATCTTTGGGTTATTGGATAATTGGTTATAAAAGCGAAATATGGATTTGGTTAATTAGAAATGGACATGGTAATGAATGGGTTCTAAAAAAATAAAATAAAAGTGGATTTAGATTTTGATTAAAGGGATATGGGTCAAACCAAATGGCTACAAATGGTTAATGAACTTGGATAAAAATTGGATAAATGGGCTTAATGAGATTTTGGACTTAACGAAAAGAAAAGAAAAGGGGTCAATGCAACCACGATCAAATTTCCACAACCAAATCAACTTTTCAATAATCAACTAGGATAACCCAATCTCAACTTGAATTTCCAAGATTAATTCGAGAAAAGAACGAAATGATTTCTTCTTCAAGATAAGTATTTGTAATGACAAATGAACTTGCTTCAAGAATAAAATCCAGCTTGACTGTTGAGCTTTGATCATCCAATCTTTGGCCAAACCACTTCAAAATGATCCCTGGATCATATGAACTTGATAAACCAACCCTAGGGCTTTGCTTCTTTGAGAAATGCACTTGCTTGACTGATCTCCTGATCATCTTGACCTAATCTTGTCTGATGACTTGCACTTGGGCAAAGAACAATGCAATGTTATGCAATGGACTATGTTATGTTAATGACCTAATATGAAATGAATGTACAAAATGATGGGTGCAAATTTGAGGTGCTACACCTATGAGTGAGGAGTAAGGAGGATACCAAGATGTGATCCCAATGCCAATGCATATGATGAGATAACATGAGGGATCTTAGGGTCAAAATTAGGGTCTTACAGTTTCCCCTACATCAACCAACTTAGGTCATTTGACATGTAGATGAAGTCTTGTTTACACATATTAACTTGTTGATTTCATCTGATTCATGCTATTACTTTTGCTTATACTAACCCACTAATTTTTATGATAACTTACCTATATTGTACATCAACCCTTACTATATTGTTCATATTATATATTGATCTTTATAACTTTCCTAACTTAATCACTCAATCTGAAATTCTGGTATCAGATATAAGATGTCGAAGGTAATGTCACGACACTAATATTTGTTAACACACAATGGATAAAAACTACAAAATGGTAAAGCGAATAACAGAAGCAATTGTTAACCCAGTTCGGTGCAACTCACCTACGTCTGGGGGCTACCAAGCCATGAAGGAAATTCACTAAAATAGAATTAGTTCAAAGACTCTATGTACACTTCAACAAGTTACAGTCTTTCTCACCTAATCTCTACCCGTGCAATTTCTACCTAAGCACTCTTAGATATGAGAACCCACTCACTTCCCTACAATCACACACCAGTGATTTTAAACAACAATCCCTTGTGAAAAGAAAATACTTTTCAATTACACACTCTTGATTTTACTTCACAGTTTCAATCAAGAAGACACACTCTTGATCTTGCTTCACAGCTTTGATCAAGAAGACACACACTCTTGCTTAACAGCTTTAGAGTGACAAATTACAACCACAAATCAGTCCAATTCAATCATCAATGGATGACTTGAATGACCTATAAGTCTCACGACTAAACAGACACAAACCCTAGCTCTCTCTCTATATTTCGCTCAGTATTGGTTGTGTGTTCAAACAGGTTTTCTAAGTCCCTTTTTATAGAAGCATCCAGCTGGGCTTGGACATCTTGAAAACCCTAAATCTTTTTTCCAATCAAATCTTTTTATAACAGCTGGTTAGATCTCCTTGGAGAATAAGTAAATCTGGTTGTAATCCATGATTGAATGCGCCAGCTAATCATATCTTCAGTCATCCAAAGATTTCCATTAATTGTGCAATCACAAAACACCAGACATTCATACTGAATGTTCTGTGTACAGGATGTCATGACATCGGGTCTGACATCCTGGAAAAATCCTGCATAATCCAATAATTCCTTTTATAACTTCCAGCAGGTACAACCATATCAGATGCCATGACCTTGTGTATGTCATCTGAAACAATCCTGCATGAACAAGTCTTTCATTTAAGCTCCAGCAGGTACATCCAATAGCAGAAGCCTTGTCATTGTATGTGGCATTCTGAAACAATCTTGCATGAACATGATCTTGAACTCCAGTAGGTACATAGGATATCTCTTATTAAGACATCATACATAACATCCTTAGAACACTCTTTCTTTTACCAAAATTGTTGCCAACACTTAGAATCAACAAACTCCCCCTTTGGAAAATTTTGGCTAAAAGATATATCTGTCCTTTTTGTTCACAAGGTAAACTATCAGCAGTTAAACAACATAACAGTAGTTTAATCAGCAGCAGGAGCAAAACAATTATTAGTTATGGCTACTAGTAATGCACACATGCACAAGGGTACTTCTCCTCCCCCTAAATTTGTGCAACAGAAACAAAATTACTAGTTATGGATGCAACTAGTAAGACACACAAATGCACAAGGGTACTCCTTCTCCCCCTAAATATGTGCACACAACAAACAGTCTCCATGAACATAACAGCTATTGTAACTCCAGCACTTGTACCAACCAAAATGTCTTTCTGACATTTGCTTTAATATCAACACCTGTGCACCATATCAGACATCCTTTTTGACAGCTGTAAACAGAACAACATTCTGTTTTAGCACTTGTGCACTTCCTTCAATAATAGCTGTCCTTCTGTTCAGCCACATACATATCATAACTTCCATATCAACATCAACACTTCTCCCCATTTTTAGTCAGAATTGACCAAAGGTGACCAATTAGACAAAATAAATGTCAATTAGTCTAGCAGAGAAAGTTAGATCAGATGTTATAACAATAAGCATGTTAAAACATAATATTCAGAAAGTACAAACCATCATTATACACAGTTGTGATAGCTGAGATAATGAACAAATCCAAGGAACTCAACAAGAGCCCTAAATATTACAAAACAAGCATCAATGACGACTACCACACATTACACATTTTCCAAAAAAACAAAAAAACTTCAGCATTCACACAACAGCATCAGAACAGCAACAGCCACAACATTCTTCACAGCACACCTCACACCATCTTCAGTTTTCAACACACAAAGGGGAGGAAACCATCAATCAGAAGAAGAAGTATCACTTTCACCTTCACCTTCACCTTCACCTTCAGAGCCTTCAGAACTGTCACTGGATTGGGCTTTTGCATCTGAATTCTTAGCAGCCTTCTCCAATTCTTCCTTTTCCAGGCTACAAATAAGAACTTCCAAAGCTTCTTTTCTAGCCTTGGCCACCCTTATCCCATTCTCCAATTCCTTGCAGGTATCTTTTAGTTGGTCAATTAAGCTCCCTTGAGATGCAGGTTCCCTTCTGGCAGATGTCATGACAACATCATTGACATGAGTTCCCTCAAACAGCTTATAATGAATGGACAGAGGGGATTTTTTCCTGCTTGGAATGTCACTTGTACTCAGGATGCCTGGTTGTTGGCTCAGGATAATGCCACAAATAAGGGAGGGGAAGGCAATGGGTAACTTCACAGCATTTGTAGAAGCATGTCTAATGGTTTGATCAAATATGAACTTGCCAAAATCATAGTTAACCCTTGTTCCAATTACATGAATGATTCTTCCAAGACTAATGGAGATGGTAGAGACATGATTAGTAGGCACCCAATTAGCTGAACCAATCTTGTGTAAGATGGCATATTTAACAGTGAGCTTCCCGGTTGATAAGTGATTCCTACTAGGCCATTCCTTAACTTGGCCAGTTGTGATAACCCTACAGACCTCATTGTCTGTAGTCTCTAGGTCCACTCCTCCATCAGTTCCTCTTCCTAGGAACTTGTTGATAATACTTGGTGAGAATTTCACACATTTTCCCCTTACAAATACCTTGCAGAACTCCTTGCTGCTCTTTTCATAAATATCCTCAGGGATATTAACAATAAACTCTTTAACCAACCCCTCATAACATTGGGGTAGAGCTACCACAGTCTTCATTAGTCCAGCATTTTTTATCAACTCTATTACTTCCTTTACCTCTACAGCCTCTTTTCCAAGCTCTCTTTCAATAGCTACTCTCCTCTGAATGATAAATTTCCATTTTGCTGCACCATCCTCTAAATGAAAGGAGATATTGTCTAGGTGCACAGCAGCAGCCTTGCTAGGAGACTTCTGAACAGCCTGCCTTTTTGCAGGGGAGATGTCTGGGACATCGTCTTTGACATCTTCCTCAGAGTCAGAGCTATCTATTTCTTTCTTTTTCCTAACCTCAACTTTGCTCCAAGATTTTGAGGGTCCTATACCAGCAGTCTTTTTCACTCTTCCTGTTCTAATTTTAGCCACATTTTTCCCTTTCCTAGTTCTCAGTTTCTCAGCTACACTAGGTTTTACAAGATTAACCAAAGGATCATCCTCTTCTTCAGAGTTTTCTTCCTCTAGATCAATAACCTTCTCCTGAGACATATTCGCTAGTTTCTTGCTAGGTAGGGTTTTACCTAGAGAGCATAGCCCTTCAGCAGCAACTTCCTTTTCTGATCTAGATGAGTCATCATCTTTATCAGCATGAGGTTCCTCCTCAGAAGAGGGGTCCCTTCTGGACAGAGGAGTAGAAACCCCTTTGACTTCATGCCCTTCACTTAGTGACTAGGTTCCTTATGACACGATCAACATAATGCATGTCTTTTGGAAGAGAGGAGTTACCAGAGGTATTACCTTGCTTATCTCCAGCCTTGGAGGAGGTACCTGGGGTGTCGCCTGGTATCATGCAAAGAGGAGTAACGTCCATCATGTCTTCATCTTCAAACTCCATGGAGGGAGTCTTTGCATGGTGAGAGGATTTTAAACTAGATGATGATGGATGTTGAGACATGTTGTAGAACTTTTGAGAAAAGTTTCTTTGCCCTAGTTGAGCTTCTCTGAGAAGTTGAATGGAAATAGAGGTTGCTGTGTTTAGGTAGCGTGTGCTAAGGGAATAGATACTATTTTCAATGCTGGGGAATGATTTGTCATTAATGTGGCTCTTTCTTTTAAAAGGGCAGACACTATTTTTATTTCTTTTATTTTGTTCTTTTAATAGCCATAATTTCACAAGAGTCCAAATCCCTAATTTTCCTCCCTCATATCCAATTTGAATTTCACCCAAATTCCTTGCAACCCTGTCTGCTAGTTCCAGTCCATGCTTTAGACTTCTGAATTTGTCTTCCACGAATTTTCTAATGAAGTGATAATGGCAAAAAGAATACTTTGTCCATCTGTGTTGAGTCTGATTTTTGGACCTAGTTTCAGCATTCAGGTTGTCATAACACAATGTCATGACATCGTGTGTGACACTGTATGCAATCATCAATAGTTTCATCCAACCCAGTTGAGCCCAACTGTTTCCATCTTCTATACCTTTCATATGTGTAGAAGCAGGTGTCATTCCAATCTTCTCCACATTGTTCTTGGCCTTTTTGTTTCTAGATAAACATAAAGTCCCCTATGGCCTAGTCCCAGCAGTTCCATTGATCATATGTCCACCTATTTGATCTAACCTCTCAGTTTTTTGAGCCATCATAACCTTTTCTCCTCTGAGCTTCTGGTTTGACATCTTTGTCTGACATTTCCCATGGACTTGTTTTTCATCACTTTTGAGAGCATCTATACTCATCCAATACTTTAAGGGATAATCCATTTGAGAGCTCCACCTGTAGCAGTTGTCTTTGGTCCTGATTCCTTTCGTAATCACTTCACTATTTTTGTCAAAGATTAGACATTCAGTTTTGGTGAAGTTAACATTCAGACCTTGATCACATAATTGACTTATGCTTATTAGATTTGCAGTCAAGCCCTTGACTAGTAGAACCTTGTCAAGTTTAGGAACTCCAAGACAATCAAGCTTACCTGTTCCCTTGATTTCACCTTTTGCTCCATCTCCAAAGATTACATGGCTTATGGTATGAAGATGCAGATCAGTTAGCAGGTCTTGGTTTCCAGTCATGTGTCTGGAACATCCACTATCAAAGTACCATTCTTCTTTGGCTGAGATTCTGAGGGGAATGTGAGCTATCAGACTAGTAACATTAGTCTTAGGAATCCATATAGGCCTGTGTTGTTTGGGTCTGGATTGATAGTGATTCTAATGATGAGTATGCCTAGGATAACCATACAGTTTATAGAAGAACCGCTTCAGATGACCAAACTTCCCACAGTGATGGCATCTCCATCTCTGGTGTTTCCCTTTCTGATGTTTTCTCCTCTGATGTTGGAACATATGATGTGACATCACAGGTTTACTTTTATTATGGATGCATTTAGGTTTGGCTTGAGATTTGGCACCAGTGTAACTGCTCTCAGGTTTAGAGTCATTATACCCAATTCCAGATTTGTCTCCTATTACTTGTCCAGTTTGGAGAATCTTGTCTAAGGAGTCAGATCCATTGCTTAACATCCTTACATACTTGGTCATCTCTTCTAGTTTGGAATTTAGAAACATGACTTCAGTTTTATACTTAGAGATGGTTTTCACATGGTTTGCCTTCTCTCTTTCCAACTGTGCTATCTTCTGACTTTTAGCTTGTGGATTTTCAACTAGCTTGGCATTCAGACCCACTGCTTCTGTTTGTAACTTGGAGATGGTTTCCAAGTATCCTACCTTCTCATTCTCAAGTTGAGTTATTTCTTTCTTCTGGTTTAAAACCTGTTTGCTCAGCTCTACACTTTTATGACACAACTCTCTGTAGGTAGAGGCTAATTATTCAAAGGTTACTTCACCATCACTTGAGTCTTCATCAGATCCCCATCTTCCTGTCAAAGCAGTCACAAGATTTGCAGCCTCCTCTGTATCACTCTCATCTGACCAGGTGGCAGCAAGACTCATTTTCTACTTCTTGAGGTAGGTTCCACATTCAGTTCTAATGTGTCCATACCCATCACATTCATAACACTTTACTTCTTTTCCTTCTTTGGGCTTCTCCTCTGACCTTACTCTTCTTCTATTGCTGATGTCAGGTGAGATGTTCTTGACATTTGCCTTGGATCTTACATCCATTTTCTTTAACAAGCTGTTGAACTGTCTCCCCAACATTGCAACTTCATTGGCCCACTCTTCATCCACATCTTGATTGTTTTCCTCTTCTGTGTTAGATATGAAGGCAATGCTTTTGGTTTTCATTTCAGTTCCATCATTCAATCCCATCTCAAAGGTTTGGAGGGAACCAATTAGCTCATTTACCCTCATGTTGGAAATCTCTTGAGACTCTTCTATGGCAGTCACCTTCATTGCATATCTCTTAGGAAGTGACCTGAGTATTTTCCTTACCAGTTTTTCATTTGTCATCTTCTCTCCTAGGGCTCTTGAAGCATTAGCAATTTCAAGGATACTCATGTGAAGTTCATGAATGTTTTCATCTTCTTTCATCCTTAAGTTTTCAAACTTGGAGGTGAGCAGCTGAAGTCTAGACATCTTTTCCCTAGAGGTGCCTTCATGAGTGGTCTTCAGAATGTCCCAAGCATCTTTGTCCACTTTGCAGTTGTTTACCAGCCTAAAAATAATCTTGTCTACCCCATTGAATATTGCATTCAATGCTTTAGAGTTTCCAAGAGCAAGATCATCCTCTTCCTTGGACCATTGTTCTTCAGGCTTCTTCTCAGTAGTGGCTTCTCCTTCTTTAGTAATGATAGGATGCACCCAACCTGTTAGCACAACTTTCCAAGCCTTATTATCAAGGGATTTCAGAAACGCTACCATTCGAGGTTTTCAATAGTCATAGTTAGAACCATCCAAAATTGGTGGCCTATGAACAGATCCTTCATCTCTCTCCATTGTACCAGAAAGTATTGCCCCTAGATCACACCCAGAACCAGAGCAGGATGCCTGCTCTGATACCAATTAAAATTCTGGTATCAGATATAAGATGTCGAAGGTAATGTCACAACACTAATATCTGTTAACACACAATGGATAAAAACTACATAATGGTAAAGCGAATAACACAAGCAATTGTTAACCCAGTTCGGTGCAACTCACCTACATCTGGGGGCTACCAAGCCAGGAAGGAAATTCACTAAAATAGAATTAGTTCAAAGACTCTCCGTACACTTCAACAAGTTACAGTCTTTCTCACCTAATCTCTACCCGTGCAATTTTTACCTAGGCACTCTTAGATATGAGAACCCACTCACTTCCCTACAATCACACACCAGTGATTTTAAACAACAATCCCTTGTGAAAAGAAAATACTTTTCAATTACACACTCTTGATTTTACTTCACAGTTTCAATCAAGAAGACACACTCTTGATCTTGCTTCACAGCTTTGATCAAGAAGACACACACTCTTGCTTAACAACTTTAGAGTGACAAATTACAACCACAAATCAGTCCAATTCAATCATCAATGGATGACTTGAATGACCTACAAGTCTCACGACTAAACAGACACAAACCCTAGCTCTCTCTCTATATATTTCGCTCAGTATTGGTTGTGTGTTCAAACAGGTTTTCTAAGTCCCTTTTTATAGAAGCATCCAGCTGGGCTTGGACATCTTGAAAACCCTAAATCTATTTTCCAATCAAATCTTTTTATAAAAGTTGGTTAGATCTCCTTGGAAAATAAGTAAATCTGGTTGTAATCCATGATTGAATGCGCCAGCTAATCATATCTTCAATCATCCAAAGATTACCATTAATTGTGCAATCACAAAACACCAGACATTCATACTGAATGTTCTGTGTACAGGATGTCATGACACCGGGTCTGACATCCTGGAAAAATCCTGCATAATCCAATAATTCCTTTTATAAATTCCAGCAGGTTTAGCCATATCAGATGCCATGACCTTGTGTATGTCATCTAAAACAATCCTGCATGAACAAGTCTTTCATTTAAGCTCCAGCAGGTACATCCAATATCAGAAGCCTTGTCATTGTATGTGGCATTCTGAAACAATCCTGCATGAACATGTTCTTGAACTCCAGCAGGTACATAGGATATCTCTTGTTAAGACATCACACATAACATCTTGTGAACACTCTTTGTTTTACCAAAATTGCTGCCAACACTTAGAATCAACACAATTAAAATATTAACTTTTAACCCTTGAGTCGATATAGTCTTCCTTTTGTCAAACTATTCATATATGAACTTGGGGTTTGCATAACTTTCATTGTTTCAAACCTATTGTAATTTGATCATTTGATCACGTTCAATATTTGCATCAGTGATAAGTTATCTCCTGATGCGCTATATTTTGAATCTTTTGACCTAAGGATAGATAATCCTCAAGTGTTGGACTTGTAAATAATGCTAACCACACTTAACTTTACTAACTTTGATCACCACTAACCATTGTTATTATCATTGTTATTTTGTTATTTACTTTTATGTTGTTACTTTGTAATTTACATTCAAGTACTCATCATCATCATATTCATTATATAAACTCATCATGCATATTTATTATTGTCATTTATCTTATTGTCATCATACAATTAAAAACAACCAAAACATGATAAAATGATAAGACCAAAAATATTCACTCCATTCTTAACCAACTTGGACTTAGAGTATTTCATCTAGAATATTTGCTTGGAGGCCTTTTCCATACCTTTGTGATACTCTATTAACTTTGGGTTTCATTTGTAACTTACATACCGGTTGTAAGAATGGCATCATGGCACCACCCTTAGGGGGGACATGTTTGTAAGACCATTATCCTTTTTTTAGCTTAAGTCACTTTTGCATACACAAGGCTTTTTATGTAGGGTGGAGGTAGTACATATGGTTGATTCTCTTGGTTATCATTCACTACCTCCTTATCTTTAATATCTTTCTTTCTTTGTTTTTTAGGTTCTATGGGTTCCTCTTTTTGTTCTTTTGGGGTAGTCACAACATTTTTTTTGGTGGTTCTGAAATTTTAGGCCCATCATATTGAATTCCACTTCGTAGAGAAATGGCGTTAGCATGGCCTTTAGGGTTAGGTTGAGGTTGTCTAGGGAATAATCCTTCTGGTGTAGCCTGAGCAGCTTGTTGTTGTGCTACTTAAGAGATTTGGGTTTCTAGCATCTTGTTGTGGGTTACCACAAAGTCAACCTTGTTTCCTAATTGTGAAATCAACTCATTAATATGGACGTTTTGGTTCATGAACTCTTTATTCTATCGAGTTTGAGTCGTGATAAAATCTTCCATGATTTTCTCAAGGTTTGACTTTTGAGGGGTAGTTTGTATAGGTTGTGTTAGTCTTTGGGCTTGGAAACCTGCTAGTCTTTGAGGAATAGAATTTTGGGGAAAAGCAGAGTTATTGTTCTTGTAAGAGAAGTTTGGGTGATTCCTCCATCCAGGGTTATAAGTGTTCGAATAGGGGTTTCCTTGGGAATAGTTCGCCTGGTCTGGGTTTGTTTCAGCTAGTAGACTGCATTCGGCAGTCACATGTCCTGGTGTCCCACAGATTTCGCATCTGGGTTGCACTGCAGCTACGGTAGTTGTAGGATTTATGACTAAGCTTTTGACTTTCTGGGTTAGGGCGTCCATTTTTGCATATGGTCAAGACTACTAACCTCGTATATACCTCCTTTAGTCTCTTTCTTCATTACTTGTATATGCTCGGTACCCCATTGGTAATGGTTTTACTGGATGTCATAGACAAAAGAAGTCTGGTAATTATCATTTTAATGACAAGGTTAAAGGTGTCATGGTAATATATACCCTTGGTTGATTGGACCTTTTTGAAAATAGGTTTTCCTTTTGTATTTTTATGATTCTATTAGCTAAAATTAATTGTTTGAAAATCCACTTACAACCTATGGCATTTTTATTAGGGGAAGACGAGTTAAGTCCCATGTTTTATTATTAACTAGGGGCTAAAGCTCATTATTAATGGCTCACTTCCAATTGGATCAATAATGATAGATGAATAAGAGGTGGGTTCAATAGTAGAGGATAACTTAAGGTTAAAGGTTATGTCATTATTATATAAGTTAGAGTAAGATATGAAACCAGAAAAGGGTGAGGAATATTACTTTTATGAGTGGAGGAGGAGGGAGAGAAAGTTCCTTGAATCATTGAACAATGATTATCTTGAAGATATTTAAAAGGGTTAAATATTGTAGTTTATTTTTCTAGTAAGAGGGATATGTGGGTTGTTTATGGTATGTGGAATGAGATTAGGGTTTATGGGTAAAGGTGAAGAATGGAGAGATGGTTGTGGGAATAGTGTTTACCATGAAAATTGGTAAGCAACCGTTGATCTTCCAAATTACTTTATTTAGTTACTCACAGGATCGATCAGATTGATCCTAGGACATGTGCTAACTATTTTTAAGGGTTAATTCTAATGAACATAAACACTTCGACGGTGTTCATGCCAATAGTAATTCATTAAAGGATTTGATAAAAATATAAAATGAAAGAAGGAAAAAAGGAATGTTGTAAGTCGAAAGTAAATGACAATAAAGATAAACTTCTGGGTAAAAACACAATTCGGGAAATAAAGAATTGATTAAATTACTTCAAGTAAAGGACAATGGTGTAACCTCAAACGTACATTTATCAATTTAATCTTTCTCTACACACAGATACTTTGGTAAAATTGACAGGCTTTGTACACACTCTGATCCTAACACTAAGACCTCTTATTTATACTAGTCGATGTAACTGTGTCCAGCGGCCTTTCCACCAAATCGAGACAAGTGGCGCTTTGCATGTATGGAACCATCCACTATGCTCCAAGCGTATTTTCAACAGTTTTAGATAAGAATAAAATTTCCCTCCTTTATTTGAATTTAAATCCCTCGTCGAAGCACAATTGGTGACGTTTCTGTCAAAAACACTTTAAACTACTAAAAATATTTCTAAGTCCACGCAGCACCTTTACCCTCACACCAAGGCATCTTCGACTAGAACTTCCAATGCATAGTTTTGTCGAAACATCTTCATAGGAAACTTTATTCTCTTAATTTATATGGGCGTCGAAATTGGGAGCTAACAAATAGATAGTTGGATTGTCTATGTAATTTATGGATAAATCAATGGTTAGGTGAAAGATAGGTTTAGGAGTGATGGTGCTCACTAGTTTGGTGGTGGAATAAGGAAAGACAGGAATGGTGTCTTTTGTAAAGGTAGAAAAGAATGTGTCCTTTAGCACTGTGTTTATTACCTTAGTAAACACACTTTCGAAAGAGAGGGTCAAGTTTGGTCTTATGTCTTTTAGAACTAGTGGCATAAACTAAAAAACCAAAAATTTTAAGATCAGTGTGATCATGATTTTGATGAAAAACTACAATAAAAGGTGTCTTATATTACGTTAATTTAGAAGGAAGTCTATTGATTGAAAACACATTATGGGAAAGGGCATGAGCCCGAAATATTTTTGGCATATGAGGTTAGAATTCCTCGGGGTATGGTTTGTTTATTAGCACACCACTAGCGGCAGCATCGATAGTCGTCTTAGTGTTATATAGAAGTTCGTTGTAAAAGGTGTGGATGATTAGCCATTGTTATAATCCATGATGTGGACAAGCTCTTAATAGCTCTTTGTACTTTTCCCAGGTGTCAAAGAGGGACTCACCATCCTGTTGAGTAAATCTGGTAATTTGGTTATGTAGGACGACAATCTTACTTGGTGGAAAGTATCTAGCAAGGAATACTAAAAGGTATCCCAGAGTCATTGACTCAAATGAAAATAACATGTCGTAGCGAATTCTCACAGGACAAAAGTACTTCCAAGTGAATCTAGTCTGGGTGTGGTTTTTACACCAATTTGACATTAATATTGTTATTTTACATGGCAACCTAAAAGAAGTTTATATGAAAATACCTCACCATCTAAAAGTTTCTAAAAAAAACTTATTTATGAGATTAGTGGATTAATTTATGGTCTCAAACAAGCTACTACGCAATGAAATCATAAATTAACTCATACCCTTATTGAAGTAGGTTCCATACACTCCAATTCACACTAGTCCTTAGTCACTGAGACTTTTTTAGGGGAGTGAATTTCTAAAACAAATACATAAATATTTAACATTTTTGGAAATTGGGCTTTTGTATATAATGATAAATGAATGTTTATCATTAGTATATTTTCTATTTTTAGAATATTATAAAAACATAAATTATATTTGAAGAATTTATACATGTAATCAGAAACCTCTTTCGATACAAATTTTGAGTTACTCGAATTAGGGAATTTGTGTTATGAATAGAAATAAACCCTTCAAAATCCTCTGAACCAAAATCTTTCAAGACTTTTCACTTTATCCTGCCCTTTTTTTAAAGCCTTCCCCTCCTTTCCCCTCCAAACTCCCAAACAAAGCCTAAGAAAACTAACACCTATTTAACTATACCATTTTAGTTTATGTTGGTGACTTATGTATTACAGGTAACAACCTTTATGAGATGAATCACATCAAATCTATTATGGATACAACTTTTAGCAAAAAAGATCTAGGTAATCTCAAGTACATCTTAGGTTTTGAAGTTTTTAGATCTTGTCATGGGATATATCTTTCACAATGCAAGTATAGCCTACAGTTTTTATAAGAAGCAAGCCTCATTACATTTAAACATGCCTCCACACCCATGGATCCTAGTCACAACTTAAAATGTGACAATATGCTCAACCACATGATTATGCTTTTACTTGGAATGCTCACTCATCTCTTGGAAAAGCAAGAAATAACATGTTGTATCTCACTCTTCCTCTAAAGCAAAATACAAAGTATTGTGTTTGGTCATTATGAGGAGAATTTACATTAGGTCAAGAGCAACACACAAGTGAGAGAGAGACCACATATTCACCAAAAACCTTAAGGTGATAGGTGTATGGGTCCTCTAACTTATAAATTGATCAACCTCTACTTTTCTAAGCAATGTGGGACTTTCAACTCACACTTGTACACAATAATCTCCCCCCCCCCCCCCAAGTGTGAGTCCATTCATTATATTGCTCTTCAAGCGGAAGCTCTTTCATCCATATACACTTATACCATCATTGCGGATACTACAACGGAACATACCGCCTAACCACCACATTGTCAGGAAAACTTTCGATACAAGGAGTCGGTTCCTTTATTGAACCATCGACTCTGATTAAACAGTGGGGTAATCATGAGGAGCATCCACATTGGGTCAAGAGCAACACAAAAGTGAGAGAGACACTAAGATTCTGATAAAGGGAGGAAGGAAGAGTCACAAAAAATTACGATCAAGCAAAAAAGGAAGAGTAACAAAAAAATTTGATTAAGGGAGGAAGAAGAAAAAAAGATTATACAATAATAATTTTACAAATGTGGCTAATAAATATAATTATAATGATAATTTTGAAGATGAATTTGTTAGGTTTGGACTCCCTTCCTATGTGGAGAAAGGCCTAAATATTATTAGTCCATTTGTCTCACTTATTTAAATAGAGAGGAACAACTTAGGATTGATAGAGATAAAGACAAAATAAGGATCCAAAAGAGAGAAAAGAGGATAGAAACATATTCCTATTTATTCTGAAATCACTCACTAAATCGACGATCTGTGATTCGTTAATCGTCAGGTCAAGCTCAAATTTGGAGGGCATGTTTCAAAAACCTGTATATAACTTTTGACTATTCATAATTTTAAAACAAAGTCTAAGGTGAGAGATACCTGCTTCGCACTGAAGGTGCAGATTTGAGAAGTTTTTTAGCTTTTTGATTCTTATTTGTAAGCTAATTTTCTTTGTGATTTGTGGTTATTAGCACTAGGTTATGAATCACTTTAAGACTCTCTTGTACCCTTAATTTATTAAACTAGGGTTATTTCTTTGGTCTAGACGACTCATTTGCCTAATCATTATTCGGACGAGGCATTTTACACGACAATGCATGTTCTTAATCTCACTTCTACTGTTTCTTTGAACAGTGAAGTTCCAAAAAAAATGGTTTTGAAAGAGAATGTCAAGTATGATCATTTGTGAGTCTTTGGTTGTAAGGCTTTTGTGCATATTCCAAAGGATGAAAAATCCAAGTTGGATGCAAAGTCAAAACAATGTATCTTCATCGGTTATGGGAAAGATGAGTTTGGTTACGGGTTGTATGATCCTGTAGGGAAGAAGCTTATTCAAAGTCGTGATGTGGTATTTATGGAAAAGCAAAATATTGAAGACATTGATAAGGTAGAGAAGGTTACACCCAAGAAAGATATCAGTTTGTATAATGTTGATCCAGTTTGGTTACCTAATCATAATCTGGATATTATTGGCGGTGATGATCACAATGGTGAGCCATATGATTATGTTGATCATCATCAACTTGGATATGAGGTAAGTAGTCCAAATAATGATGGTGAAGGGGAGAGCAATATGTCATAGGATGAGAATTTTTGTGAAGCTCTAGAATCATCTCAAGTTCAACTTAAGAGGTCTAACAGGAAGAGACAAACTTATATAAGGTGTAATTCTGATGAGTACGTGACCTTTACTAATGAGGGTGAACCTGAGTGTTTTCAAGAGTCCATGGAAAGTTATGAAAATAAAAAATGGTTAAATGCAATGAATGATGAGATGAAATCATTGCATGATAATCACACTTATGATTTAGTGAAGTTGCCTAAAGGCAAAAGGATTTGGAAAATAGGTCGATTTATAGAGTTAAACATGAGAGCAACTATAAGTCTCCAAGATATAAAGCCAGATTAGTGGTGAAAGGTTTCCGTCAAAGAAAGGGTGTTGATTTTAATGATATTTTCTCACATGTTGTAAAGATGTCATTAATTAGAGTTGTGTTCAGTTTGGTTGCTACTCTTTATTTAGAGGTTGAGCAAATGGATGTGAAAATAACTTTACTTCATGGTGATTTAGAGGAAGAGATCTACATGAAACAACCTGATGATTTTCAAGTTAAAGGCAAAAAAGATCATGTGTGTAGATTGAGAAAGAGTTTATATAGGTTGAAGCAAGCTCCAAGGCAGTGGTACAAGAAGTTTGAGTATGTTATGTGTGATCAAGGATACTAGAAGACTACTTCATATCATTGCATCTTTGTTAGAAAAATTTCTAACGATGACTTCATTATCCTATTGTTATATGTAAATGATACGCTTATTGTAGGGAACAATATTTCTAACATTAACAGGTCAAATAAGCAATTGGGAGAGTCATTTGCCATGAAAGACATGGGAGCAGCTAAACAAATTCTTGGCATTAGAATCATGTGTCACAAAAAGAAGAAACTTTGGATTTCACAAGAACATTATATCGAAAGAGTGCTGCAAAGATTCAAAAAGGAAAGTTCTAAGGTGGTAAGTACTCCTCTTGCTACTCATTTCAAGTTCAAAGTCCTTCAAGTGAAGATGAAACGTTTGATATGAAACGTGTTCCTTATGCATCTAATTTGGGTATTTTGATGAATGTAGTGGTGTGTACAAGACTAGATATAGCATATTTGTTGTTACATTTAGTAGATTTTTTTTAAAACCCCGATAGAGAGCATTGGAACACTGTAAAATGGATTTTAAGGTATCTTCACAATACTACTTATGCGAGGCATTATTTTGGAAGAGATAAGCCTACTCTAGTGGGGTACTCTGAATCTGATATGGATGGAGACATTGATTCCAAAAAGGTCCACTTCAGACTACATGATCAAATTTGCAGAGGGAGTTGTGGCTTGGCAGTCCAGATTGCAAAACTGTGTAGCATTATCTACTACATATGATGAGTTCATTACAGTTACCGAAGCATGCAAAGAGTTACTATGGTTGAAGAAATTTTTACAGGACCTTGGTTTTGTTCAAGACAAATATGAGTTATTTATTAATAGTCAAAGTACTATTTATCTTAGTAAGACTCCGACTTTTCATAATATATCCAAATACATTCATGTGAGATATCATTGGGTAGGTGATGTTTTGGATGCTAAGTTGTTGAAGTTAGCTAAAGTTTATATAGATGATAATGGTTCTGATATGATGACTAAAGCATTACCAACAGGGAAATTTGAAGCTTGTTATGACATCATCGATTTAACTATTTCCTCCACATAGTTGTGAGGGAGAGATTTGTTGGGTTTGGGCTCCCTTCCTGTGTGGAGAAATGCATAAATATGATTAGCCTACTTGTCCCACTTATTTAAGTGGAGGGGGTCAATTTAGGATTGAGAGAGATAGAAATAAAATAGGGATTCAAAAGGGAGAAAAGATGAGAGAAACCTATTCCCATTTTTCTGAAACCATTCTCACTAAATCAACGGTCCCAAATTCGTTAACCGTCAAATTGAGCTCAAATTTAGAAGGAAGGTTCGCAAAACTTGTATCTACCTTTGGAATGTTCTGAATTTCAAAACAAGGTATGAGGTGAGAGATATTTGCTTCGCACTGAAGCTGCAGATTTGAGAAAATTTTCGACTTTTGATTCTTATTTGTAAGTTAGTTTGCTTTGTGATTTGCGGTTGTTAGTGTCATATCCTAATTTTGTTCGGGTATTTTAAATTCATTTTATACATGTCCATTTGTCGAGTTTTGCATTTTATCCATATGCATTTTTATCATAAAAAAAGTCACAATAATCATGCATATATGAATTATAGTAAAATAGTCAATATAAAGTCAACATTTTACATGTTGAAGAAATTGACTAAAATTGTTTTTTCTTCATTATACATTTTAAAAAATAAATTCATGATCATTTGATTTATCTTCAAAATATTCATTTGAATTTTATTAATCATTTTCATGCATCATAAAACAAAAATCAATGTTTCTATAAGGTCCAAATATCTCGCATTTATTACATCATTATTCCATGCATATATTACATTATTATTCCATAGATATATTACATAATTATTCACTATTTTATTAAATAGTTTTCTAGAAGACACTCACACTCTTTGCATATTTCTTAAATTACCATTTTTAGAGCTTATAAATAAAATCATTCTCATTCACAAATCTCACCATCAATCGTTCACAAAAACTAAGTCAAAACTCTCCATTTTTCTTAAAGTCATTTATTTTTTTCTTTATTGAATTTTATTTTTGGTATGCTCTTATACTTGTCATTTATTTAATTTTATTTCATTGTTATTCTTACTTCATTTATTTAGTACCTTAATCATCACCATTTTGCATGGAAACTCAATTGATTTTAAATCAAGAGTTGAAAATTGTTCTTGAACATCCATGAGCAAAAGTGATTAAATATGATTTAATTTTTGTTTATTTAATTTTATTTGCATTATTATTCTTGTTGCACTTAATTAATCACCATTATTTTGTATGGAAACTCCATTGATTCAAAATCAAGAGTTTAAAGTGTTTTGAACTTCAATGAACAAAAATGGCAAAATGTAAATTGATGCTTATTTTACATAAATAATGTGTCCAATAACTTTCCAATATCACTCGAGCATTAATCAATGGTTAGTCATGAGGGTGAATAAGATGACTGAATCAAGCAAATATATGTTGCTTCATTTTTTTCCTGATATTATTTTGTTTATTTGTTAATTCTAAATATACTATTGTGTTCGTGAGATCGAGTTGATAAATTTTCATTATTTATTTGCTTAATTCCGTGAAAAAATAAGAAAGTTATGGTGTTTTTACGTTTTCGTTTGAACCTATTTTCTTCCATTTTTGTTGCTACAAGAATAATAACCAAATATGGGGTTGGGGAAGATGAAGTATCCCCCACAATCCTTAATTGCTCAATGCACTCCTGTGAGACTCCATTCTTTGGACCTAAAGCATTTTCCTAGCTACACCCCCAATTTTTAGCCTGTTTTTGTCTTTTGTATATTTTTTGTTTTTTATTTTTTTATTATTTTATTTATTTATTTTTGTTTTTCTTTCATTTTCTTTAGTTTTTTTAATTCTTTTACCTCTTGTATTGATAGTGTGTCCCCTCCTTTTTATTATCTCTTTTAATTTTTTTTATTATTATTTGCTTTATTAATTAATTTATTGTATTTTTAGTTGATGTATAATTATTAATCCAAAAAGATAAAATGACTCTTAAAATTAACCTTTCAAAAAATACAAAAAATCAAAGGTGCTTGATCAACGTCAAGTATATTTTTCAAAATTACATCAAACACTTTTCTTCATTAAGCACCTCAAGTCATTTCTCAAACCATTTCATTTTCGTATCACAAACAAAACACTTTATCCCATGTCAAGTTCATTTTCTCAAATCCAAATTCAAAAACACTTAATTCTTATTAAATACTTTTGCAAATAATATGGAAAAGGAACGTGGTGGATACCACAAACTCTTGAGACTAAGAATCGAGATGGATATCTCGCCCATCCAAACTCTCGCTATTACTCAAAACACATCTAACATATCAAACTCTTTTCTCGCCTCCGCGTGATTGATCCTCAAATCCTTCTCATAAACGAAAGGTATTTTATCTCAAGACGATGAAAAATAATGTTTCGTCCACTTGAACATGTGAATAAGTTTGCGACGTTGCCCCAAATGTTGATTTGTAAATCCATTTGCCCGTGATGCAAACGTTCTCTTCTCCACTTGTTTTGGGTAGTCCAACAATATTTTCGTCGATTGACACAAAGTAGCTTTCGCTAAAATCGACCAACAAAGAAACATTTTCTACCCAGAACTACGTAAGCCTTGAGTTCTCTATTGCACCCTGAGATACGTAGGAGCAGGATTTGTAAATTTTGTCAGACATATTAATAAAAAACTTAAGTTTAATCCCCTTCGTTAGAAATTCAAAAATATTTTCTCTTTTCTTTTATTCATATTCTTCTTTCCCTTCCTAATAACTTGAGAAGCCTAACATTTCTAAGCTAACACTAACGCGCACAACTAGCCTAACGGTTCCCGTTGAGTACAACAGATGTGGGAGATGCTTATTCCTTCCACTTGCGTAATCGACTCCTAAATCCTGATTTGATTGTGACGACCAATATCATTGTCGTTCTTTCTTAGGTTTTATCGATATTTTCCATTTCCTTTTTAGGAATAAATAAATTTCGGTAGCGACTTTGTTCAGTCTATCATTGCGAACGTGCGATTGCGCTTCGCTAGTTCGTGTTCTCATTTTTTCAAGATGCGACAGTTAGTACTAGTTTGTGAATCACTTTAAGACTCTCTTGTACTCTTAACTGATTATAATAGAGTTATTTCTTTGGTCTAAAAGACTCGTGATTTTTACTCTCATATTGAGGGGATTTCCACGTTAAAAATATTATTGTTCTTTTGTGCATTTATTTTTTTGATTTGTCGTTTTATATTTGTTGTTGATCATCAAGATTCCTATGAGTGTGATGAATTTTATATCCACTACATATTGATATATTATTGTGTCTTAATTTACCATCACATTAATCAATATCTATCTCATACTAATTGTTAACAATATCCTTCTCTTATACTTGTAATATATAAGCTATCAAGATGTTAATTCGTGAAGATCAGGGAGAATTTGTTGTATCCAAAATGGGATGATTATTGTTCATTCTTGAAGTTGACACGGGTAAACCTCCCGGTCTGATATTCACTTTAAATTGAGTTCGTGACTTACACCAAGAGCACATGTATTTTGAGTTTGAATTCAAATGCGTCGAGGTTAATGTTCTTCGTCTAGAATTTTGAAACATTGTCAATGAATTTTAGCACTTTTTTTTTTGTAAACTCGCCACATTTATTAACAATTGTGTAAAATTGCAACCACAATTTAAAAGCATAGTTGAATTGAATGATTAACATGGTAGACAAAAGCCATCAAATCATGAACATGTTAACTATATAAGAGGGATGGGATATGGCTATGTAGGGCAATATAAATCTGACTGATCAGTAATCACAGTCTAAACATAGTAGCAGCAGAGCAGCAAGCAAGAAACAAGGGTTCGATTATAATGTAGTATTTGTGTGTGGACCACAAGATGGATGATGAAACACACACAGCTTTATCTGATACCAAAAAAAACCCCAAAACAAGTAAAGCATCTTATACGTGTATTGGTAATGGGCAAGGTTTGGACTAGTTAACAAGCAAGCTGTCTACAACAAAACCATATATCCTGTGTGCTATACTTATAGTGTGTTTTTATAGTAAAGCTTCCAAACTAACCTTCTTTCATCTTCTTTCCCTAAGTAATCAACCAAGTCCCCCCTTTCGCATGCATATTAAAGCTTACACATAAAGCTATACAACAACCCAAATTACACTCATTACTTGCGTCTTCTAGCTCAGCAAATGTAATATATATATGCTCTCTAACGTAGACCAAAATCATTCAATTCTAACAAGAACCAATGTGTAAATAAAAACTTAATGTATGTTTTCTCCAATCAATTTTTATTTACTCTAGAAATCTTTCTCACTTTAGAATATACAACAACAATTACAAAGTCTTATTCTACCAAGTCTACTAAATGGAATCGAGTCGGCTACATGAATTAATTAATCAATTTCTACCATAATATTTTATCCATGACGATGTTTATATCCAAATCATTAAACTCGATATCTTTCTTAATAACTTTTTTTTTATAGTTTTTATAGATTTTTTCATTCCTCTAATTATTTGTTTTATGTTTCATCTGATCTTCTCTCTACCTATTCAATCCATCTAAATCTATTTTCTACAATCTGCTCTGTTATAGACGCTATCTGACACTCTAATATTTTCATTTCTAATTTTATTATGTCGAGTCTTATCACACATCTACCGCAATATCTTTATACTTACTACACTTATTTTATTTTCATGGTGAGTCTTAAACGTCTAATATTTTGTTTCATACAAAATGACAGATGTTACCGCAATCTGATAAAACTTTCTTTTAAACTTAAATGGTATCTTTTCATCATATAAAACAAATGATGTATTTAAATGCAAAATGAATTTATAAAATATTTATAGACGTAAAATATAACAAATATATATAAACATTTATAAAAAGAGGTACATAATAAATGTGACACTTATCATATTCAAAATTTGTGAGACAAAAAATTGAATTAATTTTAATAAAAAAAACATGAAGGCAAAATAAATTTCGTTTAAATGCATTTATAAATGTAAGTTGGATTGAAATAAGTTATAAATACAATCAATTTTATTTGAAGACATCCGAGCATTTTATAAACAATTTATCACTTCTAAACTTAACTTTAACTCATTCAAAATTAAAATCAAATTTTCACTTGCTCAAAATTAAAGTGACAGCAAAAACTTACAATTACGCATCCAAAAACCTACACTATGTGATTAGTAGCTTTATACAGTACGAAAAATATACACTTTTTCATGTTAGCAATTAAGCTTGTTACATGTAGTATTAATAATTACATAATTGAATTAAGTAGTGCTCCACCATCTTAGAGTCAATTAAATGCAACAAGTCAACAAGTTTACCATGATTGTGATGAAGTAGAGAACTGACATAACACAGATTCTAGGGATCCTAATAGATTCTCTACCCCATTTCTCTCTAAACTCCATTGATGATAGTAATTGGAAAGCTGCAAAACAAAAGTCATGTCCCTATTCTTCTATTTTACATCTATATTCATATAGCTTGGTTTTTAACTTGTGCAACACTAGGGTTGCTCTAAATGGGAAAGATAATTATTTTCAACACATATAGAACGAAATAAAGCAAGAGAAAGAAAAACAAAGTACTCCATTGCCATCAAAATTCATCATCACTACATTTTAATGCTTTACACTTTTTATTTTTATCCAACGGTTAAAAAAAAGTAATACTCCACCAACAACATACATCTATTAATGTAAGTGTTTGTTTAATTGATTAAATCTATATACTAATAGACATTAGCATGAACATTAACATTGTGTTCATGTGAGAAAAATAGGTGAAAATAATATATTATTCTTTTATTTAATTAGTCACTAATAATATGAATTTAATTACTTCACGCCTGGATTTGAGTCTACCTGCTTTTCTTCCTCAACACAGAAGAAAACATTGGCAAATTAACTGTAGAGTACTTTTCAAATTTAATACTAGTACATCACATGAAATAAAATACTGTATTAATAATTAGTACAATAATAACTTGCACATCACCCAGAAAATAATGAAATGAAAATCCAACTATTGATAATACTAACAAAAATCTGGTTCCAGTGTCCTATATATTATCAAACTTTCGTTTCAGAAAATACTGAGAAAAAGAATACAAAATATTGACAATAAAAACACCTCCAAACTAAACAAACATTAATTTATTTAAATACGAGAAAATGGATGATGCATAGTTAAGAAATTGATATATTTTTATTAGATAACAATATAATTTTTTTTATAGTGTTAGTGAATGTCCATTAAACTCTTTAAATGTATAGATTAATCTATAAAATTATGCACATAATCATGATAAACTTGTATAATATAACAAAAAAAAATACGAACTTTTACAAAATTACGATGAATGACACTCAAATCAAATATAACATGTTGCTGGAATTTTGGTTAATAAAAACTAGATCTTAATTTAAAATTTAATCAAAATTACAATAAATATACTTAAAATTCAAAATGAAGTAAATGATACATTAGGAGGAAGATTTATTTTGTTCTCTCATTTTCCAGGTGGTGTGAGGAAGAATCCAAAAAGGTTTTTTTGCCGTTAGATGAAGAAGTAATAGAAGAAGAGACAAGTATGGTAGAAAAAGACATGAAAAACGGAAAATGCAGGTGTGTGTTCTAAAACGACATTGATGCTTTCGAGAACAACTGTCATAAGATGGAGATTGTATTGTTTCAACAACATATAGACAAACAAAATTAAATCTAGAGGGGTCATCTATTTTTAGCTTCATTATAAATTTATCATCACATAATCTCATAACCTTAACCTTCTAAATTCATTCTAATTACTATCATTATCATCACCTCATCCACATTCCAAATCCAAATCCAAATGCATTCATTCACCATAGAAAACATCTACATTGTACACATAAATAAACTTCATCATCATCATCAACAAACCTCTAATTACTTCTAGTACTAAATCTTCTTACCTTAACTTAATTAACCCTCCAACTCCACAACATTAACACAAATTAAGTACCTTAAATAAATATTTATATTGTTCCATTCTACTTCCACAATGGATTAATGGATTAATAAACCCTAAGAAAGAAAATTTTGGAAATTTTTTGTTATTATTAATTTTATTTTTTCTAGGGCTTCTTACCAAGAGTGTGTTTGTTGTTATGCATCCAAACCTTAAGAACATGACGCTTAACACCACTTTCATTGCAGAATTCTTGAACCAAACCTTCATCATGTTTCTGAATTCTCCACCCCAATTTCTCAGCTAATTCCAACATCTTATCCTTCTGTTCAACCGTGAACTTTGTTCGGTGTCGCTTCTTACTCGAACCACCGCCGCTCGGATTCGAAACGTCTTCGTCTTGATCCTCCCTCGTACTCTGCGTCCCTCCGCCTCCTCCTCCGCCTGAGGTCGACGGTAGAGCAAGAGTCCCGGTCCTCTGCTGTCCGGAAACATGCAAGTACCCAGCCGGAGTTCGATAATAAGCCGCAAACTGCGGCTGAGGTAGCGCATGGTGGTGGTGGTGTGTCAACAGAAAAGGATCCCCGGCGGTGAAGTCAGGCGACTCCTTGCGGTGGAAATTACGGTGACAGTTACACGCGGCACATTTTAACGATTCCAAACTTCCTTCATTCCCCGCCGGCATAAACTCGCCGCAACCGTCTAAAGCATGACCACCGATTCCGACAGCATGATTCTTTAAACACTCTCTATACCTTGCTTTTCCGTTTCCGACACCGATGTTGATGTTACTGTTGTTACTGTTCCCGTTGTTGTTGTTACTGTTACTGTTTCCGTTGTTGTTGTTGTTGTTGATGATGTTTCTGAGTGGATGAGTAACCATAATAGCTTCACTGCCACCTGGCATCTTAACTCGTGACGAGTTAGGTAACGAGTCATAACTCGCTGCACCCATACATAACTCTTCTTCTTGTTCCTCATGATCTTCAAATTCCATTGCGGAAGCAAATTTCGAAGCTAGAACATTCAGTTTCAATTTTGTTTGATTCAATATTCATATACTTTTGAGGTTCTTTGTGTTGTTTCTGTGGTCTTAATCTAAACAAACAGCATATACAAATACAAATTCTTTCTCTCACTCGCTCTGGTCTTGGACCATTCATGATTACCTTTTACCGGCTATGTCCGGTTACACGGTAACTTTATGTTTTTATTGTGTGTGGTAGATGTGAATTTAACTGTGGAGTTTTAACTTTTCACTTTTTTGGGGACAATAGTACTCTGCTCTTGTTGCAGCAGGAGCATGAGCCAAGGACGAATCACGAAAGAGGAAAACAACAAAACAACTACAGTAATTTGCTTAATACTATTAGTATTATTTTCTTTGATGAATATAATTATTGTCGTCATTTTATACAAATTATACAAATTAATTTACATTATCTGGATATCTTTCTTTTATTTTATTTTTATTATTAATTTTAAAAACTAACAATTATTTGGGAGGTCACTAAGCAAAATGAAATTTTCTCTTATATATGGATATGTTTTTGGTTATTTGATAATGAAAATTAATTTACTTAAAAAGTAAAATTATTTGTATATTGATACAATTATATAAAAGTAAATTTTAGATAGCAATGAGAATACATCGAAGTTTATAGTCCGATCTAATTGAGTTTGACTTGCTCTGACTTATTTAATAGAAAAATTAAACTTAAATTTTTTAAAAAGTTTATTTAATTAAATAGATCAAATTTTATTTGAAGCCTTATATACATATGCATATATATATTAGAAAATATCACCATTAAAAATGTCTTTAACCTCTGCTGGAAAAAAAAAAGTCTTACCTCAACTTGACATGCGAGATAATAAAAAATGTCATGAAGAATGCATATTTTATTTCTTAGTTTTAAAAAATTTAACAGGTATGTGTAAAGGTCACGGATTTGATCCCCGCGGAGACGTTTTTGGAATTCTAAAAGGACGAAAATACATGTACTCTCAGTTTTGATATTTCACCGACATATATACCATATTTTCACCTCGGTTATCTCATAAAACTGTCAGATAAAACCATTTTGAGTTTATTAAATCTAACGTGGATTGATTATTTCACTAAACTCTATACTGAACATATAACTTCTCAAAATTGATTAGGAAATAATTATATGAAAAATTGTGTTATATTTGAAGAACAACTTACATTGATTGGTGATTTTGAAGCATCTTGTAACTCGTCATTCATCTCATGCTCTTTTATGGTTAAAATCTCTTCAATGTTTCAAGTTCTTTATTCAATATTTATTTTTCTACTAATTTATTCTTGAAAGCACAAAATTTGATGCTTTGAAAAATGAACAAATATAGAAGAAAGTTGAACAAAAAATAGAAGTATTTGGGAGATTTTAATGATAAAACAACATGAGATAAATGATGAGTTGCAGAATGTTAGAAAATCATTAATCATTGTAAGATAAGTATTAGATACAACATAATTTTTCATATGACTATTTCCAAAATAAATTTAATATGTTATATGTTCAAAGAGGGGCTAGTGAAACAAACAATCGATGTTAGATATAATAAACCCAACTCGAAGGAACTAGATGAGAACATCACAAAGAATCACAAAAAACATAATCTCAATATCAATATCAATATCAATATCAATATCAAACTCAAACACAATAATAACAACTAAAATATAAGATATAGATTTAATAAATTCGACTAAAAAATAACAACTTACGTTAGACAACAAACACCAAAAAAACAACATCAAGAACAACAACGTAAATAAACAACCTCTAGAGTTTAGGGTCTCAACAACAAGAATAACAACATCGACAAAAACAACTACAAAAACAAAAATAAAATCTCTAGGATTTCAATCTCAACAACAACAACAATATGACAATAATATGAGTAGTAATGTTTGACCACTACTATAAATAACACTTTTTATGACAAAACATTCACCTCGAACATGCTAAAAATTGAGAGAATAGTTTCTGGTAGCGTCAAGTTAACAACATGTTACCCCAGTTTTCCATAAAACCAAAGGAATATATCTATAAGGCAGCTTTACTTTATTTCTTATATAACATATTACCTCGGTTCTTTTAAAAATCAAGGGAATATAAATACTAGGGAGGTCGTTTCTAATCTCGATTACTTCATTTTTAGCATTTTTTTAATGGTTTAATTAATATTTCTCACTTGGCACATTACCAGATTCCATTTTTTCTTTGTTAAATTTTGTTTTCTTCATTTCTTCTAAGTTAATTAGTAAAACTTAAAATCTTTGTTATCTTAAAAAAGATTAGGTAATAATACGATTGAAAAGGAAAGAAAAAATTTCATTGATAATCAATTACAGAATAAAAAAAATAGGACAACTGATAACTATTCCACATATTCAAACTTCTGACTTCACTCAACTTCAACGGTTAATCCTACTCTTTTTACCTTTTTAACTATCCTTAACTGAGAGAAAAGTTCAGAAAGAACTCTTTCATATGGTATGAGGAAAGTCATTTCCTCGCGAGAGGTCACAAATATTTTTATTAAGTTAAAAATAGTAAGAGGAATATTAATTTTGACGTTGTGGATAAGGAAGTACAAAAGATGTTTGTCATCTGAAGTAAGTGTTTCTAGTTATTTCTCTCTTGGGCGGAGATTTTACACTAGAAGTTGATGCCAAACTTTGACAATTGGCATGAGAGTAGCTGGACTGGTGAGCTTATTTTAGTTTACATAAATTAGGTGAAGGTGGGTTGATAAGACATTGTTGAATCTACAATGTTCAACACAATTATCTTTCTCTTCACACTTTATTGTTTGAGCAATAAGTGATGGAGTAATGGTGATAGGAAAGTCATATATATTAGATTGTATTGTCTGACAAGATTTTCTAACTGAGGCATTTAACCAGAACTTTGTTATGAGATTAGTGTAGATGGGTCCATAAAGCATGTCAAAGTAACCTTTCAACTTTTGTTTGGAAATAGTTTTCATTAGATCAAAATCTTTGTCTTTCAACTCGTCAAAATCAACAAACTTTTCATTGATAACGAACAAAAGATTTTCATCTCCATTGAAGGTTTTTATATACATTTTTTGAATAAGAAGAAAAGACTTTTAAACTAGATTTGAAGACACGAAGAGATGAAAATGAAATGAGATCTTAATAATGTATAAATAAATTGGAAAAGAGGAAGTGAAACAATCACAGAAGCTCAAATACCTCCTTGAAAATCCAAAAGATACACTACGTTTTGAATATGGGTGATCATTACTATTCTAATGATATGATTCCAAGGCGCAACGTTTTATTTATTTTTTAATATAAAAACCATATATTATCTCGGTTTTTCTCATATAATCAAGGGGAAAACCATATATTACCAACAATCCAGGAACCTTTATTTTTATTTTATTTTTAATTTTTAAGTTAATGATATATTCCTTCAGATATAATTAATAACCAATGGATTATATTATCTTATTTTACTATAAAAGCACTCGTTAATCAGATTTTACTCTAAATCTAACTTATTTTGATATTTTATGTATTAAAAAAGTTGTTTCCCCTCAGTTTCTAACAATAATCGAGAGGTATGTGGTGCTTCGGTTGAAACATATTTTATAGTTTTTTATGTGGCGTGTTTACTCAGTTTCTTCACCGTCCTTAAACAAATCATTGTCGCCCATTTAATGGGTATCAACACTCAAGACATTATCATTAGTGATCCTTGTGAAACCTAAAACCTACATTATGGTTGATAATAAAGAAAGAATTGAATCAAAAACGCGTCAGACACTTCTCCTTCCTCATTTCTCTTTTACTCTCTCAAACTCTCAAACCCTAAAACTCTCTCAACTTACTTCTAACTTTCTACTCTCAATATACAATCAATCAAAGAGCTCAACATAAAACTCACATTTGGTAAGTTTTTTATTTCTCTATACATTTGATTTCTATATACATGCATTTGTTGAAATTGAGCATTAGATTGTGTAATAGGTAGTTTAGATAGGTTATTTAATTGAGCAATGTGTTTGACAGGTAGTTTAGATGATCAATGTGTTTTTAAGATGTTGGATTTCCATGCATTTCTTCCATTTTGTGTTATTTATGAGTTGCAGAATATTATGGAAATACACTTCCGTATTCGTTTAGAATTTGATTTTCCATAAATTCGGAAATGCATTTCCGTATTTGGTCTGTCTACGTTGTTTTCCTTGATTTTTATTATATTTCATCCAAAATTGATTTATTCTACTATTTAATACTTGCGTGGTTTAATTATAGACATTATGGTTGATAATAAAGAAATAATTGAAGTTTGGAAAAGTGTCGCAACATGCATTGGTTCATAGGAAAAGAGCTACACTTTTGCAACGACTGACCAGTTCTAGTTCGTTTGATGCATAGGCTTCAATTTCAGGGGTTCGTGAATCTCTGACTTCGTTTTACCGAAGGAGGCACATCTCACCTCCTAATGCCCCCGAAAGCCCCATAGAGCCAAGTTGATGTTGTTCTTGAGGGGTTTGGAGGATGCCGGTACGACTTATCGATGTCGCCTCTATATTAGGACCATGTTGTCAGATAGGTGCGGGATGGAGAGGTAAAATTCAATTATGACGATGATTTATTTTTCTGCAGGAACATGATGCTTTAAAAATTCACCAACCATGGTTGGATTATTGTGAGGTTTCATCATCCTCATGAGCAGGAGAAATGGTTTCACAATGTGATATAGCTATATGGGTCGCAAGACTTATGTAGGACCAATTATTCTATGATTAACCATGGTATGCTATCAGCATTCTTTGAGAGATGGCACTCTGAAACATCATCTTTTCATCTCCCACATGGTGAGATATCTATCATATTGGACAATGTCTCATGCCTAATGCATCTTCCGATCAAGGGAAGACTATTAGACCACAGAAAGATTATCAGAGATGAGGCACTAGATATGATGGTGACATATTTGAGAGTTGACCCAGGGGATGACATGAAAGAGATAGAAGACACCCATGGGTGTCATGCTAGGTTTTGATTCCTCTCAGCAGCTGATAACGGAAGAGCAGACCGATGGTGATGATGAATAGGTTATTCAACATAGAGCATATGCATTGAGAACATATTTATTGTACTTGAAGAAGAATAGCGATCCAAAACGCAACAGAAATTATAATTTTCTCCTTTATTGATCCTTACGAATGGGTATGATTAGTGATAGAATTGTTACCTCTTGTGGCGATTGAAACCTTTAATGCAGATCTAAGGAGTGATCACGAACGTTGAATGGTGACAACGCCTCTACTCAGTCCATACGAACGGATTCCTTCAATCTCAGTGCTAGCTGCTACGAATGAAATCTTTGAGAGAAAGAGAGAGAGAGAGAGAGAAGAGAGAGAGAGAGAGAGAAATTTCAACTGCACAAATGCTTTTGCACAAAGGTTCTATTTATATAACACCTTGTGTGAGCTGTAAGCTAAAAAGCCCACTTAAGTGTATGTGGTCCATATCTTATGATATGCCAAAATCACTTAAGCGCATGGTACCTTACCATATTTCATATTCTACTTAAGTACACCGTACCTTATGATGTTCTACAATTCACTTAAGTGCACCGTACCTTACGATGTTCCTTACTTACTCTATCTCTCATCAATCTGTCCTTTTGTGTGTGATCCTGTAGGTTTTTGTGACATTAGCAATTATATTAAATCATGTATTTAACATAATAAATAGTAAGCGGTATCTAGAAACACATCACTACTACCCAAGACACGAAAATGTCATGTGATCTGACAAATCCTTTTGTGATAATACTTATATGTATAATTACCCTTTTGCCCCTATGTCTATATTGAACACAAGGCATACACCGTGTCAATACTTAGTTAGAACATCCATACTTTTGGACAATGGTGCCTATTATGTGGATATCATTTACCTCTAATACTTTATTGCCTTGGAGCGGATTCACGAGTACATTTAGAGGGAACTTGTTTGGTCTACATGTACTCCAAGTTAGATAAAAGTTGTATATGTGGAAGACCAACAAAATGATAGCTAGTTGTACCCTGTTAACGATAATATATTTGCATCCTTTACTGTTTATGTACCATTTTCATAACACGTATTGTAACACCCCAAATAAAGAAAAAAAGAATTATTTAATTAAGTTGATAATATAATTATTAATTTAATTAAATAAATTGGATTATTGGATTATTATTATTATTATTATTATTATTATTATTATTTTGGAATAATAATAATTGGAATATATATATAAGTGGGAATAAAGAAAAGGGTTTCATTCTTAACAAAGAAATTTCACGTGAAACTCAGAGAAGCTGCAGAGAAGAGGAAAAAGGGCAAAGAGCCGAAAAGCACGGTTGAGGAACGGAAAAGCTAAAGCTTAGAGAATTGCCGGATTATCTCAGGTAAGGGGGGTTTATCGTCGGTTAATGGGTATTATAGATTAACATGTCATGGGTAGTGATAAGCCGTTGATTTAACCCTAATTGGGACTGTATATGCTGAAATTGATGTTGGATAAACCGTGTTAAAAACTGCAAATTGAATTGATAGTTGTGTGAGTCGTAAATGTTAGACTATAGCACGGATCACAATTAAAAACTTGATTCGGCACTACTAAATTAAAGACAAATTAGGTTTTCTTAGAAAGGGTTTTAGATGCGGAAGCGGCCGGAAAACCTGATCTGCGTGAAGCTGACGGAACTTGGAATAACTCAGAAAAATCTGAGTCTGCGCGCGAGCGGTCGACCATAGGGTCGGCGTGCGCTGACCCGTGGGGCATGCGCCGACTGCATGCGTCGACGCAAGGCATTTTGGCGCCGACCCGTGAGTTAAGCGTCGACCCCATGCGTCGACGCAAGGGGTCTTTGCGCCGACTCCCTCCAGTTGAGCAGAGCCTTTGCGCCGACCGCGAACTTTGAGCTGACCCCTACGGTCGACTCAAAGCCTTCAATTTTGTTCGTAGACGTGCATGATGGTTTTTTTGTCAGCAGCGAAACTTGATAACACTGTTGCAGTGTGGAAAATAGTTGATTTTTATGTTGTAAATGCAATTGGTAGTTGCCTTATTACAGTTAAATTGATGAATAAAAATTGTTGGGTTTGTGTTGTGAAATGTTGATGCAATTATGTTGAAAAGTTAAACTTTAAGTTGTGTTGAAAAATACTGAGTTGTAGGCTGATGAGCCAAAGTTGATTTTAAATTGCTTTGTTGAAAAATACTGAGTTGTAGGCTGATGAGCCAAAGTTGATTTAAGTTGTTGTTGTTGAAAAAGCTGTTATGTTGTCGTTGTTATATTGTTGTTGAAGTTTCAAGTCGTACATGACATATACATTCATATGCATTAAGTCGGGGCTTTTGCTCACACCACGTTGGCCTGGATTGGCAAAAATTATGGGGCTTTTGCTCACACCACGTTGGCCTGGATTGGCAAAATTTTAAGTTGAAAGTTGAAGGCTTATGCCTTGATGCCCACTAAACTGGCAATGATTTTAAGTTGGGAGTTTTACTCCAAATGGTACCACATGCATGAAGAGTCGAGTCTCATTGAGTTGCATTTTATGTTGTTATTGAGTTGCCTTTACATTGTGTTTGAATATGATAATTGAGTTGACTGTGTCGTTGCCTAATGCATGATATAATTAGGGTGATTAACGCGTAGAATTACTTAACATAACATGATAAATTATAATATTTGTTATATCGATTGAGGAACTCACCCTTACAGCTATATTTTTCAGGTAACGAGCAGTGAGTCGAATAGAAGCTAGTGCTTGAAGTCTAGTGTGGTTAGAGGGTCATGCTCTGATAGATGTAACATCGGGACGGGATGTTTGAATTGTTGAATAAATGTTAATTTTGATGAATTACAGATGTTGAAATATTTTATCCGCTGCGTATTGTTAAAGAAGTTTTATGTTGAATAAAATTGAGCATGACTGATTTTATATTGACTTTTGTGAAGAAGTCGTTATGTGACACCCTTGAGATGCATGATTACTCTGATATGTGTGATTTAATTGTTGTTGTTTTATTATTAAACATTTGGGGTATTTTAGAAGGGTGTTACATTAGTGGTATCAGAGCAGGTCGGTCCGTCCGGCCAGTTGTCGTGTCGTTTTGTCTAACAATTGTGTATTGTTACCAATCTAACTTTAAGTTGTGTTGTATTGATAAGTTGAAATGGCTGGAAGGAATGACGCTGCAATGGCTGCCGCAATGCAAGCAATGGCACAAGCTGTGCAGAACTTGCCAAATGCTGGTGGAGATGCTGGATCACGTAGCTTGGCGACTTTTCAGAGAGAGAACCCGCCGGTGTTTAAAGGAAAGCATGATCCAGATGCAGCCTTGGGATGGTTGAAAGAGATTGAGAGAATCTTCCGTGTTATGGATTGTACTCCAGCTCAGAAGGTTCGGTATGGTACTCACATGCTAGCAGTCGAAGCTGATGACTGGTGGCTAGAGACTCACGAGAGGTTGACCGCGGCAGGTGAAGTCGTTACTTGGGATGTATTCCGTAGGGAATTTCTGAGGAAGTATTATCCAGAGGATGTCCGTGGTAAGAAGGAGATTGAATTCCTTGAGCTGAAGCAAGGGAACATGTCTGTCACGGATTATGCTGCGAAATTTGTGGAGTTGTCCAAATTTTATCCTCATTACACTGGTGCTGGTGCTGAATTTTCAAAGTGCATCAAGTTTGAAAATGGGTTGCGCTCTGAAATTAAGAAGGCTGTTGGGTATCAGAAGATACGCATTTTTACTGAGTTGGTTGATAGCTGCAGGATATTTGAAGAGGACAATAATGCTCATTACAAGATTGTCAGTGATCGCAGAGGCAAGCAACATCAAAACCGTGGCAAGCCGTATGATGTTCCAGCTGGAAAAGGGAAACAAGTAGCTGCTCCGGCTCAGAGGACTAGTAGGGGAGGTGCTCCTACTGGTATAGTTTGCTTCAAATGTGGTCAGGCTGGTCATAAGAGTAATGTATGTACTGCTGAAGTGAAGAGGTGTTTTCGCTGTGGTAAGACTGGGCATGCAATAGCTGATTGCAAGCACAAGGAAGTGATTTGTTTTAATTGTGGCGAAGAAGGGCATATTGGAAGTCAGTGTCGGAAACCGAAGAAAGGGAATCAGTCAGGAGGCAAGGTCTTTGCTTTATCGGGTTCTGAGACTTCTGCAGATGATCGTTTGATCCGAGGTACGTGTTATATTAATGGCTTTCCTCTTGTAGCTATTATTGACACAGGTGCGACTCATTCCTTTATATCTTTGGATTGTGCTGTGAAACTTAAGTTAGAGATATCTGAGATGTTTGGAAGTATGGTAATTGATACTCCTGCGAAGGGTTCAGTGACTACTACTTCGGTTTGTTTAAATTGTCCTTTGAGTATTTTTGGTAGAGACTTTGGGATGAACCTAGTGTGTCTTCCACTAGCGCAGATTGATGTTATTCTGGGTATGAACTGGTTGGTGTTTAACCGAGTTTCTATCAATTGTTTTGATAAGACGGTAGTCTTTCCTGAGATTGAGGAAGGAAAGAGTTTGTTTCTATCAGCAAGGCAGGTGAATGAAGAAGTAGCTGATGGGGCAGAGTTGTTTATGCTGTTAGCAACTTTAGAGGCCAAGGATAAGATGGTGATTTGTGATCTAGCCGTGGTGCGTGATTTTCCTGATGTGTTTCCTGAAGAGGTGAATGAATTACCACCAGAACGCGAAGTGGAGTTCTCGATTGATTTGGTACCTGGTACTAGACCGATATCGATGGCTCCGTACCGTATGTCTGCTGTTGAGTTAACTGAATTGAAGAGTCAGTTGGAAGATCTGTTGGATAAGAAATTTATTCGTCCGAGTGTGTCACCGTGGGGTGCGCCAGTGCTATCGGTTAAGAAGAAAGAAGGTACTATGAGGTTGTGTGTGGACTACAGGCAACTGAATAAAGTGACGATCAAGAATCGGTATCCTTTGCCGAGGATTGATGATTTGATGGATCAGTTGGTTGGTGCAAGTGTGTTCAGCAAGATAGATTTGAGATCTGGGTATCATCAGATACGTGTGAAGACTGAGGATATTCAGAAGACTGCTTTCAGGACAAGGTATGGACATTATGAGTATTCTGTAATGCCTTTTGGTGTGACTAATGCGCCTGGAGTATTTATGGAGTATATGAATAGGATTTTCCATCCGTACCTAGACAAGTTTGTTGTGGTGTTTATTGATGATATTTTGGTGTATTCGAAATCTGAAGAAGAGCATGCTGAACATTTGAGAGTGGTTTTAGAAGTCCTACGAGAAAAGAAATTATTTGCTAAATTGTCCAAGTGTGAATTTTGGTTAGAAGAGGTAAGTTTTCTTGGTCATGTGATTTCAAGAGGTGGTGTTGCTGTTGATCCTTCTAAGATAGAAGCGGTATCTAAGTGGGAAGCTCCGAAGTCTGTTGCTGAGATTCGAAGTTTTCTTGGTTTGGCTGGTTATTATAGGAAGTTCATTGAAGGGTTTTCTAAGTTGGCGTTACCGTTGACGATGTTGACTAGAAAGGGGCAAGCATTTGTTTGGGACTCAAAATGTGAAGAAGGTTTCCAAGAGTTAAGGAGAAGGTTAACTACTGCTCCTATTCTGACATTACCGAGTTCGTCGGAACCATTTGAAGTTTACTGTGATGCTTCATTGTTGGGTTTGGGTGGCGTGTTGATGCAGAATAAGCAGGTTATAGCTTATGCTTCAAGACAGCTGAGGATTCATGAGAGGAATTATCCGACGCACGATTTAGAGTTGGCGGCTGTGGTGTTTGTTCTGAAGTTATGGAGACATTACTTGTATGGGTCAAGATTTGAAGTTTTCAGTGACCATAAAAGTTTAAAGTATTTGTTTGATCAGAAAGAGCTGAATATGAGACAGAGGAGATGGTTAGAGTTTCTGAAGGATTATGACTTTGGTTTGAATTACCATCCGGGTAAAGCAAATGTAGTGGCTGATGCGTTGAGTCGGAAATCATTGCATATATCTATGCTAATGGTTAAGGAGTTGGATTTAATTGAACAGTTTAGAGATTTGAGTTTGGTGTGTGAGAGTACTCACAATAGTGTTAAATTGGGAATGTTGAAGTTAACAAGTGGTATTCTGGATGAGATCAGAGAGGGTCAGAAATCTGATGTGCTTTTGGTTGATAAGTTGACTCTAGTGAGTCAAGGTCAAGGTGGCGAATTCAGAATTGATGAGACTGGTATTTTGAAATTTGGTAGTCGGGTGTGTGTTCCGGATGTTACAGAACTTAAGAAGAGTATTCTTGAGGAAGGACATCGTAGTGGGTTGAGTATTCACCCTGGAGCTACGAAGATGTATCATGATTTGAAAAGGTTATTTTGGTGGCCGGGAATGAAAAGAGAAATTGCAAGTTTTGTGTATTCCTGTTTGACTTGTCAGAAGTCGAAGATTGAGCATCAGAAGCCGTCTGGGCTAATGCAACCGTTGGCTATTCCAGAGTGGAAGTGGGATAGTATCAGTATGGACTTTGTTTCTGGTTTACCGAGAACAAGTAAGAATTTTGAGGCTATTTGGGTGATTGTTGATAGATTGACGAAGTCGGCTCATTTCATTCCGATCAGAATGGATTATCCGTTAGAGAGGCTAGCTGAGTTGTATATTGAGAAGATTGTAAGCTTGCATGGTATTCCGTCGAGTATTGTTTCGGACAGAGATCCTAGATTTACATCGAAGTTTTGGGAAGGTTTGCAGAAGGCTTTAGGGACTAAGCTGAGATTGAGTTCTGCATATCATCCGCAGACTGATGGTCAGACTGAGAGGACGATTCAGTCATTAGAGGATCTTTTGGAGAGCTTGTGTTTTGGAAAAAGGAGGTGGTTGGGATTGTTATTTGCCTTTGATTGAGTTTACCTACAACAATAGTTTTCATTCGAGTATTGGTATGGCACCGTTTGAAGCTTTGTATGGTAGGAGATGTCGGACACCGTTATGTTGGTATGAGTCCGGTGAGAGTGCTGTGATTGGACCGGAAATTGTTCAACAAACTACGGAAAAGATTAAGATGATTCAGGAGAAGATGAGAATTGCTCAGAGTCGTCAGAAGAGTTATCATGATAAGAGGAGGAAGTCACTTGAGTTTCAAGAGGGAGATCATGTGTTTCTTCGTGTTACTCCGATAACAGGTGTTGGTCGAGCTTTGAAGTCGAAGAAGTTGACACCTCGATTTATTGGTCCTTATCAGATTTTGGAGAGGATAGGAGAAGTAGCCTATCGTATCGCTTTACCGCCGTCACTTGCGAATTTGCATGAGGTTTTTCATGTGTCTCAGTTGAGGAGGTACATTCATGATCCGTCGCATGTAGTCCAAGTAGATGATGTACAGGTGAGAGATAACCTGACTGTTGAAATATCACCTAGGAGGATTGAGGATCGAGAGTTGAAGCAGTTGCGGGGTAAAGAGATTGCCTTAGTGAAGGTAGCTTGGGGAGGACCAGCAGGTGGCAATGTGACTTGGGAGCTGGAGAGTCAGATGAGAGAGTCCTATCCAGAGTTATTTGCTTGAGGTATGTTTTCGAGGACGAAAACTCTTTTAGTGGGGGAGAGTTGTAACACCCCAAATAAAGAAAAAAAGAATTATTTAATTAAGTTGATAATATAATTATTAATTTAATTAAATAAATTGGATTATTGGATTATTATTATTATTATTATTATTATTATTATTTTGGAATAATAATAATTGGAATATATATATAAGTGGGAATAAAGAAAAGGGTTTCATTCTTAACAAAGAAATTTCACGTGAAACTCAGAGAAGCTGCAGAGAAGAGGAAAAAGGGCAAAGAGCCGAAAAGCACGGTTGAGGAACGGAAAAGCTAAAGCTTAGAGAATTGCCGGATTATCTCAGGTAAGGGGGGTTTATCGTCGGTTAATGGGTATTATAGATTAACATGTCATGGGTAGTGATAAGCCGTTGATTTAACCCTAATTGGGACTGTATATGCTGAAATTGATGTTGGATAAACCGTGTTAAAAACTGCAAATTGAATTGATAGTTGTGTGAGTCGTAAATGTTAGACTATAGCACGGATCACAATTAAAAACTTGATTCGGCACTACTAAATTAAAGACAAATTAGGTTTTCTTAGAAAGGGTTTTAGATGCGGAAGCGGCCGGAAAACCTGATCTGCGTGAAGCTGACGGAACTTGGAATAACTCAGAAAAATCTGAGTCTGCGCGCGAGCGGTCGACCATAGGGTCGGCGTGCGCTGACCCGTGGGGCATGCGCCGACTGCATGCGTCGACGCAAGGCATTTTGGCGCCGACCCGTGAGTTAAGCGTCGACCCCATGCGTCGACGCAAGGGGTCTTTGCGCCGACTCCCTCCAGTTGAGCAGAGCCTTTGCGCCGACCGCGAACTTTGAGCTGACCCCTACGGTCGACTCAAAGCCTTCAATTTTGTTCGTAGACGTGCATGATGGTTTTTTTGTCAGCAGCGAAACTTGATAACACTGTTGCAGTGTGGAAAATAGTTGATTTTTATGTTGTAAATGCAATTGGTAGTTGCCTTATTACAGTTAAATTGATGAATAAAAATTGTTGGGTTTGTGTTGTGAAATGTTGATGCAATTATGTTGAAAAGTTAAACTTTAAGTTGTGTTGAAAAATACTGAGTTGTAGGCTGATGAGCCAAAGTTGATTTTAAATTGCTTTGTTGAAAAATACTGAGTTGTAGGCTGATGAGCCAAAGTTGATTTAAGTTGTTGTTGTTGAAAAAGCTGTTATGTTGTCGTTGTTATATTGTTGTTGAAGTTTCAAGTCGTACATGACATATACATTCATATGCATTAAGTCGGGGCTTTTGCTCACACCACGTTGGCCTGGATTGGCAAAAATTATGGGGCTTTTGCTCACACCACGTTGGCCTGGATTGGCAAAATTTTAAGTTGAAAGTTGAAGGCTTATGCCTTGATGCCCACTAAACTGGCAATGATTTTAAGTTGGGAGTTTTACTCCAAATGGTACCACATGCATGAAGAGTCGAGTCTCATTGAGTTGCATTTTATGTTGTTATTGAGTTGCCTTTACATTGTGTTTGAATATGATAATTGAGTTGACTGTGCCGTTGCCTAATGCATGATATAATTAGGGTGATTAACGCGTAGAATTACTTAACATAACATGATAAATTATAATATTGTTATATCGATTGAGGAACTCACCCTTACAGCTATATTTTTCAGGTAACGAGCAGTGAGTCGAATAGAAGCTAGTGCTTGAAGTCTAGTGTGGTTAGAGGGTCATGCTCTGATAGATGTAACATCGGGACGGGATGTTTGAATTGTTGAATAAATGTTAATTTTGATGAATTACAGATGTTGAAATATTTTATCCGCTGCGTATTGTTAAAGAAGTTTTATGTTGAATAAAATTGAGCATGACTGATTTTATATTGACTTTTGTGAAGAAGTCGTTATGTGACACCCTTGAGATGCATGATTACTCTGATATGTGTGATTTAATTGTTGTTGTTTTATTATTAAACATTTGGGGTATTTTAGAAGGGTGTTACACGTATCATACATCTTTACTAATAATTCATATATATAATTGTTAGGCATGAATCCTCCAACACTTCCCATGCATATCCAGTTGTTCATATTTAGATACCTACACTAAGGATATGACTCGTGCTTGTGTATTTGTTCCAATTAGAGGGAATCAGAAAACTGAGGCCTTCAGAGTGTATCTTGACGGCACATTAGTAGATGATATACACTTCTAGTTGTAACATGATCGTCGTCAGACGCGTCCCTTGGATGTCTTAGCCTTCTACTATGAATGGTTGGATTGTGGGTCATGTATGATGTATCCACATCTTCTTGAGCGCGTCATGCGCCAAATCGAGTATATGTAGTTTGTTTTGAGAGACTCATCTGATTTTATTCCTCATACTATGGTTCATAGAGATGTAGATGTCGTGTATGATGATTACATTAATCATCTAGTGTCGAATGAGCACGAGGTACCCCAGCTCTTAGCGAATGAAGATTCCTAGTGGTATTTTAGAGTGTCATGTCCTTATATGACATCGGATGCTCCGAGAGATTCACCTAGGCTAGATCATCTGGAGATACTAGAGGAGGAGCAGGTTAGGTTAAATCATGTCGTTAATGTGTTGCCTACATGTCATTTTATCATGGATCTTCTATGAGTGAGTATAGACAGAGGAATCTTTACAAAAGGATCTCTTTGGAGGAACATCGTGGATGTTGTTATTACTGAGACACAAATGGAACTGCAATATAAGAGACAATGTAGGAACAAAGGGTGTATGGCATATGCAGTAGTAAAATAATTTTATTAGGGATACTACTATAGTTTGTAGTTTATTTTGACTTTATTCTGGATTCAGGATTGATTCATTTATATATGGAATTTTTATCTTATTTGATTAGTGTATGGTTTAATTATATTATGATAGTATAGTTATAATACATGGTTTATTACATCGGTATATTTCTTTTTAAAAAGTTCAAAATTTAATGTCTAGGGTGAATATTGAAGTGTATATCTGTAACCTATTACGAAGATGCATCTCCAGATTCATTTATGTCAAAATGAGTGTGTCTCAGTTGGAAATGCATGGGGTGCGTATAGGGTGAATACTAAAGTGCATCTTTGTATCCATTTATGTCAAATGAGTATGTCTCAGTTAAGAATGCATATGGTGCGTATAGGGAGGATACGGAAGTGCATCTATGGACTATTTTCAAGCAAAAAAAAGGTGTGACTCATTTACACAAGCATTTGGTGTGAAATGGATGCGTCCAAAAATGGATTTCCGAATTTGTAAGAGTATTTTCAGTTTTCTTTATGTTGCTTCTCCACCACTTATAGTGGAAGAAGCGATCCCAAAATTTATATATGTCTTATTCAGATCTTCTAACGTCTTGTCTAACCTGACCTATTCTCACCCCTAATTATATATCTTAAAAAACTAATAACAACACATAAGTTGTCTTTAAAATATAACAATGCATAAGTTAAAGTTATTCCTCACATCACTTTCATCGTTATAGACGGAGTTACGCTTTTCATTATAAATATATTTCAAAATATAATATTATATGTGAAATTAAAAAATTTGTTCATTTCAAAGTACTTCTTAAGCATAAAAAATATCAAAAAAATAATATTAAAGAGTAATATAATTAACTATAAATTATATATAATTTAAAATATTAATTGCATTAAATATAAATATTGATTTCTTTCAACATTATTGAAATATTGTTGGTAATGATGTCTTCAAAATTGTTCTTCAATTCTTTGAACATAAATTAGGGATGACAATGAATTGAACCAACTCAAAAATATTTCAGAATTCGGTTTGACAATTAAATCGTTGAATTAGGTTTGTGAGCTAAATATGAGCGAAAAATTAAGTTCGTTAACTAAATAAGTTGAAATTGAACTATAAATACTTCAAATTGTTAGGTTCATGACTAAACTCAATTATATATGAGAATGATTATATTAGTTTTAAGAGTAGGTTTAAAGATTTACCCAAAATCTTAACCCTATATTTTCTTTTAATCTAATAATTTTAATGATAATTTATATTCTCAAGCGAGCAAAATATTTTTTAAAATGATTATACAAATAAAATCAATATCATATAAATTATATTTTTTAAGAAAATAATTTAAAAATCAACATATATTTTCTAATTTAAAAAATATATTTTAAATTTCTTTAAGCTTAAGAAATAGACTTTAAAATGTCAAATATATATATATATATATATATATATATATATATATATAATGACTTTAAAATAATGACTTTTAAGTCTGTGAAGCAAGTGAGTTGAACCTAATGAGATAAACCTAACGATTTGAACCAAATTATTCATGAACTTATAACGAATTGAGTTGAACTTAAATAAAGTTTGTATCGAACACGAACCGAGATTTGAGTTGAACCAATTCTTAACGAGTCGAGCCGAACTGAAGCGATTCTGACTTGACTCAACTCATTTCCATTCCTAAGCATACTTGAATTTTTGGTAATTACAATTCTAATAAGGTTATTCTTATTCTTAAATTTATGATGCTTCTATGATGGAATACTATAGGTTTATTGTTCTTGTCAATTTAAATTTTAAATCATATATCTAATTATGTTAAATATCATTTCTCTTCATCAAAGAGGTTTCATTAAAGGTAGGTATATTGATGACTGCATTTGCCTTGCTTTTTGAAGTCATCAATATTTTACATCAAATAAATTTTTATGATAACTTGGCTCTCAAAATTGATATTAGGAAAGTTTTTGACACACATGATTGATCATTCTTATTAGGGTTCTTAAAGATTTTGGTTTTAATTCTCAATTTTGTAATTGGATTTAAACTATTTTCCACTCAACTAAATTATATATATATATATATATATATATATATATATATATATATATATATTATATATATATATATATATTATATATATATATATATATATAATATATATATATATATATATATATATATATCAATGATAAGGATGCTAGTTTCTTTAAGTGTTAAAGAAGGTGTGAGATGGGGTGATTCTCTCTTTATTGTTTTGTATAGCTAAGGAAGATTTTAGTATATATATATATATATATATATATATATATATATATATATATATATATATTATATATATATATATTATATATATATATTACTCATTTGGTTAATGATGGTAAGTTATCCCTAATAAAGGGTGCTAGAAATATATTGGTTTCCTTTCATGTTATGTGTGTAGATGACCTGATAATAAAGGTCCCTAGAAGAGAATAAACCTTAACTCAATAAACTCAAATAACATCATAAAGAGCGACAGACAATTCATGCAAGTGTGATCTCACGTGTCATGGGTCACCTAATTTGGACCACTGCGCCTAGATCATGGGTCACTCAACCCACATCTGAACCCATCAAGGGAAAACTACTATATATGTGTCAAGACATTTGTCCTTAAAAGGGTCGGTGTTTTCTACTTTCCAAAGAAAGAAACTATTTTTCCTACTAATGGGGAGAACTGGTCTTCATATTCCCACATTTTAGTCAAGCTGTTGGGAGAAAACATGTTCTTCACACAACAATTTGGCCTACAAGATAGGCCGATAAATACACCAAACCTTAGGGTTCGAGGATCATTAACTTTTCAAAAATTCGGAAAACCTCAAAATCCTTTTTCACTCCTCACAAGAGTAAGGTTCATTTCATTGTACTTCTCGCAATTACAATTGGCGCCCATCATGGGTTATCTGTAAAACTGACATATATCACCCTATCAATTAATAATCAAATTCCCCAATCATCTCTCTCACTGTGGTGCCACGAGGAGGCACAAAAATAACTAGCAATAATAATTGCACTGGCAACGATAGCGACGTAGCAAATATGTGAACTGCTATGGAGAAGTTGCATCTCTCCAACCAAGTCTTGCAGGATAATGTCCCAACCCTTTATAAACAATACCATGAAGACAGGATTCCCAAATAAAAAGAGGTCATGGATTCCCAGCCTTTCTCTTAGGAGATATATGGCGCCCCCTTACTAGAAAACTTCAAAATGTCTTCATTAGGGAAGTTTAAAGGAATAAGCGACCCCTATGAACACATCGCCACCATCAATACTCAAATGAAAATAATTAGAAATTTTGACTCCTTGAAATAAAAAAGTGTTGTCTAGTACTTTTAAGTAGGTATCTCTTATGTGGTTTATGAACCTCCCATGTTTGTTAGTGACTAGTTATCAAAACCTCTCGAGGAAACTAGTCCATAAACTTTCGGCGATTAAACACCAATATGTTTTAACTATAAGTTTATCCAATGCCTGTTGGGGAACAATGAGTCCCTTAGGGATACATCTCCCGATTTAATAAGGTGACTATAAGGTAATATATCAAAACTAATAGATATTTGTAAGAGCATTCCATGATGGTTTGAAGGTTAAACACTTCAGCAAATCGCTCACCAGAAACTCCTTGTCTCTATGGATGAAATTATGACAATGAGTGAGTGTTATATCAAATTGGGGAGATCAATACAGAAAATAAAGTCAAGGATATCAAGGAGAGTGCTATCAGTGGTTCTGATTCGTTGCAGCAACAATGCATGAGCTGCTACACTTAACATGTTGGGGATAAGGTGACTTTTAAATGCGGTGGGAGGCACATAGGTAACTTTACGCCTCTCAACACTCTTCAAGATCAAATTCGGTGTAATGTTTTTCACACCCACAACATCCCACCTCCGTCGACTCCCAAGTCGAAGATCATAGCCCAAGCCAAATAGGTGGTAAAAATACCACAAGGTGGAAATTCATCACGCTGACAACTACCACCAACTCAAGAGTGAGATTAGGTTGCTTATTCAAGAACGCCACTTGTAAAGTATGTCAAAGGAAGCTCTCAATAAGCATAAGGCCAATCCAAAAGCCTCTGGTTTATAAAAGACAAATATCCATAAAGAAGAGAATATGATATGTCAATCCTTTATATGCTTATTACCATCACAATAGCGTTCTTTGGAGGGGCGCATAATCTAGTTCCTTCTGTAGAAGATATGTATTCCAAATCATGACGATGGAAGATTTTCCCATTAAGCAAAGTCAAACCTAGAAGATGATCCAGGCCCTAAGACCACCTTCTCCCATAGAGACTTAGTTGAGGTCTTCCCTAATTAAAATGATAATATGGTAATAAATTTACAATGTGTAGGTTGGTAAATCAAGCTAGTATTAATATATTCGGGAAGTTTAGGTGACGTCATGTACATGGCGGTGTATGTAACACCCTAAAACCCTAACGTGTAATAATACAAACTTACAGAACTATACACATAGGGTGTCACACAAACACACCATAAACCTGCTCCGTAACACGGGTTAAATATAACAAATAATAACAAATATATGGCATCACATGGTCGCTTACACATAGGCTCATCATAGTGGAATTAATCACGTAAACAACTCAACAATTAATTAAGTCTCATAATAAGTCTTATTTTTAAAAATAAAACTTGGTTATGGAAAAATGCCTTCAACATCAAACAACGCATAACATGACGAGTTATAATATCTAACTCTCACAACAACAACATTAAAAAACAATATTAAACAATAAAACAAAATGTTAGGCTACCCATTGTTATAATTCAGAGCAACACAATCTAAATATCACATAAAATGGGAAAAGAAGAATAACATCAATGTCATCCTTCAATTTCTAAGAAGTTACTCATTTATTTGCTCTATGTACCTCAAGAAGGAGCACAAAACCATACAAACAACATAAGGGTGAGAATACACTCAAAATTTATAATGGTTCTAAAGTATGCAAGGGTAGCCTAAAACAACATCAACACCCACAAATCTCATTCACATCAATTCAACACAATTTGTTCACATTAATTACAACAACTCAACAACTCATTCACAACCACCTTCATGTTGTTAGAACAAGATTTGGTTTTGCATCTGGCCTTTAGCTTTGATGATAACAATGCATTATTTCTTAGAGAACAATTTTGTACACTAATGGTTTTTATGTTCTGACTCTGAAGCAATGATGTGTGACATTATCAGATTATGGAATCAATGCACTTTGACTCTGAAGAGATACAAGTGCTTTACAAGATGTTGTCAAGTTCTGGAAAGCTCATAGATAACGATTCAGATGAACATTCGTGTTAAAGATTCTGACTGTGACTCTGATTGAAGAGCCTCTAAAGGTTTGTCTGCCTTAAAGATTCTGAGCTCAAGATCTGAAGATTTTGAAGAACAAGATCTGAAGACTCTGAAGATCGGGTTCTGAGGAACTGTTTCAAGACTCTAAAGACCAAGGTTCTAAATATTTTGTCAACTTGTCTCTTCATCCTTCTAAGCATGCTTCAACATCATTTCATCATAAGCCTCTGAATATTAGAAGATAAGATCAAAAGGTTTTGCATAAGGAAAATAGTACACAATACAAGATCACCATTTCCTCCACTACACTGATTTTGTGGGCTAAGGACAGTACTATTGTACCATTTTGGATCCTATATGCAAACTGTTATGAAATAGACAATTTAATTCAGTATTCCAATTCTATCCTCCAACGGTTATTTTATATGCCTATATAAAGGATACTTGAAGATTGGAAGATACTGTTAATTCACTACGATCACAACTACGATATTACACACGCTCTTGCTGAAATCATATTATTTATGTGTATAGTTTTGTAAGCACACAAGAGTTTTTGCTTGTTATTGTGTGAGAAATATTCATTGTATTAACTTGTGTTAATTTGCTTTCTTATAAGTATTCTTTGTAAATACAACTTTTAAATCTCAAATATATTTGAGTGGTTTCCTTGATATATTAGGTTTTAGATAGATAAACTCAAGAAGACAAGGACGATTTGTCTTTGTGGTGTTTGTAATTAGGTTTTGGTTATAGTGGATTAAGTCCTTCTTGATAAGGTGAGATCACCTTGGTAGGGTGGATTGAAGGTATCTTCGTTAACAACAAATCAGTATAAAAATAACTCTATTATTTTTCTTGTTCGTGTTTTTTTTGATTGAGTTGTTTTTGAAAAAGATTTTGTTTTTAGAAACCCAATTCAAACCCACCTTTCTTTTGTTTCCTACTACCTTCAATTGGCATCAGAGCTTTGGTTCTGGTCTTGATAAGATATCAAACATTTAACATTGTCAGATAAAGATCCAGTGTGAAACTGCCCTTCCATGACCAGTTGCTCAAACAAATGATAGAGATCACTAGAATGTTAAACATCCAGTTTGTAATGGAGATAGATTTGACTATTGGAAGGATATAATAGAGAGTTTCTTTCTAGGTCACGATGTTGATCTATGGGATATGGTAGTTGATGGCTACGTACACCTAGTAGATGCAAGTGACAATAAAATGGAAAGAAGAGTGATGACTGATCAATAGGAGAAAGACTATAAGAATCATCACAAAGCAAAAACTATCTTGCTAAATGTTATTTCATACATTGAGTATGAGAAAATCACCAACAAAGATACTGCTAAATCTATATTTGATTTTATGAGGATGACGCATGAAGGGAATGCACAAGTTAAAGAAACCAAGGTTCTTGCCTTGATTCAAAAATATGAAGAATTCAAGCTGGAAGATGAAGAAACTATTGAGAACATGTTCTCAAGGTTCAGACTCTTATTGCTTATCTTAGGGTCTTATACAAAGGGTATTCTACTGTTGATCATGTTAAAAATATCATCAGAATTCTACCTAAGCATTAAAGACCTATGGTAATAGCTATGGAGTTATCAAAGGATCTTAACAACACTTCTCTTGAAGAACTGGTTAGTTCTTTAAGAAGTCATGAGATTGAGCTCGAGGAAGATGAGCCCAAGAGAAAGAGCAAGCTTGTTACTCTGAATTCTTCTGAAAGATCTGAGAAGACAATATCTCTTCAAGTAGAAATTAATGAAGAGTTTGAAGAGGATTCAGAAGAAAAAGATGAATTGTCTCTTCTATCCAAACGCATTAATCAACTTTGGAAGAAAAAGGCAGGGCAAATTCAATGGACAAAGAAGAACATGTGGTTATTCTGAGTCCACTTCTAGATCCAAGAAGGCTGGATGGGCTGGAAAATAACTCATGTGCTTTTAGTGCAAGGAGCCTAGCCACTTCAAGAATGAGTGTCCTAAGTTAAAGAAAGAAAGGCTTAGAAATAGCTTTAGAGGAAAGAAGATGGGTCTAATGGCTACATGGGATGATTCAGAGTCTCCAGAAGATGATTTTGAAGAAGATTAGGATAACATGGTATTGATGGCTTGCATAGAAGCTCCTACATAAATGATTAAATTAGAATCGGAATTTGAGTCAGATTCTGAAGAGGTATTTTCTTAACTATCTCATTCTGAGCTTGAATCTAGTTTATCAGAAGTTCTGGAGAAGTATCAGAATCTTTTGGAAAAATACAAGGATATGAAGAAGATTCATGTATCTGAATCAGAAGCTTAGTGTAAACTTCAGAAATACTTTTCAATTTTGAGTGAAGAAAATATTATTTTGAAAAACAACAACTATGTTCCTCAAAGCAAGAGTTTCAACCCGAAAAGAAAATCATTTCTAAATCCTCTATAGGTTTTGGAGATATCATAAAGAAATATGATAAATCTTTCCAGAAATTTCTTGCAAGAAGCCTGAATAGAAGCCTGATGGCTTCCATGATTTATGGTGTTAGCCGAAACGGGACAAGGGGTATTGTCTATGACTTTGAAGACGAATCTGATTCTAAAAAAGATGACAAGCCAAATACTCTTTAGTCATATTTTGTTCCTTATGGGAAACAAAATGATGTTAGGCCTAAAGGTAGAAATATTTCTAAACTTAAGGCTAAAACAAAACCTCATGCACGTTCTAATCATGCATTCATGTATAGATATTCTGCACAGAAACCCAAGTTCGTTAAGAACTCTGGGAAAACTAACCCAAAAGGATCCAGAAAGATATGGGTACCTAAGGATAAGATAGTATATGTTGCAGATATCCTTAGCAGCAAAGTTAAGACACCAATCATGGTATCTGGACTCTGGATGCTCGCGACACATGATGGAAAGAAGGCATATGTTCTGAACTTTGAACTTAAGCCCAAAGGCATCGTCAGTTTCAGAGGTGATCAGAAAGGGAAGATCATTGTCTCTGGAACAGTAGGTAGCAATACACTTCCTTCCATTACTAATGTTCTTTTAGTTGAAGGATTAATGCATAATATGTTGCCCATAAGTCAATTAAGTGACAATGGCATACAATGCCTTACCCAACCATGTAATCAACACCATATTTAGAGTAATCTCCCCCCCTGTAGCGGGGTATTCATTACCTTTAGATTTATTGATTAAATCAAAAGTAAGCATACAATTCAAGTCGCCACCGCACTTCTATTTATCCAAAGGAAAGGTTAGAAAGCGAACAAAAACCAAGTAAGAAGTTTTATCAAATTAAAAACTAATAAAAATGTCAGAGATCTGGGTAAGGGTGTTGGTTATGAAATTGGAAGGTTTTAAGCACCCAAAACATCCTTAGTACTCTAAGGGAGCCCTTTTTGCAAGTGTATTGTAGGTTGGTGTTTGTGAAAATATTTGTGCAAACATGATCGGGGAGATGAGAAGAGAGTATACATATTTACAATTTTGTTGTTTGAATGGATAAACCCATTCCCTACGTACCATCACAAAGGTATGCTCAAAACCTCGTAGTTCGGGGTAAACATCTCAAATATGGGTGAATTGTTTTGACCAAAAGCCTTAAGGTCTTTTGTTATCAAAGGGAGAAAACTCAACCTAAACCAACAATCCACCATGTGAGGAGAGCTTCAACATACTAGTGAGGGATCCACCCTATAATAAGTATGGAAGACTTATAGTCCAATCACTAAGGATAAGGTGAGGTTTACATCAACCACTATGATAACTCAAACCTAATGACTAATGTTTATGAAAAAAGGTTTTAACAAAGGTGGCCATTGGAACCACAAAATCAACTTGAAGTGAGTTGTATTTACAAGTTAGAAGTATTCACAAAATGAAGTCAAAGTTGGCTTAAGATTCATTCAAAATAAGTATTAGTGAAAAGAGTTTGAAAAATCAAAGGCATAAGGCCTAGGTTTCTAATTTGAAAACAATGTCAAAGTTTGCACAAAATGAGTTTGGCTTGGGTTAGAGTGGAGAGAAGAAGAGAAAGGCTAGTCCTAAACATGCAAAGATAAGAGAAGAGATAAAACCCTTGGAGTTTCTTTTCTTGAAATCATAAAGATAATTCAAGATGCTCATTTCCTTTGGACTTAGAAATTAACTCAAGCAAACAATCAAATATTATATTCAAGCTCCTAGGATCTCCATTTGGCTTGTCTTTCTTAACTTGGCTACTCATGACAATGGTCCTTCTTACTATCTAAAGTTTGGAATCCCTATCACACAAGAGCAAACATCAAAAAGTTAACAACACAATGAGAGAAATGGACAAAGAATGAGTTTAGATTAGGGGTCCTTTGAAGTTAACTTTCAAGATTTAGCATTCTAAAGGCATGAGGCCTAGTTGCTCTTCAACAAGTTTAGCATTCTAAAGGCATGAGGCGTAGTTTCTCTTGAACTCCTTTAAGCATAGGTAAGGTCCTAATTCTAAGTCCTTTCTCCTTTTTGCATTGGGTTCACACAATCAATCGCAAAACAAACACAAAAGAACAATATATTTATATACAATAATGAGCTCAAATGAGCAAAAGGAAAATGACATAAACATAAAATATGTGCTCAAGTGAGTAAAGGGAAAAACAATATGAATAAATGAGCAAGAAAGTAAATTGCATTAAAGTAAATTGCAAGAAATTAAATGCTTGAATTTAAAGTTAGTAGTTAATGGTTATGCTAGTGTGTCATAAGACAATTTAGCGCTATGTTAAGCAATCGTAAATGGACTAATGTAGTAGTCACACCTATCTGAGGCCGGTCAATAAAACTATAGGCAAATAAACACAAGTTAGAGATCATGACTAGTAAGCCAAGCTCCTACAACTTGCCATGCAAAAAGAAAAGAGGAAAGGCCTTGTATGGATTTCAGGTTCTCTGCTTGACCAAGAAGCAACCTATCTTGGACACAAAACAACTCACTTGATCTCTGATCAAGTTGAGTTTGATTTGGATCAAAGAAGGTTAAGCCTCCCATATGTCAAGACTAACCACAAATCATTAATTCATTGGCCAAAATAAAAAGAAGAAATAAGATGAAGATGAAATGAAATGGAAAGAACAAAAGGAGAATTCAAATGAAATGTCAAAACACAATGATCAAAATATGGATCAAACCATCATCAACTAATGTAAAACAGAAGAGAAATGAAGATTATAGGTCAACAAAGTCAAACATATTTTTTGGTATTTTTGAAAATAAAATAAATGCAAAATTAAAATGGTTAAAATATGGTCAAACCTCAAATTCAATTCTGTGAGCACTCTAAGTATTAACCCTTTTTTTCCTTTCACAAGTAATATTTAGATAGTAACACCCGTTCTTGTAAATAACAATCGAAATGGTTTTTGTTGAGTACAACGGATGTGAGGGATGCTAATACCTTCCCCTTGTATAACCGTCTTACTCACCCTTTTCTTTTTTCCCTGGATTTTATCGGTGTTTTCTCTTTCCTTCAGGAATATATAAAGTTCGATGGAGATTTTGTTTTATCTTTGAGTGTGCGATGCGCTCGAGTATATTTGGCGTAGCTTCAACTGGCGACTCTACTGGGGACCTTTCCTAAGCAAGTAGAGCCCAAATTTGTTTGCTTCTTTTTATGCTTTGGGTGTTTATCTTTATCGTTTACTCACTTTATCTTTATGTTATTTATTGAATTACTTTATTGCTTCAAATATTCATATGTTGCTTTATTCTGGATATTGTTTGTTATACTATCTGTTTGGATAGGATGATATTATATGAGAGAAGCTCTACACCCGAGCTTGAGCATACACATATGATCAACTCATGGATAGTCCTGTTGGCCTGTGTTTCGCGCATTGGGTTGGCACGAGAACCACACCCAAACTAGATCACTTGGGAGTACTTTTATCCTGGGAGAATTCGTTACGGCAGTGTATTTTCATTTGAGTCAATGACTCTGTGAGACCTTTTAGGGACCACCTTTGAGAAGTAGTACACACCTGTGAAAGGGGATATTGTTTTTTTTAGGAAACCAGGACCCTTCATACCATTGATCTCTTATATACATAGGACCTTTGATCTTATATTGAGTTACAGGACATGTTATCCAGATTTTCCAGATCATACTTGACATTTGATCCTATATTGAGCTACATGGACAGATTATCCAGAATTTCCAGATTATACTGAACTTTTGAATCTAAGATTCTTACATACCATTTCATCATATTGAAATTAATTTTTTCATGTACATTTCCATGGAACTCAACAGACAAGTATTTGTTTAAGTGGTCATTAGAGAACGGATTATGTCAGAAGAAGCATTTGTAGTTACAAGTTTGTGGAACCTCCGTTGAAGACTCCAAGAGGATTGAGATCTTGTTTGGTTCTTGATAACAAAGATGATTTCCAGAAGACCTACGGCAATCTTCTGGGTCTTCTCAATACCGAAGTCAATACAACGATTGTCCATACTCTTCTACAATTATATGATCCTCCATTGAGGTGCTTTAGATTCCAAGATTATCAGTTGGCTCCAACTCTGGAGGAATATTCACACCTTTTGGGGATTGAGATTCAGGATCAGGTTCCATTTGTCCATACAAAGGAGCTTCCTAAGTCTCACGATGTAGCTGAAGTCCTTCACATGGAGAAGAAGGAAGTGGAACTTAACCTTAAGCCTAAGGGTGAGACTCATGGTTTTACTCTAAAGTTTCTGGTAGACAAGGTTGTTACCTTTACTGAAGCTGGAAGTTGGAGTGCTTTGAATGATATTCTTGCTTTGATCATATATGGGATTGTATTGTTCCCGAATATGGAAGACTTTGTGGATCTAGCTTCGATCCATATCTTCATGGCAAAGAATCCTATTTATGCTCTTCTTATTGATACTTACTACTCTATCCACGTGAGGAATTAGAAGAGGAAAGGAACCATCATGTGTTGTATTCCCCTACTGTATAGATGGTTTATTTCACATCTACCCAGCAAGGGTCCTTTCGTTGACAACAAAGGCAATCTTAAATGGTCGCAGAGGATCATGTCTCTTGCAACTGAAGATATCTCCTGGTATTCTAGAAGCTACAACAATGTCAAGATCATCCTCAATTGTGGTAATTTCCCTAATGTTCCCCTCTTAGATACAAATGGTGGAATTAACTATAATTTGAGATTGACGATGCGTCAGTTGGGTTACCCAATGTTAGACAGACCAGACTCTGAGTAGTTGGAGGATTTTGTCTTGTACGAAGGGGTTGAAAATTCACAGTTTCAAAAGAGGATTATCATAGCATGAAGAGAAATTTTTCGCCAAGGAAGGGATGACTTGGTAAAGAAGAATTAATTGCAAAGGAAGCCTATACATAGTGGGTTAAGGAGAGGGTCAGGGAAGTTTTGTTGTTGTTTCCACCTGAGCCTTCCATGAGCATCAAGCCTGTTGTTGTTCCTATTTTAGAGGTTAACGAACTCAAAGAGATTATCAAATTGTTAGAAAAGGAGAATGATGATCTCTGATCTAACATTGGTAAACTCATTTTGGATAGAGAGAACTTGAAGCTCAACCTTAACTAGAAAAGGGAGAGAGCTGTCAAGAAAGCCAAAGATATTCATGAAGAACAATACAAAAGGACAAAAGTAGGTGAAGCCTTGAAGGGTACTTATGAAATCCTTTCTGCTAAGAAGAAGCAACTTTCTGAAGCATAGTACAAAGCCTACAAGACGGAGATCAACTTCCAACACTAGGTCAAGAAACTTCAAGACCAATTAGAGACTTGCAAGAAGGAGTTGAAAGAAGAACATGACCATGCCAAATAGCTAGAAGTTTCTCTCTCTCTCTCTCTCTCTCTCTCTCTATCAACACCAAGTCTATTTGGACAAGAGCTTTGAAGAAATCTAGGAGATGAAGGGTCAAGCTCATAAGAATCTTGAAGATACTAATCTGCTCAAGCAAGAGGTCACTCATTGGGAGAGACACAACTGTCATCTTCAAGTTCTTTTGGATCATAAGGATTCCTTCATGCAGGATCTTATAAATGGGCCTAATCATACGTTGTTGCACAATCTTCTCAAGGATGCACAATACTGGAGTGGCAAGAATGCACGTCTAGCTCAGTTTGTTGTTCACACACTAGAAGATCTGCCCAAGCTGTTGAAGGAAGCTTATGATGTTATATTTCCATATGACACTCCTTCGGTTGTATTTCATTTTGTCTTTGTTTGTAGAGTTGTGTTTGAGAGGTTTCAGTTCGATCATGTTGTAGCTCGATGAGCAGATTGTTGATTTATATTTGTACCCTTTATTTCTTCCATATGAATAAAATACGTATTTCCCTTTATTTGGGAATTATCTTCTGTCTCTATTTTTATGCTTTATGATTTCTCATAATAGTAGACAGAACTCACGATTCCTTGGAAATAATTAATAATAATAATAATAATAATAACTTTTTTCCATGCATGCATCATTTGCATATCATATTGCATTTCATGAAGACAATACCAAGAAGCTCACTGTTACTTGGTCTTTTGTCAAAAGATCCACTGCCATCAAGTTGATTACCCGATATCTATTTTGAATTAGAAGCATGTCCTAGATCACCATGGAAGAACTATGAAGAGATCAAGAAGCATTGAAGGTTGAAGTCAACCAGCTAAAGACTAAGATGAGCCTGATCATGGAAATTTTGTAGGCAAAGATGAGGAAGGAAGACAATACCATGCCATATGTTGTTCCAGAAGTGGTCACTCCGATGAACATGCCTGACTCCACCCCGTATCAGAAACTGCCTCATGGATATCATCCATAATCAGGACCTTCAAGGTCTCCCTATCAGCGGCCATTTCCTGTCCCCCGACCAAGGCAGAGGAACCTAGTGCATAACCAATATCCAAATCAGCAGCGGAACTTTGCTCAATAGGGAAGAAAAGGACCAAGAAAGCCTCCAAAACAGTTTGACCTAGTGCCTATGTCGTATGGTCAGCTTCTTCACCTTTTGTTTAATATCTCTTTTGTTCAACTAAGGGAAGCTAAGGCTCCTCCAACACCTCTTCCACCAGAGTACGATGTGATTGTCAGGTGTGTATTCCATTTTGGGGCACCTGGACACTCAATTGAGGACTGTAAAAGCTTCAAGTACAAGGTACAAGATTTGATCAATTCAAGGGTTATTTAGTTCACAATGCAAGGCCTGAACATAATATACACTCCCATGTCTCCGCAGGAGGGCACATATGCAATGTCATGATCAGTGCAAGTGGAAGCTAAGGTAGATTTGAAGAGTCTACATCTGTGGGAAGAGTTTGAGAAGGATCTCTTGAAGATTGTTGTGTCAATCTCTGCAAGCCTAATAATTCCAGTTTGAGGATATGAAAATAAGGCCGATTACGCAAACATTCATTAGTTTTGTTCAATCATTTTCATGTGTAATTTTCTTGATTGCCATTTGTGATATTCACTTGTAATAAACTCGTTTGTTTTTTAATAATAATGAAATTGAAATGAATATGCATGTTTTTGAATCAATCCATTTATGTTTACTCATACTTTATTTTGTCAATATCTAACTTTTATTTGAGCATAATCGAAAGGAGAATGACGAATTGAAAAACACAATATCATTGCACATATATTTTTTAATAAAATCTTACTGATGATGTAAGGCATTTCTTCAAATCCCAAACACCGGAGGTATAAGGAAGATAATCCCTAGTCAACCCATTTGAGCCAAGGAGTAGGAGTTTCTTTCTGAACAGAAAAACCCTCAATCTTAATATGAGGCAGGGTAGTGTTCATCTAATTTGACTATGCGTTCAAATCCCAAAGATAAAAATGGAGTATCTTATCTAAGGATCAACCACGTCTTATCCATCACGAGAGGTCGGAAACCATAAATCCATAATGATTGTCCTTCACCAACAGAGGAATGAGGCAGTCACAATCCCTTCAAACCAAATGAACAGATGTCACACGATTTGTTCTGACAAAAGAAAAAGCAACAAGAAAACAAAAATAAAGAGAAAGAAATCTCGCTAAGTCAAAAACTCAAAGATGAGTGACTTAGGAAAATATTACGGCACCCTTGTGGATTGCAAATCTGAATCAACCTAGTAAAAGTAGAGAAATAAAAAAAACAAAGCAGAAAGAGGAATCAAAAGAAAATCCTCAACAAGAACAAATTTGTGTGGCTACAAAGCAAACAAGAAGCGGGTGATTCTCACTCCAAAAACCTCGTTAGTTCATTAATCATCACTTCAAATTCCCTTTTGGAAGATGAATGTTTGTGTCGAACTATCTTAACGTAGGACTAAAGAATATCACGGAGAACGGATGGGTTAGATTAGGTTTGAGCCTTATATCCTTTCTTTCTAAAACCGTGAACCAGGCCACGTTACAACCCTTAAAAGACCTAATTGAATCAAGGTTTATTTCAAAAGCATACACTCAGTAAGATCATGTTAAAACTGGCTCCTAAGCGATTCGCTCATCATTTGTGTTGATATTGATATGACATTCCCAATCAGTGATATATTCATTGTATGTTGTCATTCCAGTGAACATGCTTGGATTTCAAAACATTGCGATTATCATTTTTAAAATGAACATGTATTACTTGTGAGTAAGCATTTGACATCAAGAAAGATTCCAAAATGGACGTGAATTGGAAATCTTAATTACACCAGAAGAGAAGAATTCCTAAAGACTCTGCTAAGCAGAGGAAAATTACTTCAAATGATTTAATCAAAGGACAGAACGCCTGAGAACAACATTGAGAAGAGATATGCCATCTTGATTGATCGTACTCAGAAAGACAAAACGCCTGAGAACTCCGTTGAGCAGGGGCGAATCATCTTGATAGATCATACCAAAAGTGCAGAATGCCTAAGAACTCCGTTGAGCATGGGCAAGCCACTTCATTATATCACATCAAGAAGCAGAATGTCTAAGAACTTTGTTGAGCAGAAAGACAAGACGCTTCAAATTTCAGTCCATCTGAGGCAATCACATCAAGAAATTTCTACAAGATTCAGTTAGTATGGGGTAGTTATGTCAAGATTTAATTAATCTCTCCAAAGATCAGATAGTCAGGGGGCAAATCACTCTAGTTGATCGCATCAAAAGACAAAATGCCTGAGAACTCTATTAAGCAGGGGAAAATCATCTTAATAGATCATACCACAAGTGCAGAATTCCTGAGAACTCTGTTGAGAAGGGGCAAGCCACTTCATTTGATCACATCAAGGAGAAGAATGTCTAAGCTGTTGAGTACAAAGGTAAGATGCTTCAAATTTCAGTCAATCTGAGGCAATCATATTGAGAAATCTCTACAAGATTCAGTTGATTTGGGGTAGTTACGTCAAGATTTGACAAATTTTTTCAAGACTTATTAGTCAGGGTAATTCCCTCAAAGATCAGCCAGCTAGAGGCAAAGTTATTCTAAGGCTCGTATTGGGGCAAGATACCCCAAGAACATAAGAAGTCAATATCTCTGAGATAAATAATCAGATGTATACAATCAAGACACTGGGCCAGGTCAGATCGAGATAGTTATATGATAAAGTTACTTCATAACTTGTGATTGGGGTAATCCATGCAGATTCCCAACAGACGGGAGCATGTCTGATTAGGGAAGGAAGATCCTTTATATACTTTTGAGGTTATTCAGAGCAAGACCCATTGTGCATAAGAGACTTCCAAGTTCAAGATAAATGTCGGGGAATCACTCTAAACACATCCCTTAACCTTTCAGCAGAGAACCCTGATCCTAATTGATAAACCCAATAGTTATTGGTACCTTAAGTTCTCAATCTTCTGAATACATCCATCCATGCATATTTTTATATAACCAAAGCCTGACCATGCATCATCATCTTGCATAAGAAATCATTCATAACATATCATTGCATTATGAAACACATAGCATATTCCATCGAAATGGAGTATTACGCCATGCAAAATAAACGTGCATAACTGCATGAAAGTCTTTCTCAAAAGCATAAAAGAATCCTTCGTTGAGACATTCTTCCCCGCCAACTAAGAACATTATCATGGAACTCTTTAGTGGTATTCTCGAATGGTTTTCCCAAAATATATCTTCTTTGTGTTTCCTTTTACAAGTATATTTTGAACCTTCCATCAATCACTTACCTTTTGTGAGTCCCTTCGGCTATGTGCAAGTTCTCCTCGCCTTTTGTATGGAGAAGATTTTATTGAGATAACTTACCTTTTGTGAGTTTATTTCGTTGCCTTGTGCAGGAAATTAAGTCTCCCCTTCATTGCCTTTTGCACGAGAAGGGTACCCCTGTTAGATATTTACATCATGTTCTGTTTAAATACTTGATACATGTTTGGCGAGTCCCAGGGTTTGGGTAACCATTGTTCGAGAAATTCACCCCCGCTGTGTGCCTAAGGGACGATATGGAGTTTCCGTGCCTACTGCAAGGTCCCCATCTAATAGAGTGTATCAAGGCCCAGATCATGTCTGAAAAATTCTCTCAAAACCCAAGTTTCACCTGGCGAAATATCTTCAGAACCTTTACGAGTATTGGTGACCTTTCGTCAAGTGATTACCTTTTGTGAGTCTCTTCTATTTTTCTATTTGCAAGCCCTCCTTGCCTTTCAATGGGATAATATTTTATTGAGATAACTTACCTTTTATGAATTTAGTTTGATGCCTTGTGCATAGAATCATGTCTCCCCCTCATCGCCTTTTCCAGAGAAGGGTACCTTTGTCAGATCTTTGCATCATATTTTGTTTTGAAACACTTGATATAGGTTTGGTGAGTCCCGAGGTTTGGGTAGCCATTGTTCGAGAACTTTATCCCCGATGTGTGCCTGAGGGACGATATGGAGTTTTCCTGCCTACTGCATTAAGGAGAATTGCGATCCAAAACGCAGCGGAAATTAAAATTTTCTCCTTTAGAGATCCTTACGAATGGTCATGATCAGTGATAGAATATTTACCTCTTGTGACGATTGAAACCTTTGGTGCAGATCTCTTGTGACGATCAAAACCTTTGATGCAGATCTACGGAGCGATCACGAACGTTGAACGATGACAACACCTCTACTTAGTCCACACGAATGGATTCCTTCAATCTCAGTGTTAGCTGGTACGAATGAAGGCTTTGAGTGAGAGAGAGAGAGAGAGAGAGAGAGAGAGAGAGAGAGAAAACGAAAATAATGCAACCGCAATGAATGCTTCTGCACAAGGGTTCTATTTATACAACCACTTGTGTGGGCTTTAAGCTAAAAAGCCCACTTAAGTGTATTTTGGCCCATATCTTATAATATGCCCAAAATAACTTAAGCCCATGGTACCTTACCATATTTTGTATTCTACTTAAGTACATCGTACCTTACGATGTTCTACAACTCACTTAAGTGCACCGTACCTTACGGTGTTCCTTAGTTACTCTATCTCTCATCAATCCTTCCTTTGTGTGTGACCCTGTAGGTTTCCGCGGCATTGGCAATTATATTAAATCATGTATTTAACATAATAAACATTGAGCGGTATCTAGCAACACATCACTGCTACCCAAGACACGAAAATGTCATGTGATCTGACAAATCCTTCTGTGATAATACTTATGTGTATAATTACCCTTTTGCCCTTATGTCTATATTGAACACAAGGCATAGACCGTGTCATCCTTGTCCAGTTCAATATTGGGCCCATAGACATTTATCCTGTTATGCAGGATGGACAAATTCCATCTAGGTCACTCATGTCCCTCAGCATGCTTCGTAGAGTACCCATCAACTATCTTTATGGTTATCCAGTTACGGACAACGTTTGATCAGTAATAAAGCACTCGACTCTACATCTAGGGTCCATAGTGGTTTCAGGTCGAAGAGTGGTATACACCATTATCACCATGAGAATAACTTATGACACTTTGCATAACATTCTATATAGTATTCTCATAGCGGGTCAATCCGGTATAAATATTACTCTTAATATTCATACCTATGTTTAAGACTTGATAACTCCTTATCCATGATCCATGAGATATGATCATCAGTCTATATACATAATAGTCTTAATGCTTTAGTGTTATCCCACTTCACAATAAAGCTCGACTACAGATACTTTAAGAATAATGTCCTTATGTTTAATGTGATCTCATGATCAAGTCACACTTGATACATTAAACGGACTAGCTATTCTAGGGACTGTATTAGACAAACGTAATAAAGAAAAAGCCTTTTATTATTCGATAAATAATTCGATACAAGTACCAAAAGTATTGGCCTCTAGGGCTTACACCAACACTTCAAAGTCCCCATCTATCAGAGTGTGCCAAAGCCCAAATTTTTCTAGAAAATCCTTTTAATTCTATGTTTTACCTAGAAAATCATGTCCAACCGTTTGTCTTTCCTTTTGCAAATTTTTGTGAACTTTCATCAATCGTTTACCTTTCGTAAGTCCCTGCCTTTTATACAGGTAGTCCTCTCTTTCAACTTACCTTTTGTAAGTACACCCTGCATTTTGCATAAGAGATCTTCTCTTGCTAAGGGGTCGTTTCTACGTTTAGTATGAGATGACCATCCTTTCCAACTTTCTTCTTAACCTTTTGCTAATGAGTTTCTCATTTTCATTTTGCAAGGGAAATCATATCCATCTTCACGCGCCTCCTTAACTTTTTGTTGAGAAGTTTCTCATTACCTTTTCTTTGAGAAATCCATTCCAGTTTTCTTCTTAACATTTTATTAAGAAGTTCTCACAACCTTTTGAATGAGAATCCCCAACAGACCTTGTGCCTAAGAGTTGCCATTACCTTTTGTGTGAGAAACTTGTCCATCTTTCTTCTTGACCTTTTTTTAAGGAGTTCTCATCATCTTTTGTGTAATAAACTTGTTCATCTTTCTTCTTAACTTTTTGTTAGGAAGTTCCCTTTTCTCTTTCTAAGGAGTCGTTGCTACCTATTGTACGAGAAAAATGTATCCCCAGCAAAATATCCTCTCACCTTCGTCTTTCTTCTTGGCCTTTTACTAAGATTTTCTCATATGCTTTTTGCATAAGGGAACTTTATAACCTTTTTTTTGCTTTTACAAGTCTCATATACCTTGTGTAGCAGGAAGTTTAACCATTTCTCAGTCGAGTTAATTGCCTTTTGCAAGACGTCTCTCTACCTTTTGTAGAAGATCTCATTTCAGTTTTATATCCTCTGGTACTTTCCTTTTGCAAATACATGATTCTTCTTACCTTCGTGGAATCCTGCAGGAATACCTCGATCATCGGTTACATGCCAAAACTTGTTAGTGAAGGCAAGAAAAGAGAAAGAAAGAGAAAGTATCAGTCATACACTGAATATATAACATATTACATACTTCATTCATGTCTTTACAAAACTTCTCTTTGTACAGCTGACCCATTTTCCCCACAGACATCTCAATTAATCCCTAAAAGATGACCATATGCAAAACCTATATGCCTTTCCATATCCATCCCATAAACAATTTCCCGTTAACACCCTTACCTTACATCTCATTCACTTCATTCATTCCATGCAGGAAAATTTCTTGGATATTTTGGTATTTAATTCTTTCCTACCACGAATGTTTAAAAGTCGTTGTTATTCATACCTTCGGGTTCGAGAAGATTAAATAGGGGAAATTGTCATATCCCATAATTTTCCCTCCCCTTTAATTTTTATCTAACCTTTTGGTTTTAGGTTGATTTTACCTAATAAGAAGCTAGGGTTTTCTTGAGGACCAAGCCCTATGATTGTGATGCTACAGTCAATGTGGAGAGTCCATCATATGGATTAAGGTGTAAAACCCTAATTGCTAGGTTCTTAAGGCCATGGAAGTGGCATCTTGATGTTTCATCCATACCAAAACCTAATTCTTGATCTGGGAGGTTTGTGAATCATGTGGCTAGCTTTGAGGTGGTGGAAACCCTAGATGTGGTTCATGGCATTGTTGCACTACTTGTGTTGACTACTCACTTGGTTTGAGGTACTTATTGGTTGCTTGGCACTTTGATCTTTGACCTAGATAAACCCTATTTCATGGTGTTATATGCTTGATCCAAGGTATGCTTTCATTCACATTCCATTCATTGACTCCATGTTCTCATGGTCCATTTGATCCAAGTCTTATTGCATTCACATTTTATCCATAATTTTCCTGGTGTGTCAAGGTTCATACTTTGATTTAAAGTCCCATTCTTTTAAGATTCATTGTCCACTTGGTCAAGGCATTCATTATCATGGGTTTCCATTTCATTCATTTCATTCAAACTTGTTTTAGGGTGCATCTAAGGCACTTGTTTCAAATTGATTTCATATTGAACTTAGAAACAAAATGCCCATTTGAATTCAAATGTTTTTCATTTGTTTCATAAGAATATTTTTCACTAAAAAAGATACATTTCATTCATAAGAATCACTTTTACATTTTCCATACATGTTCATTTAGAAATTACAAAGAAATTACAATTTTTTGCATAAGTTGACTTTTGGTCATCTGTTGACTTTTTGATGAATCGTTGACTTTTTGATGAATCGTTGACTTTTTGATCAACTAGTTGATCAAAGTCAACTCACCATTTCTACCTCTCCTAAACCCTAATTCCCTTGTCTCTTCAAGATCACATCATCCTTGCATTTGTCCATCCTACAAAACAAAGTTCAAACCAATATGTCACTTAAGCATATGCATTTCATGTGCCACATTTCAAGCTTCACCCTAGCACCTAACATGTTCATTTCCAAGCCATGACAAAATCAATACTAGCAAACCTAACATACCAATTACAAACTAACAAAACATCACATACACAATATAAAATATAATAATGCAGTCAAACAACCATTCATTGCAAACAATAACACATCACAACAATAAAGCATAAACATCCTTTTAAAATAGGAAATTCAATACAGGTTGCATAAGCACTACCACTCGCCAAACATCGAAACCAACCAAGCCATGGCATAACTAATCATATATCAGGCCCATTAACAGTTCAAACAAGATAATCCATCATGATAGTATGCATCATAACCTAACAATCCATTCAACCATTACAACTACCTAACATAAATCCAACCAACAAGTTAATTTCACATCACCAGCAATGCATCATCGTTGCCGCCTAACCATTCACTCATTTCACAAATTCATAACTAACCTAACATGATCATGCATATTACTAACAACATAACCCCAATTAGCAGCAGACCTGCAACTTCACTCAGAACATACTAATTACTAACAAACTAATATGCATAGCATGAAATCGAAAACTATTAACAGTTTAATAACCATAACAAAATGTAGACCCGACAACTAACTCCTAATATAACAACTCATTAACAATTAACTATAACATAATTTAACATTTTAACTTCAAACTAAGAGTAGAAATCAAATTTCATCCAACTAACTGCTTAACATTTCAGTCTAATAGAACTAACTTCAAACTTATTCCAGATTGAATCTAACTAATTCTCACAGAGTTAATTAACACTTAACCGCTTTGAATTGGATTTAAGCTAACAAAGTTAACTTCTGTTAACTCCTCCCTCTATATAAGTTCACTCTTCACATATACTCTTCTCACATAGTCTCTAGGGTTTTCAAGTCATTATCTCCTATTGCATTGATTTTCCAATTGATTTTCCCTCGACTGATTAAGTTGATCAAAGTTTTCTTTGCCAATTAAATCCTTTGATTGTTCTCAGTTCCCCAAGCCTATTCAAGTGATAAAAAGACCATTGATCACTTGATAGGGCAAGTCCCTTGTGTTTAAGTTGTACTGGATATACATGATATTAAGAGTTGTACAAGTCCTTAAGATCCAAGACTATATTCAACTCAAATCAGTACAAGATAGATTGGACTACTACTCAAGTACAATAAAGGTTTATTCAATACTCGTCAGTTATGATGCAAATCGCACGCCATGAGGCTTAGGTAATAGATAAGGAGTGAGGGTGGAGAATTCATATCCTCATTATGAATATCTTTGGGCACGAAATGAATGACCATGTTGCTTATCGAATTCGCCTTTATTCATAGACTTTAGTGCAATTTAAATCAATTAATTGACAAGTCTTTCTACACAGATGTGGAATGCCGACTGAAGATTAGAATTCAAACTTTCTCTCTTCCCTTTTGTTTTATTTCTCAGTAAAACTAAAACCAACTTTGTGAATAAACTCAAAAACAATTAACAATACGATTAGGATTGTACATCACAAGCCTTAAGCAATGGAGAAAGGATGAGAGTGGAGAATTAATATTCTCATTCTGAATATCTTTGGGTACGGGACGAATGACCCATTTTCTCATCGTATTCACCTCCATTCATAGACTTAGTATGATTCAAATCAAGACCCTCTTTCAGAATAAAAGAAAACTCACCTCATCAAACTCAGTTTTTGCCTTTGGGCTTTATTTTCTGGTTAAAACATTTTTAGAAAGGACGTGTTACTTCCGTTCTACCGTGAACGAAGCTTAAGCCTTCATGTGCGAGCATACAAGCAATATTTAACTACTAGAGTGTTATCTGATTACATCCATTCTATCACAAACAAACAAACACTTAAGTCTCCCATGCTCGAGCAGACAAGCAAGTTAATAGTAGAACGCGAACGTTATTACTTTTCATTAAAAACAACTAATACATCTATCTTAGTTTCACGAACTACGGAGCTCTTATTTCCTTATTTTACTATGAGGATACGTAGGTACGAGGGACCTAATCCTCCGCTAGCACTCTAATAATTAACCTTTTTCCTTTCATGAGTAATCTTCAAATAGTAACACCCATTCTTGCAAAGAACAATCGAAACAGTTCCCGTTGAGTATAACGGATGTGAGGGATGATAATACCTTCCCCTTGCATAGCCGACTTCCTTACCCTTTTCTTTTTCCCCTAGGTTTTATCAATGTTTTCCCTTTCCTTTTGGAATAAATAAAGCTCGATGGTGACTCTATTGTATCTTTGAGCGTGCGATGCACTCATGTATATTTCTCGTAGCTTCAATCATACCTAATGAAGTATGATGTTCAATCTTCGACTTCTGACAATTCAAGAAAGCATAAACAAACTTAGCTACTTCCTTCTTAATTCCTAGCCATCAAAACATCTTCTTCAAATCTTGATACAATTTAGTAGGACCAGGATGAATACTTGAAGATTGTTCGTCATTGCATGAATTTGGCCGAAGAAACAGATCAAAACAAGTTGAAGAGAAGAAAAAATGAATAAGAAAGACCAAAGAATGAGGAAAAATAGCTAAGTGTAAAGAAATTGGACGTAGTGAAAAATCAGGTGAAAAAGGTAGCAAAAGCGTGCAACTACTAGAATAATCACGCACAACATTGCGCATGCGATAGACACATAAAGGTTGCATCGTGCATGATACAGGTCATCACGCGCGTGATGGCTCATTTTTCTAGGATTTTCTGATGCGTTCAGGTCCATTTTGAAGGCTATTAAATTGGATTCTTCGCACTTTCTCAAGGGTGACAAAAATTGGCAGCATAAGTACGAATTTTACAATATCAAGGGTGATTTTGAGAGCATTTGAAGTCATTTGAGGTCAATCCTTCAAGGAGTCTCATATGAAATTCTTCTTAATTGTTTTTGGTATTGTATTTTGAATTATGAGTAGCTAAACTCCTCTCGATTAGGTTGTGTTTTGACGAACCTGTTTCAATATTGTTGGGCAATTTGTTGGTTTGACTTTGCATGAATTCTTTGATTTTGATTCTACTCATTTATTTCTCGTTTGTAATGCTTTTTATGTGAGACACTCTTTTAATATGATTTTGGGCACGTAGGGAATAATGGTCATTAGTCTATGTATTGGACCTAGGGCAATTGTCATGCTTACGCTGGTCAACTAGGGATAGGAAACCTCAGGTAGTGGCTAGTGAATTAACGGTCTGTTACATCACATAATCCTGCTTACGCTAGTGGACTAGGGATAGGAAGCTCTGAGTAGTGATTAGTAAGCTATATCACAAGGGATTGGTTATAGCGGTTTTGTTAATTCGTTGTGGGATTATAGTGATGAGGTTGTTCATGTAAGGCATCAAACATCAACAATAGAGAATTCAACATTGAAGGTCTTTCGAACCTCCGATTTTGATTCGTAAAGATCTTCGATCTCAAAATTTAATAAGCAACAATTATCCAATGATTAAAATAACAAATTCACAATATATCACAGATTGGCATCAACAAAATCATGTATTTACATCTAAATCATATCACTGATATGAACACATACTTAATCAATATTCACAAACAGAGGCACGTGAAATTCCTGTTAAAATCAATGCACGAAAATCATAACATTTACATCAATTACACCATATTATCATATACCAATTTCATTCATCTCATCAAACATCCAACAATGAAGAAAAATAGAGAAAAACCTAATGGGGATTAAGGACTTATCCTACCCAACCATGCAATCAACACCATATTTAGAGTAATCCTCCCTCCCCTTACCTCAGATTTTCAACAAGCAACAATGGTTTCTTCAAGCTCTAGCTTCTTCTTCCCAAAACCCTTGTCTTTTCTCTCAACTTTCTCTTTTCTATGTATTGGCAAATATTAGGATCATTAATGCCTTCTTATTCTTAAAACCTAATTTAATATGTTATTAATTCTACTTTAGCCCAACTCCTTTTATCTTTCTCCTCCTTAGCCATTTATTTCTAATTCTCACCCCAACTCTTACTATTTTCTCTATTTCATATTTTGTTTAATAATAATCCTCATTATTTAAATTATCTACTAAATTAGCTAAATATTTTACTCTATTTCTATTAACTCGTAACTACCACATAAACATGCCAAATCACCAAATGTATATAAAATTCATTTAATTACCTGAATAAATCATAAAACTAATTAAATAAATAATATTAATAAAACAGAGTGTTATAGTGTAAGCATTTCGCTAAAGAAGGTAAGGCATGTCCATAGCGTTCACATTTTTATACACTTACAAGTATATAACCTCCTTCTGAAAATTAATCTTATTTTTCATATGTAAAGATAATGAAACAAGACTTAAATGTGAAATTGATTTTCTTGATGAAGCTATGAAGATTGCCCATATCCATGATTTTAAGGCCAAGCAAAGAGCTACCATGGGGTATAACTCCAAACTAGTCTCAAGAGACATGAAGGGGGTGACTTTGTGCTTAGAAAAGTGATAGAGTTTACCCAGATCATAAAGTTGATCCCCAATTGAGAAGGTGCATACATGGTGCACCAAAAGTTACCACATAATGTGTATAAACTAGAAAAGCTAGATGGGAGGATTGTTCCCAAAACTTTGAATTTAGTGAACTTGATATATTATTGTAGCTAATTATTTATTTATTTATTATTAAATAAGGCAATGACACTAATCTCATAAATGTATGTGTTTTTAAGACATATTCAACAAATAACATGAGTAGTGTGACACTTTTTTCCCTTGTAAGTGCATCGATTTTTAATGAGGCATTTTTTTTCTTAATTGATTGGTTTGATAAAGTTTTTATATGTTTCCCTATTTTGGTGGATCCTAAAGAAATAATTTTCTCCTCATTAGGAAATTTTGTTAAAAAGGAATCTTTTCTGCCTTATTAGGTTAATATGTTGGATCCTAAAAAGAAAGTTTTGTCGCTTCATCAGGCAATTTTGTTGGATCTTAAAAAGGAATCCCTCCTTATGAGGCTACTACACTGGATCCTGATAAGGAATCATTGCTACCTTATCATGAAATTTTTCTCGAACCTAAAATAAATCCTTGCCCCATTATTAGGCTATTATGCAGGATCTTGATAAGTAACCATTTCCCCTTTATTGGGCTAATGTTATTGATCTTTATACGGAGTCATTGCCGGATTATTAGGATATCATGTTTAACCTTGATAAATAGTTATTTTTTCCTCAATAGGCTACTCACTTAATGCCAAGTAAGGACTCATTTCCACCTTGTCATATGACCTAGCCTAAATCCTAGTGAGTAACACACCTCAAGACTATTCCATATCAAACATCCTAGAGCTACCAATAATAGAAGAGCAATAAAACTAAAAATTTAGCAAACAAAACTCTAAAAGACGTAACCACTTTCATTTAAAACCCTCTAAAGGAATTGATAAAAGTTCTCCTACAATGAGAGATACTTCAAGTAAAGGATAAAATCCAAAAATACAAAATTAGAACAAGAAAGGAAAAGCATAAGAGTTTGGCAGGGTAGATACAAATGGCTCGCCTTCTTCATGAACTCATTCCTCCTCTACAATGGGATTGGTCTTCGGAGTAGGGATGTTCTCGTCCTCAGGGTAAATAGTTTACTAACCAGGCTCGTCCTCCTTATCCAAAATCTCACAATCTTTCACGACTTTAAACTAGTAAATCTCTTTCAAATTTAGGTATGGATAAAGGTGGTCCATTTGAGTCTTGTCTCTCTTAAATGCCTTATCAACAACATCAACCACCTCATTCTTAGCACCAAATAAATCCTATTTCAGCTTCTTCTTGAGGAGAGCCTTTGCTCGGAAATACTCTTTTGAGGTTTTGAACTCACTTTTCACTTGCGATGACTTCTTCAACTTGTTTAGAGAATTTTGTTCCTCATCACACTCCTTTGTAATGGACTTCAATCACTATTAAGCCTGGGTGAATGTCTCCCTTGCAGTGTTCATCTTGGTCTTTAGATCCATGAAAGACCTATCCGACTAACTATGGGCGTCAAACATCAAGCGCTCCAACATAAGACCTCTTAACATATGGATCTCTACTAATATGGATATCTTCATGGACGCTAGCCGACTCACCATCTTATGATTATTGGGGAAGTCGACCAAGAAATTAAAATGACCGTCCACATCAATATTAAAGTCAAAATTTGTGTTCTAAAGGGAGAGCATAATTTTTCTCTTTGAAGGAGTCGAGGTGGTGGTTACCCTTATGGGCGATCCCTCAAGGTCTATGTTATCTTTGTCATCCAAGTTAATAGTCACTCTAGGTTGGACTCCTTTTTCCTTTTTGACAATGACCTATAAATGAGTCCCATTTGAACGAACCAGGCTTAAGGGTGTTTAGAGTCTTGGGAGATATGATGGTCACCCCTTCAACATTCATTTTTTACCTTTGATCAGGAAGTCTCCAGAGTGGCTCTTGGGGGTCATTAGACCACATCTTGTCTCGCTCAACTTTCTTTATAGCGTGGAGAGCTTTTCTTTCAACGACGTTCATGGGGGATATCCTCCCTGCAAATAAAGGAAACTAAATATTAGACAAAGCAAATAGTCTAACTAAAATGCCTAAACAAATCTCAAACATATTCAAATAATCATCAATTTCTTCTCCTAATCGTCACATTGATTAAACTCCACCATTTCCCTCGAGCTCATGATATGAAACTCCTCCAAGATCTTGGCAACCTCCCTCTTAATGACACTTAAGTAATTGTAGTTGAAGTCATTTATGGCAACATGGTCCTCCGTCCAGTATATAGATAACCAATACTCTTCGTCCTCTCCATACATTACCATTGAACATATATCTCGCACCCCCGCAATCTCATAAACCTATTCTTTCAATTTTTGTAGTTTTTTTAGTGAGGGGTAAAAGGAACCATCCTAGGTAGGGTGCATAGGATCACCTAACCACCATTAGTCTTTGTTTGAATGCCATAAAATGAAAAGAAGATGTATATCATAGGCATGACTTCTAGGTGGCTACAGATGATTACAAATTCCTTTACAAAGGTCGATTCGTTTAGTGATATTTGAGAGTGGGCTATGTTAATGGTCTAAAGAACTTCATAATCAAAGATTGTGAAAGGAATAAACACCTCTAGGTCATAAATTAAGGGGGAATGAATGTAAAAGAACTTGTATTTTGAATATGTAGAGGCATCCATGTTAACCCTCTCCTCTTCAGAGCAGAGTTCCAATATGACGCCTTCCTCATTGCCCAAGTTGAATAATGATATGTTCTTGCAAAAGGTAATTACCTTTTCCTTGGTTGTGTAAGGAGTTTCAAAGCCTTTGACTCCTAATTTTTTTTTGCGGAATTGGTTTCCATAAGTGATTTTGCATGCCTTGGGGGGAAGGGGATAGGGTGAAACGATATCACTATCATTACTAGAATTAGAATTGGTATTGTAATCGTCAAACTTTCCTAATTCTACATGTTTATAATCAAGCAACCCATCCAACTGCCTCGTATTCTCCACACAATTTATCCACATCTCCACGACTCCTCATGAATGGAGGGTTCTATTAGGTTGTTATTCTCATCTAACTCCTTGATAATCTCCATCCTAAAAAAAGGAGAATATAAATAAGAAGGAGAAGTTCAATACTTGATTATGGGTTGATGATGGTAGTGAGTTGAAGAACTGAACTAGGAGAGAAAGAGTTGGAGAAGAATAGTTTCTCAGAAATATGAAGAATGCATATGCAAAAGTGATGAGAGTGATTACTACTTCTCTATTTATAACGTTAGAGGTCTAGGCCAAGTAGGCATCACTGACAAGCAATATGGATGTGTCTACTAGTAGGTGGTAGGACATCTACAAGCAAAATTAGACCCATACAAGTTAATCAATAGCACATAGTGCTTGCTCTTTTCCAAGATAAAAGTCATCATAACAAAACATTAAATTCCCCTCATGTGCTTCCCATAAGTGACCATTGAGGAACTCACCCCGAGTGATGTTTAAGAGACTCACCCCAAGTGATGTTTGAGGGACTTGCCACCAAACCTTGTCTAGAAGACTTGTTATCCCAATTCTCTTCTAGAAAGAGATTGTCGTCTACCTGAGTTAAATCAATAGGCTCTTTCTAAACTTCCTGCTTGAGGGACTATGGACTGGGATAACTTTAATTGGATTATAAAAAAGGATAACACATAACTCAATCACCCCAAACAACATTATAAATGACCAAAGATGGCTCAAGCAAGTGTGGTCTCTTGCATTATAGGTCGCCTGACCCAATCCACCAAACCCAAGTGTGGGTCACCCGACCCACATTCATGTCCATTAAGGGACAACTACTTTAATACATGTCAAGTCACATATCACTCAAAGGGCCAGTGTTTCCCAAGGAAGCAACTAATTCTTCCTACTAATGGGGAGAATTGATCATCTTATTCCCACACTTTAGTCAAACAGTTTGGAGGGAATCAATTTCTCACCCATATAATTTACCCACAAGCTAGGCCAATAAATACCTTAGCCTTTTGAGTTGGGGGAGATCATTTACTTTTCACAAATTCGACAAACCTAAACACCCTCTTGCACTCCTCAAAGAAACAAAGTCCTTTTATTGTATTTTTAGCAAGTGCAATTATACACATCCATTTATTATCAAAAGTGAACTTGTAAACATTTAACAACATCGTGAATATCACTAGATAACATCATTGAATGATAATTAGAAGATCTTTGATGATGAATGATCTTCTGATTATCACTAAAATTTACTGACTATAACAATTAAGTCTAATAGTTCAATACTTACTAATTTCTAAGACTTTTTAGGTTATAATTTCTTACCTTCTAAAAATAAATTATGTAGTTGCTAAAAATACAACGAAGATAAGGATTTGTTTGCTTAGAGTTGCAAGAGACTATATCTCTCTCTCTCTCTATATATATATATATATATATATATATATATATATATATATATATATATATATATATATATATATATATATATATATATATATATATATTATATATATATATATATGACAAGTGAAATGGATTGTGGATATCATATCCGACGACCAACTCCAAACGGAAAAATGAATCTAGTATTGTTGTACTTCATTTTTACCATAAACTCTCTTTTATAGTTTAATAAAGTTATCCCATTACAAATTACTTACCTACTACTCTCTTTCTATCTCATAAAAATACTTATTTGTACTTTTTCTATGTCATAAATAAATGTCACTAGTTTACAATATCAATATAATGTTTTTTTCACTAATATATACTTATTAATTAATTTTCATTCTATTCAATTACTCAACTGACTATAAATAGTAAGTGCATTTTAATAAATGATATTTATTCCGATCATAATTATAAGTAAAGAATTAATTTCACACTAATTAAAAAATTTAATTAAATATAATTAATTTTCTTGATTTCAAACACAATCAAAATAAAAATTACTATTCCACTCTTAGTATATTATTAGACGAATCAACTAATAATATTAAGCATCTTTGAATTAAATTAATGGTATATTTAAAATAAAAACATTAATTATTTTAAAAGTTATTGAGTTTTATTTATAATAGTAATCAAGATTTAATTTGTTTTAGAATACTGCTCAGAGAGAGTATTAATTATATAATCAAAACTAATATATTTAATTATTTTCTTTAAAATGGAGATAGCTCAAATGAAAAAATAATAATTTTGTATAGCATTTAGAGAATTTATGATTTTTAACTCTTTAGACTAATTTCAGATACTCTTTAGATTCATCATAGTGAACTATAATCATATAACGAAAATAGATGAATTAGAATTGCAATTAAGTTTATAACAATATATTAATGAAAAAACTAATAACAAAACAAAAAACATGCGACGCGGTCACGGAAACTCGAAAGACAAAAACAGTACACTGAAACCGAAAGGTTGTAAGCTAATTTCAGGGTGCTTCCACAGTTCACGCATTCCCGTACTTGTTACAAATTGACGATGATGGGACCTATGCAAGGAGGCGCGTGTGGTGGCGCGTTAAGAGAGAGTAGTGTGTAACAAATTGTTGTAGTAGTTTATTTTTTAGATAAGGAATAAAAATGATGTGTGGGTTGTTCATTTAGTACTAGGCAGTAGCATAGTATGACATAACAGTAGAGCATAGACAGAGACAATGATGGATTGGTTTTTTATTTCACTTATCTTCATGTATATAAACCTAATCTTCTTATATTATAAATTAATTTTTGTTTAATATTTACTACAGTACATAGTAAAACACTGATAGATACTCCTACATAAATATTTGTACTCTTTAACATTTCTCATAATTTTAAACAATCTAAATAATAACATTTTATGTATTTAATTATAATAGTTTTTAGAAATATCTTTCCATTCCTAAATATAATTTTAAAATTAATAGTTTTAATTTGACAGGTTTATAACACAGGATGTTGAGGTTTCAAAATATTTTATGAATTTATAGAATTTGAAAATTTGCTATGGAATTTTTGCAAAATTTAAAAGTTAGAAGGATGGAAGAAAAATGATAATAAATAAATTATGGTGATATTTTTATCATAAAAAATAGAACCAATATAATTATAGGATTTCAAAGAATGCTTTACCATTTTAACATAAGCATCAACTAATGCAAATAAATAATAAGGTTTAATATAAAGATATAAAATCAACGTAATTTTATCTAACTAGTTTAAGCTTTATTAGCCATTTTTTCGATCAAATTCCTCGAAAATGGACGAATCGATTTAATAATTCCTTCACTGAATCACTGTACATTACATACCTTTAAAAAAATTACATTACCTTGAAATTAAACTAAAAGATGAGATTTTTTTAAGAAGTGAATATAAATTATTTTAATTTTTAATGTTGAGAGGGTGACTATTCTTCGAATAAAATTATTGTCGAATGATTAACAAAAGAAAACTATTATAATTAAGTGTATTTGTAAAAATAAGAAACAACAATGTTGTTGAAAATCCATCAAAATCTATGAAGAATTTCAATCAATCTTGATGAACAAGATTGCTATCACCCACACAATGACAATAAAAATAAAAGAACAATGGAAAAAGAAAGAAAGTAAAGAACGATGAAGGAGGAAAATTAAATTCTGCAGAGTTTCTCTCTGCCCACGAACTGTGGAAAACTTCTTATTCATTTTGCAACTGCAAAATAATGTGAATACAAATGTTATGAATACTCTATTCACTTTATTACAAAATAAGGGTTACTCCCTCTATTTATAGATTTAGGTTAACTTGGACCTCAAGCCAAAACCCAAAATTATAAAAGCCAAAATAGCTAACACTACTAAAATAGGCATAAGTCGAAATCCTGTGTGAAGCAACATGCTTCGACGCTTCGACACACTAACACAACTCAACACACTAGGTGGTTCGACACTTCCTTACTTTGTCGAACAACCTGCTTCGACATAAGGAATTATAATTCAACACACCACCTAATTCATTGTGTCTAAGTTATCTACATTCATCATAGCTCTTAGTCTTCTGAACACTTCGACATGCACTCCCTTCGTCATGATGTCTGCAATCTGATTCTCAGTTCTGCAGTGTCCCACATTCATCTTCCCATCTGCTACCTGCTCTCGAAGATAATGGAACTCATTTCGATGTGCTTGCTTCGACCATGTGCTATCGGATTCTTCGCCAAATTGATAGCTAACTTGTTGTCGATCTTCAAGGTAATTGCTCCATGAATCTTCGTTGTTATCTCTTCGACCATATTCACCATCCACGTTGCTTGACATGCACTAAGAAAAATATTTATGTATTATGCTTAGCACGATGATAATGTCACTACTGGTTCCTTTCTTGAACTCCAAGTAACTGGTGCACCACCTAGCATAAACACATAGCCAACTGTGGATTTTCGATCCTCAGCATCACTACACCAACTTGAGTCGGTGTGTCCCACTAATTTACATTCTTTTCCTTCATCAGTTGCATGAAACAAAATGCCATAGTCAAGAGTTCCTTTCAAATACCTTAGTATCCTCTTCGCCGCTGCTAGATGTGATACCTTTGGCTTCTGTATGAATCTACTCACCATACCTATAATGTATGCTAAGTCAGGTCTTGTATAACAAAGGTATCGAAGTGACCCAATAAGTCTTCTATATTGGGTTGGGTCGACATCATTTTCATCTGAATCTTTCGACAGTTGTAATCTGGGCTCAGCTGGAGTCGAAGTTGGGTCGCAATCTTGCATCTCAAATATCTTGAGTATTTCGCCTGCATACCTTCTTTGGTGCATCATCAAACCTCTATCACTCTTGTAGAATTCGATGCCACGGAAATATGAAATGTCACCCAGATCTGACATTTCGAATTTCATGTTGAGATCACCTTTGAAGTCTTCGATCTCCTTCTTGCAGCTACCTGTTATCAACAGGTCATCGATATAAAGGCATAGTATAAGCAATTCACTTTTGCTTCTTCTTACATATACTCGATGTTCAGATTTGCACTTTACAAATTCCTTCTCCCTTAGAAATCCATCCATTTTTTTGTTCCAAGCTCTTGGAGCTTGTTTAAGTTCGTACATGGCTTTATGCAGCCTGTACACCTTTCTTTCTTTGCCTTGTTTCACGAACCAGCTGGTTGTGCAATATAAACTTCTTCTTCTAAGGGGCCATTCAGGAATGCATATTTCACACCCATCTGGCATATGTGCCAATTATTCATGTTTGTTAGACCAACAATCAATCCGATTGTTTTGATCCTAGCAACATGTGTAAAAACTTTATCGAAGTCGATTCCTTCTTTCTGAAGAAATCCTTTCGCCAAGAGTCTCGCCTTGTGTCGAGTCACTTCTCCTCTGGGATTCAACTTCACCGTGTATACCCGTTTCACATCAATTGCCTTCTTGTCTTGGGGAAATTTTACAAGTGACCAAGTGTTGTTAACTTCAATTGACTTCAGTTCTTTGTCCATTACTTTCGTCCACTTTGAATCTTTCAATGCCTCAGCTGCATTGACTGGTTCGACATCTGCATAGAAAGCATAGTGTACCAGCTCACCTTCTTCATTGACCACATAATCTGATGTAATCACACATTCTTGCAACCTTGCAGGCATATCTCTTGTTCTCTGAGGTCTGCTTGGGCCTACTTCACCTATGACTTCTTCCTATCGAACTTCTCTTTCGACTTCACTAGATGGTTCATCATAAAAGATTCTCACTGAATCTTTCTTGACATTCTCAGTACAATCCTACTCCTTAAGCTCATCTATGATCACGTCCCTGTTGATCACCACTTGTTAATTCACTAGGTCGAACAACTTGTACACTTTAGTCGAATGATATCCTATCAGGCTCATCTGACTCAACTTGTCATCAAGTTTTCTTCTCAACTAATCTGGCACATGTCTATGTGCTATAAATCCAAACACCTTCAGATGACTCAAGCTAGGCTTGACACCAGACCAACATTCTTCTGGTGTGATTCCTTCTAGCTTCTTCGTCGGACATTTATTCAAGATATATGTCGCAGTTGACACAACTTCTCCCCTTAATTCTTTGGGTAGATGTTGGCCTTTCAACATACTTCTAACCATATTCATGATGGTTCTATTCTTCCTTTCTAAGACTCCATTATGCTGTGGAGTGTAGGGTGGCACCATCTCATGCACAATCCCTTCTTTCACACATAATATATCAAAATATTTCGACACATATTCTCCACAACCATCAGTCCTCAAAATCTTGATCTTTCGACCGCTCTGTCTTTCGACCATAGATTTAAACTTGGAAAATACCTTGATCACTTCACTTTTCTTCTTGGTTAGGTAAGACCACAGTTTTCGACTGAAATCATCTACAAATGTAACAAAGTATTTGTTACCTCTAATCGAATCCACCCGGAGAGGGCCACATACATCAGAGTATATGACTTCAAGAATTGCCTTCGACCTACTTCTTGCATCCTTACTGAAGTTGTTCTTATGTTGTTTCGCCTGCACGCATTCTTCACACATTTTGTTTGGAATGTCAATTTCTGGTAATTCTGAAACCATATTTCTTCTCTTCAAATCTCAGATGTCTTTGAATTTGAGATGGCCAAGTCTATAATGCAATATCCATTCATCTCTGTTGGTTGTCATTGCAAGACACTTATGCTCCATCACATTAATCTTAATCTTGAAGGTTCTATTCTAAGACATTGGAGCCTTCAAGATCAACCTTCCATTTGAGTCGAGAACTCTCATCATCTTGTCTTCGATCGACACCTTGTAGTTCTTTTCGACTAACTGCCATATGTTGATTCATGCCTGGTATGTGTAAGACCCCAATTTTGGCCCTAAGATCCCTCATGGCCCATATCATATCATATCATGGCCTCAAGGATCATTGCATGCCCTAGCTCCCCTCCTAGTGGGTAGGTTGCCTTGTGAGTTGATTCTTGATCACCAAGCATGTTTTGCATTTGTATATCATTGCTTTTCATATGTTTATTAACCAAAAAGTACAAAAATTTTGTCAGCTTAACCTTGTTGCTTGCAGTTGAAGCAATCATCAGCAATTAGGTCAAAGTCAGTCATTGGTCAGTCAAAGCAGTGGATGGTGGCCATTCTTGCAGAATTTGGGCACCATGATCAATAATCAAGAGTTCACATAACTTGGGACATCATTTGGAATCAAGTTCTCAAAGAATTAGGGTTTGGAATTCATCAGAAGTGGTTCAATCATGCAAAACCCTAGAAAAATCAACAGCAAGTCAAACTTGGTCAACTGTGGATTTAATCAGTGATTTGATGGATGGAATTGATTTGAAGGAGCTCATTCATGTCTATACAAGCCTCATATATCATGCCAAACCTCATCATGGAAGAATTTGAAGTAAAATCAGAAATTTCCCAAAATAGAAAGTGGACCTGTAATTTCAACTGCCAAAAATGGAAACTTCTTGATCTTAAACTTGCATCATGATACAAGCTTCAAATGAATTTTTGCCCAACATGAAAGTTGAAGATCTTGTTCTCCCATTTTCAAAAAGTCCAAGAACTCTCAATTCCCATGAATGGTTGGCAAGATATGATCAATTCATTTTCACAAAATCATGAACTTCAAAAGGCCATATCTCATGAACCATTTGGCCAAATTTGATGGGGTTTTTTCCTACAAGCTCTATTTGTTCCCCTCTTTCCAAAAATGCATTCCTCATTCATCAAAACCTCACCATGCAAAATGCCATTTTTGGACTTGACTTTATTAATTTCAAGTGGTGCAAAAAGTTGACTTTTTGATTTAGCATTTTTTAACACTTATGACCAATTGGGAATTGTTTGGAATGGTATTTGCAACTTGTCCAAGGCCCAATTCGTGCAGACTTTTACACCCTCCATGTGCATTGGTTCAAATTAGCAAAAGGTGCAAATGGTTCCATTTGAGTAAAACAAGTTTAGCACATCATTAACCAACAATAAACAGAGGTATTTAAAGTTACTTTCTGTCATTTTCCAACCCTAGAGAGAAGCTGCAGCCATCAATACAAACAGAAAATTCTTTCTCTCAAAAACACTCTCATTTTATCCATTTCGAATTTCTGCTCCAATCCTCAAAGAGCTCGAGCATCCATTGGTTTCTTCATCACCTGGTCACCATTGGGAAGCTTTTTCAAGCATCGAACCATAGCTGTAACTTCATTTCATGTTCTGTTTTCTTCAAGCATCTCCAATGGCCAAACTCGATTTAAGCTGGATTTAAGTGGGCTGAGGTAAACTTCTTCAAGAACCCATCATTTCCAACCATAAGGAGCATCTGTTCGAGCCAACATCATCAAAACAACAACGATTTCACATTTTTCTTCCAAATCAAGTAAGGTTTCGACCAACTCTTTTCTCAAAACTTTGCCATGCCATGTGTAGTCCTTGCATTGCTGAGTATTGTGGGCTTCGAATCGTGTATTTTGGTTGCTTATGCTGAGAGATATTTGACTTCAAAGTTTCATGTTCATGGATGTTTTTGCTTATTGCTTTTTGTTTAGTTCGTTTTAATGAATATGGATGGTGGATTATGAATGTGCTTGGCTTGCTGATCATAATGATATATTTGATTCTTGTTTCTGGAGAAATTGTTCTTCCATGATTGATGAACGGGAACTGTAGCTTAAACCCTAGAAAATTCCAAAACCCAGAAATTGCTTGATCTTTTGAAATGCATTTGGCTGTTGTGTCCCGTGTTTTTGCATGAATTGTACTGTTCCATAGCCATGCTGCCTGTCCCAGCGTGCCACATCACCATCGATCCGCACCGTTTCATTAAAAGTCACACAGAATTACAACACTGCCACCGGTCACAATTATTTTGTTTAATTCATTTATTTGTTTCAATAATTATTTCATTTTGTTACACAATTTTACAAAAATCACAATTCACTCATTTTAATTCCAAAATCCATGGGAATTTTTGCATCATGTTCATCACAATCTCTAGTTTTTTATCATGTATTTTCCAGAATTTTTGCATGAGTGAATTTTAAATGGTATTAGGTTTCTTGACATGTATGCATATTTGATACCTTTTGCCATTCCTTTTGTGAAATGATGATGATGCATCCAATGCCCCTGAAATTTTTTATGGTTAATCTACACTCATTCATGTTTGTTTTGATGTAGAGTTCTTGCATTTATCATATGTGGTTTGTGAGATATGAATTTTTGAAGTAGGGTGTGACAATTTGTGTCACACCAATGTTATGCAATTTCATGATTTTTGTTGACATGCTTCCTGACCTCCAATTAATGTGAAATTTTGCATGGACCATCTCTTATATGTCTAGTTTGTGTGTGAATTTTATTGGATTTAATTATGCCATTTCCTAATTGTTTGGGATTTTCTCCCCTGTTTGACTAAAATGTTGACTTGTTTGATACATCTTGCCATTTCCTTTGGGAAATTCTCATACTTTATTGGATGATCATGAAATTTTACATGTGCATACTAGACATCTTAAGCTTTGCATTGGTGTTGATCCCATTCATTTCTCATCTGTTGGCATTGAGTTATGATTTTTTGAAGTTGATACATGTATATTTGACTTCTTTGGGCATGATTGAAATTGTTTGAACTTCCTGATTTTAATTGACCATCTTCCCATGATCCAATTGAGCTGAAATTTTATATGCATGTCATTATGTGGATTGTGATTGACCATGAATTATTTTATGATTTTTGGAATTGATTATGTTTGGGTTTGAGCCAAGTATTTCTGTTGACTTCTATATGCTTTCATTTGCCATGTTTTGACTTCCTTTGCTTATGAAATCATGATGATGAATGATATGAATGTGGGACCAGTTGAGTTTGCTTCTTGATTGTTTAAACTTTATTTTGGTTGACTACCACTTGCTGTTTTGACTTTTTCATCCTCTTTTGACCCTAGGCTTGTCCTAGTGGTCCTGTTGCTTATGTTTGAGCTCATTGTTTCAGGTTGAGCACAAATGCTTCAAAAAGAACAGTCCAATTTGTTTGAGCTTGATTTGCTTATCATGAGCTAACCTCTTTGTTTTGTAGGTGGCTTGACTCATATGATTTGAGTCTTGTGCTTTGCACATTCATCTGATTATGTTGACTGTTAATTCTATTTTCATTTTGCTTTGACTTTTGAGATGTGTACTGATTCTGTTTGACTATTTCAGGTACCATTAGTTGCTTAGTTCTTTGAACTTGCTTTGCTTTGCTTTAATAGAAATTTGCATTGAGGTATATTTCCTTATTCTTCATGTAGTCTGGAAGACCTGGCCTGTTATTTGGCCAGGCAACTGTCTGAAGTCCTCCTTAAGAGGCAATGCCTGTGTGTGTTTATATTTGTCCCAAGCAGGAAAAGTCCTTCAAGTAAGGCAATTGGTAGATCATAGGGATAAGCAACCTATCCCCTACTATTCAGTGAGTCTTCTCCTTGCTCCCATTACATGGTTGTAGCATTGAGATCCTAACCCAAGATCAATCGAGTCAATAATCTGTGGAGAGAGTTCCTACTTTCTGAACTCCCACGCTTTCTGATATTCAAATGCTCTCCCTGATCAGGGATAAGAGCAATGAGGCACACCCCTCATATCCTTTCATCTGCTTCACCTTAGCCTCTCAATGGCAAGGTTAAGAGCAACTTTTTACCCTATTCCAGTTGGCCTCAGTGCCTAACCCTCTTGTATGAGCCTCCTTGTATGGTTATAGTGTGTGCTGATTGACTTCATTGATTGATTGTTTGCTTCCTATACACATGTTTGCTTGCTTGCTTTGTGCACTCATCATTAATTGCTCATCACTACATAATCATCTCATTTGTCTTTGTGACATTATCATTGTTGTTTACCCATTGAGGACAATTGTAAGACCATCCATTGGCCATTGCTCCTATGATATGGAAGAGAGTATAAGACCATCACCTTGGCCACTCATCTTGTCTCTGCTTGATGCATTTGTTTGATTGTGAGGATGCAATTGTAAGTCCCTGTAAGTTGGCATTTGCTTTCCTATGATCACATGTTGTTTTGTTTGTATGTGAGGATACAATTGTAAGTCCCTGCAAGTTGGCATTTGTATTCCTAGGACCATACTGTGGAGGTTAGAGTAAGCCCAGACAGATTGGCATCTGACATCCATGTTTTGCTTTTCTTTGTTTATGTGAGGTTGCAATTATAAGTCCCTGTAAGTTGGCATTTGCTTTCCTATGATCATGTGTTGCTTCTGTTCTTGTATGTGAGGATCCATTGTAAGTCCCTGTAATGTGGCATTGGTTTTCCTATGAGCATATGTGGAGTTAACCTAAGTCCAGATAGATTGGCAGTTGACTTCCATATTTCATCTTTGTTTTCTTTTGTTAGGAGATTAGTGTAAGTCCATTGAGTGGCATCTGATATCCATTTCTGTTTCAGGAGACTGGTGTAAATCCATCTATTGGTATCCGGTATCCACCTTTTATTTCTTTGTTTGAGGAGATTAGTGTAAGACCATTGAGTGGCCTCTGATATCCCATTCTGTTTTAGGAGATTGGTATAAGCCCAGTGATTGGCATCCGATATCCGCTTTTGTTGACTTTCTTGTTTGTTTGTTATTATCCATTGTTCATTCCAAAGGACACACTTGAATCATCCTCTATATGATTTCAAGAAGTGAACCTTCTAAGAAGTTTTACAATCCATCTTTATCCATTCATCCCCATTATGTCCTAAACCTTTTCACACATTGATTTCAAACTTGCCATAAATGTTGTGCAAACATCTTCATGCTTTTCAAATTAAAAACCTGGACCCAAGTCCTTGACTCTTTTTTCAAAATCCATTTCATAACACTTCTTTCGAATCAATCTTAATCATACTTTGACTCTCATTTTTCATAATCACAATCAATTAACTTCACTCATTCACTTGTTTTGGCTTTGTCCATTGTTAATCTTTTCATGCATTAGCCATAGGTTTCAATTATCATTGTGGTTGATGTAAATCTTGCCTATCCTTAGTGAGTTGACAGTAAGACTTCCGTACTGAAAACAGGGCTAACCCCTCTAGTACGTCGAAGCTATCCTCGCATGGTGGATGTTGGTCTTGGTCGAGTTTTCTCCCATTGATAATGAAAAGCCTCAGTGCTTGTGTTTAAAATTGAATCCACCAACTTTTGGAAATCTTTTAGCCGAACTACGGCGTTTTGATCCTTACCTTTGATGGAAGGTACGTAGGCAGCGGGTTCATCCGTTCGAACACAAAAAATAATAACTTGTATATTCTTTTCTCATCATCCCAATCATGTTTGCACAATACTTATGTCATAACAAATAACAATTTTATACAACAAGTGTGAAAAGGGCTCCCTAGGAGTACCTAGGACGTAGTGGGTGCCTAACACCTTCCCATTGCGTAATTTACCCCTTACCCAGACTCTCTGATCTTTTTATTAGTTTTCTACGTGTAAAACTTCTTAGGCTTTTGTTCGCTTTTTAGCCAGTCCTTTGGATAAATAAAAGTGCGGTGGCGACTCGAAAATCATTGTATCTCTTGCTTATGGTTTAATCGATAAATCATATAGCGACGAATACACCGCTACAGAAAAGTGGCGACTCTGCTGGGGAAAAACTCCTTGGTGGTATTGCCTACTTTTCACCCTTGTTGTGCTATATTATTATTTGTTATATGACATATTTTTGTACAATTTGGGATCACTGTATTGATTGTAATGTTTGAATTGCTTGATATACAACTGCTGTTTGCTTTGGTGATCTGTGAGATGAGTTCTGTACCCGAACTCGAGTGCACTCTAGGATAGGAGAATGGCATAGTCTTGTCGACTGGTGTGGAGTATTCCTTAGCCAGTTGACTTGCGAGTCCATTCACTTGGTGGAGGTCATGTTGGACTAATAATGTCACACAAGTTATTTGTGGTTAGGCATTATTCTTTCAATCATGTGCCGCAGAAGCCAAGGACCTTAGTTTACCAAACCCATCTTGGCCTATTTTTAGGACCGTAGTGCGGAGGTCGTTCAGATGTCAGTTCTGATACGATTGTTACGCGATACTACACTCATAAGAGTTTCTCTTGAGAATATTCTTGGAATACGAGTATTCGTTCCTCCGATAATATTCGAAAGATGGAACGATGATTATGGGAACCTCTGGTAGAACATGTCTGGCAGGTTTAAACCCTAGTACACTCCCTTTGGGTGGTTCTTAACCGAGACTCCATGCTCGTGACTCTCAACAAACCCGTGATTCGTGGTTGAGTCGTTCCAACATTGTTAATATCAATGGATCCCGGATCAGGTGTAAAACCTAAAATCCACCAAAGCGGCTGGTTGATATTAAGGATGTTCGAGCCGGTTCATGTACCGTTAATATCAATGGAACTTGGGTGTCGATAAGGTGAAAACCTAAATCCACCAAAATGGATGATTGATATTAGGGATACAATGAGCTTTCCCACGACCTTTGTTTGGTGTGCCTTGCTTGATCCTTGAGTGTGATTGTTGCATTCATGCATTCACGCATTCATCCGCATCCATATCATCAGAAAAAAGAAAATTTTCAAGGAACTCAAAGGAGTTTATTTGCAAAAAATTTCAAACATGGAAAAACCGGGAAATTTTTTTTCACCTGATATATCTGATGAGATATTCTCATATATGATCAAAATGCTTAAATAGTTCAAAGTTTGCAAATAAAACCCTCGGGTTCCTTTGATATAAAAAACAAGCATATGCATAAACACTTCATGCATCATTTGCATAAGCAGGTGTTTTGTTCCGGTCTCCCGTCCTGTGGTCTGACCCTGCGATCTTCATTTATTTTGAAGACGCACTTTGCCGGTATTTTACCAGAGCCGATTCTGCCAGATTGATGGATCATCCTGAGCAAGAGAATTGTGAACTCAGAGAGATTTTGCCAGACTAAGTACTGTTGATGGATTTATTCCTGGTTAACCAATCCCGGGCTGGCATTGGCTACTGTTCTGGGGCATGTAATGAGCAAGGTCTGTTCACAAGTGGAGGATTCATCCATGATGATCAACCTGAAGAAGAGGCCGCTGCTATTCTTGAAGAGGACGCAGAAGACCTGAACAATTTCATCATTCCTGGTGGTGTCTGCCACAATTGGGTCGCTGTAGATGTTCCTACGGTCATTCATAAGTCAGCGTGATTTGTTCACTTTGTTAAAACCCTTCTCCCATGCCAAAAGGAGAAGTGATGACATTGTTGGCAGCATTTAATACAATGATGTTTTCATTCAATTAATGCATCGTCAAACATTTGTTTTTCCATTTGTTTTCACTTTTTGCTTTTTGCATGAAATCAGTGATCACAAAAAAACCCTGAAAAACAAAAACAACATTTTTTCATCTGCATAAATGATTTGCTTGTTTAAATATCAAAAGCTTTTCATTATCCAGAATCATTATGCAGGGACTTCTAAACCAATTGAACATAATGATCCAACGCCATCTCCCAATCTTGAATTCCTTGTATCTGAGGCAGAGGAAGATGATGTTGAAAGGGATTCCTGATGAGATTACCCACCTTCTTGAGCACAAAAGAGCTCATTCAGCTGTATCATGAGAATCAGCAAAACAGTCAAACTGGGGCATTAAAAAAAAAAAAAAAATCAAAAAATCAAACAAAAAAGAAAAAGAAAGAGGGTGAAAAGAAAAAAAAAAGAAAAAATCAGGAAAATTTTTTCAACATTTTTCCAAAGAAAAAAAAATTATACCCTCAAGTCCCTAGTTGACTGATGCTGAATGGATTCAGAGTCGTTACGACCAACTGAATTTGATTGAAGAGAAGCGTTTAACTGCCATGTGTCATGGTCAGTTATATCAACAGAGAATAAAGAAAGCATTTGATAAGAAGGTCAAGCCTCGTGTGTTCCGAGAAGGCGACCTCGTGCTCAAGAAAGTTTTGTCTTTCGCGCCCGATTCCAGGGGCAAGTGGACTCCAAACTACGAGGGTCCATATGTTGTCAAGAGAGCCTTTTCATGCGGTGCTTTAATGCTTACAACAATGGATGGGGAGGATTTCACTCGTCCTGTGAATTCAGATGCAGTCAAGAGATACTTTGCCTGAAAAAAAAAAAAAAAGAAGTATATGCAAATGAAAAAACAGAATAGCTCGCTAAGTTGAAAACCCGAAAGGGCGGCTTAGGCAAAAATGAGCGTCTCGGTGGAGAACCCGCAAGGGTAATCCAGGCAAAAATTAGAGACTTTGAAAAAAAAGAGAATATTTGCATCCCGCTAGATTGAGTACCTCACCCTGGGGCAATCTAGGCAAAAATTAGGGATCTGGCAAGTAACTGCATCCTGACAAGACTTTCTGTTCCATCAGCTGTCATTTCGTCAGAAGATTCTCGATTCGTCGTCAACTGAAGCTTCGGATACATCGAGATTCAAATTGGTAGGGAAAGGATCATTATGTTCAATGTAGCCCTCTTCCAATATATATCACTGATTTCGAATTTGTACAGATCTATGGAGTCTTGCCATTTGCAGGCTACCATTCCATCAAATCAATTTGAGCTTTTTATCCAATTATTTGCACTCTTATTTGTTTCAATTCAACAAATGTTTTGCATGTTTTAAATTGATAAAATGTCATTGTTTTAAACAAATCAAATTTTTCAAAAAAATTTTTGTTTTAAACAAAGTGAACATTCACAAGATTGAAAGGATACTCAAGAAAATCTCAGTGCTCTCCCAAGGGTGGCATGATTTCCAACAGGTAAGACATTTGTTCATATTCCTGGCTTGGTTGTATCTTCTTTCTTCAGATCTTTGTTGGGGGTTGTTCCTCAAACAAAGTTGTTGTTGGGTTGTTCCCTAGTATAGCCGCAAGCAGAGTGTTGTTGAAGACTTCATTTTTCTCCAGCAGCAGTTTTTCCCAGCATGGGTGTCTTCTTGTGAAGTTTCGGCGGTCGATGGTTTGTCATCTTGGTGCCCCGTCACTTTCTCCAGTGGGTCGATATCCCCAGACTTTATTTGTCTCCTCAGTACAGTCATGAGCAGAGCTGTTATTGATATCCTCATCGGATTTGCGAGCAGAGTTGTTATCACTCTTCCCAGTGCAGTTGCCAGCGGAGTTGTCTGTTTCCTCAGCACGATCGCTTTCTTTTTAAAGACTCAGTAAATCAGTGGTTTGATACCCGGTACTTTACCTTTTCCCCGGCGAAGTCGTCTGCGGAATTGTTGCTATCTCTCCATCAGAGTTCTTCTCTTCAGCAGAGCAGGATTTATTTTCCTATTCAGTGGTTGATTTGGGATTGACATCCCAGTATTACATCCATCTTTTCCTCAGCTCAGTCTGCAGGATGTTTGTTGTGGCAGTTTCGCCTGTTGAATACTCCGTCAATCCCCAGTATGGTCGGATGATGGCTCTAGCATCCCGAGAACGGATTGATTTCCTGACTATTTGTGATCCCCAGTAGAGTGGCTTATACTGCAGAATCTACTTGTTGTGATCAGTTTGCTATGTATATTCTTCCCAAGTGGAGTGGTTTGTTGCAGAATCTACTTATTTGATCTGTCCTCCCTCAGTGGTTTGTTCCCAAGAGAGTAGCCGACAGTCTTCCCCAGTAGAATTGCTTATGCAGTCAGATTCTATATGGATGATATCATTCTCCCTCAGTGGGTTGTTCCCCAGCGGAGTTATGTGGAGTTGCTTCTACAGCAGTTCGTGCTTATGCATTTTTTTGTTTCTCAGTTGACACTGGGATCCCCTGCAGATATCTTGGATTTTCTCTTGTTCCCCTACAGATTCGTCTTGGTGGCCGCTTCTGCCCGTTGTGACTTTCTGTATCCTGATTGGGTGGTTTCCCGATATCTTTGACCCTCTGCTTCTTCAGCAGTACCTGCAGATCTTTGCTTTACAGCATGTAGATCTCCGCAGATTGGCTTTCCAGCTGGTTTTTCCCCTGGAAGTATAATACCGGACGTTTGGTTCCTGAACCTGTTTGTGTTAAAATTGTCTGTTTTGTCAGCATTCATCAAACATAAATCACGCATATTCATGCATATTCATAAAACATTCAGATATTCATGTTGCATTTCTTGCCATATATCTTTTGTTTGTCGTGTCTCCTGCTTTTGGGTGATATAGATCTCTTTACAGATCTCCCCAAGCAGATGTTGGGTGTTTAAAATCTCTCCATATAGAGTCAGCCCCATAAACAGAAAATGCGTCTGTCTTTCCTTCTGCAGTTCCCCACCGAGATATACCCTCGTGGATGACGGTTTCTTCCGTTTCCTCCCAACACATATATTGGGATGGATTTTCCTATTTGAGTTATATCCTCATTAGGACGTGTCTTGATTCAGTCTGCCTTTTCGGATTGTTCCCGAATTGGCTATTTGTCAAATGTCTTGTGCTTCCCAGTGGGTTGTTCCCCAGCGGAATGTTTTTGGGCCTCTACCCGTATCCGGTAGCTATAAGTCCTACTTTTTCCTGGCTTTCTTGACAGAATTTGTGGTTATACACCTTTTATTCTCCAGCCAGAGTTGTTGGTTTTCTACCTAACAGTCGGTAGTTGTAAATCCTATTTCCTGCTCCTCAGCAGTTTGTGGTTTGTTATAAACCCTATTTTGGTTTCCCGTGCGGATTTGTGATTTGTTCTATCCCCATGCGGAGTTGTTGGTCTTCTACCCCGTATTCGGTAGATGTAAACCCTAATTTTGTGGTTATCTTCATCTAGTCTTTGATGTTGATTTTCCTTTGCTTGGATAAGTTGCTCAGATCAGCACTTATATCCCTAGCAAGTCTTTTGTGGATAATTGCCGTATGCTAGCAATTTTATCCCCAGTGGGTCCTTTCACCGTTTGCTAGTGATTTGTTCCCCGGATCATTGGTTGTATACCAATACATCCCCAGCTAGTCCCTGTGGATAATTGCCGGATGCTTGCAAATTATCCTCAGCAGATCGCCTTTCATTTATCCTTTTGTTGGTAATGTCTGTTGCTCCCTTTTGATTGGTCATCATTGTATACCTATTCTGGTATCCCGATGCCTTTCTTTTCGGATTTTATCCTATAAACAACCCAGTAACCGGTTCAGGATAATTTTCCATGCGAGGTTATTATTCACGTTTTGACGGCTATGAATAATATATCTCATGCGCTCTTTAGTTGGAATCCTTTGTTGATTTTCCCCAGCTGAGCAAGATTCGTATTCTCTGTAGAATCGAATATCCATCCTTTAACCAGTTTGTGTTTTGGATGATGAGTGTTTTGGAACACACACCAATTCACGCTTTTTTGTCCATCCTTTAAACAAGTCTGCTGTTCTAGCTTTCTTCAGGGTGATGAGTGTTTTGGAACACACACCAATTCACGTTTTTTTCGGCCATCCTATAAACAAGTCTGCTGTTCTAGCTTTCTTCAGGGTGATGAGTGTTTTGGAACACACACCAATTCACGTTTTTTCGGCCATCCTTTAAACAAGTCTGCTGTTCTAGCTTTCTTCAGGGTGATGAGTGTTTTGGAACACACACCAATTCACGTTTTTTCGGCCATCCTATAAACAAGTCTGCTGTTCTAGCTTTCTTCAGGGTGATGAGTGTTTTGGAACACACACCAATTCACGTTTTTTTCGGCCATCCTATAAACAAGTCTGTTGTTCTAGCTTTCTTCAGGGTGATGAGTGTTTTGGAACACACACCAATTCACGTTTTTGTATCCATCCTTTAACCAGTTTGTGTTTTGGATGATGAGTGTTTTGGAACACACACCAATTCACGCTTTTTTGTCCATCCTTTAAACAAGTCTGTTGTTCTAGCTTTCTTCAGGGTGATGAGTGTTTTGGAACACACACCAATTCACGTCTTTGGTCGGTCACCTGTTACATACCTACAACCCGGTATCCTTGGTGTTCCTTCCTGTTTTTTTGTTACCCTTATACCGGTAACATCTCATTTCTTTGTTGCTTCCTTAGTGAAGTCTTTCCTGTTGCTTCTCCCCAGGAGTCAGCTTGTGTCTCTCCAAGGGATTTATTTTCCTTTGGAATTCTTTTCCCCAGTGTGAGTCCTTCACTCCCCAGTGAGGTCTCCAGTCTGTTTTCTGTTTTTCCCTAATCAGAGTCATGTCTTGTTCACGTTGTGTCAGTTTTGTTTATCCCCAACTAGAATTTTGTTAGAATCTCTGTTCCTGGTGAGTGTACTACTCCGATGGATCGTCTTTTCTTCTGTGTGAATCATATTCCCCACAGAATTCGTGTCTTTTGCATGCATACATTTGCATCATGAGGTCTCTTAGGGACCAAAATTTGTCTCATTACTGTTATTTAAGCCCATTCTACCGCGTCGAGATGAAGATTTCTAAACTTCACTTCTCCGGCTAGAATGACCTTAAATAGGGGCATCTGTAAGACCCCAATTTTGGCCCTAAGATCCCTCATGGCCCATATCATATCATACCATGGCCTCAAGGATCATTGCATGCCCTAGCTCCCCTCCTAGTGGGTAGGTTGCCTTGTGAGTTGATTCTTGATCACCAAGCATGTTTTGCATTTGTATATCATTGCTTTTCATATGTTTATTAACCAAAAAGTACAAAAATTTTGTCAGCTTAACCTTGTTGCTTGCAGTTGAAGCAATCATCAGCAATTAGGTCAAAGTCAGTCATTGGTCAGTCAAAGCAGTGGATGGTGGCCATTCTTGCAGAATTTGGGCACCATGATCAATAATCAAGAGTTCACATAACTTGGGACATCATTTGGAATCAAGTTCTCAAAGAATTAGGGTTTGGAATTCATCAGAAGTGGTTCAATCATGCAAAACCCTAGAAAAATCAACAGCAAGTCAAACTTGGTCAACTGTGGATTTAATCAGTGATTTGATGGATGGAATTGATTTGAAGGAGCTCATTCATGTCTATACAAGCCTCATATATCATGCCAAACCTCATCATGGAAGAATTTGAAGTAAAATCAGAAATTTCCAAAATAGAAAGTGGACCTGTAATTTCAACTGCCAAAAATGGAAACTTCTTGATCTTAAACTTGCATCATGATACAAGATTCAAATGAATTTTTTCCCAACATGAAAGTTGAAGATCTTGTTCTCCCATTTTCAAAAAGTCCAAGAACTCTCAATTCCCATGAATGGTTGGCAAGATATGATCAATTCATTTTCACAAAATCATGAACTTCAAAAGGCCATATCTCATGAACCATTTGGCCAAATTTGATGGGGTTTTTCCTACAAGCTCTATTTGTTCCCCTCTTTCCAAAAATGCATTCCTCATTCATCAAAACCTCACCATGCAAAATGCCATTTTGGACTTGACTTTATTAATTTCAAGTGGTGCAAAAAGTTGACTTTTTGATTTAGCATTTTTTAACACTTATGACCAATTGGGAATTGTTTGGAATGGTATTTGCAACTTGTCCAAGGCCCAATTCGTGCAGACTTTTACACCCTCCATGTGCATTGGTTCAAATTAGCAAAAGGTGCAAATGGTTCCATTTGAGTAAAACAAGTTTAGCACATCATTAACCAACAATAAACAGAGGTATTTAAAGTTACTTTCTGTCATTTTCCAACCCTAGAGAGAAGCTGCAGCCATCAATACAAACAGAAAATTCTTTCTCTCAAAAACACTCTCATTTTATCCATTTCGAATTTCTGCTCCAATCCTCAAAGAGCTCGAGCATCCATTGGTTTCTTCATCACCTGGTCACCATTGGGAAGCTTTTTCAAGCATCGAACCATAGCTGTAACTTCATTTCATGTTCTGTTTTCTTCAAGCATCTCCAATGGCCAAACTCGATTTAAGCTGGATTTAAGTGGGCTGAGCTAAACTTCTTCAAGAACCCATCATTTCCAACCATAAGGAGCATCTGTTCGAGCCAACATCATCAAAACAACAACGATTTCACATTTTTCTTCCAAATCAAGTAAGGTTTCGACCAACTCTTTTCTCAAAACTTTGCCATGCCATGTGTAGTCCTTGCATTGCTGAGTATTGTGGGCTTCGAATCGTGTATTTTGGTTGCTTATGCTGAGAGATATTTGACTTCAAAGTTTCATGTTCATGGATGTTTTTGCTTATTGCTTTTTGTTTAGTTCGTTTTAATGAATATGGATGGTGGATTATGAATGTGCTTGGCTTGCTGATCATAATGATATATTTGATTCTTGTTTCTGGAGAAATTGTTCTTCCATGATTGATGAACGGGAACTGTAGCTTAAACCCTAGAAAATTCCAAAACCCAGAAATTGCTTGATCTTTTGAAATGCATTTGGCTGTTGTGTCCCGTGTTTTTGCATGAATTGTACTGTTCCATAGCCATGCTGCCTGTCCCAGCGTGCCACATCACCATCGATCCGCACCGTTTCATTAAAAGTCACACAGAATTACAACACTGCCACCGGTCACAATTATTTTGTTTAATTCATTTATTTGTTTCAATAATTATTTCATTTTGTTACACAATTTTACAAAAATCACAATTCACTCATTTTAATTCCAAAATCCATGGGAATTTTTGCATCATGTTCATCACAATCTCTAGTTTTTTATCATGTATTTTCCAGAATTTTTGCATGAGTGAATTTTAAATGGTATTAGGTTTCTTGACATGTATGCATATTTGATACCTTTTGCCATTCCTTTTGTGAAATGATGATGATGCATCCAATGCCCCTGAAATTTTTTATGGTTAATCTACACTCATTCATGTTTGTTTTGATGTAGAGTTCTTGCATTTATCATATGTGGTTTGTGAGATATGAATTTTTGAAGTAGGGTGTGACAATTTGTGTCACACCAATGTTATGCAATTTCATGATTTTTGTTGACATGCTTCCTGACCTCCAATTAATGTGAAATTTTGCATGGACCATCTCTTATATGTCTAGTTTGTGTGTGAATTTATTGGATTTAATTATGCCATTTCCTAATTGTTTGGGATTTTCTCCCCTGTTTGACTAAAATGTTGACTTGTTTGATACATCTTGCCATTTCCTTTGGGAAATTCTCATACTTTATTGGATGATCATGAAATTTTACATGTGCATACTAGACATCTTAAGCTTTGCATTGGTGTTGATCCCATTCATTTCTCATCTGTTGGCATTGAGTTATGATTTTTTGAAGTTGATACATGTATATTTGACTTCTTTGGGCATGATTGAAATTGTTTGAACTTCCTGATTTTAATTGACCATCTTCCCATGATCCAATTGAGCTGAAATTTTATATGCATGTCATTATGTGGATTGTGATTGACCATGAATTATTTTATGATTTTTGGAATTGATTATGTTTGGGTTTGAGCCAAGTATTTCTGTTGACTTCTATATGCTTTCATTTGCCATGTTTTGACTTCCTTTGCTTATGAAATCATGATGATGAATGATATGAATGTGGGACCAGTTGAGTTTGCTTCTTGATTGTTTAAACTTTATTTTGGTTGACTACCACTTGCTGTTTTGACTTTTTCATCCTCTTTTGACCCTAGGCTTGTCCTAGTGGTCCTGTTGCTTATGTTTGAGCTCATTGTTTCAGGTTGAGCACAAATGCTTCAAAAAGAACAGTCCAATTTGTTTGAGCTTGATTTGCTTATCATGAGCTAACCTCTTTGTTTTGTAGGTGGCTTGACTCATATGATTTGAGTCTTGTGCTTTGCACATTCATCTGATTATGTTGACTGTTAATTCTATTTTCATTTTGCTTTGACTTTTGAGATGTGTACTGATTCTGTTTGACTATTTCAGGTACCATTAGTTGCTTAGTTCTTTGAACTTGCTTTGCTTTGCTTTAATAGCAATTTGCATTGAGGTATATTTCCTTATTCTTCATGTAGTCTGGAAGACCTGGCCTGTTATTTGGCCAGGCAACTGTCTGAAGTCCTCCTTAAGAGGCAATGCCTGTGTGTGTTTATATTTGTCCCAAGCAGGAAAAGTCCTTCAAGTAAGGCAATTGGTAGATCATAGGGATAAGCAACCTATCCCCTACTATTCAGTGAGTCTTCTCCTTGCTCCCATTACATGGTTGTAGCATTGAGATCCTAACCCAAGATCAATCGAGTCAATAATCTGTGGAGAGAGTTCCTACTTTCTGAACTCCCACGCTTTCTGATATTCAAATGCTCTCCCTGATCAGGGATAAGAGCAATGAGGCACACCCCTCATATCCTTTCATCTGCTTCACCTTAGCCTCTCAATGGCAAGGTTAAGAGCAACTTTTTACCCTATTCCAGTTGGCCTCAGTGCCTAACCCTCTTGTATGAGCCTCCTTGTATGGTTATAGTGTGTGCTGATTGACTTCATTGATTGATTGTTTGCTTCCTATACACATGTTTGCTTGCTTGCTTTGTGCACTCATCATTAATTGCTCATCACTACATAATCATCTCATTTGTCTTTGTGACATTATCATTGTTGTTTACCCATTGAGGACAATTGTAAGACCATCCATTGGCCATTGCTCCTATGATATGGAAGAGAGTATAAGACCATCACCTTGGCCACTCATCTTGTCTCTGCTTGATGCATTTGTTTGATTGTGAGGATGCAATTGTAAGTCCCTGTAAGTTGGCATTTGCTTTCCTATGATCACATGTTGTTTTGTTTGTATGTGAGGATACAATTGTAAGTCCCTGCAAGTTGGCATTTGTATTCCTAGGACCATACTGTGGAGGTTAGAGTAAGCCCAGACAGATTGGCATCTGACATCCATGTTTTGCTTTTCTTTGTTTATGTGAGGTTGCAATTATAAGTCCCTGTAAGTTGGCATTTGCTTTCCTATGATCATGTGTTGCTTCTGTTCTTGTATGTGAGGATCCATTGTAAGTCCCTGTAATGTGGCATTGGTTTTCCTATGAGCATATGTGGAGTTAACCTAAGTCCAGATAGATTGGCAGTTGACTTCCATATTTCATCTTTGTTTTCTTTTGTTAGGAGATTAGTGTAAGTCCATTGAGTGGCATCTGATATCCATTTCTGTTTCAGGAGACTGGTGTAAATCCATCTATTGGTATCCGGTATCCACCTTTTATTTCTTTGTTTGAGGAGATTAGTGTAAGACCATTGAGTGGCCTCTGATATCCCATTCTGTTTTAGGAGATTGGTATAAGCCCAGTGATTGGCATCCGATATCCGCTTTTGTTGACTTTCTTGTTTGTTTGTTATTATCCATTGTTCATTCCAAAGGACACACTTGAATCATCCTCTATATGATTTCAAGAAGTGAACCTTCTAAGAAGTTTTACAATCCATCTTTATCCATTCATCCCCATTATGTCCTAAACCTTTTCACACATTGATTTCAAACTTGCCATAAATGTTGTGCAAACATCTTCATGCTTTTCAAATTAAAAACCTGGACCCAAGTCCTTGACTCTTTTTTCAAAATCCATTTCATAACACTTCTTTCGAATCAATCTTAATCATACTTTGACTCTCATTTTTCATAATCACAATCAATTAACTTCACTCATTCACTTGTTTTGGCTTTGTCCATTGTTAATCTTTTCATGCATTAGCCATAGGTTTCAATTATCATTGTGGTTGATGTAAATCTTGCCTATCCTTAGTGAGTTGACAGTAAGACTTCCGTACTGAAAACAGGGCTAACCCCTCTAGTACGTCGAAGCTATCCTCGCATGGTGGATGTTGGTCTTGGTCGAGTTTTCTCCCATTGATAATGAAAAGCCTCAGTGCTTGTGTTTAAAATTGAATCCACCAACTTTTGGAAATCTTTTAGCCGAACTACGGCGTTTTGATCCTTACCTTTGATGGAAGGTACGTAGGCAGCGGGTTCATCCGTTCGAACACAAAAAAAATAACTTGTATATTCTTTTCTCATCATCCCAATCATGTTTGCACAATACTTATGTCATAACAAATAACAATTTTATACAACAAGTGTGAAAAGGGCTCCCTAGGAGTACCTAGGACGTAGTGGGTGCCTAACACCTTCCCATTGCGTAATTTACCCCTTACCCAGACTCTCTGATCTTTTTATTAGTTTTCTACGTGTAAAACTTCTTAGGCTTTTGTTCGCTTTTTAGCCAGTCCTTTGGATAAATAAAAGTGCGGTGGCGACTCGAAAATCATTGTATCTCTTGCTTATGGTTTAATCGATAAATCATATAGCGACGAATACACCGCTACAGAAAAGTGGCGACTCTGCTGGGGAAAAACTCCTTGGTGGTATTGCCTACTTTTCACCCTTGTTGTGCTATATTATTATTTGTTATATGACATATTTTTGTACAATTTGGGATCACTGTATTGATTGTAATGTTTGAATTGCTTGATATACAACTGCTGTTTGCTTTGGTGATCTGTGAGATGAGTTCTGTACCCGAACTCGAGTGCACTCTAGGATAGGAGAATGGCATAGTCTTGTCGACTGGTGTGGAGTATTCCTTAGCCAGTTGACTTGCGAGTCCATTCACTTGGTGGAGGTCATGTTGGACTAATAATGTCACACAAGTTATTTGTGGTTAGGCATTATTCTTTCAATCATGTGCCGCAGAAGCCAAGGACCTTAGTTTACCAAACCCATCTTGGCCTATTTTTAGGACCGTAGTGCGGAGGTCGTTCAGATGTCAGTTCTGATACGATTGTTACGCGATACTACACTCATAAGAGTTTCTCTTGAGAATATTCTTGGAATACGAGTATTCGTTCCTCCGATAATATTCGAAAGATGGAACGATGATTATGGGAACCTCTGGTAGAACATGTCTGGCAGGTTTAAACCCTAGTACACTCCCTTTGGGTGGTTCTTAACCGAGACTCCATGCTCGTGACTCTCAACAAACCCGTGATTCGTGGTTGAGTCGTTCCAACATTGTTAATATCAATGGATCCCGGATCAGGTGTAAAACCTAAAATCCACCAAAGCGGCTGGTTGATATTAAGGATGTTCGAGCCGGTTCATGTACCGTTAATATCAATGGAACTTGGGTGTCGATAAGGTGAAAACCTAAATCCACCAAAATGGATGATTGATATTAGGGATACAATGAGCTTTCCCACGACCTTTGTTTGGTGTGCCTTGCTTGATCCTTGAGTGTGATTGTTGCATTCATGCATTCACGCATTCATCCGCATCCATATCATCAGAAAAAAGAAAATTTTCAAGGAACTCAAAGGAGTTTATTTGCAAAAAATTTCAAACATGGAAAAACCGGGAAATTTTTTTTCACCTGATATATCTGATGAGATATTCTCATATATGATCAAAATGCTTAAATAGTTCAAAGTTTGCAAATAAAACCCTCGGGTTCCTTTGATATAAAAAACAAGCATATGCATAAACACTTCATGCATCATTTGCATAAGCAGGTGTTTTGTTCCGGTCTCCCGTCCTGTGGTCTGACCCTGCGATCTTCATTTATTTTGAAGACGCACTTTGCCGGTATTTTACCAGAGCCGATTCTGCCAGATTGATGGATCATCCTGAGCAAGAGAATTGTGAACTCAGAGAGATTTTGCCAGACTAAGTACTGTTGATGGATTTATTCCTGGTTAACCAATCCCGGGCTGGCATTGGCTACTGTTCTGGGGCATGTAATGAGCAAGGTCTGTTCACAAGTGGAGGATTCATCCATGATGATCAACCTGAAGAAGAGGCCGCTGCTATTCTTGAAGAGGACGCAGAAGACCTGAACAATTTCATCATTCCTGGTGGTGTCTGCCACAATTGGGTCGCTGTAGATGTTCCTACGGTCATTCATAAGTCAGCGTGATTTGTTCACTTTGTTTAAAACCCTTCTCCCATGCCAAAAGGAGAAGTGATGACATTGTTGGCAGCATTTAATACAATGATGTTTTCATTCAATTAATGCATCGTCAAACATTTGTTTTTCCATTTGTTTTCACTTTTTGCTTTTTGCATGAAATCAGTGATCACAAAAAAACCCTGAAAAACAAAAACAACATTTTTTCATCTGCATAAATGATTTGCTTGTTTAAATATCAAAAGCTTTTCATTATCCAGAATCATTATGCAGGGACTTCTAAACCAATTGAACATAATGATCCAACGCCATCTCCCAATCTTGAATTCCTTGTATCTGAGGCAGAGGAAGATGATGTTGAAAGGGATTCCTGATGAGATTACCCACCTTCTTGAGCACAAAAGAGCTCATTCAGCTGTATCATGAGAATCAGCAAAACAGTCAAACTGGGGCATTAAAAAAAAAAAAAATCAAAAATATCAATCAAACAAAAAAAGGAAAAGAAAGAGGGTGAAAAAGAAAAAAAAAAGAAAAAATCAGGAAAATTTTTTCAACATTTTTCCAAAAGAAAAAGAAAAATTATACCCTCAAGTCCCTAGTTGACTGATGCTGAATGGATTCAGAGTCGTTACGACCAACTGAATTTGATTGAAGAGAAGCGTTTAACTGCCATGTGTCATGGTCAGTTATATCAACAGAGAATAAAGAAAGCATTTGATAAGAAGGTCAAGCCTCGTGTGTTCCGAGAAGGCGACCTCGTGCTCAAGAAAGTTTTGTCTTTCGCGCCCGATTCCAGGGGCAAGTGGACTCCAAACTACGAGGGTCCATATGTTGTCAAGAGAGCCTTTTCATGCGGTGCTTTAATGCTTACAACAATGGATGGGGAGGATTTCACTCGTCCTGTGAATTCAGATGCAGTCAAGAGATACTTTGCCTGAAAAAAAAAAAAAAAGAAGTATATGCAAATGAAAAAACAGAATAGCTCGCTAAGTTGAAAACCCGAAAGGGCGGCTTAGGCAAAAATGAGCGTCTCGGTGGAGAACCCGCAAGGGTAATCCAGGCAAAAATTAGAGACTTTGAAAAAAAAGAGAATATTTGCATCCCGCTAGATTGAGTACCTCACCCTGGGGCAATCTAGGAAAAATTAGGGATCTGGCAAGTAACTGCATCCTGACAAGACTTTCTGTTCCATCAGCTGTCATTTCGTCAGAAGATTCTCGATTCGTCGTCAACTGAAGCTTCGGATACATCGAGATTCAAATTGGTAGGGAAAGGATCATTATGTTCAATGTAGCCCTCTTCCAATATATATCACTGATTTCGAATTTGTACAGATCTATGGAGTCTTGCCATTTGCAGGCTACCATTCCATCAAATCAATTTGAGCTTTTTATCCAATTATTTGCACTCTTATTTGTTTCAATTCAACAAATGTTTTGCATGTTTTAAATTGATAAAATGTCATTGTTTTAAACAAATCAAATTTTTCAAAAAAATTTTGTTTTAAACAAAGTGAACATTCACAAGATTGAAAGGATACTCAAGAAAATCTCAGTGCTCTCCCAAGGGTGGCATGATTTCCAACAGGTAAGACATTTGTTCATATTCCTGGCTTGGTTGTATCTTCTTTCTTCAGATCTTTGTTGGGGTTGTTCCTCAAACAAAGTTGTTGTTGGGTTGTTCCCTAGTATAGCCGCAAGCAGAGTGTTGTTGAAGACTTCATTTTTCTCCAGCAGCAGTTTTTCCCAGCATGGGTGTCTTCTTGTGAAGTTTCGGCGGTCGATGGTTTGTCATCTTGGTGCCCCGTCACTTTCTCCAGTGGGTCGATATCCCCAGACTTTATTTGTCTCCTCAGTACAGTCATGAGCAGAGCTGTTATTGATATCCTCATCGGATTTGCGAGCAGAGTTGTTATCACTCTTCCCAGTGCAGTTGCCAGCGGAGTTGTCTGTTTCCTCAGCACGATCGCTTTCTTTTTAAAGACTCAGTAAATCAGTGGTTTGATACCCGGTACTTTACCTTTTCCCCGGCGAAGTCGTCTGCGGAATTGTTGCTATCTCTCCATCAGAGTTCTTCTCTTCAGCAGAGCAGGATTTATTTTCCTATTCAGTGGTTGATTTGGGATTGACATCCCAGTATTACATCCATCTTTTCCTCAGCTCAGTCTGCAGGATGTTTGTTGTGGCAGTTTCGCCTGTTGAATACTCCGTCAATCCCCAGTATGGTCGGATGATGGCTCTAGCATCCCGAGAACGGATTGATTTCCTGACTATTTGTGATCCCCAGTAGAGTGGCTTATACTGCAGAATCTACTTGTTGTGATCAGTTTGCTATGTATATTCTTCCCAAGTGGAGTGGTTTGTTGCAGAATCTACTTATTTGATCTGTCCTCCCTCAGTGGTTTGTTCCCAAGAGAGTAGCCGACAGTCTTCCCCAGTAGAATTGCTTATGCAGTCAGATTCTATATGGATGATATCATTCTCCCTCAGTGGGTTGTTCCCCAGCGGAGTTATGTGGAGTTGCTTCTACAGCAGTTCGTGCTTATGCATTTTTTTGTTTCTCAGTTGACACTGGGATCCCCTGCAGATATCTTGGATTTTCTCTTGTTCCCCTACAGATTCGTCTTGGTGGCCGCTTCTGCCCGTTGTGACTTTCTGTATCCTGATTGGGTGGTTTCCCGATATCTTTGACCCTCTGCTTCTTCAGCAGTACCTGCAGATCTTTGCTTTACAGCATGTAGATCTCCGCAGATTGGCTTTCCAGCTGGTTTTTCCCCTGGAAGTATAATACCGGACGTTTGGTTCCTGAACCTGTTTGTGTTAAAATTGTCTGTTTTGTCAGCATTCATCAAACATAAATCACGCATATTCATGCATATTCATAAAACATTCAGATATTCATGTTGCATTTCTTGCCATATATCTTTTGTTTGTCGTGTCTCCTGCTTTTGGGTGATATAGATCTCTTTACAGATCTCCCCAAGCAGATGTTGGGTGTTTAAAATCTCTCCATATAGAGTCAGCCCCATAAACAGAAAATGCGTCTGTCTTTCCTTCTGCAGTTCCCCACCGAGATATACCCTCGTGGATGACGGTTTCTTCCGTTTCCTCCCAACACATATATTGGGATGGATTTTCCTATTTGAGTTATATCCTCATTAGGACGTGTCTTGATTCAGTCTGCCTTTTCGGATTGTTCCCGAATTGGCTATTTGTCAAATGTCTTGTGCTTCCCAGTGGGTTGTTCCCCAGCGGAATGTTTTTGGGCCTCTACCCGTATCCGGTAGCTATAAGTCCTACTTTTTCCTGGCTTTCTTGACAGAATTTGTGGTTATACACCTTTTATTCTCCAGCCAGAGTTGTTGGTTTTCTACCTAACAGTCGGTAGTTGTAAATCCTATTTTCCTGCTCCTCAGCAGTTTGTGGTTTGTTATAACCCTATTTTGGTTTCCCGTGCGGATTTGTGATTTGTTCTATCCCCATGCGGAGTTGTTGGTCTTCTACCCCGTATTCGGTAGATGTAAACCCTAATTTTGTGGTTATCTTCATCTAGTCTTTGATGTTGATTTTCCTTTGCTTGGATAAGTTGCTCAGATCAGCACTTATATCCCTAGCAAGTCTTTTGTGGATAATTGCCGTATGCTAGCAATTTTATCCCCAGTGGGTCCTTTCACCGTTTGCTAGTGATTTGTTCCCCGGATCATTGGTTGTATACCAATACATCCCCAGCTAGTCCCTGTGGATAATTGCCGGATGCTTGCAAATTATCCTCAGCAGATCGCCTTTCATTTATCCTTTTGTTGGTAATGTCTGTTGCTCCTTTTGATTGGTCATCATTGTATACCTATTCTGGTATCCCGATGCCTTTCTTTTCGGATTTTATCCTATAAACACCCCAGTAACCGGTTCAGGATAATTTTCCATGCGAGGTTATTATTCACGTTTTGACGGCTATGAATAATATATCTCATGCGCTCTTTAGTTGGAATCCTTTGTTGATTTTCCCCAGCTGAGCAAGATTCGTATTCTCTGTAGAATCGAATATCCATCCTTTAACCAGTTTGTGTTTTGGATGATGAGTGTTTTGGAACACACACCAATTCACGCTTTTTTGTCCATCCTTTAAACAAGTCTGCTGTTCTAGCTTTCTTCAGGGTGATGAGTGTTTTGGAACACACACCAATTCACGTTTTTTTGGCCATCCTATAAACAAGTCTGCTGTTCTAGCTTTCTTCAGGGTGATGAGTGTTTTGGAACACACACCAATTCACGTTTTTTCGGCCATCCTTTAAACAAGTCTGCTGTTCTAGCTTTCTTCAGGGTGATGAGTGTTTTGGAACACACACCAATTCACGTTTTTTCGGCCATCCTATAAACAAGTCTGCTGTTCTAGCTTTCTTCAGGGTGATGAGTGTTTTGGAACACACACCAATTCACGTTTTTTCGGCCATCCTATAAACAAGTCTGTTGTTCTAGCTTTCTTCAGGGTGATGAGTGTTTTGGAACACACACCAATTCACGTTTTTGTATCCATCCTTTAACCAGTTTGTGTTTTGGATGATGAGTGTTTTGGAACACACACCAATTCACGCTTTTTTGTCCATCCTTTAAACAAGTCTGTTGTTCTAGCTTTCTTCAGGGTGATGAGTGTTTTGGAACACACACCAATTCACGTCTTTGGTCGGTCACCTGTTACATACCTACAACCCGGTATCCTTGGTGTTCCTTCCTGTTTTTTTGTTACCCTTATACCGGTAACATCTCATTTCTTTGTTGCTTCCTTAGTGAAGTCTTTCCTGTTGCTTCTCCCCAGGAGTCAGCTTGTGTCTCTCCAAGGGATTTATTTTCCTTTGGAATTCTTTTCCCCAGTGTGAGTCCTTCACTCCCCAGTGAGGTCTCCAGTCTGTTTTCTGTTTTTCCCTAATCAGAGTCATGTCTTGTTCACGTTGTGTCAGTTTTGTTTATCCCCAACTAGAATTTTGTTAGAATCTCTGTTCCTGGTGAGTGTACTACTCCGATGGATCGTCTTTTCTTCTGTGTGAATCATATTCCCCACAGAATTCGTGTCTTTTGCATGCATACATTTGCATCATGAGGTCTCTTAGGGACCAAAATTTGTCTCATTACTGTTATTTAAGCCCATTCTACCGCGTCGAGATGAAGATTTCTAAACTTCACTTCTCCGGCTAGAATGACCTTAAATAGGGGCATCTGTAAGACCCCAATTTTGGCCCTAAGATCCCTCATGGCCCATATCATATCATACCATGGCCTCAAGGATCATTGCATGCCCTAGCTCCCCTCCTAGTGGGTAGGTTGCCTTGTGAGTTGATTCTTGATCACCAAGCATGTTTTGCATTTGTATATCATTGCTTTTCATATGTTTATTAACCAAAAAGTACAAAAATTTTGTCAGCTTAACCTTGTTGCTTGCAGTTGAAGCAATCATCAGCAATTAGGTCAAAGTCAGTCATTGGTCAGTCAAAGCAGTGGATGGTGGCCATTCTTGCAGAATTTGGGCACCATGATCAATAATCAAGAGTTCACATAACTTGGGACATCATTTGGAATCAAGTTCTCAAAGAATTAGGGTTTGGAATTCATCAGAAGTGGTTCAATCATGCAAAACCCTAGAAAAATCAACAGCAAGTCAAACTTGGTCAACTGTGGATTTAATCAGTGATTTGATGGATGGAATTGATTTGAAGGAGCTCATTCATGTCTATACAAGCCTCATATATCATGCCAAACCTCATCATGGAAGAATTTGAAGTAAAATCAGAAATTTCCCAAAATAGAAAGTGGACCTGTAATTTCAACTGCCAAAAATGGAAACTTCTTGATCTTAAACTTGCATCATGATACAAGATTCAAATGAATTTTTTCCCAACATGAAAGTTGAAGATCTTGTTCTCCCATTTTCAAAAAGTCCAAGAACTCTCAATTCCCATGAATGGTTGGCAAGATATGATCAATTCATTTTCACAAAATCATGAACTTCAAAAGGCCATATCTCATGAACCATTTGGCCAAATTTGATGGGGTTTTTTCCTACAAGCTCTATTTGTTCCCCTCTTTCCAAAAATGCATTCCTCATTCATCAAAACCTCACCATGCAAAATGCCATTTTTGGACTTGACTTTATTAATTTCAAGTGGTGCAAAAAGTTGACTTTTTGATTTAGCATTTTTTAACACTTATGACCAATTGGGAATTGTTTGGAATGGTATTTGCAACTTGTCCAAGGCCCAATTCGTGCAGACTTTTACACCCTCCATGTGCATTGGTTCAAATTAGCAAAAGGTGCAAATGGTTCCATTTGAGTAAAACAAGTTTAGCACATCATTAACCAACAATAAACAGAGGTATTTAAAGTTACTTTCTGTCATTTTCCAACCCTAGAGAGAAGCTGCAGCCATCAATACAAACAGAAAATTCTTTCTCTCAAAAACACTCTCATTTTATCCATTTCGAATTTCTGCTCCAATCCTCAAAGAGCTCGAGCATCCATTGGTTTCTTCATCACCTGGTCACCATTGGGAAGCTTTTTCAAGCATCGAACCATAGCTGTAACTTCATTTCATGTTCTGTTTTCTTCAAGCATCTCCAATGGCCAAACTCGATTTAAGCTGGATTTAAGTGGGCTGAGCTAAACTTCTTCAAGAACCCATCATTTCCAACCATAAGGAGCATCTGTTCGAGCCAACATCATCAAAACAACAACGATTTCACATTTTTCTTCCAAATCAAGTAAGGTTTCGACCAACTCTTTTCTCAAAACTTTGCCATGCCATGTGTAGTCCTTGCATTGCTGAGTATTGTGGGCTTCGAATCGTGTATTTTGGTTGCTTATGCTGAGAGATATTTGACTTCAAAGTTTCATGTTCATGGATGTTTTTGCTTATTGCTTTTTGTTTAGTTCGTTTTAATGAATATGGATGGTGGATTATGAATGTGCTTGGCTTGCTGATCATAATGATATATTTGATTCTTGTTTCTGGAGAAATTGTTCTTCCATGATTGATGAACGGGAACTGTAGCTTAAACCCTAGAAAATTCCAAAACCCAGAAATTGCTTGATCTTTTGAAATGCATTTGGCTGTTGTGTCCCGTGTTTTTGCATGAATTGTACTGTTCCATAGCCATGCTGCCTGTCCCAGCGTGCCACATCACCATCGATCCGCACCGTTTCATTAAAAGTCACACAGAATTACAACACTGCCACCGGTCACAATTATTTTGTTTAATTCATTTATTTGTTTCAATAATTATTTCATTTTGTTACACAATTTTACAAAAATCACAATTCACTCATTTTAATTCCAAAATCCATGGGAATTTTTGCATCATGTTCATCACAATCTCTAGTTTTTTATCATGTATTTTCCAGAATTTTTGCATGAGTGAATTTTAAATGGTATTAGGTTTCTTGACATGTATGCATATTTGATACCTTTTGCCATTCCTTTTGTGAAATGATGATGATGCATCCAATGCCCCTGAAATTTTTTATGGTTAATCTACACTCATTCATGTTTGTTTTGATGTAGAGTTCTTGCATTTATCATATGTGGTTTGTGAGATATGAATTTTTGAAGTAGGGTGTGACAATTTGTGTCACACCAATGTTATGCAATTTCATGATTTTTGTTGACATGCTTCCTGACCTCCAATTAATGTGAAATTTTGCATGGACCATCTCTTATATGTCTAGTTTGTGTGTGAATTTTATTGGATTTAATTATGCCATTTCCTAATTGTTTGGGATTTTCTCCCCTGTTTGACTAAAATGTTGACTTGTTTGATACATCTTGCCATTTCCTTTGGGAAATTCTCATACTTTATTGGATGATCATGAAATTTTACATGTGCATACTAGACATCTTAAGCTTTGCATTGGTGTTGATCCCATTCATTTCTCATCTGTTGGCATTGAGTTATGATTTTTTGAAGTTGATACATGTATATTTGACTTCTTTGGGCATGATTGAAATTGTTTGAACTTCCTGATTTTAATTGACCATCTTCCCATGATCCAATTGAGCTGAAATTTTATATGCATGTCATTATGTGGATTGTGATTGACCATGAATTATTTTATGATTTTTGGAATTGATTATGTTTGGGTTTGAGCCAAGTATTTCTGTTGACTTCTATATGCTTTCATTTGCCATGTTTTGACTTCCTTTGCTTATGAAATCATGATGATGAATGATATGAATGTGGGACCAGTTGAGTTTGCTTCTTGATTGTTTAAACTTTATTTTGGTTGACTACCACTTGCTGTTTTGACTTTTTCATCCTCTTTTGACCCTAGGCTTGTCCTAGTGGTCCTGTTGCTTATGTTTGAGCTCATTGTTTCAGGTTGAGCACAAATGCTTCAAAAAGAACAGTCCAATTTGTTTGAGCTTGATTTGCTTATCATGAGCTAACCTCTTTGTTTTGTAGGTGGCTTGACTCATATGATTTGAGTCTTGTGCTTTGCACATTCATCTGATTATGTTGACTGTTAATTCTATTTTCATTTTGCTTTGACTTTTGAGATGTGTACTGATTCTGTTTGACTATTTCAGGTACCATTAGTTGCTTAGTTCTTTGAACTTGCTTTGCTTTGCTTTAATAGCAATTTGCATTGAGGTATATTTCCTTATTCTTCATGTAGTCTGGAAGACCTGGCCTGTTATTTGGCCAGGCAACTGTCTGAAGTCCTCCTTAAGAGGCAATGCCTGTGTGTGTTTATATTTGTCCCAAGCAGGAAAAGTCCTTCAAGTAAGGCAATTGGTAGATCATAGGGATAAGCAACCTATCCCCTACTATTCAGTGAGTCTTCTCCTTGCTCCCATTACATGGTTGTAGCATTGAGATCCTAACCCAAGATCAATCGAGTCAATAATCTGTGGAGAGAGTTCCTACTTTCTGAACTCCCACGCTTTCTGATATTCAAATGCTCTCCCTGATCAGGGATAAGAGCAATGAGGCACACCCCTCATATCCTTTCATCTGCTTCACCTTAGCCTCTCAATGGCAAGGTTAAGAGCAACTTTTTACCCTATTCCAGTTGGCCTCAGTGCCTAACCCTCTTGTATGAGCCTCCTTGTATGGTTATAGTGTGTGCTGATTGACTTCATTGATTGATTGTTTGCTTCCTATACACATGTTTGCTTGCTTGCTTTGTGCACTCATCATTAATTGCTCATCACTACATAATCATCTCATTTGTCTTTGTAACATTATCATTGTTGTTTACCCATTGAGGACAATTGTAAGACCATCCATTGGCCATTGCTCCTATGATATGGAAGAGAGTATAAGACCATCACCTTGGCCACTCATCTTGTCTCTGCTTGATGCATTTGTTTGATTGTGAGGATGCAATTGTAAGTCCCTGTAAGTTGGCATTTGCTTTCCTATGATCACATGTTGTTTTGTTTGTATGTGAGGATACAATTGTAAGTCCCTGCAAGTTGGCATTTGTATTCCTAGGACCATACTGTGGAGGTTAGAGTAAGCCCAGACAGATTGGCATCTGACATCCATGTTTTGCTTTTCTTTGTTTATGTGAGGTTGCAATTATAAGTCCCTGTAAGTTGGCATTTGCTTTCCTATGATCATGTGTTGCTTCTGTTCTTGTATGTGAGGATCCATTGTAAGTCCCTGTAATGTGGCATTGGTTTTCCTATGAGCATATGTGGAGTTAACCTAAGTCCAGATAGATTGGCAGTTGACTTCCATATTTCATCTTTGTTTTCTTTTGTTAGGAGATTAGTGTAAGTCCATTGAGTGGCATCTGATATCCATTTCTGTTTCAGGAGACTGGTGTAAATCCATCTATTGGTATCCGGTATCCACCTTTTATTTCTTTGTTTGAGGAGATTAGTGTAAGACCATTGAGTGGCCTCTGATATCCCATTCTGTTTTAGGAGATTGGTATAAGCCCAGTGATTGGCATCCGATATCCGCTTTTGTTGACTTTCTTGTTTGTTTGTTATTATCCATTGTTCATTCCAAAGGACACACTTGAATCATCCTCTATATGATTTCAAGAAGTGAACCTTCTAAGAAGTTTTACAATCCATCTTCATCCATTCATCCCCATTATGTCCTAAACCTTTTCACACATTGATTTCAAACTTGCCATAAATGTTGTGCAAACATCTTCATGCTTTTCAAATTAAAAACCTGGACCCAAGTCCTTGACTCTTTTTTCAAAATCCATTTCATAACACTTCTTTCGAATCAATCTTAATCATACTTTGACTCTCATTTTTCATAATCACAATCAATTAACTTCACTCATTCACTTGTTTTGGCTTTGTCCATTGTTAATCTTTTCATGCATTAGCCATAGGTTTCAATTATCATTGTGGTTGATGTAAATCTTGCCTATCCTTAGTGAGTTGACAGTAAGACTTCCGTACTGAAAACAGGGCTAACCCCTCTAGTACGTCGAAGCTATCCTCGCATGGTGGATGTTGGTCTTGGTCGAGTTTTCTCCCATTGATAATGAAAAGCCTCAGTGCTTGTGTTTAAAATTGAATCCACCAACTTTTGGAAATCTTTTAGCCGAACTACGGCGTTTTGATCCTTACCTTTGATGGAAGGTACGTAGGCAGCGGGTTCATCCGTTCGAACACAAAAAATAATAACTTGTATATTCTTTTCTCATCATCCCAATCATGTTTGCACAATACTTATGTCATAACAAATAACAATTTTATACAACAAGTGTGAAAAGGGCTCCCTAGGAGTACCTAGGACGTAGTGGGTGCCTAACACCTTCCCATTGCGTAATTTACCCCTTACCCAGACTCTCTGATCTTTTTATTAGTTTTCTACGTGTAAAACTTCTTAGGCTTTTGTTCGCTTTTTAGCCAGTCCTTTGGATAAATAAAAGTGCGGTGGCGACTCGAAAATCATTGTATCTCTTGCTTATGGTTTAATCGATAAATCATATAGCGACGAATACACCGCTACAGTATGTATAACACATTTGAAATTACTGACCTCTTTCCATCTTTCCTCATAATCAGAACATCACCAACACCTTAAGCAGCTAGAGTGTTGTCATTTGCAAATTTCACCATGTTCTTAATTGATGGCTTTATGTTTACAAACCAATATTTTCTTATAGACATGTGTGATGAGCATCTTGAGTCCAAGTACCACTGATCCTTGAATCTCTTTTTATCTCTTGTTGTAACCATCAACAACGTCTCTTCTTCTTCATGTTTCGCCATCTTTTGCATAAGTTTTTTTATTCTTCTGCTTTTCTGGACAATCACTAGAATAGTGACCATACTTATGACAATTGTAACACTGAATGTGACTCTTGTGTGGCTTTTGACCACCACCTTTTTCTCTACATGTAACACCAACTCTTTGGTTGCCTTGGTTTCAGGGTTTCCTCTGATTCGACCAGTTTCCTTATTGCTGATTTTGACCTGTCGAATTATTGTAGCCTTCTTTTCCTTTGTTGCCATTCCAGCTTCTTTTGCCTTTTCTTTCTTTTGTTGATTGAGCCTGTAAAGCCATATCACTCTTCGACTTTCCTGCAGCTCTTTCATCCATTCTTTGCTCATGAGATTCAAGTGTCCCTTGAAGCTTTTCCTTTATCAGTTTTGACAAATCTTTCGACTCTTCTATGGATACTACCACGTGGTCGAACTTTGGAGCCAACGACCTCAAGAACTTTCTAACAACAGATCTTGATGTTAACACTTCTCCACATACCTTCATTTGATTCACCAGTTTCGTAACCTTGGTGAAAAAAACAGTCATGCTTTCAGTGTCTTCCATCTGAAGTAATTCATACGTTCTTTTGTGAGTTTGTAACCTCACCTCTTTCATCTTCTTCGCGCCTCCAAACAGTTTCTCCAGAATTTCCCATGCTTCTTTCGCTGACTCTGCATCACTAACCTTTTGAAAGTTATCTACATCAACACATTGATGGATTCTAAAAAGAGCTTTATAATCTTTCTTCTTCAATTCTTTATATGCAGCCTTTTCTTGATCTGTCGCGGCTTCTGCAAGCGTTGCTACTCATTCCTTTACAAGATCCCAAAGATCTTGATAACATAACATAACCTTTATCTGCTTGCACCAATTCTCATAACTGTTGTTCTTGAGAATCAGAAGATTTACTAGAAAATGCCCGTTTGGATGATTCGTTGCCATGGTGATTTTCTTTCCACAAATCGATTAAATCGGAGCTCTTGATACCAGATGTTAGAAATCCACCAAAATCCATGGAGAATTTCAATAAATCTTGATGAACAAGATTGTCATCACCCACACAATGACAATAAAATAAAAGAACAATGGAGAAAGAAAGAAAGTAAAGAACGATGAAGGAGAAGAATTAAATTCTGCAGAGTTTCTCTGTGAAAAACTTCTTATTCACTTTGCAACTGTAAAATACAGTGAATACAAATGTTATGAATACTCTATTCACTTCATTACAAAATAAGGGTTACTCCCTCGATTTATAAATTTAGGTTAACTTGGATCTCAAGGCAAAACCCAAAATAACAAACACTACTAAAATAGGCATAAGTCGAAATCCTGTGTGAAGCAACATGTTTTGACACACTAACACAACTCAACACACTAGGTGGTTCGACACTTCTTTACTCTGTCGAACAACTTGTTTCGACACAAGAAATTACAATTTAACAAATATCACTAGTGAAATTGTACCTCATCAATAAGAACATTGAAAAAATAAAAGATGAGAGATATAAATGCATAAAATAAAAAAATAAAAAAAAGAATTGTTGGGGTAAAAATATAACAGACGAGAGAGAAAGAAGGAGAAATAGAAGTACGAGACAGGGGATAATAATAAAAGAGAAAAGAGATAAAAAAAAATTATAGTAACATAACACCAAAAATATCTATTAAATTCAGAATCCATTCAAATCTATTTTTAAATCTTGATTGAATAAAATAATACTAATATATTTAGTTTTTAAAGTTTGAAAAAAAATCTTAATTGAATATCTCTAATTTTTAAAAGTTAAACGAATGTTTTAATCTAATACTACAAATTCTTTATTTCCAATGTTACATTCTAGTAGTTTGATTGCCAAAATATCTTATATCAGGGCTGAACCTTTATAATTGCAAGTGCAATTAGCGTTACAGTACAGATTTCAAATTTCAAAAGGTTTCAAATTTTAAAAAATTCAATTTAATATTAATATAAATAAACAAATGTTATGATAAAAGCTCAATAAATAAATAAAATGCTATGATAAAAACTTAAAACATATAAAAATTGAAATTGATCAAAATTCAAAATAATTATAATTAAATTATTTTTAACTAATACAAAATTATATTTTTGATATATTTTTTAATTTTATAATTATATTTGTTTTTTAAACTTGAGTTAATGAAGCCTCCGAAATGATTATGCCGACTCTATCTTATATAATGATTAAAAAATATATAATTTTCTTTATCTTAATTATTCTAAAACTCACTTAAAATCCGAATTAAATATTCCATTTTAATTTACTTTTATTGTAGTTACAATTTTTTTTATCTAAATAATCAAGTTACCTGAATCAATATTCAATATTATCAAATTTTTCCTATAAATTTCAAAGTATTTATGTTTTGAATAAAAAAAAATCACTTTTGTAGACAACACGTCAATCTAATTGACGCGTCCATCTAAATTTCATAGGTCATTTCTCCTCAATTGACACATGCTCATTCCTTTATATAGAAGCGCCGATTGGATTGGTATGGCCTCTTTGTTGATCAAAGGGCGCGCCAATTTATCTGTCACATTCTCATTGAATACAACAAAAGACATATTTTATCTCAGACGCGAAATGGATTGTACATTGGTTACAAAAGCGAGATAACGAAGTGCGACATAAAAAATTGTCACTTTATCCACCGGGTTCTGAATAACTGAGAGATAAAGTGGACATGGTCATGAGTTCGATCCCCACTAAGATGATATAAGGAGTTTTAATTGCAAAAAAACACATCCCTCGGTTTTGAAAAATAACTGACTTGTAAAACAAACTTGAGTTTATTATATCTAATGTGGATTGCTTGTATCATTTAACCATAGTTGAACATATGACTTTTCAAATTGATTTACAAAATAATTATATGAACAAATTACACTAATTTTTTTTCGAGCATCTTGCAACTCATCGTTCATCTCATGTTCTTTAATTGTCAAAATCTTTCAAATGCTTCTAGTTTTTGTTCAACATTCTTCCATACTTGTCCATTCAACAAGTTTAGAAGAAAGTTGAACGAAAACTATAAGCATTGGATATATTTTATCGATCAAAGAACGTGAGATGAATGATGAGTTACAAAATGTCTGAAAAATATTGATCAGTGTAAGATGTTTTTCAAATGCAACATAATTTATCATATTATTATTTTCAAAACCAATTTAATAGATAATATGTTCAAAGAGGGATTAGTGAAACAAACAATCGACATTAGATATAATAAACTTAATTGTATTTTATGTCACTCTAATGTCCTTTTGACATGTTCAGAGGAACAAGATGAGAGTTGCACAAAGAATCACAAAAAAACATAATTTTAGTCTCAAACTCAATAACAACAACTAAGTCATAAACATATAGATTTCAAAATTTTGCTAAGTATAACAACTAGACAACAACAACAATAACATCAAGAACCCAAAAACAATAATAAATAACAATAATATTAACATTATGTCAGTCTAAGCAACATTTAACATTAAAGAACAACTCAAAAATAAACAATCTCTGAACAAAAATACAACAGCGTTAACAACAAATCTATAATATCAATCTCAATAAACCTATAACGTATTTATTTCTACCAAAACAGCAACATATAACATCAATATTAGTTTAAACAACCACAAGATTAAACCTCTAACGGGTTTAAAAAACAACAACAAGATTAGAACCTCTAAAGTTTCAGGGCTAAAAAACAACAACAAACAACAATAACAATATTAATGATACATGAATAATAATGTTGGACATAACAAATATGCAAAGAAGAAGAAGAAGAAGAAGAAGAAGAAGAAGAAGCAAACAAGAGCCTTAAACACATACCACCTTCGTATATCCTTGATTTTTTACGAATTGGGGAGATATGTGTTTAGGATTCTCATTGTTTAAAGTTATTCGTTAGGATTATGTAGGAGTTGTTTTATTATATATTTTTAGGTAAGTGAAACTAAACGCTACAAGCTAAGCTATACATATCAGAGTAAACAATTTCACCTTAATTTTTAAACAAACACGAGGTGAAAAGTGGCATTTAACCCCTCGATTTTATAAAAGAACCAGGTAATATATTACTTGCAAAAAAATGGTAAATGATAAAAAATTAAAAAGTAACATGTATTGTTTCCTTTTTCAATTTTTTTTACCACTCACGATTTTCTTTGTATGGTACAATATTCAAACAAGGACTTGTACTGTGAAACAACAATATTGCTTACAATTTATAATATGTTTAGGAATTAATTTCTCAATGCTGTCAACCGAGGAAAACAATACATTGTGGATTGTTTTCTTTGGTTGACAATATTAGAAGGTCATTCCAAAATATAACAATGGTCTTGTAAGAGGTGGAAACAACAACAACACCATTATGTAAGATGAATTACAAGAGCTGAAAAATATTTTCTTCAAAGTTGGTGTTAGAAGAACAACATATAACACATAATCTTGAAGATTTCTTCTATCTTGCAATCCATCTCAAATAGTAATGTGTACGAGTCTGGAGCGGCTATAAATGAGTTATGTTTAGGGTAAAACTTAATAAACGAGTTCTTTTATAGTAAAATATAATTATCTAATCCCTCAATTATATAAGAAATAGAAGGGATAGATAATTTAATTTACAAAGAAACAATAAAATAAAAAGAAAGGCACCACTTATAAAGAAATAAAAATATTAACTACATATGTTGGGATTTGAAGCATATTCTGAATTATTCTTCCCTTGGGATATATTCTTAAACCGAGAGAATATATGATATTTAAAAAAAAACGGTGCGTTCTGGTATTATACCTCAGTTTTTTATTCTGTGAGGTGAAAGTTTTGTCATGAAATGTATTATTTTTAGTAGTGCTTTGACAGTTTTTTATTTTTATTTATATAATAAAATATTATTACATAGCATTTTATATTACATTTTAATATGACGCGTCAATTGGGTTGGGGTGTACTTATGAATAAATTTTGTATAAATAGAGGTGTCTTGTGAACCATTTCCTCGCACATTTTCTCAAATTTTTCTAAACTTTATTCATTTGTTCTAACATGAGTATCGTCAGGCATGTTATTTATTCGAGGACTAAGCCTCCCATGAAGATCCCTTTTATAGTTTACTGGAATTTCGAGCAACTTGAGACTAACTTGAACCGTTGGTTACACGAAAATTTTAATGGAGGTGAAAGAAAGATTAGAAGAATAGACAGACAATCATGTTAGTGATATGATCTTGAACACTCTTGATGGAACATATGATCTTGTTTGATTGTTGTATGCTATTATATATTTTGCAGTGTTATATGTTTTAATTTGTTGGTTGTCTTGTTATTTTTGCTGCATTGGCGCTTTGTTTTGTTGTAACCAAAAGTTGTTATCTATATTAAATTCTAAGTTCGTTAGAAATTTAAAAACAAACTTATTTTTTAACTAGAACTGATTCCAACATTAGGACAATGTTTCTGCGTGTAACAGATAAGACGACATATACCACACTTTATTTCCATTTCGTTAGTCACATCCATTTTGTTTCTATTGTGTGTGCTGTTTGGACGACCTTTTTTCTTCCGTCACATATTTTTATTGCGGTAAATTAGATTCCCTTGATAGGTAGACCAATATTCCTTGCTAGCTACCACTGAGAAGTTATTGGAGTAGCTACCGAATAAGTTTACAACCTTGTAAACGTCGTATATGTGCAAGAATATGTCCTAGTGGACACTACAACATGTCATAATGACACGGGATCAAGGATTACTGAAGGCTTGAATTTTTTCGTAGTCTCACCAACCTTTATGTAGTTTTACCTAGTAGTGTTCCATTGGTCTCCCCTCATTGTGCTTCATTGCTTCCTAGACAGTGAAACTAAAATTTTGACGCTAAAATATTATAACCAGGTGTATGCTAGATTTGCTAGTTTCTTCCTTCATAACTTTCATGCATTTTCACTGAATAATTGCCCTGATTCTGACATTGACCTTCATTTTGACCCTCTATTAGTAAATAATGCTCCCAAAGTATAACAGGTTGCTCTCACCAACACAATTATGGGTAGGTTTCTAGTGCCTTTAAAGACAGAGTTCATTGATACCACAAGGTTTTTTGTCATGTGACCCCATCGAAGACCCTCCTCAAATTACCTTGTCCATTTCTCCAATGAATGTTACCCACACACTTTAAATCTTGCGCATTTAACAATCTTATTTCCTTACGGTAGTGTCTGAATGATGGTTGGTTTAAAGCGTACCCTGCATTCATAACTTTTTTTAAAGATTTTTGTCTTTGATTTACCACATGAAGCTTTATGCAATATGTCTTATGCAATAGACATGTGTGCAAGAAATATTTTTCCAACCATTTTCTCAATTATGTACGCACTCTCAATACATGTGTGCTTGTCTGAAACCCAATAGAGGTTGGGTTACAGAGAAACATGCATTCTCGAATTCTTAAGAAAGAAACTTCACCACTACTAGTCTCACCTTCAACAAGAGAAAAAGTAATTGAAGATATTAGTATTACCATATTGTGCCACTACCATAAGTAATATTCCCTTGTATTTATTGTATAACCATGTTCCATCCATTTGAATAACAAGTTTGCATAATGAAAAAATGTTGATGCATGGTTAAAATGCCCAAAAGAGCCGATGGAAAATTCTAGTTCCATCAACACAAGATCCCTCATTTACATATGTTGGTAGTGTCTCCATAATTACAATTGTTTTGAGAACATATTTATGAAGTGCCGCCAAATATTCTGGAAGTTCATTGTACAAAGTTTCCCAATTATCATAGACCTGCTTAACTTCCTTATTCCTAGTAATCCATGCTTTCATGTAAGAGAAAGTGTAATTGAATTGGATAATTACATGGGAGATTATGGAACTCACATTCTATGACAAACCCTTGCTCACAAGAGACAAGATATCTTGGCATATTATTTGAGAGCTTAATTTATTATGATCCTATAGAATATTGGTGGTAGTGCAACTATGAGGTGCATATCTCCTCATTATCACTCTTTTTTCTTCTGTAAGACGAAGCTTGGATAAACATGCAAAGCTCATTACAATAAATAACCATATATCTTACCATGTTAACGCGATATACATTATAATCAAACAAGTTTTCCATATGAAATTTTTTATGGCTCGCACTCAGTCGCCTTTTGTGCGAAAATTGTTTCCCATTTTAAACCCACCCTCTAACTACATAGTCATGTTGTACACAAAATCTGAGGATGGCTCATCTTCATTCAAAGAAAAGTTTGTCATGTACTGAGGGACAATATAAATATCTTAATGGTATGTGATCTTGATCTTCGTATTCAGAGTCTGTGTGCATAATACCCATTGTTCCCGAACAAAGAAAACATATGATCGACCTGTACCTCATTTTCTTCTTCATCGTCGTGAATATCATCAGTGGAAGTCATTGAAGTTGGTAGTTCAGTTTGTGTTGGATCCAAAATTTGAGATTGATAAGATATTTAAGATTGTTAAAAAAATTTGAGATTGTTGAGATTGATGGAGTAAAATATATAACTCAATAAATTTGAACACAAATTGTTCATGGCTAATAAGCACGCTTCCAACATCTATATCATCTCGAACATTTAGCTGGAAAATTTGACTGGATTATTTTTAAAAAAGAACAGGATTTTGATATTTAATTTGTAAGATTGAACCATACATTAACTTTGTCTCTATTCTCTCTTTCAAATGAATGGAGTTTGATTTTTAATTGATTTCAAACTGGGTAATATCAATATTTCAAAAACAAAACCCTGATACATCAGAGACATATGTATCTCCATTGTTGTGGGAGTTAACAATATAATTTAGCCTAGGAGACACATATGTAATTTAATTGGTGTTTCTAGTTTGGAATTAGTGTGAATGATGATTTAATATAGATGATTTCACTTGTCAACAAAGGTAAGAAAAACACAAGAAGGAGGAGTTGAATTGTGTAGACTTTTTCCTCTCTAAGATTTTTCTTTTTATGCTTATGATGGATCTAAATTAAATTATAGTTTAGAGTCTATCTCAGAAATACTAGGATAGTTTTTGAAAGTCCTTATTAGATTCTGAACCAAAATCTGACTCAGAGTTGTAGGGTTGATATCAGTAGATTAATAGTTCAGATGTAGAGAAAATAAAGCAGAGACATAAATAGTTATCATAGTTCCTTTCACAACTTGAGAGTTGTCCAATCCCATTATACTTCCAAGGGATTTTCATTATAACCAAACTGATTATAAATGCTCAAGCACCAAGTAAGATACTTCCAATGATCAAACCCTTAAGTAAGAGACTTTTGTGCTCAAGCACACAAGCAAGATACTTCCAATGCTCAAACCCTCAAGTAAAATACTTTTATGCTCAAGCACCAAGAAAGAGACTTCCAATGCTAAAACCCTCAAGTAAGAGAATTTTATGCTCAAGCACACAATCAAGAGATTTCCAATGCTCAAACCCTCAAGTAAAAGACTTTTATGCTCATGCACACAAGCAAGAGACTTTTGACTATATAACAAACTATTAAGAGATTTGAGTAACTACACTTGATATTAAATTAGAGGTGTAGATAGAATACTACTTGTTAAGACTCTTAAGACTTTCAGAACTTCAAAAATATACACAATGATAAGAGGTTCTAAGTCTAGCTAATTTGATAGAGTAACTTCTCTTTGAAATGTCAAGGTTCAGAGTCTTGTATTGTAGCTTATTTTTCTTCATCTTCAAGCCCACATGCTCATTTATAGATAGAAGGAAAAGAGACGTTGGAAGACTTTCACCAAAAGGTTGGATAACCTTTATACTTTGATTGGACGCATCAAGAAAGCACATTTCTGCAAGAGGAATTATCCGTTGAAGCTCAAATAATGAAGAGATTTTTCCTTAAGTCTTTACGTGAAAAAAAGATCTTTGAGCCTGTCATAGGTTCCTTGATTAAAGAGATAAGATAACTTTCAGAGGTTGAATTTTTTCAGAGGATGATCTCTTCAGAGTGTGCTCCTTAGCTTTTGAAGCTTCAGAGTCTGGATCACCAGAGGCTGAGTTTCTTTAGAGTTGACTTCTTCAGAGTCTGGATATTCAATTAGAGCCAGAGTCTTCAGAATTAATCTTCAGAGCCAGAGTCTGAACTTCAAATTTAGAATCTTCAAGCTTATCTTCATCTGCTCTTAGTTTTATAAACCTGCATACTTCAACAGATGTTAGAATACCAAATTGTTCTTTAAACACTTTGTTATCATCAAAACTCAAGGGATATGGTATCAACCAATTTTGTTCCAATAATAAATGGTTAAGATTTGACATTGGAAAGCATTTTCAAACCAATTGGCGCGACCTCTCATCTTTACAAAGAGGCGCCAATTGCATATACACGACCATGACATCTATGATGTACCAATGCACTAATTGAACAATCATTTATTATTTTTATATGCATCGACAACATTTATACTTAGTGATCATGTGAAACTAAAATTCAACATGCATTAAGAAATCCCATATCCCCCAAGGTGATTAAAAAAAATACCACAATAGTAAAGTCTCGGACTATGGAACTATCACAATTGGAAAAAATACGCCAAAGCAAAGTGTCGTCAATGGAGCCAACAAGATAATTTATCCTGAATGACTTTGTAATGTCAATCAAATCTGTACTGGTAAAAAATCACAAGTGTGGGTGTTCCTTCTACAAGGGCAGGGGGCTCGGAAGACTTAGTAGGTTTATAACAATTTCAATGGTTAGGTTTTCCCACGAAACTGAGAAGCCTATATGTTGGCATTTTATGATGGTTTTGGGGTACTTCTCACATGAGTTGAGAGGACCTATTGATGTATGGTGAGCTTAGGTATAATTTTTTTAAGGGAGTGATCATGGAGCTATGATCTTGCTAAGCATTATGCTTTAGGGTTTAATGATTTATCCTTTTCTCCTATAAGGCATAGAGGTTTTGGCAACCTTAAATGGCGCCAAATGCTCCCTCATGATTAAGAGGAGTTATTTGACCTCCTGATCTTCAGGGGGTAGTGGTGGAATCATTCTCTTTTTACTAATGACATTATACATGTCATTAGTACCAAAGGCGAGTCCTTAGATCAACGCATATGCAATACGATTCTTAGACAATGACGCCCCCATTTAAGATACTCACAAATATAACACTATATATTTCCTTAAGCATGAGGGTTTTTCTAAGGACAACGTGTTTTTAAGACCTTGTTTTCGTTCAGGATGCACCCTTCGTCTTAATAGAGAGTTCATAGGTTGATAATGTCCTTAAAATTGGGACGAGTCCCTCAACCTGAGGAGAGTCTCTCAACCATAGGCGACTATGCTTAAAGGAGATTTCCTCATTTGTGGGCGAGTCTCTCAGTTGTGGGGATATTATATTTAAAGGCAAGTCCCTCAACTACGGGCGAGTCCCTCAGCCAAATGCTACTCTCTTTTAGTGATTGGACTAGAGGGATACATCATATTTTACTTTTGACCCCAAGACATCAAAACGTTAATCATTACTAAAAGCATGAGTGTTATAGTGGGAAAAAATCATGAAGGGCATATAATATACCTCGTGATGATGTTTGTTAGGAAAATCAATATTCTCTATTTCTTACACGCGTCTTTCCGGTGTAAGGGGCTTTCCCGCTTCCAGTGGAAGCTATCCCTATTGGATTAATGTATGACTTATGTCATTGGGTTTTCCCTATTATATTTTGGACACCCTTTTTTATTCCTCCCTCATCTTCTAGAAACACACCCGAGTAAAAAATTCTCCTTCTTTGCTTTTTTATTCCCAACAATCATGGGAAAGAAGACTAAGTTTATTCATATTCAGGATAATGAATCCTTGTATTTTGATGTAGAAATGATCAATACGTTTTTCCATGACATTAGACTCTTCAGCATAGATCTAGAGAGACTGATCATGGAACCCTATTCGATGGAGGAAAGAGATAATATCGATACTTTAGGTGAATCAACTTCCTCGTATTTTTATGTTCACGTCCCCATCATTTATGACCCGACGGTTTTGTTTCCATTCAATATTTTGAAATGGGGTTTTTGATAGCCTTCAACACTGCCCCTTCTCAGGACACTCCAAATGTGTGTAACTTACTCAGAGATTTCCAATTTGCTGTAGCCTAGGCATGTCCCTCTCTGTTGGGGTGTTCCTTCATTTTTTAGAACATAGATTATGCCTAATAATGGTTGGGTGACGTTGCACTCTCTACCATATGGGTGTCTGCTAAAACCTTTTGCATACCCTTACGAGGACTGGAAGTGAAAGTTTGTGTGGGTGTGAGGGAAAGGCGTTTTCTCTCTAATCATTGAAATGGAGATGGGTGACCAATATTTTCCCCTATCTTGGACGTCGTGTCCATGACATACTCAAAGGGTGGACCAAGGTGGCCTTTGACCCCTTGATTGTGAAGTAATCCAGATACTGAGGTGTTTCCCTTCCCTATAATCTAGTATCCTTATCACTCGGGATCATAAGGATGGCGACAAAGTAGGAGTATATTTTAGGTATGAAGAAATGCCTTTTCTTGCCCTAATCCTGCATTTGTCACTTTGTTCTCTAAAAGAATTTTCCTTTCCTTCTGTAGAGGATGTGTGGGGATTCGACTTGGTGAGAAAAGATAGTGCTTGCCGCAAATGCATATGGCTTAGCAGTGGGTGAGACAGTTTCTGCCCCCTCTTAGGGCGGGGAGGCGAGATAGTGTGAAACTTAAAAAGCTGTTGAGGCATGTCCTCCCCAGGCGCTACGGCAGAAGAAGAACCCCTCTAGGTCATCAGTGGGCCACAAGGCAGAACAACGGGAGGAGAAAGCAAGAGATGAACCTGCCCCTCTCAATCCTTCCTTGTGAAAAAATAGTGCCTTTAATGAAGTGTAGTTCTCTGACTACTATTTTCTTTCCATGCGAATTTTCTAGGTGATTATATGTCACTCATTGACATGTCCCCACCAGGTTATTTGATTTGTTGAAATTCCAAATTTTAAGATGCCTTTAGGTGGAAAACACTCAGAGGGAGAAACATACCTACATCATCCGGGAACTAAGGTCCAAGGTGGCCCATATAAACATGAGCCTTCATGAGAATGGGTGAAGGTGAGATTGTTGAGGGAAAGGAAGGATACTGTAAAAGAGCTTACCTAAGAAATGTCTACAACGGGTGTCTCCCACTTTGAAGGGGTGGAGTGTTTGAAGTGATTGCTTAAGAGGGTACACAACACTTTGGAAAATCTTGAAGATAAGGTCTCGCTGCTTAAGGATGAAGTTGTGGCGACCTACGTACACCATTTTGAGAGGGCGACAAGACATGCCTTATTTTTTCACCCCGATCTGGACTTGAGCCTAATGGACCCCTTTTAGGTGGTTAGACACATTTAGTTAATGGATGAAAAATAACTAACCATGTCTTGCTTTGTAATTGGTTGCCCCTTTCGAGGATTTTTCTACTTCTCTGCCACTTCGGAGGCTTTTGTAATTTTACTAAACAATGACGTCCCTTAGGTGTTCCTTTTATGTTTCTCTTATCATTATCTTCTTCTATGATTATCTGCATGATTTTAACCCTTTAGTGTTTAAATGAGGGTTTCAACAATTATCCCTCTCTTTGCAATAATTTGATTGCTTGAAAGGAGACTCGATTGGGAACCCATGTTAGGTGTTCAATGTTGTTGTTGCCTCTAAGGACGACAAATGTCCCACTTAAGGATCCAATAAATATTATTGCCTTTATGGGTAGCAAGAACCATGCTTAAGGACCTGACTAAATTGATCTCCTCCATGGATGCCAATAATCCCACTAAGGGACCCAACTAAATTGAATGCCTCTATGGGAGATAAGGACCCTTCTTAATGATCCAACGACTATTATCACCTCAATGGGTGACAAGGATCCACCTTAAGGATCCAACAAATATTATCGCCTTTATGGGTGGAAAGAATCCTGCTCAGAGATCCAACGAATATTATCGCCTCTATGGGCGGCAAGAATATCACTTAAGGATCCAACTAAATTGATCGCCTTTATGGGCGACAAGGATCCTACTTAGGGATCCAGCTAAATTATTCGCCTCTATGGGCAGGAAGGATCCCACTTAAGGATCCAACGAATATTATCGCCTCAATGGGAAGTAAGCATTCCGCTCAGAGATACAACGAATATTATCGCCTCCATGGGTGGAAAAGATACCACTTAAGGATCTAACTAAATTGAGTGTCTCTATGGGCATCAAGGATCCCATTTAGGGACCTAGCTAAATTGATCGCCTCTATGAGCACCAAGGGTCCCACTTAAGTATCCAGTGAATTGGTCGCCTCTATGGGCGATCGTCTATCAGAATTTTTGAATTCCTACAAAGAAAGGAACAACAAAACATAAATTCTCTAAAATAATGAAAATGAGGTGTCTTATTAAAATCTCCCGCCCTATGTAAAAGTGTAGAGGGAAAATAGTGCACCCCACGAAATAAATTGTTCTTTACAATAAGTAAATATGTAATACTCGCATATGAAAATTGTCAATAAAGTAATAAAAATATATTAAAGAATAATAAATAATAACTACGTTGGTGTCTTCTAAGGTTATCCCTTATGGACATTTACTCTTTGAACCCTTCCGGGTTTGAGAGGAAGCCTTTTTACCCGTGCAAGTTTCTCCTGGTGGCGTTACTCCTGAGCTCATCTTTATGGCTTTCCCGCTTGAAGCACAAATCCTCTTTAACTCGAGGATTTTGGCGTAACACTTCTTGGAAGCCTCCCGATCTTCTTATATGACTCTAGCTCTTCCATTGGGGAGCGGTTACTTCATGTGTAGGTACAAAGTGAACAAGGTGGCACCCAACCTATTAAAAGTAGGTTTCCCTATAATCATATTATACGAAGAGGGGGTGTCAATAACTAAATACCTAACTTTTATCTCCTTGGCCTGGTCTTGCTCTCCAAAGTTGATCTTCAGGGTCATATAGCCCTTCACCTGCAGCTATTCTCTAGAGAATCCCACTAACGATCCTCTAAAAGGATTAAGTTCTTCTGGGTTGAGGTAAAGTCTTTCAAACGCCTCCAAGTATAATATGTACATAGAGTTCCCTTGGTCAATGAGAACTCTCTTTATTTCCCAGTCTTTGCAATTGACGGTAATAACCACATGGTCTTCATTATGCGTGTGGATGCCAATTGCATCTTCCTTTGAGAAAGTGATCGTGATTTTTGACGTTTGGAATTTGCCTTTTGTCTCGACTTCAGGGAGGTTTTCTACAGTCAGGAATTGGATAACGTATCTTCTTCAGGTGGAGCTGGTTTCTCCGTCCCCGTCGAATCCTCATAATATGGTGTTGAGAGTGTGGCACACAACTTTACTAATTTCTCCATGGGGCGCTTCTTTAGATTTATTGAGCTTAGGGATTCTAGCATCGTCTCTTACTCATGATTTAGACTTTCCATTCGAATGGGAGGAGTCACCCTTCACATATTTCTTGAGGTGTCCTTTTTGTATTAGTGTCTCGATTTCCTTTTGGAGCTGGTAGCAATATTCAATGTAGAGCCCCTTGACTCTATGGAACTTGTATCACCTTCCCGACTCAGAACCCATCATGTGGGCCTTAGGAGTAAGCGACTAGGGATATTATACAGGTGGAGAACCTTGCGCCAAATGTAATTACAATGAGTATTCAAAGGCGTTAAGTTCTATGTCACCTTACCTACCTTTTTTAATATGATCTTGTGCCTTACAGGTGAGGTGTAAGTGCTCTTCCACTGATGGTGCAAGCCTTTGGCATTAGGAACACACTTATTAATGCCATACACCTTGTTTTTTGCATTGCTTTTCTTGCTTTTATGTAACACTCTGCTCTAGTGACTACTTATGCCAACGATAGCGCCGACTTCTAGTCGAGGGACTGCACATAGTGTCTCACCTTGAGTCTATTTAGAAAATCCCCCATAAATATTTCTTAGTTTGGTGGGGTGACCCTGGTAGTGGCCTCGTTAAAGCAGACGAGGTAGTCCCTCAATGACTCTGACGGACCTTGGCGTATGTTAAACATGCTTGTGGTAAACATCTTTCTATGGCGACTGGAAGCCAACTAGTGTACTAGCTACCTAACAAGTTCTTAATAACTATTGATATAGGCACAAAATAGACCCATTACTATCGAAGGTCAACATCCTTGAAAGTGCCAGATAATAGTTTGCACTTCAGGGAGTCAGGCGTTCCAATTATGGCAATCTGTGTTTTTATGGAGGCGACGTGCTCATAGAGATTGTTGCGCCCATCAAACTTGGCCAATGAGGGGGGTTTGAAGCCCTCGGAAATGGGCACCCCCATATCTCTTTTGAGAGTGGCTAGGGGTGGAAAAATTCCATCTCTTCCAGGGGATTGGACTCATGTTGGCGTTATCTGAAGTTGTGGACGTCATGCTTCAATGTTTGGTTATGGCGTCGTAACTCATCCATGGCGACAAACATATTTTACAGGGCGTTGACCTCACAAATACCACTAATACCTTCTGTCATAGGGGATGAAGCTCTCCTATTAACCATAGCCGGAAATGGCTAGGCATTGGAGTAAATGGTGGAAGTAGATAAGGTGATGGTGATTAAGATGGTGTGCCCCAAATTAGTTTTACTAGGGGCTCACGATGGGCGCCATGTATTGGTTAAAAAGTACATGTGTACGTGTTCCTCCTATAAGGGCAGGGGAACTCAGAAGCCTCAGTAGGTTTATAACAATTTGGGTAGGTAGAGCTTATCCACGACAGTGAGAGGCCCTGTATGATGGTGATTTACGGTGGTTTATGCGGTCCTACTCACGTGAGGTGAGAGACCTTATTGATGGAAGGTGAATTCAGGTATAAGCTTTTGATGTGAGTGATCGTAGGACTTATAATCTTGCTAATCACTATGCTTTAGGGTGTAATGATTTGTACTTTTCTCTTCTAAAGGAGATGTACTTATAGAGGCCTCTTGGACCTAGGGTGTTGGGTAACTCTAAGTGGCGAAAACTGTTCCTCTTGATTATGAAGAGTAAGTAGTGAACACTCTGTGAGGGCAAAGTTCCCTTGTACTTATTTTAATGATGTCAAACCTTTTTAGTTGCTCATAATGTATGCTTTGGACGATGTCATCATATCATAGAATGCATTCATCCTCCAACATGCTCAAAGTATAAGTGAAATGAGTCCATGCATATAGGAGCATTTCATAGATGTGAATAATGCACTTGATCATCATTGGTACCTTAGGTTCATAAGAAAATGGTTTTAATTGACCAAAATATCAAAAACTCATTTTTGACAGTTTAAGAATTTTGAGTTAACTCATGACTTGGAGCATAACTCTCGGGTGTGAACAGGTCGAGTCATGACTCGACTCATGACTTGGAGCAGTATAACTGTGAGTCGACTCATGACTTGAAGCGTAACTCTCGGGTCTGAACAGGTCGAGTCATGAGTCGACTCAACTCTGGAAAAACCTGTTTGAGTTGACTCATCCCCTATTTGAGTTGACTCATTGGCTGTTTCATTTGAACCACGTTGCCATGGGTCTGAACAGGTCAAGTCATGAGTTGACTCAACTCTAGAAAAACCCTGTTTGAGTCAAGTCATCCCCTGTTTGAGTCGACTCATCGCCTGCTTCATTTGAGTAGTTTTTGCCTCGAGTCTGAACAGGTCGAGTGACCTGTGTGAACAGGTCAACTGGTCGCTGTTGGTACTCAATTTTCTGCTGTGCATTTTTGCAAAATTGTTCTATTATGTATGTTACTTTTTCCATGCATCATATAAATATTCTAGAGTCTCTTCTTCAACAAGTAACAAGAAAAGTGAAATATATACACTAAAGTGCTCTTCATCTTCATTCTTCATTACATTTATCAACAATCACATATAACAATCTTTGTTGATCACCTATAATTCTTACATTGACTTCATGTTATATGCATGGTTGTTAACGTCTATCTGTTGCAAAGTAGTTGACTAAGTGCTTATGATATCTTTGTTTCCCGTTGACCGTATCATTATTTCTTTTTGATGTTGTCAAAGGGGGAGAAGCAATGGAAACACAATAGCATATTTATAATAGCATAATTTTTGAAGGCATGCATAAAATCAGGGGGAGGATGTCTATCAAAGTACGTGATTGTGCCACGGTTTGCCATCATAAAAAATGGGGAGTATGTGAGGGAAAAGAGCCCTTGTCCTTATTTTAATGATGTCAAACCTTTTTAGTTGCTCATAATGTGTGCTTTGGACGGTGTCATCATATCATAGAATGCATTCATCCTCCAACATGCTCAAAGTATTAGTGAAATGAGTCCATGCATATATGAGCATTTCATAGATGTGAATAATGCACTTGATCATCATTGGTACCTTAGGTTCATAAGAAAATGGTTTGAATTGACCAAAATATCAAAAACTCATTTTTGACAGTTTAAGAATTTTTAGTTGACTCATGACTTGGAGCGTAACTCTCGAGTCTGAACAGGTCGAGTCATAAGTCGACTCATGACTTGGATCAGTAGAACTGTGAGTCGACTCATGACTTAGAGCGTAACTCTCGGTTCTGGACATGTCGAGTCATGGGTCTACTCAACTCTGAAAAAAACTATTTGAGTTGACTCATCCCCTATTTGAGTTGACTCATTGGCTGTTTCATTTGAACCATGTTGCCATGGGTCTGAAAAGGTCGAGTCATGAGTCGACTAAACTCTGGAAAAACCCTATTTGAGTCGACTTATCCCCTGATTGAGTCGACTCATCGCCTGCTTCATTTGAGTAGTTTTTGCCTTAGGTCTGAATAGGTCGAGTGACCTGTGTGAACAGGTCGACTGGTCGCTGTTGGCACTCAATTTTCTGCTGTGCATTTTTGCAAAATTATTCTGTTATGTCTGTTACTTTGTCCATGCATCATATAAATATTCTAGAGTCTCTTCTTCAACAAGTAACAAGAAAAGTGAAAGATATACACTAAAGTGCTCTTCATCTTCATTCTTCATTGCATTTCTCAACAATCACACATAACAATCTTTGTTGATTATTATGCATTGCTGTGGTGATAACGTCCAAATAGGATTGTGTAATATTAGTTTGGGTAGAGAATTTGAGTGAGTTTTTCTTGAATAAAACAATTAGGGTTTTATCCTCCAAGAATTGAGGTTTTTTGCACTGATCTTTGCTTCATAGATTCAGTCGGGTGAAAGGTTTGAAGAACGGTGGGTTCGTTCAAACAAGTAACGATAACCAGAGGATTGTGAAGAAAAGTTAGGGTTCAAGCGTCTTGTGATTTAAGTCATCCGAGCTAGAATTTTGGAGAACGTGGAGTTCTTGCAATAAGGTAGCTACAACCGAAAGTTTCATGCAGATCCGATCGAAATCAGCCGCGCTAGAGCTTTAGAGAACATGGAGTTCTTGCAATAAGGTAGCTGCAACCAGAGGTTTGTTCGGAACACTTGAAGGACTTGGTTCAACTTGAATCAAGGGGAAAGAAGTGAATAGGATCTGCAACAACACTAGGGGTTGGTTGGTGGTGATCATTTCTTCTCTTGTAATAAATTTGCAAATTGATAATAAAGATCTCAATTCTAGTTTTAGAATTGGGGGCAAAAGTACCCTAAGCGAGGACGAAAGGGGAACTGCCTAAACAAATTTGGTGTTATTCTCTCTTTCTCTTAACTCTTCAAATTCTGGATTAATTACGTTTTGTATGAAATTAATAGTAAAATCAATCTCGCTTAATTGTTGTGCATAGTAGTTGTTCGATAAATTGGTGCAAACACTTTGATTGCAACTAAGTAAAATTCTGCACATTCAATTTGAGTGAAATTGAGACTTGGTATGGAGTGCTCACCAAGTGTTCGATAAAATTAATCTCACACAAATATTTGAATATTTTACTTGCTCTCTTATTGTGTTAACACATTAGTAGAGGTAACAATATCAAGGATTATAGTAATTAATCGATTGATTTAGATAGTGGTTGATTATCTCTATCGTAGTTATTCCATTCGGTTTCACGCATATCCGATCTTTCCATTAACGGATCGTTTAGACGATTATGGTCTAGGGAGCTTTCGTAACCTTTGAAAACATTTTTAAAAAGCGCTAAATTTAAATACTGATCTGTAAGACCCCAATTTTGACCCTAAGATCCCTCATGGCATCATAACATTGCATTTGCAAAGCCTCAAGGATCATAAGCATCTTGGTTCCCCTTGCCTTTGGGTGGGACCTCTTGTGAGTGGTTTGAGATCACCAAGTATGCTTGAATTGTATATTATTTCTTTTCTCATCTTTATTCACTAACCAAAAGCATAAAAATATGTCACTAACATCTTTTGTTTGTAGCTTGAACAATCACAAGGTCAAGAGCTTCAAGGAGATCCTTTGTGCAAAGATATGGTCAAGAGAGGATGAAAGCAAGCATGGTAATGGTTCCCAAAGCTCTCATCCATCAAATATGCCTCCCAAGTATCTCAATTCATCATTTTGATCAAAGCAAATCAAAGGGTTTGAGGTTTTGTTTCCCAAGGAAACCCTAGTTCATCTAATCACCTACAATGCCTTGCTGGTGAAGCAACCTCAGCCCATGGTCAAATACAATCAAGGGAAGTTCTCTAATTCATCATTTCATGCATATCTGAACTTATTTGAGTGTCCTCAATCATCAATTCATCAAGATATGAGTTGTGGACTTGAGAAGTTGATCAGTCAATTCATCTGACTATTTTGAAAAGCACTAGGACCTAACTTTTTATGTGTTGGTCAAATATAGATGATCCCAAAAGAAAAAATGTTCTTAAGGACAATATGAACAACTTTAATGTTCATCGAAAATTGATTTGAAGCATGGAAGGTCATCTCCCATTCCAAGACATTATAGGTCATTTTGACTGAAACCCTAATTTTATGTCAACTTCCCAAGAAAATAACTCATTCAGTTTTTATGATTTTGAGGTGGGATCAAATGTATTGGAAATATTAAGATGTCTACATCAAATGTTATGTTGAAAAAAATTTCAAAATCGCAAAGGAAATACATGTGATAATGCAAAACATTATAGGTCACTTTGGACCAAATGCATTGAAAGGCAAAAAAGTCCAACTTCAAGTGCCCATAACGTCTTCATCAAAAATCCAAATGATGCAAAATTTAAGTCCATTTTTATTTTCTTGAAGATACCTACAACTTTGATGTTGAAGGGTTTTCCATTTGAAGCTTACATAATCAAAACAGAAGGGCTTGAAGTTGTTTCAATTTGACAAAATTCTCAAAGGCATGTTTTGCACTATGAACTTCATGGTCTGTTTTCATAAATTTCCACATTCCAAATGATGTTTTGCTCAACATAACATTTGTTCCTTATGTCAAGACCTTTCCAACCATTACCCACATGCCTATGTTTCAGTTTTCCAAGTGGCATTTTCGAAGAGGTAAAGTTTTAAGCTCAATTATGCATTTCATGGTGAAACTTCATATGCAAGCAATTGGAGTGCAAACCACACGTCCAAACCTTCTCCAAATCATTTCAGCATCCATTTGCATTGGCTTTTGGGCCCTCCATGCGCCTGTACAGGCCCATGCATGGAGGCCTTCAACTTTCATGCATACGAAATTCACCTTGCCTTGCCTCCAATTCAGCTATAAATAGACATGATATGCTTCATAATTGAGGACCCTGAATCAATCTGAAATGCTGCAGAAATCAAAACCTAGCCATACCTAAAGGAACTAGTTCACATTTTCTTCAATTTTTCAGATCTAAAATTCAGCTGAATTTGGTTGAATCTTTAGATCTAAAGTTCCTAGACCTTCATCATCCAGTCCATAGAAGTTCTGTTTGCCTAAAGGAAGCAATGAAAGGAGCTCAGATTTTCACAATTCAAAGGTTTACTTCAACTGGTTTTTTCTTCGAAACTCCTATTCCTTGACCTATTGAACTGGATATTGTGTTGTCTGAAGTCCTCTCTATAGAGGCATCATTGTTGTGTGTTTAATTTTTGAAATCAAGCAAGTTCATGATGAACACCATCATGCTTCCATCTCTGATTTCTCCATTTATAGGGATCTAGAGTGGAAGTGAGTGGTATAGGAGTGATGTACATCACTTCCTCTTTCGAATGGTACCTAGATCGCCCATTTTGGTGGACATTTGCATCTCTGCAATTTTTGAGTCTCGCCGGAGTTCACCGGAGAAGACGGTGGCTCTGGCCACCGTCCCTGATCGTAAAAATAGCAAGTGTACTATTTTCACCGATGTAGTAATAAGGAGTTTTATGTCCAAGTATCGATCTCGAGGATTGCGTAGGAATTACTTATTCTAATTTGATTCTATCAGAACAAAAAGTAATGGTTTGGTTGTTTTGAAATTCAGAATAGTAAACACAAAATTGATAACAAGAATAGATTACGATAAAGGATGCTAGGGTGAGTGGTTGAGTTGCCCAGTTATGAATTCCGTCCCAATTTCCTTACTACGTATGAAGCATTCAATCACCTAACCTCAGAATGCTCTTACTTAAGTCCTTAAGGAAGAGACTATTAAACTACCAATTATTACTTAAATGTCCATTCAATTAATCGTTGGTTTTAATCATACAAAATATCAAGGTTTACGGTGATTTATGAAAGTTACTAGTCCTAGATGATGCTTTCATAAACCTAATTGTGTGAAAACCCTACCAATCACAGTCCTGTCATTGGAAGTCATAGATTAATTTGTATTTGTCCGATACAAAAGCATAATAACATCACACAATTAAATTGAAATACTTAACATAGAAATCAGGAAATCATCGGTTCGAATTCATAGCATACGATAACATCAGGACCACCCCCCTAGCATCAGGGGGGTTTAGCCTCTCATAGTAATTAAAGAACTCATACAGTAAAGATTAGACATTACAAAGAATTAGGAGAGTTTGATCTTCAATGGTGGCTACCCTTGAATCTCGCCGTCTTCAAATCCGTCGTATTCGCTATCTTCTCTAATGCAATGCTTTCGTTCGTCCGTCAAAAGGTCCCTTTTTCTTTCTCTTCCAAGCCTTCTTATAGTTTCAGATGTCTCCTCTCCAAGCACAAGGTCTATATTGCCCTTAATGAGAAGAATCGGTTCACAATGCAAAATTAGGTTTTCCAGGCTGCGTGCAATCAACACGGCCGTGTGTGTACACATGGGTGCCCGTGTTTTTTCTCCTGCATTAATTAATTTCAGCATTAGTTACAGTAGCAACAACACGGGCCGTGTCCCTACACACGGGTGCCCGTGTAGATGCACTGTTTTAATCAACACGGCCGTGTGTGTACAAACGGGTGCCCGTGTTGATCCCTGTTTTCTGCTTCTTTTCTGTTCTGCTTGATCAACAACACGGGCAGTGTTGTGGCACACGGGTGCCCGTGTTGACCTGCTGTTTCTTCATATTTTTGCCCTTCAGAGTGTCCAGAACTTCACCATTCTTTCTTTTAAACCTGGGCAATGGCCTGTGACAATGACACTACCAACCGAAGCATAAACGAGATCTTTTTGACATAAAGTTGTAATCGAATGCAATGCGATACCAAACCAACAAAACATGATAAATGACTCAAAAGCAACTAAAAGCAAACATAAATCTTACCAAAGTGATGAAAGTATGTCAGATCAACGGCGGGAATTCACTGGAAATGGTGACCGATCAGTCCCTTTGCCAGATGGATTGTGGACCGTGTGATGGCATCTCCAGATCTAATCTCCACGCTTGGATCTTATGACTTTTTTAAATACCACATGTTTCTCATTGACTCAAGCCTACCGTGAGCACACGCATGTGGAGCGTTTGATCAGCCACGTCAATTAATGAGGCTTGATCAGACGCTCCTGGTTTTTTCTCCTTTTTCATTTTCTGATTTTATTTCTTTTATTTCCATTATTTTCAAAAATTCATAACTTCTTCATTTTAATTCCAAAAAATATGGGACCAATTGCATTCTTCTCCATTTAAATTCTAGTTTCTAAAAATGATTTTTAATATTTTTTATCTTGTCATTTGATAATTTTTGTGAATTTTCTCCTTTCTGGTCATTTTTAATTCATTTTAAATAGTTTTCAATATTCAAAAAATACAAAAATATTTTCCTAACCTATTTGAATGATGATGGATCTATGAAAAATATTCTCATCAATTTATTAATTGATTTGAGATTTATTTGAGATTTTAGTTCAATTAGGTTATTTTTATTCATTTTTAATAGATTAAAAATAGTTTCTGACTTTTAAAAATGCTGAAATTTTTTGTCAAACTTTGTTTGACCTTGTTGAACTTGGGATAAATCACTTGGACCTTTCAAGGTTGATTTGAAGTGATTTTGAAGTTTGACCTTTCTTTATTATTTTAATTCAAGTTTATTTTAAATATTAAAAAATTCCTTGAAAGGTCAAACTTGAATTAAAAATGAATTAAAATTAACTTCAAATCAACCTTGAAAGGTCCAAGTGATTTATCCCAAGTTCAACAAGGTCAAACAAAGTTTGACAAAAACATTTCAGCATTTTTAAAAGTCAGAAACTATTTTTAATCAATTAAAAATGAATAAAAATAACCTAATTGAACTAAAATCTCAAATAAATCTCAAATCAATTTAAAAATTGATGAGAATATTTTTCATAGATCCATCATCATTCAAATAAGTTAGGAAAATATTTTTGTATTTTTTGAATATCAAAAACTATTTAAAATGAATTAAAAATAACCAGAAAAGAGAAAATTCACAAAAAATATCAAATGATGAAATAAAAAATATTAAAAATCAGAAATAGAAACTAGAATTTATTTGGAGGCTACTGCAATTGGTCCCATAATTTTTGGATTAAAAATGAAAGAGTTATGATTTTTTGAAATAAAATGGAATTAAAGAAAATAAAATCAGAAATTAGAAAATGTGGAAAATCCTGGCGCGTTAGATCTCCTTTCATTAAATGACGTGGACGATCTGAAGGCAATGGCATGCGCGCGCATCATAGGACCAAGTCAATGCAACCACACACAGATTAAATAAAAGTCATAACAATCAAAGACCAAGATCAAATCTGGAAAATGAATCCAAGGGTCCACAATGCATCTGGCAATATGACAGCCACCGGAGCCACCGTCTTCTCCTGTGAGCTTGGATTTTCCGGCCAAAATTGCAGAGATCCAAACCTTAATCAAAATGCACGATCTATACATCTTTAGAAAGCTGGGATGATGTACATCATCCCTGTGCCACTCAATTCCACTCTAGATCTCTATATTGAGAGAAATCAGAGATGGAAGTTCTGTGGTGTTCATCATGAACTCAATGGATTTTAAAAGTTAAATGCATAATCATGATGCCTCTATTGAGAGGACATCAGCCAACACAAGATCCAAGCAAATAGGTCAATATATTATGAGTTTCGAAGAAAAAACCAGTTGCATAACAACCTTGATTTCTGGAGGCTTGAGCTCGATTCCTTGCTTTCTTTATCAAAACAGAAGATCAATGGAGTAAATGAGGGAGGTTTAGAAGCTCTAGATCCAAGGATTCAACCAGATGTAGTTGAATTTTGGATCTGAAAAATTTAGAGAAAAATGAACTAGCTTCTTTGGTGAGAGGTTGGGTTTTGATTTCTGCAGCAATTCAGGTTGATTTCAGTGTGTATTTTGAATGGAATAGAGCTTCTATTTATAGAGGGAATGGCAAGGAGAAGGTGATGCAATCCGTGTGCATGGAATTGGATATCCATTACATGGGCTTGCATGATCATGCATAAGGCCCAAAACCAAAGCCAAATGACATCTGAACTCATACCAAAGTGAAATGGGCGTGTAATTTGAGAGGCAAAGGCTTGTGTAATGATTTCTCACATGTTATGCATAATTGACCTAAAAATTTCTCCTTTTCGAAACTAACACTTGCCAAATCCAAACATGATCATGTGAGTAACGGTTGGCAAGGTTTTGATGTAAGGAACAATTGTTATGTTGGGCAAAAATCCATTTGGGATGTGGAAATTGGTGAAATTTGAGTTTAAAGTGCAAGGTGCAAAACATGTCAAGGCAAAGTTTCTAAATTTGGCCAATGTTCAAGCCCTTCTGTTTTGATGATGCAAGCCTCAAATTAAAATATCTCCAACATCAAAGTTGTAGATCTTTTCAATAAAATCAAAATGGACTTAAAGTTCAAATCATTTGGATTTTTGATGAAAGAGTTATGGGCACTTGAAGTTGGACTTTTTTGCCTTTTGATGCATTTGACCCAAAAGGACCTATAATGTCTTGCATTATCACATGTATTTCCTTTAAGATTTTGAAATTTTGTTCAACATAACATTTGAAGTAGACATCTTAAGATTTACAATGCATTTGATACCACCTCAAAATCATAAAAAATGAATGAGTTATGTCCTTGGGAAGTTGACCCAAAATTAGGGTTTCAGTCAAAATGACCTATAATGTATTGGAATGGGAGATGGCCTTCCAAGCTTCAAATCAATTTGTAATGAACATGAAAGTTGTTCATATTGTCCTTAAGAACATTTTAGCTTTTAGAATCATCTCTATTTTACCAACACATAAAAAGTTAGGTCTCAGTGCATTTCAAAATAGTCAGATGAATTGACTGATCAACATCTCAAGTCCATGCCTCATATCTTGATGAATTGATGATTGAGGACACTCAAATAAGTTCAAGTATGCATGAAATGATGAATTAAATAACTTCACTTGATTGTATTTGAACATGGGCTGAGGTTGCTTCAGGAGCAAGGCATTGTGGTGCGCAGATGAATTAGGGTTTCCTTGGGGCACAATCCTCAAACCCTTTGACTTGCTTTGATCAAAATGATGAATTGAGATGCTAGGGAGGCATACTTGATGGATGAGAGCTTTGGGAACCATTACCATGCTTGCTATCATCTCCTCTTGACCTTACCATTGCATAAGTGATCTCTTTGAAGCTCTTGACCTTGTGATTGCTCAAGCTACAAACAAAAGATGTTAGTGACATATTTTTGTGCTTTTGGTTAGTAAACAAAATAAAAAAAGAAATGATATACAATTCAAGCATGCTTGGTGATCTCAAACCACTCTCAAAAAGTCCCACCCAAAGGCAAAGGGGACCAAGATGCTAATGATCCTTGAGGCAATGCAAATGAAATGTTATGATGCCATGAGGGATCTTAGGGACAAAATTAGGGTCTTACAGATGCCCCTATTTAAGGTCATTCTAGCCGGAGAAGTGAAGGTTAAAATCTTCGTCTCGACGGGGTATAATGGGCTTAAATAATATCAAAGAGACGAATTTTGGTCCCTAAGAGACCTCATGATGCAGATGTATGCATGCAAATGGTAAAACTCTGTGAGGATACGCGTCCACAAAGGAAAAAGAAATCCGGAGAAACTAAAAAAAAAATCCAAAGGAGTAATATACTCACTAGGGAGACAGAGACTCTGGGGGAGTAAAGGGTAAAAAAGCGTGAGCAAGTCACGACTTGCGACTTGCTGGGAGACACGGAGAGAATCCATGAAATAAATCAATGGAAGGACTCGAGCTGACTCGAAGATGTATGTATTGGGAAATATGCCAATACAGCCAAAAATTATCCGCGACAGATACTTCGGATGAAAATCCGGACTCAGGTGGGGATGTTCACAAGGGACTCAACTAAGGGAGATCCCAACAAAAAATCTCCTAGGGAAGCAACGGGATGAGGTATTACTGGTTACTGGGTAATAAGCTCAAAAGAGACATGTGATCTGAACACCGGTATAAGGGTGAGAGAACAACATGCTCGGGAAGAATGAGTATCTAAGACCGGTATAAGGGTGAGAGATATCAATCAACCAAATCATCTGAGGAAGACCTAAAAAAGGTATATTTCAACTCAGGAAAATCTGACTCCACAGGGGACAAAAAGTCATAATAGGGAGCAGAAGGAAGGAACACCAGGGATGCCGGTTACTGGGCATATAATAGGTGACCAATCAAAGCGTGGATTGGGGAATATTCCCAAAACACTCATCATCCAAAAAGAGGGCAAAAAGCAAACTCAATTATGGGATGGACATTCGATTCCAAAACAGGGATACGAATCTTACTCAACTGGGGAAGAACAAAAGGCTTCGACCAAAGAGTGCATGAGATATATTATCTATTACCGCCGGAACGTAGATAATATACTTGCATGGAAGATTATCCACAACCGGTTACTGGGTTAATAAAGGATAAATCGACCGACAAAGAGAAAGGCATCGGGATACCGAAACTAGGTATATAACGATGACCATTCAAGGGGATCAACCAACATTACCGACAACCGGTTCATGAAAGATGATTTGCCGGGGATAAAATTGCCTAATCAGAGCAATTATCCAAGAGAGAAGGGGAATATCACCACCGAATATTGGATAATGATAACCGTCAAGGAGGGGATTACATCTACCGGATACTGGGTAGAAAACCACGGAAGAGTAACCGTCATCGATTAGAATGAACAAAAAGGTTAGCTCTGCAAAGGGGAGAAAATAGGGTTTACAACTACCGGTATAAGGGTAGAAAACCACAAGCTCCGCCGAGGATAAGATGAATGATTACCGATTACTGAGCAATTATTCATTTATACCACGGGGAAACACAGGAAACAGTCACAAGAAGCCAATTTAGGATCAAACCAAAGAGGCAAACTGAATCGAGACTTGCCCTAGTGAGGATATAACTCAATAGGGGAACCCATCCCAATATATGTGTTGGGAGGAAGCAAAAACAACCGTCATCCACGAGGATATAACTCAGTGGGGAATGTGGCAGGAAAGATAAAAACTTTCTGCCTAATGGGCTGACTCTATATTGAGGGATCAGACACCGACATCCGCTTGGGAATGTATTACCAACTAGCAGAGGAATAACAAACAAAGATATATGGCAAAACATGCAATATGAATATTCGAATGTTTGAAAATTATATGCACACATGCATGATTTATGTATGATGAATGCTGACAGACAAACATTTCTAACACAAACAGTTTCAAAGGATAAGCACAAACAGCCAGTACTACATCTCAAGCCAGGTTCACCGGAGAGCATCCAATCTGCCGGGGATCAGAGATACCGGGAAGCAACAAAATCTCTGCAGGGGATGAATCATCAATCAATCCGGCTGGGGACAGGAGTTTATTGCACAGATAAAATCTTCCGCATAAGCCAACTCTACTGGGGGAGTCCCTCCGAGGAGGTGAAGGGATTCTGGGGATCAACCACCAAGTATCGTACCTACCAAGGAGATCACATCTGCTGAGGAGGAAAGGTCGCTACTCTGCTGAAGGGGAGAGAGGTGAATATCTCAACAAGCATTCCACTCAGTAGAATAAACCACAAAAGGCTCCGAAGGAAGAAGATACAGTCATGCCAGGAATATGAACAAATGTCTTACCCTGTTGGAGATCGTACCATCCTTGGGAGAGCACTGAGGATCTCCTAAGTATCCTTTTGTCATTGTGAATGTTCACTTTGTTTAAAAACAAATTATGAAAAATTCGTTTATTCAAAACAATGATATTTTCTCAATTAAAAGCATGCAAAACATTTGTCGAATAGAAACAAATAAGAGTGCAAACAATTGGATAAAAGGCTCAAATTTATTTGATGGAATGGTAGTCTGCAAATGGCAAGACTCCATAGATCTATACAAGTTTGAAATTGGTGATATATATTGGAAAAGGGCTACATTTAACATAATGACCATTTCTCCACCAATTCTGAATTCGATGTATTTGAAGCTTCGGTTGATGACGAATGAGGAAGAATCTCTGACAGGTGACAGTTGTAGAACAAAGTCTTGTCAGGATGCAGTTACTTGCCAAATCCCTAATTTTTTTTGCCTAGATTGCCCCAGGATGAGGTACTCAAATCTAGCGGGATGCATATATTCCTTTTTTTTTCATGTCTCTAACTTTTGCCTGGACCGCCCTTTCGGGTTTTCAATCCACCGAGACGCTCTTTTTTGCCTAAGCCGCCCTTTCGGGTTTTCAATTTAGCGAGCTATTCTGTTTTTATTTTTAGGCGAAGTATTTCTTGACTGCATCTGAATTCACAAGACGAGTGAAATCCTCCCCATCCATAGTTGTAAGCATCAAAGCACCGCCTGAAAAGGCTCTCTTAACAACATATGGACCTTCATAGTTTGGAGTCCACTTGCCCCTGGGATCGGGCGCGAAAGACAAGACTTTCTTGAACACAAGGTCACCCTCTCGGAACACACGAGGCTTGACCTTCTTATCAAAAGCTTTCTTCATTCTCTGCTGATATAATTGACCATGGCACATGGCAGTCAATCTCTTCTCTTCAATCAAATTCAGTTGGTCATAACGACTCTGAACCCATTCAGCGTCATTCAACTCGGCCTCCATCAAGACTCTCATCGATGGGATCTCCACCTCTACTGGAAGTATAACTTCCATGCCATACACAACAGAGAAAGGGGTTGCCCCTATTGAAGTGCGGACAGACGTACGATATCCATGCAAAGCAAATGGCAACATCTCATGCCCATCCTTATACGTGACAACCATCTTCTGGATAATCTTCTTGATATTCTTATTAGCAGCTTTAACATCCCCATTCATCTTGGGTCTGTAAGGAGAAGAATTATGATGCGCGATCTTGAACTCACTACACAGCTCTTTCATCATTTTGTTGTTCAAGTTAGATCCATTATCAGTAATGATCTTATCTGGCACACCATAACGACATATGAGTTGATTCTTGATAAACTTCACGACCACTTGCCTGGTCACATTTGCATACGATGCCGCTTCAACCCACTTGGTGAAGTAATCAATTGCTACGAGAATAAATCTGTGTCCGTTGGACGCTTTCGGCTCTATCATGCCAATCATGTCAATTCCCCACATGGAGAAAGGCCATGGTGATGAGATCATATTCAGAAGTGTCGGGGGAATATGGATCTTATCCGCATAAATCTGACACTTGTGGCATTTCTTCACATATTTGCAGCAGTCAGACTCCATTGTCAGCCAATAGTAGCCTGCTTTCAACATCTTTCTAGCCATGGCATGTCCGTTGGAATGAGTACCAAATGAACCCTCATGGACCTCAGTCATCAACAGGTCTGCTTCGTGTCTATCCACGCATCTGAGTAGCACCATATCAAAATTTCTCTTATAAAGCACATTGCCATTGAGGTAGAAACTTCCTGATAATCTTCTCAAAGTCTTCCTATCTTTCACAGATGCCTCAGGCGGATAAACTTGGTTCTGAAGGAAGCACTTGATATCATGATACCATGGTTTATCATCTTTCACCTCTTCTACCGCAAACACATGAGTTGGTCTGTCCAAGCGCATTACAGTGATATTGGGGACTTCATTCCAAAGTTTAACCACAATCATCGAAGCAAGTGTAGCAAGAGCATCTGCCATCCGATTCTCATCTCGAGGAATATGATGGAAGTCAACCTCAGTAAAGAACGTTGAAATCCTCCTCGCATAATCCCTATATGGGATGAGACCAGGCTGATTCGTTTCCCATTCTCCTTTAATCTGATTGACAACGAGGGCCGAATCACCATAAACATCAAGATGCTTGATCCTTAGATCAATGCATTCCTCCAATCCCATAATGCAGGCCTCATACTCAGCCATATTATTCGTGCATTTGAAAGTTAGCCTTGCTGTAAAAAGGAATATGTGTGCCATGAGGACTAATAATCACTGCCCCAATACCATTTCCATACTGATTTACAGCGCCATCAAACACCATTCTCCATCTGGAACCAGGCTCTGGCCCTTCATCGAGTGTAGGATCATCATAATCTTTTATTTTCAAATACAGAATCTCCTCATCCGGGAAGTCATACTGAACTGACTGATAATCCTCGATCGGCTGATGTGCCAAGTGGTTAGCCAAGATACTATCTTTGATAGCTTTCTGAGCTCAGTACTCAATATCATACTCAGATAACAACATCTGCCAACGGGCAATCCTCCCAGTTAAAGCAGGCTTCTCAAATATATACTTGATCGGATCCATTCTGGATATTAACCAAGTCGTATGATTTATCATATACTGGCGTAAGCGCTTAGCAACCCAAGCCAAAGCACAACATGTCTTCTCAAGCATTGAATATCGAGACTCACAATCAGTGAACTTCTTGCTCAGGTAGTAAATAGCATATTCTTTCTTTCCTGATTCGTCTTGCTGACCAAGGACATAACCCATTGAGTCTTCAAGAACTATTAAGTACATAATCAAAGGTCTCCCTTCCACAGGCGGAGACAGAATCGGAGGTTCGGACAGATACTCTTTAATACTGTCGAAAGCTTTCTGGCAATCCTCGGTCCAATCATGGGTCTGATCTTTCCGGAGGAGCTTGAAAATCGACGCACATGTGGCAGTCATGTGGGATATGAATCTGGAAATATAATTCAAGCGACCAAGAAAACCTCGGACTTGCTTCTCGGTTTTGGGCGCAGGCATCTCTTGTATTGCTTTGACCTTTGCAGGATCAACCTCAATACCTCTTTCACTAACAATAAAGCCCAATAACTTGCCAGAACGGACTCCAAATGTACACTTGTTGGGATTCAGACGAAGCTTATACTTCCTCAAACGCTGAAAAAGCTTCAACAAGTGCTCTACATGTTCAACTTCCGTTCTTGACTTAGCAATCATACCATCAACATACACTTCAATCTCCTTGTGCATCATATCATGAAACAAGGTGGTCATAGCTCTTTGATACGTGGCTCCGGCGTTCTTCAAACCGAAGGGCATCACTCGATAATAGAATGTTCCCCAAGGTGTGATGAATGTTGTCTTCTCCATATCCTCGGGTGCCATCTTGATCTGGTTATATCCGGAAAATCCGTCCATAAATGAGAAGACATTGAATTTAGCTGTATTATCTACCAACATGTCAATATGTGGTAGAGGAAAATAATCTTTCGGACTAGCTTTATTCAAGTCTCTATAGTCCACACACATCCGGACTTTTCCATCTTTCTTAGGCACAGGCACAATATTGGCCACCCATTGAGGATATGTAGAAGTCACCAGAAACCCCACATCAATTTGCTTATGAACTTCCTCTTTGATCTTCACTGCCATATCAGGATGAGTTCTTCTGAGCTTCTGCTTCACAGGCACGCACTCGGGCTTCAAAGGTAAGTAATGTTGCACAATATCAGTATCTAGACCTGGCATGTCTTCATACGACCAAGCAAAGACGTCGACATATTCTCGTAGCAATTCAATCAACCCCTTCTTAACAGATTCTTCCAGGAGTGCCCCAATCTTCACTTCTCGCACAACAATCCTCAGACCCCAAGTTGACTGTTTCCAGACTCTCGAGATGCGGCTGAATGATCTTCTCTTCATGCTCAAGTAAGCGGGTGATCTCGTCAGGAATCTCTTCAACATCATCTTCTTCTGCCTCAAATACAGGGAACTCAAAATTGGGAGATGGTGTTGGGTCATTATGTTCAATGGGTTTGATCAACCTGCATAGTGATTTTGGATATGAAAAGCTTTAGAATTCAAATAAGGCAATCATTATGCAGATGAAAAGATTGATTTTATTCTATTTTTTAGGTTTTATGTGATCACCAATTTCATGCAAAAAAGCAAAAAGGGAAAATAATTGGAAAAACAAACATTTAACATGAATTTATTGAATGAAAATATCATTGTATTAATGCGCCAACAATGTCATCACTCCTCCTTTTGGCATGGGAGGAGGTTTTTTAAACACGATGAACATTACTTTGACTTATGGATTACTGTTGGAATATCCACAGCGACCCAATTATTGCAGATTCCCCCAGGGATGACGAAGTTGCCAGAATCCTCTTTGCCCTCTTCCAGAATGGCGGCAGCTTCCTCATCTTGACTGGTGTGGATGAACCCTCCACTCTTGAACAGCCCTTGCGCGTTGAACACCCCAGACGAAAAACCTATGCCAGCCCGAGACTTGTTGTCTTCTAGCTCAATCATTTTTCCTAAACCAGCAGTTACACCACACTTAATGGCCAACTTTGTATCTTTATAGGAAGCAAATGAAGGAGTTCTCTTCTCAATAGGCTCAACAATAGACAAAGCTTGGAAAGGAGTTCCAACTTCATCCTCAGCATCTATGTATGAGAAGGAAAACAAATGGCTAACCAGGAGAGCCTTTTCTCCCCCTACCACCACCAGCTTCTTGTTCTTCACAAATTTCAGTTTCTGGTGTAGGGTGGATGTCACGGCGCTTGCCTCGTGAATCCATGGTCTACTTAAGAGACAGCTATACGATGGGTGAATATCCATAACCTGGGAGGTAATCTGGAAATCACTTAGTCCGATCTTGACTGGGAGATCAACTTCCCCAATCACGATTTTGCGAGACCCATCGAAAGCCTTCACAACTACTCTACTCTGCCTCATGGGAGGCCCTTGATATGACAGTTTCGAGAGAGTGGACTTTGGCAATACGTTCAGTGATGACCCAGTGTCCACCAGCATATTGGACATGGCGTCGAATTTGCAATTCATAGATATATGTAATGCCAAGTTGTGGTCTCTTCCCTCCTCGGGGAGATCAGAGTCACAGAAACTCAGGTTGTTACAAGCGGTAATGTTTGCAACAATGCTATCGAATTATTCTATCGTGACATCGTGATCTACATATGCCACATCCAAAACCTTCTGCAGAGCCTCTCGGTGTGGTTCTGAATTCAAGAGCAATGATAACACCGATATTTTGGATGGCGTTTGTAGAAGCTGGTCTACAACATTGTACTCGCTCCTTTTGATGAGCCTCAGCATCTCATCACAATCTTCTTTCGTATTGCCACTCGGGCCAACAGAAGCAGGAGTTCCCAATGTGGAGGAGGGCTTAACAACAGGTGCCGGATTCGGAGTGCTCACTGCATTCCTTATCGGGCGTTCAACAGAATCAGTACTAGCTTAGGGCTTTGGAGGTGCTGAAAACACACGACCGCTGCGGGTCAAACCACTAACATCTGCAATGTTAACAACAGAGGAAGATGCTAAGGACACTTTTTTCCCATTTTCTACCGCAACAACATTGTAGCGATAAGGAATCGCCTTTTCAGAAGAGTATGGTACTGGTCCGGCCGGCCTGATGGTCAAGGCAGGAGACACCTTATGCTTGCTACCATCAAACTTGATAATAACGGGCTCGGGTATTTGGAACACCGGAGAAATCACATTGACTTCGGGCTCATCCTCGTCAACATTTCTGTTTTGAAGGATCTCAATAACTCCTTCATCCAACATTTCCTGAACATCTTTGCGCACCTGACGACAACCTCTTTGATTAACAGAACAAACTCGGCATCTATCGTGGTCATGCTCATAATGACTATACTCACATTGCAAACGATGCATCTCGACCAGAGACTGTCGAATATGACTGACATATTTGACTTTGTACTTGCCAGGGTAGCCCTGGACCATGTTGACGGATTTCCCATGCTCGGGCAATGGGTTCTTCTTCACATTAGGACCTACGTCCTCGAAACACAGAATGCCACACCTCACAAGGTCTTGAACCTTGGTCTTCAAAGGGTAACAATTCTCCACGTCGTGGTCGGGAGCACCAGAATGGTAAACACAGTGTAATTCGGGGTTATACCACCACTGGGGGTTAGCAGGTATAGCCGGTGGGTCTCGTGGAGTAATCAACTTCCTCTCTATCAAAGAGGGATATAACTTTGCATACATCATCGGAATAGGATCGAAGGTGACCCTTTTCCTCTCGTAACTCGTGCTGGTTTGGTTACTGTTCCGAGGCTGGTAGGCCTGCTGTTGCGGTCGGTGCTGTTGATGTTGATATTACAAATGTGGTTGCTGATTGCTGTTATGTTGCTGATACTGCTGATTATCTCTGAAAACAGGTGCTATATGAGCCACCTGGTGCTGGTTATCGGCGGGACGCACGGTCTTCCTTCTCACAGAGGGTCTTCTTGGTTTCACATGGGAGGTCACAACATGTGCCTCTCCATCTTTCTTCTTTGCAAACGCCCCATAACATTTGGCAGAAGAGCCTTCCTCTCTGGTTAGACGTCCTTCTCTAACCCCTTCTTCTAGACGCATCCCCATATTCACCATCTTGGTGAAGTCAGAAGGAGCGCTAGCAATCATCCGCTCATAATAAAAAGAACTCAAGGTCTTCAAGAAGATCTTAGTCATCTCTCTCTCTTCTAGCGGAGGCACGATCTGTGCTGCTAACTCTCGCCACCTCTGGGCGTACTCTTTAAACGTTTCTTTGTACTTTTGGGACATGGCTCTCAATTGGTCCCTATCGGGAGCCATATCCACATTATACTTGTACTGCTTGACGAAGGCTTCGCCAAGATCGTTGAAGGATCGGATGTTCGCACTGTCTAAACCCATGTACCAACGCAGGGCGGCACCGGACAGACTGTCCTTAAAGTAGTGGATGAGCAATTGGTCATTGTCGGTCTGAGTCGACATCTTCCTGGCATACATGACCAGGTGGCTAAGAGAACAAGTATTTCCCTTGTATTTTTCAAAGTCAGGGACCTTGAATTTCACAGGAATCTTCACATTGGGAACCAAGCAGAGTTCGGCAGCAGACTTGCCGAAAAGATCCTTTCCTCTGAGAGTTTTCAATTCCTTGCGAAGCTCAAGAAATTGATCGTTCATAGCGTCCATCTTCTCATAGACATATGGGCCTTCAGATGGCTCAGAATGATAGATGGTGTCGTCTACTCTAGGAAGAGTATGCACGATAGGAGAAGGAACAACAAGGACCGGGCTAGATGCCGGCATAGAAGCAAAGGTAGGAGCAGGACCCTCGGGCATGAAATTAGGAGGCATCCCCCACGGGAACCCGGTTGGCATGGCCGTTGGAGCCAAGTGTGCCCTGGCTGCAGGCACAGTTGAGGAGACAATCTCTGAGATGACTGTCCTATGGGGAGGAGTTGAAGGTGTCGGAGAAGACTGGCTCTGGGCAGCCAAGAATGATTCCATCAAGGCACTCAATCTGGCCACTTCCTCTTTCAGCTCGCGGTTCTCTTGTTCTAGATGATCCATCAGTCTTGAAATGTTGGCTCTGGTGTAGTACCGGTGAGTCAGCTTGTCTTCAAAATAAATGAAGAACACAGAGTTAGACCACAGAACAAGAAGCCGGGAACAAAACCTGTATGTGCACATGATGCATGCATATGATTTGTTTTTTATTTCAAAGGAGCTCTTAGGGTTTTATTCGCAAATTTTGGAAATATTAAACATTTATCACATATGGAAATATCTCATCAAATAGTATCAGGGAAAAGAAGTACAGCATTGTCAATCATATACAAGAGAAAAGGAAAATAATCATCCTATGGATCCCTAGAAACAATCGTCTAAAGCTCGGGACACAGGGAGATAGGATGCACGAAGCCTCTTCACCTCCCTCTCGTAGGCTGCCTCCATATCTGCCTTCTCCTTGGCGAGTCGGTCGTACTTCCTCTTCCAAAACTTGGAAGACTGAGGAAGCAGAAAAGTCCATGCATCATTAGGATCATCAATAACCTGATGTTCGAGGAACTCTATCAAAGCATCCTTCTCCTTGATCTGCTGAAGCAACTCCTCCCTTTCACGGATCCAAGCACGTGATTGGTCTTCATCTCTCAACTCCTCTACCCCTTGATTAGGGAGGGTCGAAGGCCCAACCATAACCAAAGGCGTAGGTCTCGGGTACTCGTAAGACATGAGATACTCAAACGCTCTCTTCCTAACCCAAGCGGTGTAAGGCTCCATAGAAACACAATTCTTAGGACCCAACTCTTTCCTTCATTTCCTATGAATCTTGCGCCAAGCGCGGACCATTCTGCCCTTCAAGCCTTAGGGATCTTTACCCTCCTGAAAGAACACACCCTCTAACAGAATGTTATTGGGTTTATCCTTTAGGGGGAACCCAAGATGACGACGTGCCAAAACAGGGTTGTAGTTAATCCCACCACAGGTACCAAGAAGAGGTGCATTGGAGAATTCACCACAAGAGTCAATAATCTGTACACCATCATACACGCGGTTATACCAAGAGATATCATCATTAGTGAGAGACATGAGTCTCGTGGACCACTGTAGACATCCCTTGTTCTCCTTGAAGGCGACCGTTTACGGTAAGTGAGAAATAAACCACTTATACAATAGAGGCAAACAACACACAATGGCACCACCACCCTTTGCATTCCTCATATGCAAAGAGAAATAGGTATCACCCAACAGAGTAGGAACGAGATTAAGAGTAGAGAAAATCCTAATAGCGTTCACATCCATAAACTTGTCGATGTTGGGGAACAATACCAATCCATAGATGAGAAGTACAAATATGGCCTCAAAGGCGTACTCACTCATGGCCTTCCCATATACAGTAGCTTGAGCAATGAGGAACTCAGAAGGGAGACCTTGAAATCCACCTTTGGTAGTCATATGAGCACCAACCAGAGATTCATCTATGTGCAACATGTCTGCTATCTCTTGAGAAGTAGGAACACTCTCTAAACCACTGAACGACAACTGGTCTAGAATAGGTATACCCACAAGGTAGGCATACTCCTCAAGGGTAGGTAAAAGCTGGAAATCCGGAAACGTGAAACAACGGTACAAGGGATCATAAAACTGTACCAATACACTCATCAACCCTTCGTCCACCTGAGTAGTCAGAAGAGGAAGAAGCTTCCCAAAACGAGCCTTGAAACTCAAAGGATCTAATACATAGGATGTCAGATTCCTTAACTCTTTCAAATCTGGTTGTCTGAAGTTGTACTTCTTTGTATTCCTTCTTTGTCTTTCCATGTCTGAAAATTTGCAAATAAACCCCTTAAGTTCCTTGATAATTTTCTTCATTAATGATGATATGGATGCAAATGAGTGCATGAATGCATGAATGCAACAATCACACCCAAGGATCAAGCAAAGCACACCAAACAAAGGTCATGGGATGGATCATATTATCCCTAATATCAATCATCCATTTTGGTGGATTATGGTTTACACCTTATCAACACCCAAGTTCCATTGATATTAAGGATACATGAACGTATCAACCATGAATCAAGGGTTTGTTGCAAGTCACGAGCATGGGGTCTCGGTTAAGAACCACCCAAAGGGAATGTACTAGGGTTTAAACCTGCCAAACATGTTCTACAAGAGGTTCCCATAGTCATCATCCCATCTTTCGGATATTATCGGAGAAACGACTACTCGTATTCCAAAAATATTCTCAAGAAAGACTCTTATGAGTGTAGTATCGCGTAACAATTGTATCAAATCTTACACTTGAACGACTTTCGCACTACATCCTAAGAATAGGCCAAGATGGGCTTGGTAAACTAAGGTCCTTGGCTTCTAAGGTTTATATTGGAAAGAGTAATGTCTAACCACAACATACTTGTGTGACATTATTGATCCCAACATGACCTCCACCAAGTGAATGGACTTGCAAGTCAACTTGCTAAGGAATAACTCCACACAAGTCAACAAGACTACGCCATTCTCCTATCCTAAGTGCACTCGAGTCTGGGTATAGAACTCATCTTACAAAGATCACCAAGCATACAAGGAATTAATATCAAGCAATTCAATCATTACATACAATAGAGTAATCCCAAATTGCACAAAAATATGCCACAAAACAATACAATACAACAAGCATGAAAAGTTGGCAAAACCCACTAGGCAAATAGTCCCCAGCAGAGTCTCCACTTTTCTGTAGCGGGGTATTCGTTACCATTAGAGATATTGACTAAATCCAAGGTAAATCATACAAGTCGAGTCGCCACCGCACTTCTATTTATCCAAAGGAATGGTTAGAAAGCGAACAAAAACCTAATAGTTTTAACAAAAACTAGTAAAAGAAACAGAGATCTGGGTAAGGAGGTTGGTTATGTAATGGGAAGGTGTTAGGCACCCAAAACATCCTAGGTACTCCTAGGGAGCCCTTTTCACACTTGTTGTAAAGGTTGTTGTTTTTTGTGAAAATTTTGTTTGTGCAAACATGATTGAAGAGATGAGAGGAGAATGTACAAGTTTATTTACATTTTTGGGTTTGGATGGATAAACCCATTGCCTACGTACCATCTTATAAAAAGATTAGGATCAAAACCTCGTAGTTCGGGGTAAAAATCTTAAAATGAGTTGGTGAATTGATTGGTCCAAAATCCTTAAGGTCTTTTGTTATCTAAGGGAGAAAACTCAACCTAAAACCACAAATCCACCATGTGAGGAGAGCTTCAACATGCTAGTGAGGGGTTAACCTTATAATAAGCATGGAAGACTCATTGTCCATCACTAAGGATATAGGTGAGTATTACATCTACCACAAGGATAACTCAAACCTAATAGCTAAAGGTTATGAAAGATTTTGATTAAGAAAGTGGCCATTGGAACCACAAAAAGAAATTTGAATGGGTTATATTTATCAATTAGAAGTATATACAAAAGTGGTCAAAGTTGATTTAAAGGTTCAATTCAAAATAAGTGTTATGAAAGGAAAGTTTGAAAATCAAAAGCATAAGGCTTAGGTTTCTAATGTTTGAAAACAATAGTTAAATGTTTGCACAAAAAGTTTTGGTTTGGGTTAGAGTGGAGAGAAGAAGAAGAATGGCTAAGTCCTAAGTAAAGCAAAAAGAGAAAGGATGAAGAAACAAAACCACAATGGAGTTCCTCTCTTGAGATCATATTGATGATCCAAGTAGCTCCCATCCTTTGGAATAAGTAACCACACAAAGCATAAGCAATCAAACAAGTCTCTTAAGAGATCCTCAATGTGTCTTGTATCTTTCACTTTGGATGAACATTGCAATGGTTTCTCCAATTAAGCTCAAATAGAATTCCCTAGCACAAAAGCAAACACATCAAAAGTTCCATGAAGTAAAACAAAAATGGACAAGAGTGAGTTTAGAGATTTGGTCCCTCTTCCATCTTAATCATTAAGGTCCATTTACTCCAATTTTGCACAAGGAAAGTCCTAAGATCTAAGTCCATTTCTCCATTCTTTGCATAGGGAAGGTCCTAGAGACTAAGTCCATTTATTTGCATTTTGGTCCACAACAATCAAAACAAAACACAAGCATAATAATATATACACAATTATGTGCTCAAGTGAGCAAAAGGCAAATGACATTAACATAAACATGTGCTCAAGTGAGCAAAGAGAAAAGCAAATGGATAATATGTGCAAGACTATTAAATTGCATAAAAGTAAAGAGCAAAAAAGTAAATGTTAATTGTCAATAGTTAGTGTTAATAGTTAGTGTGCCATAAGGCAAATTTAGCGTTATGTTAAGCAATCGTAATTGGACTTATGTAGAAGTCACAACTATCTGAGGCCGGTCAATAATAATGTAGGCAACAACACAAGTTAGAAGTCTTGATTAGTGAACCAAGTTACAACAACTTACCATGCCAAAAAGAGAAAAGAGAAATGATCTTGTATTGGTTTAAGCCTTTTGCATGATTTAGGAAACAACCTATCCTTAATGCAAAGCCATTCACTTGATCAATTGATCAAGATGAATTAGATTTGAATCAAGGAAGATTAAGTCTCCCTAATCAATGCTAACTTATCAACGTTCAACTCATTGATCAAAAAGAAAATAAGAGGAAGAAGAAGGAGATGGAAAATGGATAATGAAAATGGAAAGATCAAAATGCATAAAGTGAAATAAAATGTACCAATCCATATGTATTGACCAAATGACATTGAAAGTCAAAGTCAAACAATGATAAATCAGAAATGAGATGAAGATTGGAAATCAAACAATAAGCAAAATATTTTTGGCATTTTCAATATTAAAATTAACTTGAATTAAAAAATAATGGAAAGGTCAAACTTCAAAATCACTTCAAATCAACCTTGAAAGGTCCAAGTGATTTATCCCAAGTTCAACAAGGTCAAACAAAGTTTGACAAAAAATTTCAGCATTTTTAAAAGTCAGAAACTATTTTTAATCAATTAAAAATGAATAAAAATAACCTAATTGAACTAAAATCTCAAATAAATATCAAATCAATTTAAAAATTGATGAGAATATTTTTCATAGATCTATCATCATTCAAATAAGTTAGGAAAATATTTTTGTATTTTTTGAATATCAAAAACTATTTAAAATGAATTAAAAATAACCAGAAAAGAGAAAATTCACAAAAAATATCAAATGATGAAATAAAAAATATTAAAAATCAGAAATAGAAACTAGAATTTATTTGGAGACTAATGCAATTGGTCCCATAATTTTTGGATTAAAAATGAAAGAGTTATGATTTTTTGAAATAAAATGGAATTAAAGAAAATAAAATCAGAAATTAGAAAATATGGAAAATCTTGGCGCGTTAGATCTCCTTTCATTAAATGACGTGGACGATCTGAAGGCAATGGCATGCGCGCGCATCATAGGACCAAGTCAATGCAACCACACACAGATTAAATAAAAGTCATAACAATCAAAGGCTAAGATCAAATCTGGAAAATGAATCCAAGGGTCCACAATGCATCTGGCAATAGGACAGCCACCGGAGCCACCGTCTTCTCCGATGAGCTTGGATTTTCCGGCCAAAATTGCAGAGATCCAAACCTTAATGAAAATGCACGATCTATACATCTTTAGAAAGCTGGGATGATGTACATCATCCCTGTGCCACCCAATTCCATTCTAGATCTCTATATTGAGAGAAATCAGATATGGAAGTTCTGTGGTGTTCATCATGAACTCAATGGATTTCAAAAATTAAATGCATAATCATGATGCCTCTATTGAGAGGACTTCAGCCAACACAAGATCCAAGCAAATAGGTCAATATATTATGAGTTTCGAAGAAAAAACCAGTTGCATAACAACCTTGATTTCTGGAGGCTTGAGCTCGATTCCTTGCTTTCTTTATCAAAACAGAAGATCAATGGAGTAAATGAGGGAGGTTTAGAAGCTCTAGATCCAAGGATTCAACCAGATGTAGTTGAATTTTGGATCTGAAAAATTTAGAGAAAAATGAACTAGCTTCTTTGGTGAGAGGTTGGGTTTTGATTTCTGCAGCAATTCAGGTTGATTTCAGTGTGTATTTTGAATGGAATAGAGCTTCTATTTATAGAGGGAATGGCAAGGAGAAGGTGATGCAATCCGTGTGCATGGAATTGGATATCCATTGCATGGGCTTGCATGATCATGCACAAGGCCCAAAACCAAAGCCAAATGACATCTGAACTCATACCAAAGTGAAATGGGCGTGTAATTTGAGAGGCAAAGGCTTGTGTAATGAATTCTCACATGTTATGCATAATTGACCTAAAAATTTCTCCTCTTCAAAACTAACACTTGCCAAATCCAAACATGATCATGTGAGTAACGGTTGACAAGGTTTTGATGTAAGGAACAATTGTTATGTTGGGCAAAAATCCATTTGGGATGTGGAAATTGGTGAAATTTGAGTTTAAAGTGCAAGGTGCAAAACATGTCAAGGCAAAGTTTCTAAATTTGGCCAATGTTCAAGCCCTTCTGTTTTGATGATGCAAGCCTCAAATGAAAAAATCTCCAACATAAAAGTTGTAGATCTTTTCAAGACAATCAAAATGGACTTAAATTTTGTCATCATTTGGATTTTTGATGAAAGAGTTATGGGCACTTGAAGTTGGACTTTTTTGCCTTTTGATGCATTTGACCCAAAAGGACCTATAATGTCTTGCATTATCACATGTATTTCCTTTGAGATTTTGAAATTTTGTTCAACATAACATTTGAAGTAGACATCTTAAGCTTTCCAATGCATTTGATCCCACCTCAAAATCATAAAAAATGAATGAGTTAAATAACTTCCCTTGATTGTATTTGATCATGGGCTGAGGTTGCTTCAGGAGCAAGGCATTGTGGTGCACATATGAATTAGGGTTTCCTTGGGGCACAATCCTCAAACCCTTTGACTTGATTTGATCAAAATAATGAATTGAGATGCTAGGGAGGCATACTTGATGGATGAGAGCTTTGGGAACCATTACCATGCTTGCTATCATCTCCTCTTGACCTTACCATTGCATAAGTGATCTCTTTGAAGCTCTTGACCTTGTGATTGCTCAAGCTACAAACAAAAGATGTTAGTGACATATTTTTGTGCTTTTGGTTAGTAAACAAAATAAAAAAAGAAATGATATACAATTCAAGCATGCTTGGTGATCTCAAACCACTCTCAAAAAGTCCCACCCAAAGGCAAAGGGGACCAAGTGCTAATGATCCTTGAGGCAATGCAAATGAAATGTTATGATGCCATGAGGGATCTTAGGGACAAAATAAGGGTCTTACACCTTGGATAACAAAAGACCTTAAGGATTTTGGACCAATAAATTCACCAACTCATTTTGAGATTTTTACCCCGAACTACGAGGTTTTGAACCTAATCTTTTAAAGATGGTACGTAGGCAATGGGTTCATCCATCCAAACACAAAATGTAAATAACTTATACATTCTCTTCTCATCTCTTCAATCATGTTTGCACAAACAAATTTTCACAAAATACCAACCTTACAACAAATGTGAAAAGGGCTCCCTAGGAGTACCTAGGATGTTTTGGGTGCCTAACACCTTCCCATTGCATAACTAACCCCCTTACCCAGATCTCTGACATTTTTACTAGTTTTTGATTCGATAAAACTTTTAGGTTTTTGTTCGCTTTCTAACCATTCCTTTGGATAAATAGAAGTGCGGTGGCGACTCGACTTGTATGGTTTACCTTAGATTTAGTCAATATCTCTAATGGTAACGAATACCCCGCTACAGAAAAGTGGCGACTCTGCTTGGGACATTTGCCTGGTGAGTTTTGCCTACTTTTCATATTGTGTTATAATGTGTTGTATATTGTTTTGTGACATATTTTTGTGCAATTTGGGATTACTGTATTGTATGTAATGATTGTATTGCTTGAATATTAATTCCTTGTATGCTTGGTGATCTTTGTGAGATGAGTTCTATACCCGAACTCGAGTGCACTTAGGATAGGAGAATGACATAGTCTTGTTGACTTGTGTGGAGTTATTCCTTAGCAAGTTGACTTGCAAGTCCGTTCACTTGGTGGAGGTCATGTTGAGATCAATAATGTCACACAAGTAGTTGTGGTTAGACATTACTCTTTCCAATATAGACCTTAGAAGCCAAGGACCTTAGTTTACCAAGCCCATCTTGGCCTATTCTTAGGACGTAGTGCGAAAGTCGTTCAAGTGTAAGATTTGATACGATTGTTACGCGATACTACGCTCATAAGAGTCTCTCTTGAGAATATTTTTGGAATACGAGTAGTCGTTTCTCCGATAATATCTGAAAGATGGGATTATGACTATGGGAACCTCTTGTAGAACATGTTTGGCAGGTTAAACCCTAATACACTCCCTTTGGGTGGTTCTTAACCGAGACTCCATGCTCGTGACTTGCAACAAACCCTTGATTCGCGGTTGATCCATTCACGTATCCTTAATATCAATGGAACTTGGGTGTTGATTAGGTATGAACCATAATCCACCAAAATGGATGATTGATATTAAGGATAATATGATCCATCCCATGACCTTTGTTTGGTGTGCTTTGCTTGATCCTTGAGTGTGTTTGTTGCATTCATGCATTCATGCACCCATTTGCATTCATATCATCAAAAAAATAAGAAAATTTTCAAGGAACTTAAGAGGTCTATTTGTAAAATTTTTAGACATGGAAAAACAAAGAAGGAATACAAAGAAGTACAACTTCAGACAACCAGATTTGAAAGAACTAAGGAATTTGACATCCTATGTATTAGATACTTTGGGTTTCAAAGCTCTTTTTGGGAAGCTTCTTCGTCTTCTGACTACTCAGGTGGATGAAGGATTGATGAGTGTATTGGTGCAGTTTTATGATCCTTTGTACCGTTGCTTCACATTTCCGGATTTTCAGCTTTTGCCCACGCTTGAGGAGTATGCCTACCTTGTGGGTATACCTATTCTAGACCAGTTGCCGTTCAGTGGCTTAGAGAGTATTCCTACTTCTCGAGAGATAGCTGATATGTTGCATATAAATGAGTCTCTGGTTGGTGCTCATATGAATACCAAAGGTGGAATTCAAGGTCTCCCTTCTGAGTTCCTTATTGCTCAAGCTACTGCATATGGGAAGGCCATGAGTGAGGACGCTGTTGAAATGTATTTTTCGTGTCGGATTTTTGTTATCGTATCCACAGAGATTGTAAGATATCACCGCCGTTCGATGGTTGTTTTAATCGTAGCTCAATGTAACAATAGGGTTTTGGTTTTAATCAAGTTATCTTGCATAAAAAGTAATAAATTACGGTAAAAGTTATGGTTTGATTAAATGAGAAATATTGCCAAAGTTAGGTTTCAATGATCACTTTGTATGTATTTGCTCGGTCAACAATCTTATAAACTCCTTTAGATGATAAATCATTTCACAAAGTCCTCTCAATATGTTTCTCTCGAACACACATTGTGAGTTTTGCCATTTTGATCCATTGTTTCTCTCGAACACAATCTATCAAAATGACAACTTTTTGGTTCAACCTTATGGTGAACAAAATCATTCATTACTATCTCTAGCTAACAAACAAGTTTGGATGAAAACCTAGGTCAAGAGTCGGTAAACATCTCTCGATCATAAACCAACACAAAGAGTTTTAAATAGAAACAAAGTTTTCATCATATATTTACCATTAAAGAGTTTACATATGAGGATCCTTACATTTACACACAAAGCTAGTAATCACCTACATCTAACCTTGACAAATGGATGACTTAGCTACTCATTTTCATGGTAGCTTGGTCGGCAAGTAAGGAAAGAAGGTTGATCAACATCCAAGTCGGATAATCGAAGTTGGATGGGAATCCACCTTCTTTTTGTGGAAGATGGTTGCTAGATGAAAAGAAATGAAAATTAGGGCATAAAAGATCCCAAGAACAATGCTGCAAAATATCTAGAAGAAAGTACAAAAGTGGAAAAAGTTGGTAAAAATGAGGTATGGTGCTCAAAAGTGGCACCTGCTACTTATAGACCACTGCTGGGCTGTCATGTTCGCTAGGCGAGCAGAATGGCTCGCCTAGCGAGGGTCTAAAATGGGCACATAAGGCCCCTGCGCCCAGAGAAACAGGGCCTGCTGAACTGTCATGTTCGCCTAGCGAACATACCTTCGCCTAGCGAAGGACACGCTTCAACCTTCGCCCCAGCGAGGTTGAGAGGTTTTGCTACTGGAATGCTCGCTGGGGACTCGCTAGAGCTTCGCCTAGCGAGTGAGTGCTGGCTGCGTTTTTCACCAAAACAGAACGAACTCGCTACCACCTTCGCCTTCAGCTCGCCTAGCGAATTAATTTGACAATTTACTGGAGCTTTTCGCCTGGAACTCGCCTAGCGAACCAATGCTTCGCCACAGCCTCGCCTAGCGAGCACGCTGATGAAATGCTTGTATTCTTTGGTTCCTTTGCCAATTTTCTTGTGTCTTCATTTTCAATTAGTTCATGCCTTTTTCCTGCACAATAACACACAAATCAAAGGCACCAAGCTTGTTTATCAATGTAATGCATTCCATGTAAAACAAATGTGGTTTTGACAATTTTAGCAAGGAAAAAGGGTGAAAGATGCCCACATATGATAGCTCAATTAAGCACTTTTGGGCATCTAACAACTCTCCCCAACTAGATTCTTGCTTGTCCTCAAGCAAAGTATGCCTCTTGAAGGACAAGAGGATTTGCTTAAAGAAAATGGTTTCTCCGAAGTTGGATAAACGGCTCAAACACAAGCGAAATCAGCAAATACAAGTTCCCAACGGTTCGAATAAAATAATACATAAGAACTAAAACTTAAATAGCTATGCAAAATATTTATCTATCTACAATAATACTATTCTGAATGAATCATCCTATCTCTCCTCTTCGAATAAGGAATGAAGATTTTGCGCGTTTGCAACCGCGGGACTAATCTCACTCTCTAACAAATAATGAAGAAATCAAATAGATTCATACAATGTCTAACAATTAAAAATGGTACTGTGGAAGCATAAAGATCACTAAGGGCTTTTCGGTTGAAGCTTGGTTAGGTTAACAAACAAGGGTCATTTCTAAGGCCATTGAAACGAAAGTGCCGATGCAAAAGAGACATTCACAGTATTATTCACACTACTCGACTTTGTTTCATTTGTTTCTTATTTGAAACCTTCACAACACATATTCCTCAACTCAATTTTTATTTTTCACTATTTTTCTTCCAAGCAAGCATTCATTTTCATTCTTTCTATTTTTGTTCTTTTCTTTCACATCAAATATACAAAACAGATGTTTCTTTTCTATATTTTCTATACATATATTTTTCTATGCTTGCTCGGTTTTTCTTTTCTTTTTCAAGAGTTGTGGTACTTACCAATTCTTTTTCGTTCTCCCCAACTTATTTCTTCCACACCCTAAGTGAATGCTCTTAACTTTTTACGGCAAAAGAACAATAATCAAGATTTTCCGGGTTGTAAAAAAAAGATTTTTGAGATCTCGCTTTATTTCAAGCCGAGATTCAACTGTTTAGGCTCAAAGGGGTTAAAAAATACTCTCTCTGCTCACAGGTAAGTTGTTTTTGGATGTAGTTGTGCTCGAAAGAAAACAAGTGCCTTGATCATTTCTAATTGCTTCCACAATTTCACAATAATAAAAGACAAAGAATGAATCACATGAATCAACAAAACTTATTAGAATCCAGCATTTAAGTGTACAATGGAGGTTTCCTCACAATTTGTGGTTTTAAGTTCTAGATGAAGCATTCATTCAATTATGTTGCAAAAAGACAATATTCAATTTACCAAAAAGAGTAAAGTTCCTAATGCATTCTAAAATTCTAGCCGAAGGTAACCATGTACCTTAGCTTCATTCACTTGTTTATTCTTATCATTGCCATCCAAGCTCGGATGCACCTTCATTGGGTACTTCTTGAGGAGCAACCAATCTAGAAGGGTTTGCCACTCAATCAACCAAAAATTTATTAAACACACAAAATTAAAAACATAAATAAATAACATTAACTGAAAATATAAATTTGTTCATGGGGGACAAAACACCCCAATAGTACAACACCATGGTCAAAATACAAAATCCGAAAATACAAATAGAAATAACATAAAAACTGAAAACACACAAAAACTTAACCCACTAAGGGCTCAAGACTCCTCCTCGCTACCGGCCTCAGAACCGGTAGCCTCATCATCAACATCATCATCATCATCAGCATCAGCGCCCACCCCCTCACCATAGACAGGCCTGTCCACAGGCCAGTTAGCGTTAAGCATAAACTGCTCACGCGCCAACACTGCTCGAGCACCGGAGGGGTCATTACCTTGCAGTTCCAACCTCTGCATACTGTTGTGCATATCAATCATAGCTCTCTGGGATGCCGCCATCCACTCAAAACTGTAGTCACACACAGCTCGGAGGTAGGGATCAAGTCCGGGAGTAGAAGCACTAGGACCATCAGAAGCCCAAGTACTTCCTGAGGCTGCACTGCCACCGGTAGTCTTTGCTCTACAATATTTAGCCACATACCGATCATCGATAGGTGACGGGATCCTTACCTGCCCACGAGACGGAAGTCTCACCCTTGCCTGAATACACAAGCTCATGATCAAACACGGGAAAGCCAGGGGACAATTAACACGAGCCCCCGACTTAAGTCCGCTCTCGACCACGGACTTCAGCTCATTTGCGATTATCCTCGCCACATCTATCTCGACATTTGTGAGGATGGAATGGACCAAATGTGCCACTGGGATCGGCACAGTAGAGGTGTGGGATTTTGGCTGGATGTTGGTCAAAACCAAGAGCAGTATCAGCTGAGCCATGGGAGTCATGTCCTCCCGGTGATACCTCACTGGAACCCCAGATGGGTTCGGCTCAACAGATTTCCCAGGTAAAAGCAGGGCGGCGGTAATGGCAGGAACATCTCGGTGAAGCCTGAGGTCGGTGTGGTATTGGTCTCTCTGGTCAGCTCCCAGCTGGAGCGGTTCCCCAAGGATTCGGTTGATAGCATCCCGGTCAAATGGAATTGGATGCCCGGCCACTTTAGAAACCCAAGTAAAGGGCTCGTCGTCGTCGGGCAGTGCGTTAGCATAAAACTCCCGCACTGTCGCAATGTCGTAATGCTCTAAGGGACTAATCAACCTATCCCACTTCTTTGCGTCAATCAACCCGGCGAAATTTCTGTAAGTGCCCTGTGGGTTGATCAGAAATCGCTTCTCTGGAAGTATCTTCCGCTTCTCCAGAGCAATGTATCTGGCGGCCTGCTTTGGGCCGACAAACTTGTCTTGGTCAAACTGGATAGGAACTGTCCGAGATGTAGTCGCTCCCTTTCTTTTCTTACCCGCTCCAGATCTTGACTCCATCTGCAAAATATACAAAGAAACAACACACACCAACAAACAGATTAGCCATCAAAGCATAATTCAAAAGATTGCCTTGCTCGCTGCTGCTTCGCCTAGCGAAGTGGCAGCGAACGCTCGCCCCAGGTTCGCCTAGCGAGTGCTAGCGAACCTTACGGGTTTTGGGGTTTTCTGCATTTTCAAAGATTTTTCCCCCAATACCCATACTCTAATGGTTCCCACATCAGAACCTAATGATTTCTCAAGCAATTAATTGTTCTATGCTATTGGGGATTGCCTAATTGCATGCAAAACCTAAAATAAAACTAAATCCCCAATTTGAAAACCTAAATCTCCAAAAATTGCAAACTCCCAAAATACCACATGCAACCTCAATGTTCCCATACCACACTCATCCTATTTGCCATTCACATTTGGAAATTAAGAGTTCAAACAAAAAGAAAAATGTAGTAGGGCAAACCTTAGTTACACGGATTCGGAAATGTGAAGTGAGAAGAGTTTGCAATCGACCGAAAAGAGCAAGTGTTGGTGATAAAGATGCAAATGAGAGAGTTTGAGAAGCCTAGCACAAATTCCTCAGCAGAGCCGTTCAGAATTTTTTTTTGAAGGTTTGGGGCAAAATGGCCCTGCTGAGATTTAAATAGTAAACAGTACTGCAACGCTCGCTGCTGCCTCGCCTAGCGAGCAGCTAGCGAGCATGCTCGCTACTGCTTCGCCTAGCGAGCTGCTAGCGAGCGTGACAGCAAGTGCATTGGCAAATGCAGCACTTGCAAGTCATCCAGCATGGGTTTAGCACAGTGTACTCAATACAACATAAAACATAAAACAGTAAATACTTACAATGTTGGGGTGCCTCCCAACTAGCGCTTGTTTAACGTCGGCTAAGCTCGACGGTGCGATGCTCACAGAGGAGCATCGAGCGGCTGAGCACAACTCTCGCGATCCACATGACCGCCGAGATACACTTTCAATCGTTGGCCATTCACGGTCCAACTATCTTTCTTGTCCATGTCTTCAATGACAATGGCCCCGTACTCTTTTACTTCTTTCACCCGAAATGGCCCGGACCATTTTGATTTCAACTTCCCGGGAAACAACTTCAACCGGGAGTTGAACAATAGGACCAATTGTCCGGGCACAAATTCTTTGTTACGGATCTTCTTGTCGTGATACTTCTTTGCTTTTTCCTTGTACAACCAACTTGAGTGGTATGCGGCATTGCGCATCTCCTCCAACTCAAGTAGTTGTACTTTCCTTTTGTTACCGGCCAACTCATGTTCAAAATTTAAAAACTTTAGGGCCCACAAGGCCTTGTGCTCCAATTCAACCGGCAAATGGCAAGTTTTACCAAATACCAATTGAAAGGGAGTTAGGCCAATTGGAGCTTTAAAGGCCGTACGGTAGGCCCATAATGCTTCGTCCAATTTTTGGGACCACTCTTTTTTAGAATTAGACACAGTTTTTTCTAGGATTCTCTTAATCTCTCGATTAGAGACCTCCGCTTGCCCGTTAGCCTGAGGGTGGTACGGAGTTGTCACCCTATGCGATACACCATAATGTTTTAGAATTGTTTCCAAAGGTGCATTGCAAAAGTGTGACCCTCCGTCACTTATCAACACTCGGGGGGTTCCAAAACGGGAAAATATGTTTTTCTTTAAAAATTTTATCACCGTTTTGGCATCCGCCCGAGGTGAGGCAATCGCCTCAACCCACTTAGAGACATAATCGACAGCAACAAGCATGTACTCATTCCCATAAGAGGGTGGGAAAGGTCCTACGAAATCTATGCCCCAACAATCGAACACTTCCACTTCTTGGATATTTTGGAGAGGCATCTCATCTCTCTTACCTATCCCACCACTTCTTTGGCAACTGTCACAACTTTGCGCATGGGTATGTGCGTCTTTGAAAATAGTTGGCCAATAAAATCCCGATTGAAGAATTTTAGTGGCCGTTCTAACCCCATTATAATGTCCGCCATAAGGCGAGTTGTGACAATGCCAAAGGATGCTCTGGGCTTCATCACCAATTACGCATCTCCTTAACAGGTTATCGCTACCCAACTTAAACAAGTATGGGTCATCCCAAACATAATACTTCGCATCCGAAAGGAACTTCCTCTTTTGGTTCGAAGTTAGGTCGGCAGGCACAAAACCACTAGCCTTGTGGTTTGCAAAGTCTGCAAACCACGGCCTAACTTGAACCTTAAACAATTTTTCATCAGGAAATTCTTCCCGGATTTCTTTTTCAGATGCGGTAACCTCCACGTTCACTAATCGGGATAAATGATCCGCTACCAAGTTTTCCGACCCCTTCTTGTCTTTGATTTCCACATCGAATTCTTGTAACAAGAGGATCCAACGGATGAGCCTTTGCTTCAAATCCGGTTTGGTTAGCAGATATTTAATCGCCGCGTGGTCGGTATACACAACGACTTTAGACCCAATAAGATAAGACCTAAACTTTTCTAGCGCATACACTATTGCGAGTAGTTCTTTTTCCGTTGTGGCATAATTTATTTGAGCCTCGTTCAGAACCTTACTCGCATAATGTATCGCATGGAAAGTTTTGTCTTTTCTTTGGCCAAGTACCGCTCCAACAGCATAGTCACTCGCGTCACACATTAGTTCAAAATTTTCATTCCAATAGGGAGCGACTATTATTGGAGCGGTAACCAATTTTTCTTTTAAAACCTCAAAAGCTTGCAAACAATCTTCGGTGAAGAGAAATACCTGGTCCTTGGCGAGCAAATTGCTCAAAGGCTTAGCCACCTTTGAGAAGTCCTTGATGAAGCGCCGGTAGAACCCCGCGTGCCCCAAAAAGCTACGGATGCCCTTCACATTCACCGGAGGGGGTAATTTTTCAATTACTTCAACCTTAGCTCTATCCACTTCAAGCCCCCTTCTAGAGACTTTGTGGCCTAGCACGATCCCCTCGGTCACCATGAAGTGACACTTTTCCCAATTCAGCACCAAATTGGTCTTCACACACCTTTCCAACACCGTTTTCAAATTCGCCAAGCATAGACTAAAGGTCCCACCGAATACCGAGAAGTCGTCCATGAAGACTTCCATTGTTTTCTCTATCAGATCGGCAAAAATGGCTTGGACACATCGTTGGAAGGTCGCCGGTGCATTGCACAGCCCAAAGGGCATTTTTCTGTATGCGAACACTCCAAACGGACAAGTGAAAGCCGTCTTCTCATGATCAACCGGGTCAACCGCAATTTGGTTATACCCGGAGTAGCCATCCAAAAAACAATAGTATTGTTGGCCCGATAGTCTTTCGAGCATTTGATCCATAAATGGGAGTGGAAAATGGTCCTTTCGAGTCGCGGTATTCAACCGCCGATAATCAATACACATTCTCCATCCCGTGGCAACTTTAGTCGGGATCAATTCGTCTTTGTCATTTCGGATTACGGTGATTCCACTCTTCTTCGGAACAACGTGCACAGGACTAACCCACGGACTATCCGAGATCGGGTAAATCATCCCCGCATCCAACAGCTTCACAACTTCCTTTCGAACAACCTCTTTCATGGTAGGATTTAAGCGGCGTTGTGGTTGAGCTACCGGCTTGAAATCCTCCTCCATCAAAATCTTGTGCATACAATAGGATGGACTAATTCCTTTTAGATCGGAAAGAGTCCAACCCATAGCTTCTTGATTGGTTTTTAGCACAATGATTAGACGGGCTTCTTCTTCTTTTGTCAAAAGGTTGCTTATGATGACCGGCTTTGCCTCGGTCTCATCTAGAAACACATATTTCAAAGTCGAAGGTAACTCTTTTAATTCAATTGGCGCTTTCTCGTCAATGACCTCCTTCGTCAAGTTTTCTTCCTCTACTTCCCACGGTTGTAGGTCTTCCAAACTATCAAGTTCCTTTAAGCATTCCTCAAGAGCTAGCTCCTCTTCAACAGTGAAAACCTCCAATGAGTCGTCAAGAGCTAACTCCATAGGAGATATCTCATGAATATGCTTTGAAACCTCCATAATAGCGTCTTCGATCACATCGATGCGAAAGCTATCATTTCTATCCTTGGAATGCTTCATCGCCTCGAATAGATCAAATGTGACTTCCTCATTTTGAACACGCACCTTCATTAAACCGTCATCAACATCTATCATCATTCTTGCGGTCTTCATGAATGGTCGGCCCAAGATGAGCGGAGCATCATCATCTTCCTCCATATCAATTACAATAAAATCCACCGGGAAAAAGAATTTGTCGACCTTCACCAAAACATCTTGGGCTACGCCATGAGGATGGGTCGTCGACTTATCCGCCAATTGCAACGTCATTCGGATGGACTTAATCTCGATGTTGCCAAGCCTCTTGATAATTGACAAAGGTATAAGATTAATGCTCGACCCCAAGTCAATAAGTCCCTTCCCGACATAAACGTCACCAATTTTAACCGGCAATGTAACTCTTCCCGGATCAACCTCTTTCTTAGGAAGCGTCCTTTGAATAATGGCACTACAGCTCGCATCAAGGACGATGGTCTCCGGTTCCGTATACCTCCGCTTTTTGGTTAGTATGTCCTTCATGAATTTGGCATACTTGGGCATTTGTTCCAAGGCTTCGGCAAACGGAATGTTGATTTGCAACTGTTTAAAAATATCCATGAACCGGGCGTAATGCCGTTCATTCTCCCTTTTGGAAGGAGCATGAGGGTAAGGAAGGTTTTGGATAGGAGTAGCGCTCACTACCTCCTTTCCCTTTGCAACTCTAGCACTTTTCCATCTAGGCTTCTTCACTACCTCCCTTATTACCTCATCACTTTTATTTTCCTCAATCTCCACACCTTTTTTTTTCAACTTCACCATTATTTTTATTCTTTTCAACTACTTCCTCATCACTCCACTCTCCTACTTCACCATCAACATTTTCCTCCACTATTTCCTCCTCAATTTCTTTCTCTTTCTCTTTTTGTTCACTCTCAACTCTTTTTTTTATTCTCACTTCCCAACTCCCTCCCACTTCTCGTCATGATCGCCTTACAATGCTCCTTAGGATTTGTTTGCGTATTTGCCGAAAAGGAAGGACCGGTTTGTTGTTCAGCGAGTTGCTTGGCAAGTTGCCCAACTTGAGTCTCGAGATTTTTTATGGCCGCGTCATTGCTCTTTTGATTGGCCATTGACATTTGCATGAATTGCGTCAATGTCTCTTCCAATTTAGAATTGACGACCGGCGGTTGTTGAGATTGGTACGGATTTTGGGGAGGGTTTTGACGGCTAGAAGAACCACCCCCATAACCTTGGTTATGATAATAGTTGCTTCTAGGTTGGAACCCTTGGTTCCCTGGGAATTGTTGTTGTTGTTGTTGTTGTGGGTGCGGTTGATAAGGTTGTTGTTGTTGTCTCGGTTGATAGTCCCGTTGATTGGCCATGTAGTTTACTTCGTCAAAACCGGGAGGTGGACAAAATCCGGTGTCATGTTCACCTTTACAAAGTTCACAACAAGCTATTTGTTTAGCTTTTGACGGTTCTCTTAACTCTTTGATTTGTTGTGTTAAGAGTTCCACTTGTTGTGAGATGAGCTTGTTTTGGGCAAGGATGGCATCATTCGTCCCTAGCTCAAGCACTCCCGCCTTCTTCAAAGAATTTCCACGACTTTGACTTTGCAGATCATTTAAAGCCATTCGATTGATAATGTTTGTGGCTTCTTCGGCACTTTTTGACATCAACGAGCCACCAGAGGTGGCATCCAACAACGTCTTACAGTTTGGTTGAAGTCCATTTCTGAAGATATGGATTTGAGTCAATTCATCAAATCCATGCCCTTTACATTTCCTAAGCATGGACTTAAATCTCTCCCACGCTTCATTTAAAGATTCACTGGTTCCTTGAGAAAACACCGAGATGGCCGTCTTTGATTCCATGAATCGGTTATGGGAGAAAAATCTTTCAATGAATTTCTCTTCTAACACGTTCCAGTCTGTCATTACGGCAGGTGTTTGATCGAGGTACCAATCCTTTGCTTTACCGAGCAAAGCGTGGGGAAATAAACGTCTGAACAACGGAAGCTCCTGAGCCTGATCCACTCCGGCAGCCAATGTTATCTCATAAAATTTCGTGAGAAAAGCAAATGGGTCTTAATGGTCCATTCCGGTGAATGGACTCCCATATAATAAATTCAGAGTTCCCGTCTTCATCTCAGCTTGCCTTCCTGTGTGGTTGGCAAACTGAGCGGTGTTCCTTGGACTATTGATACATGGAGTAGAAATAGGTGGTGGTGGTTGTGGCTCCATGTTTGGTATGAATGGTGGGTGATTTGTGGTTGAAGAACTTTCTCCTTGCTCTTGGCGTTGTCTAGCCTGTTGCCTCCTACGTCTCGTTTTGCTATTGAGCCTCCTTGCGGTTCTCTCGATCTCAGGATCAAAAAGAAGTTCGTCCACAGGGATTTGCCCTCGCATAAAACGTAAGCTGCACACTAAACCAAACAAATTACAAGCACAAGTCAAAAATTCACAAGCTAAAACTTAAACAACCATTGCGATGCTCGCAATATCAATTTACAATCCCCGGCAACGGCGCCATTTTGTTGAAATGTATTTTTCGTGTCGGATTTTTGTTATCGTATCCACAGAGATTGTAAGATATCACCGCCGTTTGATGGTTGTTTTAATCGTAGCTCAATGTAACAATAGGGTTTTGGTTTTAATCAAGTTATCTTGCATAAAAAGTAATAAATTACGGTAAAAGTTATGGTTTGATTAAATGAGAAATATTGCCAAAGTTAGGTTTCAATGATCACTTTGTATGTATTTGCTCGGTCAACAATCTTATAAACTCCTTTAGATGATAAATCATTTCACAAAGTCCTCTCAATATGTTTCTCTCGAACACACATTGTGAGTTTTTCCATTTTGATCCATTGTTTCTCTCGAACACAATCTATCAAAATGACAACTTTTTGGTTCAACCTTATGGTGAACAAAATCATTCATTACTATCTCTAGCTAACAAACAAGTTTGGATGAAAACCTAGGTCAAGAGTCGGTAAACATCTCTCGATCATAAACCAACACAAAGAGTTTTAAATAGAAACAAAGTTTTCATCATATATTTACCATTAAAGAGTTTACATATGAGGATCCTTACATTTACACACAAAGCTAGTAATCACCTACATCTAACCTTGACAAATGGATGACTTAGCTACTCATTTTCATGGTAGCTTGGTCGGCAAGTAAGGAAAGAAGGTTGATCAACATCCAAGTCGGATAATCGAAGTTGGATGGGAATCCACCTTCTTTTTGTGGAAGATGGTTGCTAGATGAAAAGAAATGAAAATTAGGGCATAAAAGATCCCAAGAACAATGCTGCAAAAATATCTAGAAGAAAGTACAAAAGTGGAAAAAGTTGGTAAAAATGAGGTATGGTGCTCAAAAGTGGCACCTGCTACTTATAGACCACTGCTGGGCTGTCATGTTCGCTAGGCGAGCAGAATGGCTCGCCTAGCGAGGGTCTAAAATGGGCACATAAGGCCCCTGCGCCCAGAGAAAACAGGGCCTGCTGAACTGTCATGTTCGCCTAGCGAACATACCTTCGCCTAGCGAAGGACACGCTTCAACCTTCGCCCCAGCGAGGTTGAGAGGTTTTGCTACTGGAATGCTCGCTGGGGACTCGCTAGAGCTTCGCCTAGCGAGTGAGTGCTGGCTGCGTTTTTCACCAAAACAGAACGAACTCGCTACCACCTTCGCCTTCAGCTCGCCTAGCGAATTAATTTGACAATTTACTGGAGCTTTTCGCCTGGAACTCGCCTAGCGAACCAATGCTTCGCCACAGCCTCGCCTAGCGAGCACGCTGATGAAATGCTTGTATTCTTTGGTTCCTTTGCCAATTTTCTTATGTCTTCATTTTCAATTAGTTCATGCCTTTTTCCTGCACAATAACACACAAATCAAAGGCACCAAGCTTGTTTATCAATGTAATGCATTCCATGTAAAACAAATGTGGTTTTGACAATTTTAGCAAGGAAAAAGGGTGAAAGATGCCCACATATGATAGCTCAATTAAGCACTTTTGGGCATCTAACAGACGCCTTTGAGGCCATATTTATACTTCTCATCTATGGGTTAGTGTTATTCCCCAACATCGACAAGTTTGTGGATGTGAACGCTATTAGGATTTTCTCTACCCTTAATCCCGTTCCGACTCTGTTGGGTGACACTTATTTTTCTTTGCATATGAGGAATGCAAAGGGTGGTGGTGCCATTGTATGCTGTTTGCCTCTGTTGTATAAGTGGTTTTTTTCTCACTTACCGCAGACGATCGCTTTCAAGGAGAACAAGAGATGTCTACGGTGGCCCACGAGACTTATGTCTCTCACTAATGATGATATCTCTTGGTACAACCGTGTGTATGATGGCGTACAGATTATCGATTCTTGTGGTGAATTCTCCAATGTACCTCTTCTTGGTACATGTGGTGGAATTAACTACAACCCTGTTTTGGCACGTCGTCAGCTTGGGTTCTCCCTAAAGGATAAACCCAATAACATTCTGTTAGAGGGTGTATTCTTTCAGGAGGGTAAAGATCCCCAAGGCTTAAAAGCTAGGACGGTCCGCGCTTGGCGCAAGATTCATAGGAAAGGAAGGAATGAGTTAGATCCTAAGAATTGTGTCGTCTTGGAGCCTTACACTGCTTGGGTTAGAAGGAGAGCTTCTGAGTATCTCATGTCGTACAAGTATCCAAGACCTACGCCTTTGGTTATGGCTGGGCCTTCAACCCTTCCTGACCAAGGAGTAGAGGAGTTGAGAGACGAAGACCGTTCACGTGCCTGGATCCGTGAACGAGAAGAGTTACTTCAGCAGATTAAGGAGAAAGATGCTTTGATTGAGTTTCTCGAGCATCAGGTTATTGATGATCCTGATGATGCATGGACTTCTCTACTTCCTTAGTCTTCTAGGTTCTGGAAGAGGAAGTACGATCGACTCGCCAAGGAGAAGGCAGATATGGAAGCAGCCTATGAGGAGGAGGTTAAGAGGCTTCGTGCATCTTATCTTCCTATATCCCGAGCTTTAGATGATTGTTTTTAGGGATCCATAGGATGATTATTTTCCTTTTTTTCTTGTACTTGGTTACCAATGTTGTACTCCTTTGGTGTGAAAATATATTTTCCAGATATTATTGATGAGATGTTTCCATATGTGATAAAAATGTAATATTTCCTAAAATTTGCAAATAGAACTCTAAAGTTCCTCTGAAATAAAAATAAATCATATGCACAAGCATTGCATGCATCATGTGCATAAGCAGGTTTTGCTCCAGGCTTCTTGTCCTATGGTCTAACTCTGTATTCTTCATTTATTCCGAAGACAAGCTGACTCACCGGTACTACACCAAAGCCAATTCTTCGAGACTGATGGATCATTTGGAACAAGAGAACCGCGAGCTGAAGGAGGAAATAGCCAGATTGACTGCCCTGATGGAGTCATTTTTGGCCGCTCAGAGCCAGTCTTCTCCAACGCCCTCAACTCCTCCTCAGAGGACGGTCATTTCTGAGGTTGTAACCTCTATTGTGCCTGCTGCGACAGCTCATTTTGCGCCATCTATGCCAGCCGGATACCCTTGGGGAATGCCCGCCAACTTTATGCCAGAGGGTTTTTCTCCAACTCTTGCTTCTTTGCCGGCATCTAGCCCAGTCATGTCCGTGCCACCTCCCGTTGTGCACACGCTACCAAGGGTCGAAGATACCATCTATCATTCTGAGCCATCTGAGGGCCCAGACGTGTATGAGAAGATGGATGATATGAAGGACCAATTCCTTGAGCTTCGCAAGGAGTTGAAGACTTTGAGGGGGAAGGACCTCTTTGGTAAAAGTGCTGCTGAGTTGTGCCTTGTGCCCAATGTGAAGATCCCTATTAAATTCAAAGTGCCTGACTTTGAGAAGTAAAAGGGAAACACATGTCCTCTCAGCCATCTTGTGATGTATGCTCGCAAGATATCGACACAAACTGATAATGATCAACTGCTCATCCACTATTTCCAGGACAGTCTTTCCGGTGCCGCTCTTCGGTGGTACATGGGTTTGGAGAGTTCGAACATCCGATCTTTCAACGATCTTGGCGAGGCCTTCGTCAAGTAATATAAATATAATGTGGATATGGCTCCGGATAGGGACCAATTGAGCGCGATGTCCCAGAAAGAGAAAGAGACCTTCAAAGAATACGCCTAGAGATGACGCGAATTGGCAGCTCAGATAGTGCCTCCCCTTGAGGAGAAAGAGATGACCAAGATCTTCTTGAAAACCTTGGGCTCGTTTTACTACGAGAGAATGATAGCCAGTGCTCCCTCAGACTTCACCGAGATGGTGAATATGGGAATGAGACTGGAAGAAGGGGTCCGTGAAGGACGGTTAACCCGAGATGAAGGATCTTCAGCAAAGAGATATGGAAGCTTTGCAAAGAAGAAGGAGGGAGAGGCGCATGCTGTGTCTGCCCATGTCAAAGAAAGGTCCTCTACAAAGAGGAAGATTTCTCGCCTAATCAATAATCAGCATCAGGTGGCTCATATAGCACCTGCTTTCAGGGAAGCTTAACATTATCAGCAACCGCAAACTCAGCAACAACAACAGCGTCCACAACAACAGGCCTACCAGCCTCGAAATAACAACAATTCCAGCACCAGCTACGAGAGGAAGAGGGTCACCTTTGATCCAATTCCGATGACTTATGCTGAACTCTATCCATCGCTGATTGATAGAAAGTTAATCACTCCGCGAGACCCTCCTTCTGTACCTGCTAATCCCCAGTGGTGGTACAAGCCTGAGCTTCATTGTGTATATCATTCTGGTGCTTCCGGACACGATTTGGAGAATTGTTATCCCTTGAAGACCAAGGTGCAAGACCTTGTGAGAAGTGGGATTTTGTTTTTCGAGGACGTAGGTCCGAATGTGAAGAAGAACCCATTGCCCGAGCATGGGAAGCCTGTTAATATGGTCCAGGGCTGTCCTGGCAAGTACAAAGTCAAATATGTTAGTCATATCCGGCAATCGCTAGTTGAGTTGCATCGCTTCCTGTGTGACTATAGTCATTATGAACATGACCATGATAGATGTCGAGTCTGTTCTGTCAATCAGAGAGGGTGTCGCCAGGTGCGTAGAGATGTTCAAGAGATGTTGGACGAAGGAGTCATTGAGATCCTTCAAAACAGAAATGTTGACGAAGATGAGCTCGAAGTCAATGTAATTTCTCCAGTATTCCGGATACCTGAGCCTGTTGTCGTCAAGTATGATGGTAGCAAGCAGAAGGTTGTTCCAGCTCTGACTATCAAGCCAGCCGGACCTGTACCGTACTCCTCCGAGAAGGCGGTTCCTTATCGCTACAATGTTGTAGAAGTGGAAAATGGAGAAGAGGTGTCTCTGCCCTCTTCATCTGTCGTAAACATTGTTGATGTTAGCGGTTTGACCCGTAGCGGTCGTGTGTTTTCAGCCCCGTTGAAGCCTCAAGCTGATGCTCGAGGAAGTATTGATACTGATTTTGTTGAACGCCCGATTGGGAATGCTGTGAGCACTCCGAATCCGGCACTTGTTGCTAAGCCCTCCTCTATGTTGAAAAATCCTGCTTCTGTTGGCCCGAGTGGCAATACGAAAGAAGATTGTGATGAGATGCTGAGGCTCATCAAAAGGAGTGAGTACAATGTTGTAGACCAGCTTCTACAAACGCCATCCAAAATATCTGTGTTGTCACTACTTTTGAATTCAGAACCACACCGAGAAGCTCTGCAGAAGGTGTTGGATGTGGCGTACGTAGATCATGATGTCACGCTAGAGCAGTTTGATAGCATTGTTGCAAACATCACCGCTTGTAACAACCTGAGTTTTTGTGACTCTGATCTCCCCGAGGAGGGAAGAGACCACAACTTGGCATTACATATATCTATGAGCTGCAAAGACGACGCCATGTCCAATGTGTTGGTGGACACTGGGTCATCATTGAATGTATTGCCAAAGACCACTCTCGCGAAATTGTCATATCAGGGGCCTCCCATGAGGCAGAGTGGGGTAGTTGTGAAGGCTTTCGATGGGTCTCGCAAAACTGTGATTGGTGAGGTTGATCTCCCAGTCAAAATCGGACCAAGTGATTTTCATATTACCTTCCAGGTTATGGACATTCACCCATCGTATAGTTGTCTCTTAGGCAGACCATGGATTCACGAGGCAGGCGCCGTGACATCCACCCTACACCAGAAGTTGAAATTTGTAAAGAATAAGAAACTGGTGGTGGTAGGGGAGAAAGAGCTCTCCTGGTTAGCCATTTGTCTTCCTTCTCATATATAGATGCTGAGGATGAAGTTGGAACTCCCTTCCAAGCTTTATATATTGCTGAGCCTGTTGAGAAGAGAACTCCCTCATTTGCTTCCTACAAAGATGCGAAGTTGGCCATTGAGCATGGTGCAACTGCTGGATTGGGGCAAATGATCAAGTTGGAAGACAACAAGTCCCGGGCTGGTATAGGCTATTCTTCTGGGGTCTTCAACAAGCAAGGTTTGTTCAAGAGTGGTGGATTTATCCACACCAGTCAAGATGAAGAGGCTGCTGCCATTTTGGAAGAGGACGAAGAGGATTCTGGCAATTTCATTATCCCTGGAGGGATCTGCAATAATTGGGTCGCTATGGATATTCCAACAGTTATCCATAAGTCAAAGTAATGTTCATTATGTTTGAAAACCCTTCTCCCATGCCAAAAGGAGAAGTGATGACATTGTTGGCGCATAAATGCAATGATATTTTCATTCAATAAATTCATGTTAAATGTTTGTTTTTCCAATTATTTTCCCTTTTTGCTTTTTGCATGAAATTGGTGATCACATAAAACCCTAAAGATAAGAATAAAACCAATCTTTTCATCTGTATAATGATTTGCCTTGTTTTGAGTTCTAAAGCTTCTTTTATATCCAAAATCATTATGCAGGTTGATCAAACCCATTGAACATAATGATCCAACACCATCTCCCAACTTTGAATTCCCTGTATTTGAGGCGGAAGAAGATGATGTTGAAGAGATTCCTGACGAGATTACCCGTCTACTCGAGCATGAAGAGAAAGTCATTCAGCCGCATCTTGAGAATTTGGAAACAGTCAACTTGGGGTCTGAAGGTTGTGTGCGAGAAGTAAAGATTGGGGCACTCCTGGAAGAGTCTGTTAAGAAGGGGTTGATTGAATTGCTACGAGAATATGTTGACGTCTTCGCTTGGTCATATGAAGACATGCCTGGTCTAGATACTGATATCGTGCAACATTTCCTACCTTTGAAGCCTGAGTGTGTGCCTGTGAAGCAAAAGCTCAGAAGAACTCATCCCGATATGGCAGTGAAGATTAAAGAAGAAGTTCAGAAGCAAATTGATGTGGGGTTTCTGGTGACTTCTACATATCCTCAATGGGTAGCCAATATTGTGCCTGTTCCTAAGAAAGATGGAAAAGTCCGGATGTGTGTGGACTATAAAGACTTGAATAAAGCTAGTCCGAAAGATGATTTCCCTCTACCACATATTGATATGTTGGTAGACAATACAGCTAAATTCAAGGTCTTCTCATTTATGGACGGATTTTACAGATATAATCAGATTAAAATGGCACCCGAGGATATGGAGAAGACAACATTCATCACACCTTGGGGAACATTCTGTTATCGAGTGATGCCCTTCGGTTTGAAGAACGCCGGAGCCACGTATCAACGAGCTATGACTACCTTGTTTCATGATATGATGCATAAGGAGATCGAGGTATATGTTGATGATATGATTGCTAAGTCAAAAACGGAAGTTGAGCATGTAGAACACCTGTTGAAGCTTTTTCAGCATTTGAGGAAGTACAAGCTTCGTCTGAATCCCAACAAGTGTACATTTGGAGTCCGTTCCGGCAAGTTATTGGGCTTTATCGTTAGTGAAAGAGGTATTGAGGTTGATCCTGCAAAGGTCAAAGAGATACAAGAGATGCCTGCGCCCAAATCTGAGAAGCAAGTCGGAGGTTTTCTTGGCCGCTTGAATTACATTTCCAGATTCATATCCCACATGACTGCCACATGTGCGCCGATATTCAAGCTCCTCCGGAAAGATCAATCCCATGATTGGACCGAGGATTTCCAGAAAGCTTTTGACAGTATTAAAGAGTATTTGTCTGAGCCTCCGATTCTGTCTCCGCCCGTGGAAGGGAGACCCTTGATTATGTATTTGACAGTTCTTGAAGACTCAATGGGTTGTCTCCTTGGTCAGCAGGACGAATCAGGAAAGAAAGAGTATGCTATTTACTATTTAAGTAAGAAGTTTACTGATTGTGAGTCTCGATACTCAATGCTTGACAAAACATGTTGTGCTTTGGCTTGGGCTGCTAAGCGCTTACGTCAGTATTTGATAAATCATACGACTTGGTTGATATCCATAATGGATCCAATCAAGTATATCTTCGAGAAGCCTGCTTTAACTGGGAGGATTGCCCGTTGCAGATGTTGTTATCTGAGTATGATATTGAGTATCGAGCTCAGAAGGCTATTAAAGGAAGTATCTTGGCTAACCACTTGGCACATCAGCCGATTGAGGATTATCAGTCAGTTCAGTATGACTTCCCATATGAGGAGATCCTGTATTTGAAAATGAAAGATTGCGATGAGCCTACACTCGATGAAGGGCCAGAACCTGGTTCCAGATGGAGTATGGTGTTTGATGGCGCTGTAAATCAATATGGAAATGGTATTGGGGCAAAAATTATTACTCCTCAGGGCACACATTTTCCTTTTACAGCAAGGCTAACTTTCAAATGCACGAATAATATGGCTGAGTATGAGGCCTGTATTATGGGATTGGAAGAATGTATTGATCTTAGGATCAAGCATCTTGATGTTTATGGTGATTCGGCCCTCGTTGTTAATCAGATTAAGGGTGAATGGGAAACGAACCAGCGTGGCCTCATTCCATATAGGGATTATGCGAGGAGGATTTCAACGTTCTTTACTGAGATTGACTTCCATCATATTCCTCGAGATGAGAATCGGATGACAGATGCTCTTGCTTTACTTGGTTCAATGATTGTGGTAAGACTTTGGAATGAAGTTCCCAATATCACTATGATGCGCTTGGATAGACCAGCTCATGTATTTGCAATTGAGGAAGTGAAAGATGATAAGCCGTGGTATTATGATATCAAGTGTTTCCTTCAGAGCTAGATTTACCCGCCTGGGGCATCTGTGAAAGATAAGAAGACTCTGAGGAGATTATCAGGAAGTTTCTACCTCAATGACGATGTGCTTTATAAAATAAATTTTAACATGGTGCTGCTCAGATGCGTGGATAGACACGAAGCAGACCTGTTGATGATTGAGGTCCATGAGGGTTCATTTGGTACTCATTCCAATGGACATGCCATGGCTAGAAAGATGTTGAGAGCAGGCTACTATTGGCTGACAATGGAGTCTGACTGCTGCAAATATGTGAAGAAATGCCATAAGTGTCAGATTTACGCAGATAAGATTCATATTCCTCCGACACTTCTGAATGTGATTTCGTCACCATGGCCCTTCTCCATGTGGGGAATAGACATGATTGGCATGATAGAGCCGAAAGCGTCCAATGGACACAAATTTATTCTCGTAGCAATTGATTACTTCACTAAGTGGGTTGAAGCGGCATCATACGCAAATGTGACCAGACAAGTGGTTGTGAAGTTGATCAAGAATCAGCTCATATGCCGATATGGTGTGCCAGATAAGATCATTACTAATAATGGATCTAACTTGAACAACAAAATGATGAAAGAGCTGTGTAGCGAGTTCAAGATAGCACATCATAATTCTTCTCCTTACAGACCCAAGATGAATGGGGTTGTTGAAGCTGCTAATAAGAATATCAAGAAAATCATACAGAAGATGGTTGTCACGTATAAAGATTGGCATGAGATGCTGCCATTTACTTTACATGGATATCATACATTTGTCCGCACTTCAACAGGGGCAACCCCTTTCTCTCTCGTTTATGGCATGGAGGTTGTGCTCCCAGTAGAGGTGGATATCCCATCAATGAGAGTCTTGATGGAAGCCAAGTTGACTGATGCTGAATGGGTTCAGAGTCGTTATGATCAGTTGAATTTGATAGAAGAGAAGAGATTGACTGCCATGTGCCATGGACAGTTATATCAACAAAGGATGAAGAAAGCCTTTGATAAGAAGGTCAAGCCTCGTGTGTTCCGAGAAGGTGACCTTGTGCTCAAGAAAGTCTTGTCTTTCGCGCCCGATTCTAGGGGCAAGTGGACTCCAAACTATGAAGGTTCATATGTTGTTAAGAGAGCCTTTTCAGGCGGTGCCTTGATACTTACAACTATGGATGGGGAGGATTTCACTCGTCCTGTGAATTCAGATGCAGTCAAGAAATACTTCGCCTAAAAATAAAAACAGAATAACTCGCTAAGTTGAAAACCCGAAAGGGCGACTTAAGCAAAAAGGAGCGTCTCGGTGGATTGAAAACCCGAAAGGGCGATCCAGGAAAAAATTAGAGACATAAAAAAAATGAACATATGTATCCCGCTAGATTGAGTACCTCACCCTGGGGCAATCTAGGCAAAAAATAGGGATTTTGGCAAGTAACTGCATCCTGATAAGACTTTGTTCTCCAACTGCCATCCGTCAGAGGTTCTCGCACACTCATCATCAACCAAAGCTTTAAATACATCGGATTCAGAATTGGTGGGGAAATGGTCATTATGTTCAATGTAGCCCTTTTCCAATATATATCACCAATTTCAAATTTGAAAAAGATCTATGGAGTTTTGCCATTCGCAGACTACCATTCCATCAAATAAATTTGAGCCTTTATCCAATTATTTGCACTCTTACTTGTTTCTATTTCAACAAATGTTTTGCATGTTTTAATTGAAAAATATCATTGTCTTGACTAAATCTTTCATAATTTGTTTTTAAACAAAGTGAACATTCACAATGATGAGGGGTTACTGAGGATGTCTTCAGTGCTCTCCCAAATATGGTAAGATTCTTGACATGGTAAGACATTTGTTCCTATCCCTGGCATGCTCATGTCCTCTTCCTCCGGAGCCTCTTGTAGCTCTTTCTCTCGAGCAGAGTATTGGGGTAAGATTATTCATCCCGCCTTCCTTCAGCAGAGTAGTGATTCTTCCTCCTCAGCAGATGTGATCTCATTATTTGGGACAGTGTTTGATGACCCTTGGAAACTTCTGATTTGGTGGTTGTTCCCCACGGAGTTCCATGACCCCCCCCCCCCTGATAATTTCCCCAGTAGAGTTCTTCCATGACGGATTTCATTTGTATGATGATCCTTGCCCTGGTTGGAAGGACTGAGGCTCATTCCCCTGCAGAGATCTCCATGGTCCTGGTTTTCTCTCTTGAGATGTAGTACCGGATGTTTGTGTACTTGTTCGTTGGACTTGTTTGTGTTAGATATGTCTGTTTGTCAGCATTCATCATACATAAACCATACATATGCGCATATTGATAACATTCATGTCGCATTTGTTTGACGTATATCTTTGTTTGTTATCTCTTGTTTGAGGGTGTTATGTTCCCCAAGCAGATGTTGGTGATTGATCTCTCCATATAGGGTCAGCCCCATAAGCAGAAAGTGTTCATCTTTCCTTCCATATTCCCCACTGAGTTATACCCTCGTGGATGATGGTTGCTTCTGTTTCCTCCCAACACATATATTGGGATGGAGTTCCCCATTGAGTTATATCCTCATAGGGACAAGTTTGTTTCAGCATTGGCCTCTTTTGGCTGCTTCTTGCACTCCCCTGTGGTGTAAATGAATGATTGCTCAGTAACCAGTAATTATTCATCTTATCCCCGGCGGAGTCTGTGGCCTTCTACCCTAATACCGGTGGTTATAAGTCCTATTTTTGTGGTTCTCTACCATCATACTGGTGGTTGTAAACCCTATTTTTATCCCCTTGCAGAGTTAACCTTTTGCTCATCCTAACTGATGACGGTTACTTCTCCGTGGTTTTCTACCCAGTATCCGGTAGATGTAATCCCCTCCTTGACGGTTATCATTATCCAATATTCGATGCTGATATTCCCTCATCTTTTGGATAATTGCTCTGATCAAGCAATTCATTCCCAGTAAGTCATCTCTCATCTACCCTTTGTTGTTGGTGACGATTGTTTCTCCCCTGGATTGGTCATCATTATATACCTAGTTTCGGTATCCCGATGCCTTTCTTTGTCGGTCGATTTATCCTTTATTAACCCAGTAACCGGTTGTGGATAATCTTCCATGCGAGTATATTATCTACGTTCTGACGGTAATAGATAATATATCTCATGCACTCTTTGGTCTAAGCCTTTTGTTCTTCCCCAGTCGAGTAAGATTCGTATCCCTTTTTTGGAATCGAATGTCCATCCTATAATCGAGTTTTGCTTTTAGCCCTCTTTTGGATGATGAGTGTCTTGGGAATATTCCCCAATGCACGCTTTGGTTGGTCACCTATTATATGCCCAGTAACCGGTATCCTTGGTGTTCCTTCCTCCCTGCTCCCTATTATGACTTTTTGTCCCTTGCGGAGTCAGATTTTCCTGAGCGGAAGTATACCTTTTTAGGCCTTCCTCAGATGATTTCGGATGTTTGATATCTCTCACCTTTATACCGGTCTTAGATATTCATTCCCCCGAGCATGTTGTTCCCTCACCCTTATACCGGTGTTCGGATCACATGTCTCTTTGAGCTTATTACCCAGTAACCGGTAATACCTCATCCCGTTGCTTCCTCAGAGGAGTCTTTGTTCTAGTCTTCCCCAGCGAAGTCCCTTAGTGGATAATCTCAGCTGTATTGGCATATTCCCCAATACATGCACCTTTGAGTCAGCTCGGGTCTTTCCATGGATTTACTCCTTTTGGAATTCTGCTCCCCAAGCTTTGAGTCGTGCCCTGCTCACGCAATTTATCCCCTTTCCTTATCCCCATGAGAGTCTCAGAGTCTTTGTCCCATGGAGTAAATTACTCATATGGATTATCAGTTTCTCCTGATTTCTTTTCTTTCTTTGTGGACACATATCTCCACAGAATATTACCTTTTGCATGCATACATTTGCATCATGAGGTCTCTTAGGGACCAAAATTCGTCTCTCTGTTATTATTTAAGCCCATTCTACCTCGTCGAGACGAAGATTTTAACCTTCACTTCTCCGGCTAGAATGACCTTAAATAGGGGCATCTGTAAGACCCCAATTTTGACCCTAAGATCCCTCATGGCATCATAACATTGCATTTGCAAAGCCTCAAGGATCATAAGCATCTTGGTTCCCCTTGCCTTCGGGTGGGACCTCTTGTGAGTGGTTTGAGATCACCAAGTATGCTTGAATTGTATATTATTGCTTTTCTCATCTTTATTCACTAACCAAAAGCACAAAAATATGTCACTAACATCTTTTGTTTGTAGCTTGAACAATCACAAGGTCAAGAGCTTCAAGGAGATCCTTTGTGCAAAGATATGGTCAAGAGAGGATGAAAGCAAGAATGGTAATGGTTCCCAAAGCTCTCATCCATCAAATATGCCTCCCAAGTATCTCAATTCATCATTTTGATCAAAGCAAGTCAAAGGGTTTGAGGTTTTGTTTCCCAAGGAAACCCTAGTTCATCTGATCACCTACAATGCCTTGCTGGTGAAGCAACCTCAGCCCATGGTCAAATACAATCAAGGTAAGTTCTCTAATTCATAATTTCATGCATATTTGAACTTATTTGAGTGTCCTCAATCATCAATTCATAAATATATGAGTTGTGGACTTGAGAAGTTGATCAATCAATTCATCTAACTATTTTGAAATGCACTAGGACCTAACATTTTATGTGTTGGTCAAATGGAGATGATCCCAAAAGAAAAAAATGTTCTTAAGGATAATATGAACAACTTTCATGTTCATCAAAAATTGATTTGAAGCTTGGAAGGTCATCTCCCATTCCAAGACATTATAGGTCATTTTGACTGAAACCCTAATTTTGGGTCAAATTCCCAAGAAGATAACTCATTCATTTTTTATGATTTTGAGGTGGGATCAAATGTATTGGAAAGATTACGATGTCTAATTCAAATTTTATGTTGAACAAAATTTCAAAATCTCAAAGGAAATACATGTGATAATGCAAAACATTATAGGTCACTTTGGACCAAATGCATTGAAAGGCAAAAAAGTCCAACTTCAAGTGCCCATAACTTCTTCATCAAAAATCCAAATGATGCAAAATTTAAGTCCATTTTGATTGTGTTGAAGAGATCTACAACTTTTATGTTGAAGGGTTTTCCATTTGAAGCATGCATCATCAAGACAAAAGGGCTTGAAGTTGTTTCAATTTGACAAAATTCTCAAAGGCATGTTTTGCACTATGAACTTCATGGCCTGTTTTCATAAATTTCCACATTCCAAATGATTTTTTGCTCAACATAACATTTGTTCCTTATGTCAAGACCTTTCCAACCATTACCTACATGCCTATGTTTCAATTTTCCAAGTGGCATTTTCGAAGAGGTAAAGTTTTAAGCTCAATTATGCATTTCATGGTGAAACTTCATATGTAAGCAATTGGAGTGCAAACCACACGTCCAAACCTTCTCCAAATCATTTCAGCATCCATTTGCATTGGCTTTTGGGCCCTCAATGCGCCTGTACAGGAGGCCTTCAACAATGCTGGAGGCCTGTACAGGAGTGCAAACCACACGTCCAAACCTTCTCCAATGCATGAAGGCCTTCAACTTTCATGCATACGAAATTCACCTTGCCTTGCCTCCAATTCAGCTATAAATAGACATGCTATGCTTCATAATTGAGGACCCTGAATCAATCTGAAATGCTGCAGAAATCAAAACCTAGCCATACCTAAAGGAACTAGTTCACATTTTCTTCAATTTTTCAGATCTAAAATTCAGCTGAATTTGGTTGAATCTTTAGATCTAAAGTTCCTAGACCATCATCATCCAGTCCATAGAAGTTCTGTTTGGCTAAAGGAAGCAAGGAAAGGAGCTCAGATTTTCACAATTCAAAGGTTTACTTCAACTGGTTTTTTCTTCGAAACTCCTTATTCCTTGACCTATTGAACTGGATATTGTGTTGTCTGAAGTCCTCTCTATAGACGCATCATTGCTGTGTGTTTAATTTTTTAAATCAAGCAAGTTCATGATGAACACCATCATGCTTCCATCTCTGATTTCTCCATTTATAGGGATCTAGAGTGGAAGTGAGTGGTACAGGAGTGATGTACATCACTTCCTCTTTCGAACGGTACCTAGATCGCCCATTTTGGTGGACATTTGCATCTCTGCAATTTTTGAGTCTCGCCGGAGCTCACCGGAGAAGGCGGTGGCTCTGGCCACCGTCCCTTTACCAGATGGATTGTGGACCGTGTGATGGCATCTCCAGATCTAATCTCCACGCTTGGATCTTATGACTTTTTTAAATACCACGTGTTTCTCATTGACTCAAGCCTACCGTGAGCACGCGCATGTGGAGCGTTTGATCAACCACGTCAATTAATGAGGCTTGATCAGACGCTCCTGGTTTTTTCTCCTTTTTCATTTTCTGATTTTATTTCTTTTATTTCCATTATTTTCAAACATTCATAACTTCTTCATTTTAATTCTAAAAATATATGGGACCAATTGCATTCTTCTCCATTTAAATTCTAGTTTCTAAAAATGATTTTTAATATTTTTTATCTTGTCATTTGATATTTTTTGTGAATTTTCTCTTTTCTGGTCATTTTTAATTCATTTTAAATAGTTTTCAATATTCAAAAAATACAAAAATATTTTCCTAACCTATTTGAATGATGATGGATCTATGAAAAATATTTTCATCAATTTATTAATTGATTTGAGATTTATTTGAAATTTTAGTTCAATTAGGTTATTTTTATTCATTTTTAATTGATTAAAAATAGTTTATGACTTTTAAAAATGCTGAAATTTTTTGTCAAACTTTGTTTGACCTTGTTGAACTTGGGATAAATCACTTGGACCTTTCAAGGTTGATTTGAAGTAATTTTGAAGTTTGACCTTTCTTTATTATTTTAATTCAAGTTTATTTTAAATATTAAAAAATGCCAAAAATATTTTGTTTATTTCTTGACTTCCAATTTTCATCTCACTTCTGTTTTTGATTGTTTGACCATGATCCTCAATGTCATTGGTTAACACTTGTTGATTGGTACATTTTATTCCATTTAATGCACTTTATTCTTTCCTTTTCCATTTTTAATTATTCACCTTCCTCTTCTTCTTTCTTCTTTTTGATCAATGAGTTGAAGGTTGATAAGTTAGCATTGATTGGGGAGGTTTAATCTTCCTTGATTCAAATCTAATTCATCTTGATCAAATGATCAAGTGAATGGCTTTGCATTAAGGATATGTTGCTTCCTAAATCATGCAAAAGGCTTAAACCAATACAAGATCAATTCTCTTTTTCTTTTGGCATGGAAAGTTGTTGGAACTTGGTTCACTAATCAAGACTTCTAACTTGTGTTGTTGCCTACATTATTATTGACCGGCCTTAGATAGTTGTGACTTCTACATAAGTCCAATTACGATTGCTTAACATAGCGCTAATTTTGCCTTATGGCATACTAACTACTAACACTAACTATTAACAATTAACATTTACTTTTTGCACTTTACATTTATGAAATTTATTATTCTTGTACATATTATCCATTTGCTTTTCCTTTTGCTCATTGGAGCACATGTTTATGTTAATGCCATTTGCCTTTTGCTCACTTGAGCATATAATTGTGTATATATCTTTTGTGCTTGTGTTTGTCTGTTTGTTGTGAACCAAAATGCAAAGAATTGGACAAATGGACTTAGACTTTAGGACCATCCCTATGCAAATTTGGAGTCAAAGAGCAACTAGGCCTCATGCCTTTAGAGTGCTTAAATGTCAAAGAGCAACTAGGCCTCATGCATTTAGAATGCTTAAAGCTTGAAGATGAACATTGAAAGGACCATATTCTAAACTCCCTCTTGTCCATTCTTTGATTGTTTATAGAACTTTTTTGATGTGTGTGTTCTTGTGCTAGGGATTCCAACTTGATCCAAATTGAGGAACCATTGCCATGAGCTTCCAAGAGAGAGAGATCCAAGATATATTGAGGAGCTTCCCAAGAGTTCATTTGATTGTTGATTGCTTGAGTTTACCATTATTGTGATTGCTTATTCCAAAGTATGGGAGCTACTTGGATCATCAATATTATCTCAAGAGAGGAACTCCATTTGTGGTTTTGCTTCTTTGTCCATTATCTCTTGTATGTTTAGGACCTTATCCATTCTTCTTCTTCTCTCCACTCTAACCCAAGCCAAAACTTTTGTGCAAACATTTAACACTTGTTTTCAACATTAGAAACCTAAGCCCTATGCTTTTGATTTTCAAACTTTCTTTTCATAACACTTATTCTGAATTAAACTTTTAAGTCAACTTTGACCATGTTTTGTACATACTTTTCATTGGTAAATACAATCCATTCAAATGTCTTTTTGTGGTTTCAAGGGCCACTTTCTTAATCAAATTTTCCATAATCTTTAGCTATTAGGTTTGAGTTATCCTTGAGGTAGATGTAATACTCACCTATATCCTTAGTGATGGACAATGAGTCTCCCATGCTTATTATAGGGTTAACCCCTCACTAGCATGTTGAAGCTATCCTCACATGGTGGATTTGTGGTTTTAGGTTGAGTTTTCTCCCTTGGATAACAAAAGACCTTAAGGCTTTTGGACCAATCAATTCACCAACTCATTTTGAGATTTTTACCCCGAACTACGAGGTTTTGATCCTAATCTTTTAAAGATGGTACGTAGGCAATGGGTTCATCCATCCAAACACAAAATGTAAATAACTTGTACATTCTCTTCTCATCTCTTCAATCATGTTTGCACAAACAATTTTTCACAAAATATCAACCTTACAACAAATGTGAAAAGGGCTCCCTAGGAGTATCTAGGATGTTTTGGGTGCCTAACACCTTCCCATTGCATAACCAACCCCCTTACCCAGATCTCTGACATTTTTACTAGTTTTTGATTCGATAAAACTTTTAGGTTTTTGTTCGCTTTCTAACCATTCCTTTGGATAAATAGAAGTGCGGTGGCGACTCGACTTGTATGGTTTACCTTAGATTTCGTCAATATCTCTAATGGTAACGAATACCCCGCTACATGATCTATTCAACTCCCCTTCTAGATCGGTACTATCGTCTAACACACACACACACACTCTCTCTCTCTCTCTCTCGCTCTCTCTCTCTCTATCTCCTTTAATTAACAAAATTATGCACATCATTAGTGTCGAAGGAGGGTCCTTAGGTCATCACCTAGGCGATATAATTCTTAGGGGAGGGTACCCCTATTTAGGATTCTCACAAATATAACACTACAAAATCCAAACTAACTTCTCAATACATGTTTTGTTATATATCAGTTACAATTGAGTTTTTGTCTGAACTCAGATATTTAGTTGACTCATACCAACAAGCATCATCATCAAACACCGAACAAAACCAACAACAAACTTATACTCACCCAACAAAATTACCAACCAACAAACACTGAATTCCAGAATCAATAAATTTCACACACACAATCACAAAAATAAAAAACGTACCCCCATACTACCAACAACAACCACAAGATTTTTATCAATCTCAACACCAACATACACCAACCCCTAACCCATCATACACATACCAAAACACCTAACAAACAACACAAACAGACATAAACTTTCAAACACCACAACAACAATTTCATTTTTACCCTAACAAAACATTCTCACTAATTCAACCACTCAACGGACCTTACTACCGCCCAACTATGAACACATCAATCCAAACAACACAACTGCACTACGAAAACATAGGCAACAAACTCAATTACGCCAGCGTCGACATTGACACATAAAACTTTCACGAATTACGAAAATTGCTTATGGTGATCCAAAGACAGAAACTTCTTAATAAACACGTAAGGAGAATCATACAAAACCTCTATAATAGTTAGAAACTCGTCCATACGAAACCAGTGGACACTTCAATCCACCGCGTCATAATAAATAATATAAAAATTATTTCAACATGTACAATCCATCTTTAATTATATCATTGGTATAATTTATTAATTGTATTATATTAATTAATTATTAAAAACAAAATTAATATTTAATTAATAAAAAATAATTAAAAAATATAAAGTAAAAGACATTTAAATTCACTTGAGGTGATATATTAAAAATAAGAGATACATCAATTGGTGTCGCCTTCAAAAATAATTGCTCGCCTAAATTGATTTGGCATATTTTGCCGTATAGATTTTTTTAATTTAAAATATGAACAAGAATACTTTAGAATTTAAATTAAAATATTGGATATTTGAGTAATTGAGATTTGAAAGTTGATTATTAGGATAAAAAATTCTTAAAAAAGTGTTAATTATATTTTAGTTGGAAATAGGAGGTTATGATGAGGCAGTCTAATCACACCAAATTCAACAAACGGCCCCCAGTTGGATGCAGAAAGGAGTTCCACGACTCCTTACTTTATTAAAATTCTTTTAACTAGTACAATTATATATATGATCAAATAGCCATCAAATCACCCTTTATTCAGGAATTTTATTTTCCTTTTTACTTAGTATATTTCTTAATATCATAAACCTTTTAGTACTTATCTAAACCAGATAATTCACTAAAAAAGAACAGGTCATGGTCTGTATCCATTGTCGCTTCATTGCAAATTTAAATAGTCAAGCGTTTTAACTTTCTACCAATTCATCAAGTCAGAGAGAAACTTTAGCCAAAACAAGTAATAAAAACAAGTAATTGCAAAACAGTGCTCAGAAAAAGATAATGAGAAAAGGGGATTGGGGTTTGTGCTAATTATCTTACAACATCTAAAAATGAAGTGTTTTGTGCCATTTCCAAATTAGGCAAATTGTTCAGTTTACTTGTCAAATTTATTGTAAGCAAATTATCTTTCAAAAAGTTATAACTATTTTTATATCTTGTAAAATGAACATATTAGTTGGTTTAATTTTTTTTTGGGTTTATTTTTGGCACACTAGTTGGCTTGGTTATATTAAATAAATTTTTTAACTAGTCCTACTAATATGTTTTATATAAATGAAAATCTCAATTTCATTAAAGCAATATAAATAATTTTAAAGGTGTTTTTATTTAGCTAACCTGCTCTATCTTGAAGAAAAAAAATTAAATTAGTTTAAAAGTTTGTAAATAAGGTCGGAACGAGTCAAACTATGTTTACCTCAACTTGAATTAACAAGTGTTTGTTTAGCTTAAAATTCAATTTGTATTTGTCACTTTTTTTCCTTCTATTTGACTCTATAAAAATTGGATCTGCTTGAAATTAAATTTGAGTTCGTAAAAAATTTTAGAATTTTTTTCCAACTCCAATCAACTCGATCAAAGTTTGTGAACATTCGTTTCAGTTCGATTGCTCAAAAATGATTTGGAAAATAAAAGTTAATTAAGAGACATAAAATTTACATTGAATCCAAAGAACATTAAAAAAAATGTCTTAAAATTCTTGAGTGTCTTTCACGTTAGCACCATTAAAACAATTTTATTTTCTGTTATTGTGTTCATCTCAGAATAATATTTATATTTTTCTAAGAGTTAGAGTACATTGTTATCTCAAAATAATATTATACTTTGACATAATATCACCAAAAGTTAGTATGAACAAAAAATACAATATCACATCTTAATCTTGTAGTATATATTGGAAATTAAATCAATAACAGTTAATTATATATACATATTCTATTCTACTTATATAATATATTTTAGTACATAATATAATAGATAATAGGAACATGTAGATAATTACAGGATTTACGATATGTTAATATATGAGAGAAAAGATTACAAAAATATTTAAATTTATTAAGAAAAATTCTATTGACGGTAATTTCGAAAACGAACACATGATGAGTTATACAATTCTTCCTCAATCGATATTTCTAAGATCTTAAATACTCTTCAGATAGGGAGAAAAGATATACTGTCTATTGTGTGTGCACGGTATATTAAGGATCATAATATATATATATATATATATATATATATATATATATATATATATATATATATATATATATATATATATAATATATATATATATATATATATATATTATATATATATATATAATATAAGAGGATAATGGTCAATTAGGATTTCCATTATTCTAAAATGGATCATTCTAACATCCCCTCGTATTTAAGATCATAATCAATTAATTAAATAATTACTAAACAAAAATTTACTTAGACTTTTAAATTTATTTGACCACTTAATGAATTAAGATTCTTAAATTTAATAAATAATTAACATAATATAGTATAATATTCGCTTTTATATAAAAAATATTTAATTAATATTTTTTTGGAAATAAATATTAAAATTTTGCATTAATGTTTTCAAAAAACTTATAACTGAAATAACTGTAATATATGTTAGTAGTTTCCAAATGGTGTTTATTGTTTAAAATGACATTTGTAACTAAAATATTATTGAATATTTATATTGTGTTCAATATAATCTTGAGCAGTTTTATTCTTACTTTCAAGTTAAATTCATTTTATACAAAAATAAAATAAAATAATTAAATTTTAATTATGTCAAGCAAATTCATAAACCAACTTAATCAAATTATGCATAACTCAAGTTTAACTTATTTAATTTATGAATTTAGTTTTGAACTCAAATTTGTCTTATTTGATTCATGAACCAAATTCAATGAATTAATTATTGAATTAATTTTTGAACTGCTTTTGAGTAGGTTTAATTCGTTGTTAGACCTTTTTGAGAATATCATCTTTATGGAAAATTATTTTTTCAAACTACTTTTGAATTGGTTCTCGAGAATATCAATTTTGTGGAAGACTACTTTTGTCTGAATGTGATTACGCATAAGAACGTAACCTGTATCTGTGGAGATCCACCCAAATTCGCCTAAGTTTGACAGAAAAACTCGTTTTGATTGAGTTTGAGTTTACCCAATTTTAAAATATGAGGAAGATTTTGGGTAATAGAGACACTAGTATTCATCCCAAACTCGCCCTATTTATTTAATCATTTACTTTATTATATAGTTTTTATAATTTAAAATATTAAATATGTGATCAATTCTTTGATACTTTGATTTCTACTTTATTATTTGAAATATTTGAAACATATGTATGAAAGTTTTTGAGATTGTTTTATTTTATTATTTCTAATGTAATTTGATGTTGAAAAAATAAATCTTTGTATTAAAAAAAGGGTTAAATATGTTTGTGATCCTCCTAAATATCTCATATTTCACTTTTAGTCTCTTAAAAAATTTCCTTTAAAGAATGGTCCTCCTAAAAATTTACATCCACACTTTTGGTTCCTCCTGTTAAAACTGTTGATAAAACTGTCACTAATTCAGTCGCTAAGTAGTAAACTGTCGACAAAATTGTCGTTAATCATGTCACTAAGTTGTAAAAACTGTCGTTAAATTGCAGAAGAGACCAAAAGTGTGGATGACCATTCTTTGAAGGAATTTTTTTGAGAGACTAAAAATGAAATATGAGATATTTAGAATGACCAAAAATATTTAATTCTAAAAATAATTAATTCCATTACATGGATGGTGGCTGGACGGAGATATCTGAACTCAACTCAAACCTGTTTAGAATGGATTTAGGTTTAATTTTTCATTCCCATCGAGGATCGGGATGGAAAACGAGAGTTGTTCACGGATTTGGATTTGTGTACGGGGAAGAGAAAAATTGTCCCCTACCAACTTGGTTGCCATGCCTAAGAGTGTTCCTCCTATTAAACTTGGGTTCTTAAATGACAATTTAGTTAAACTTTGAAGAAATGAGGACTTGTTTCTTTGAAAAGAGAATGCTATGAATTTGTATGTTATTCCAATGAAGGTCTACGAATTGTTGGACTATAGTTTTTTGAGTTCTTAAATTTAGTTTTATCATAATTTTTGCCTAGACTCTTGATTTTAATCTCATTAATTACGATGTTGGAAATCCACCACAACCTATGTAGAATTTCTATCAATCTTGATGAACAAGATTGTTATCAACCATGTAGTGACAATAAAAAAGAGAAGAACAATTTAGAAAGAAAGAAAAGAATGTTGGAGAAGAAGAATATTTTCTACAGAGTTTTCTCTCTGCCCATAACCTGTGGAAAACTTCTTTATTCACTTTGCAAAATCATGTGAATACACTGTTATGACTTCTCTATTACAAGAATATGGGTTACTCCCTCTATTTACAGATTTAGGTTAACTTACTATCTAAGCAAAAGCCCAAAACAATAAAAGCCCAAAATATTTAACAATACTAAAACTAGGCCTAAGTCGAAATTTTGTGTGAAACAATATACTTCGACACTTCGACACACTAATACAACTCAACAGACTAGGTGATTCGACACTTCTTTGCTTTTGTCGAGCAACCTGCTTCGACACAAGGAATTACAATTCAACACACCACCTAATTCATTGTGTCTAAGCTGTCTACATTCATGATATCCCTTAGTCTTCTGAACACTTTGACCTGCACTCCCTTCGCCATGATGTCTGTAATCTGATTCTCAGTTCTGCAATGTTCCACATTCATCTTCCCATCTGCTACCTGCTCTTGAAGATAACATAACCTCATTTTGATGTGCTTTCTTCGACCATGTGCTATCGAATTCTTTGCCAGATTAATAGCTTACATGTTGTCAATCTTCATGGTAATTGCTCCATGACTCTTCACTGTTATCTTTTCGACCATATTCACCATCCGCATTGCTTGACATGCACAAAGAGAAGCATCTACGTATTCTACTTCATACGATGATAATGCCACTACTGGATCCTTTCTCGAACTTCAAGCAACTGGTGCACCACCTGGCATAAACACATAGCCAACTATGGATTTTCGATCCTCAACATCATTACACCAACTTGAGTCGGCGTATCCCACTAGTTTGCATTATTTTCCTTCATGATCTACATGAAAAAAAATTCCATAGTCAAGAGTTCCTTTAGAATACCTTAGTATCCTCTTCGCCGCTTCTAGATGTGATACCTTTGGCTTCAGTATGAATCTACTCACCATACCTACATTGTATGCTAAGTCAGGCCTTGTGTGACAAAGGTATCGATGTGACCCAATAAGTCTTCTATATTGGGTTGAGTCGATATCATCTTCATCTGAATCTTACGACAATTGTAATATGGACTCAGCTGGAGTCGAAGTTGGGTTGCAATCTTGCATCTCAAATATCTTGAGTACTTCGCCTGCATACCTTCTTTGATGCATCATCAAACCTCTATCACTCTTGTAGAATTCAATGCAAAGGAAATATGAAATGTCACCCAGATCTTACATTTCAAATTCCTTACTGAGATCACCTTTGAAGTATCTGATCTCCTTCTTGCAGCTACATGTTATCAATAAGTCATCGACATAGAGACATAGTATAAGCAATTCACTCTTGCTTCTTCTTACATATACTCCATGTTCAGTTGTGCACTTCATAAATTCCTTCTCCCTTAGAAAACCATTTATCTTCTTATTCCAAGCTCTTGGAGCTTGTTTAAGTCCGTATAGGGCTTTATGTAGCTTGTACACCTTTCTTTCTTCGCCTTGTTTCATAAACCTAGATGGTTGTGCAACATAAACTTCTTCTTCTAAGGGGCCATTCAGGAATGCATATTTCACATCCATCTGACACATCTTCTAGTTGTTCATGTTTTCTAAACCAACAACCAACCTGATTGTTTCGATCCTAGCAACATGTGCAAAGACTTCGTCTAAGTCGATTCCTTCTTTCTGAAGAAATCCTTTCTCCACAAGTCTCGTCTTGTGTCGAGTAACTTCTCCTTTGGGATTCAACTTCACCTTGTATACCCACTTCACATTGATTTCCTTCTTGTCTTGGGGAAATTCGACAAGTGACCAAGTGTTGTTGACTTCGATTGACTTCAGTTCTTCGTTCATTGCTTTCACCCACTTTGAATCTTTCAATGCCTCAGCTGCATTGACTGGTTCGACATTTGTGTAGAAAGCATAGTGTACCAGCTCACCTTCTTCATTGACCATATCATCTGATGTAATCACACATTCTTGCAACCTTGCAGGCATGTGTCTTATTCTTTGAGGTCTGCTTGGGCCTACTTCACCTTTGACTTCTTGTCGAACTTCTCTTTCGACTTCACTAGCTGGTTCATCACATAAGATTCTCACTGAATCTTTGTTAACACTCTCAGTACAATCCCATTCCTTAAGCTCATCTATGATCATGTCTCTGCTGATCACCACTTTCTTGTTCACTAGGTCGAACAACTTCTATCCTCCAGTTGAAAGATATCTTATCAGGATCATCTGAATCGACTTGTTATCAAGTTTTCTTCTCATTTGATCTGGCACATGTCTATGTGCTATAGATCCAAACACCTTCAGATGACTCAAACTAGGCTCAACACTAGACCAACATTCTTCTGGTGTGATTCCTTCTAGCTTCTTCGTCAGACATCTGTTCAGGATATATGTTGCAGCCTCCACAACTTATCCCCATAATTCTTTTGGTAGATTCTTGCATTTCAACATACTTCTCACCATATTCATGATGGTTCTATTCTTCCTTTTTGTGACTCTATTATGCCGTGGAGTGTAGGGTGGAACCACCTCATGCACAATCCCTTCTTTCATACTGTAAGACCCCAATTTTGACCTTTAGACCCCTCATGATATCTCATCATTTGCACTGGCTTTGAGATCACACCTTGGTATCCCCCTTACCCCTTATTCAATGGGTTTGTATTGGGAGAGGTCACCAAGCACATTTTATTGTATCATACTTTGTTTTTCATTATTTACTAACCAAAATGCAAAAAATATGTCTATGTATAGTTTGTTACTTTTGTAGGTAGTGTGTGTGTTCACCCATGCTCCATTAAGCTCATATCTAGGGTTTAAGACCCTCAATGCAAGGATATAAATAAAGAGATGGTTTAAATTGGTTCTAGACATTATATATGGATCCCCATGGCTTTCACATATCATTTTGATCAAGAATTCATCAAGAGTTTGAAGCTTGTTTGCCTTGGAAGCCCTAATTCATCTAGGTATCTTGTGTGACTTCCTCAACCAGTTTATTCAACATTTGATAAAATATATCAAGGTATACTTCATATTACATCATATTACACATATATCATCCTCCATGAGTCCCAAAGATCAAGAGAATGTCAAGTTTGCAAGATGGTTCATGGTGGTTGACCAGAGAAAGTCAACTGGTCAAAACTGGGTTTCCCTAGACCCTATCTCCTACAAGTTTTGTCATATGAAAATGATTCCAAGATAAACGTTACTCCTTATGACATTCCAAGTAAATTTCATGTTGAAGTCAAGATCTAGTTTTGCTTGGAAAGTCATTTGTTATTGTGAAAGATTATAGGTCATTTTGTCTGAACCCTAGTTAAGAGGTCAAATTCCAAGGACCATAGCTTGCTCAATTTTTATGATATTAAATCCATTCAAGTTCCATGATCAATTTCAATATGTCCTTTTCAACTTTTATGTTTGGAAGAAGTTCCAATTCAACTTGCAAATACATGTTCCAAGAGCAAATATTATAGGTCATTTTTTGCCATTACCATTGAACAAGTGATTTTCCTCTACTTCTAAAATGCATAACTCCTTCATGCCAAATCAAAATGAGTTCCAATTTGTGACCAAATTGAATAGGTCTAAAAGGTATACAACTTTGATGAAGTAACGTTTCCCATTTGAAGTCCATAGCAAAAGTTATTCGAGGAGGAAGAAGTGAACATTTGGCTTGGTACTTAGGAAATTTTCAAATATGTTTGATTTTCCAAACTTCCACCTCAAATTACATCATTATCCGAGATTCAAATGGAAAAGTGTTCAACATTAAAGTTGTCCCCCTGGATCTCACCTTTCCAAAAAGTCCAAGATCACCTCATTTGGCCAAAGAATGAAGGACTTGAGAATGGGTTTTTTCGAAGGGACCAATTGGATGGATTTCACCTTCACATTTCAAATTCAAATGCATGGCCATATGACATGATTTCAGTATGATGCACAAGCATTTTTGGACCTGAATACATCACTTGATGGGCCGCTCACACGCCCATGCAAGCATGCAATGTAAATTGCTAAATTTGGAAAAACTTGGAAGTGTGTGGAAACGAATCACATTTGCTATAAATACAACCCTCATGGCTCAGAATTGAGGACCTCATGCCCAAGTTTTGAACCTGCAATCCAAACCCTCACCATTAAAGGATAATCTTGAAGGTTTTTATTTGAACATCAAGCTTCAAATATCATTCTGTTTTGAGATTGAAACTCCAAGAGTCCAAGCCTCTCTTTGATATTAATCACTTCCTACAAGCTTCTGAAGCCAAGCCAAGCACAATTGAGATCAAGATCAAGCAAGGTTGAAGCTCCCTCGAAGGCAATTTTTTAGAATTTTCATTTCTCCCTCAGTTCTTCACTATTCTTTGTGATTTTTGGGGTGCTGAAGTCCTATCAATGTAGGCAACAAGATTAAGTTGCTTTGAGGTCAAATCGAAGCAACTCAGTTCATGATCCTCAAAATTTAAATCCTGTATCTTTCTATATACTTGAAATTGGAGAAAATTGAGGCCAGATTCGAGCTCCTGAGCATTTTTTCTTTAAATCCATGTCCTTGTTTTTCATTTTGGTGGTGGTTAGTTGTGGATCAGTCCGATGAGGTCCACCGGAGCCCTAGCTCCGGTGATGTGTTGGCAATGTCCTGAACCATCAGATCTTCCTCCCATCTTCTAATTTTAGCCATCTGTTTTAATTACCACGCGTGTACATGCGTTGACTGAAGTGTTGGTGGAATGCGCACTTCTGGCCATCAGATCTGCCACCTCAATTAACGAGGGAGGTCTGATGGCCCTTGTTTTTTTGTATTTTCTGTTTTTTCATTTAATTGCTTTATTTTGTTTAACTCATAATAATTTCATTTTAATCCAAAAAATATGAGACTTTCACCAAAAATCTTTAAATATTTTCCTCTTTAATTTTATGAATTAAAATTATTTTTTGGATTAATTTTGATATTTTTCATGAATTAAATGTTTTTATGTATATTTTTAATTATTTAAAAATACTTCTGACTTTTCAAAAATCATGAATTTTTTTGTCTAAGGTCCTTTGACCTTGTTTGACCTAGGATAAATCTCTTGGCCATTTATTTGGTGTTTTGAAGAGATTTTAGGTTTTGACCAAATTAAAATTGAATTTTAATGCATTTTTAATTTGATTTTTAATTGATTAATTGTGTAAAAATTATGTTGAGAAATTTTTATGGTCTTGTGATGTTTGACTATTTGTTTGGGCCTTGGTAAAGATTGATTTGAATTTTGTTGGATTAAAATCATTAGATTTAAGGGATTGATGGAATGTATATTTCATCTCCCAAAATGAATGAATGATTTTAATTTGATAAAATTCCTCCTATGACCAATTTGTATTTCTCTCATTCCCCTCCCCCTTCATCTTCATCCCTATTGTTCCCATTCCTTTCATTGACCAATGAAATCTCAAATGTCGTAAGGCTAATTGGTTCATCAATGACCTTGTGTCAGATGAACCAATACAAGTATGAATGAGATAGGTCTATCCCTTTTGATCTTTTCTTTAAGTGTGTGGTATGTTTTAGGAGTTTGGTTCATCATACAGAGTATCTAACATACATTAACACATAAATTTTATTGCCCGACCTCAGATAGTTGTGACTTCTACATAAGTCTAATTATGATTGCTTAACATATAGCTAAATTTGACCCTAAATACATAACATTCTAGTAAGTGAGATTGTAAGTCTCCCATCTTTCATGGTATTGTATGGAAACTTGGCCTTTTTTACTTCCTATGGAAGATGTCTTGGTTCAAGGATCCATGCTTGTGAATAGATGGTTGAGTGTTCTCCAAAGAATGACTTAATCAATTAAAAAGAAAAACACCACTAACACATGACTAACATTTGACTAACTCTTATTAATATTGCTTTACTTTTCAAGTCATTTACTTTATGTAATTTAATTTTTTAGCCATTTACCATTCATTGCCATTTACATTTCATTAAACTTGTTTATGTTCATGCCATTTTCACTTTGCTCATTTGAGCCATATCTTGTGATTGCATATATTTGTCTATGTATTTTGATTTTGTTTGTTGTCCTAGGACCTTAAAATACTTAATAAATAACAAAAAACCCTAAAAAATGTTTGGTGGAATGTTGAGCTTGATCTAAACTTTTGGACTTAGGATTAGGCAACATTCCCTGTGCAAAAAGGACTTGGCCAATGCCAACATTTTGAGACCAAGTTATTATGAACTGAGACTTCATCTGATACAAGTCTTGGGATTTATTTGAACCCATTTGCTATTTGTCTTGGTGTAAACTGTTATTCTGAGTTGATCATTTCATCTGATACATAAGAAGACAAAGAAGACTGCTAGCTATGGGATTTGCTTGCTTGGATGTGGCCATCTTTATTTGATGTCTTGATCTTCATGATGTCTGATATTGCTAATTGCTTGTTGAGTATTGCTTGATTCAAAGTCCAAAGGGAAAATGGGTTTTCTATATGACACTCTTGTCTTTTCAACTCTTAACTTTTAATTTTATGCTTAAGATTAGTCTCTTCATCTCCTCCCACTTCTCAAACATCTTTTATACCAAAAACCCATACACACATAAAAAAGGGCTCCCTAGGAGTACCTAGGATACTTTGGGTGCTAACACCTTCCCTTTGTGTAACCAACCCCCTTACCTGTAATCTCTTACATTTTATTAGTTTTGATTTGAAAACTTCTTATCTTTGGGTTTTGTTCGTACTTTTCCCTTTTCCTTTGGAAACAATAAAAGTGCGGCGGCGACTCTGGTTTTATCGACGATAAGCTTATCCATAGCTTGATGGTCATGAATTTGCTGCTACAGAAATTAAGTGACGACTCGGAAGGAGAATTGCGATCCAAAACGCAACGGAATTTTTAAAATTTCTCCTTTAGTGATCCTTACGAATGGGCATGATCAGTGATAGAATCATTACCTCTTATGGCAATTGAAAACTTTGATGCAGATCTACGGAGCGATCACGAACGTTGAACGGTGACAACGCCTCTACTCAGTCCACACGAACGGATTCATTCAATCTCAGTGCTAGTTGCTACGAATGAAGGCTTTGAGTGAGTGAGAGAGAGAGAGAGAAACACAATTACAACTATACAAATGCTTCTGCACAAGGGTTCTATTTATAGAACCACTTGTGTGGACTATAAGCTAAAAAGCCCACTTAAGTGTATGTGGCCCATATCTTATAATATGCCAAAATCACATAAGCGCGTGGTACCTTACCATATTTCGTATTCTACTTTAGTACACCGTACCTTACGATGTTCTTCAATTCACTTAAGTGCACCGTACCTTACAGTGTTCCTTCGTTACTCTATCTCTCATCAATCCGTCCTTTTGTGTGCGACCCTGTAGGTTTTCACGACATTTGCAATTATATTAAATCACGTATTTAACATAATAAACAGTGAGCGGTATCTAGCAAAACATCATTGCTACCCAAGACACGAAAATGTCATGTGATCTGACAAATCCTTTTGTGATAATACTTATGTGTACAATTACCCTTTTGCCTTTATGTCTATATTAAACACAAAGCATAAACCGTGTCATCCTTGTCCAGTTCAATATTGGGCTCGTAGACATTTATCTTGTTACGCAGGATGGGCAAATTCCATCTAGGTCACTCATGTCCCTTTGCATGCTTCGTGGAGTACCCATCAACTGTCTTTATGGTCATCTAGTTACGGACAATGTTTGATCAGTAATAAGGCACTCGACTCTACATCTAGGGTCCATAGTGGTTTCAGGTCGAAGGGTGGTATACACCATTATCACCATGAGAATAACTTATGACACTTTGCATAACATTCTATATAGTATTCTCATAGCGGGTCAATCCAGTATAAATATTACTCTTAATATTCATACCTATGTTTAAGACTTGATAACTCCTTATCCATGATCCATGAGATGTGATCATCAGTCTATATACATAATAGTCTTAATGCTTTAATGTTATCCCATTTCACAATAAAGCTCTACTACGAATACTTTAAGAATAATGTCCTTATGTTTAATGGGATCTCATGATTAAGTCACACTTGATACATTAAACGGACTAACTATTCTAGGGACTTTATTAAACAAACATAATAAAGAAACAACCTTTTATTATTAATAAATAATTTAATACAAGTACCAAAATTATTGGCCTCTAGGGCTTACACCAACAATCTCCCACTAGCACTAGAGCCAATCAGGCATACCCCTAATGCCCATAGATCTAGTATGTCCATCATGCTTCTGTTGCGCAAGAGGCTTTGTCAATGGGTCAACAATATTGTCAAGTGTAGGTACTCTGCATATTTTCACATCTCCTCTATCTATTAACTTTCGAATTAGGTGATAACGCCTAAGTATGTGTTTGGATCGTTGGTGAGGTCTAGGCTCCTTAGCTTGTACGATAGCACCATTGTTATCACAATAGAGACCAATGGGATCCATAATGCTAGGAACTATGCCAAGTTCACTAATGAACTTCTTGATCTAAACAACTTCCTTTGTTGCACTTGAGGCAACAATATACTCGGCCTCAGTTGCAGAATCAACAAAGGTATCTTGCTTTGAACTTTTCCAGCTCATAGCGCCACCGCTTAAGCAAAACACATAACCAAATTGCGATCTAAAGTCATCCTTATCTGTCTGGAAGCTAACATCGGTGTATCCAATTACAGTAAGCTCTTCCTGACCTCCATATATCAAGAATGAGTCCTTAGTCCTTCTCAAATACTTAAGGATATTCTTGATAGCTACCCAATGAGCATCACCAGGATCAGATTGGTACCTACTCGTTGCACTTAAAGCATACGAGGCATCTAGTCGAGTACATAACATGGCATACATGATAGATCCTATTGCAGATGCATATGCAATCTTATTCATGCGATCCCTTTCTTCCTTAGTTGGAGGAGATTATGTTTTTGATAGACACAAGCCATGTTGCATATGTATGAATCCTTTCTTGGAATCATGCATTTTAAAGCATCTCAACACTTTTTCTATGTATGTACTCTGACTTAGGCCAAGCAGTTTTTGTGATCTATCTCTATAGATCCTGATTCCTAATATATAGGCTGCTTCACCTAGGTCCTTCATAGAAAAGCAATTCCCTAACCAAGACATTACTTGTTGCAAGGAAGGGACATCGTTTCCAATGAGTAATATGTCATCTACATATAATACCAGGAAAATGATCATGCTCCCACTAACCTTCTTGTATACACAAGGCACATCTTCGTTCTTGATGAATCCATATTGTTTTACTGTTTCATTAAAACGAAGATTCCAGCTTCTAGAAGCTTGCTTCAATCTATAGATTGATCTTTGTAACTTACATATCTTTTGGGCTTCTTCTGGTATGTCAAATCCTTCAGGCTATGTCATGTACACATCCTCAACAAGATTCCCATTAAGGAAAGCAATTTTGACATCCATCTGCCATATTTCATAATCCTGATATGCAACGATAACAAGTAAAATCCGAACAGATTTAAGCATTGCAACTGGTGAAAAGGTTTCATCATAGTCAACCCCATAAATTTGTTTATATCCTTTTGCAACCAACCTTTCCTTATAGATATGTACCTTACCATCCATGTCAGTCTTTGTTTTGAAGACCCACTTATATCCTATAGGGTTAACTCCTACAGGAGGCTCTACCAAGGTCCAAACTTGGTTTGTGTACATGGAATCCATTTCAGATTTCATAGCTTCTAGCCACTTCTTAGACTCGGGACCAATTATGGCCTCTTGGTAGGTCATAGGCTCATCTTGATCCATGAGTAATACATCACCTTTATCAGTTATGAGATATCCATATCTCTCAGGTAAGTGACGTGTCCTGCTTGACCTACGCTGGTCTTGTTCTACTTGAGCAAGTTGCTCTTCCATAACTACTTGTGTTTCCTGCTCTAATTCCTCCATAGGTGTATCACTGCTTTATGATTCTTGAATTTCTTCAAGCTCTACTTTCCTCCCACTGATTCCTTTGGAAATAAAATCCTTTTCTAGGAAAACTCCAGTTCGAGCGACAAACACTTTTCCCTCAGAAGGCTTGTAGAAGTAATACCCTCTTGTTTCTTTAGGATACCCCACAAATAAGCATTTGTCAAATTTGGGCTCAAGCTTAGTTGAAATTTGACGTTTCACATAAACTTCGCCACCCCAAATCTTCATGTAAGACATTTGTGGTTTCTTACCACTCCATATCTCATATGGTGTCTTCTCAACCTTTTTGGATGGAACAAGGTTAAGTGTGTAAGCTGCTCTCGATAGTGCATTTCCCCAAAAGGAGTTTGGAAGATCGGCGTGACTCATCATGGATCAGACCATGTCTAACAAGGTTCAATTTCTTCTCTTAGATACACCGTTCCATTGGGGTGTTCTAGGAGGAGTAAGTTGGGATAGGATCCCACACTCTTTCAGATGGTCATCAAACTCTAGGCTTAAATACTCACCACCTCGATCTAAATGAAGAGTTTTAATATTCTTACCTAGTTGGTTTTGTACTTCATTCTTGAATTCCTTGAACTTTTCAAAGGACTCTGATTTGTGTTTCATTAAATACACATAACCGTATCTACAGAAATCTCCAGTAAATGTGATGAAGTACTGAAAAGCTCCTCTGGATGGTATGTTCAGTGGTCCACATATATCAATATGTATGTGTAGCGGAGTATTCGTTACCTTTAGATTTATTGACTAGATCAAAAGTAAATCATATAATTCGAGTCGCCACCGCACTTCTATTTATCCAAAGGAAAGGTTAGAAAGTGAACAAAAACCGATAAGTTTTATCAAATCAAAAACTAATAAAAATGTCAGAGATCTGGGTAAGGGGGTTGGTTATGCGATGGGAAGGTTTTAAGCACCCAAAACATCCTTAGTACTCTAAGGGATCCCTCTTTGAAAAGTTGTATGGTAGGTTGGTATTTATGAAAATATTTGTGCAAACAAGATTGGGGAGATGAGAAAAGAATATACAAATTATTTACAATTTTGTTGTTTGAATGGATGAACCCATTGCCTACGTACCATCACAAAGGTAGGATCAAAACCTCGTAGTTCAGGGTAAAAATCTCAAAAGATTGGTGAATTGATTTGATCAAAAACCTTAAGGTCTTTTGTTATCAAAGGGAGAAAACTCAACCTAAACCAACAATCCACCATGTGAGGAGAGCTTGAACATACTAGTTAGGGATCCACCCTATAATAAGTATGGAAGACTTATAGTCCAATCACTAAGGATAAGGTGAGGTTTACATCAACCACTATGATAACTCAAACCTATGGCTACTGTTTATGAAAAAAGTTTTAACAAAGGTGGCCATTGAAACCACAAAAATTAACTTGAGGTGAGTTGTATTCACAAGTTAGGAGTATTCACAAAATGAAGTCAAAGTTGACTTAAGATTCAATTCAAAATAAGTATTAATGAAAAGAGTTTGAAAATCAAAGGCATATGGCCCAGGTTTCTAGTTTTGAAAGTAATGTAAATGTTTGCATAAAATGAGTTTGGCTTGGGTTAGAGTGGAGAGAAGAAGAGAAGGGATAGTCCTAAACATGCAAAGATGAGAGAAGAGATAAAACCCTTGGAGTTCCTTTCTTGAGATCATAAAGATGATTAAAAATGCTCCTTTCCTTTGGACTTAGCAATTAACTCAAGCAATCAAACAAATATTCAATCAAGCTCCTAGAATCTTCCAATTGCCTTGTCTCTCTTAACTTGGATGCTTATGACAATGGTCCCTCTAACTATCTCAAGTTTGGAATCCCTATCACACAAGAACAAACAATCAAAAAGTTCACAATGCAATAAGAGGAATGGACAAAGAAAGAGTTTAGAATTAGAGGTCCTTTCAAGTCAACTTCAAGATTAAGCATTCTAAAGGCATGAGGCCTAGTTGCTCTTCAATCAATTTTAGCATTCTAAAGGCATGAGGCCTAGTTGCTCTTGAACTCCATTAAGAATAGGTGAGGTCCTAATTCTAAGTCCTTTCTCCTTTTTGCATTGGGTTCACACAAACAAAGACAAAACAAACACAAGGCAATGATATATTTACACAATAATGTGCTCAACTGAGCAAAAGGAAAATAGCATAAACATAAACATGAGCTCAAGTGAGCAAAGGGAAAAGACAATATGAATAAATGAGCAAGAAATTAAATTGCAAGAATTAAATGCTTGAATTAAAAGTTAGTAATTAGTAATTAGTGTTAGTGTGCCATAAGGCAATTTAGCTCTATGTTAAGCAATCGTAAGTGGACTAATGTAGTAGACACTTATCTGAGGCCGGTCAATAAAACTATATGCAAATAAACATAAGTTAGAGATCATGACTAGTAAGCCAAGCTCCTACAACTTGCCATGCCAAAAGAAAAGAAGAATGACCTTGTATTAATTTTAGGTTTTTTGCTTGACCAAGAAGCAACATATCTTGGACACAAAGCAATTCACTTGATCTTTGATCAAGTCGAATTTGATTTGGATCAAAGAAGGTTAAGCCTCTCATATGTCAAGGCTAACCACAAATCATTAACTCATTGGTCAAAAAGAAAAAGAAGAAGAAAGGAGATGAAGATGAAATGTACAAAATGAAAATTCAAATGACATAATCAAAACACAAAGATCAAATATGAATGGAATTAACATCAATCAATGGTAAACAGAAGTGAAATGAAGATTAGAAGTCAAGAAAGGTCAAACATATTTTTGGTATTTTTTGGAATTAAAATAATACATAAAATAAAATGAACAAAGTAAGGTCAAACTTCAAATCCATTTCAAATCAACTTGGATAAGTCCACTTGGATCATCATAAGTCTAACATGGTCAAACAATGTTTGACAAATTTTCTCAACATTTTTTGAAAACAGAAACTATTTTAAAATCAATTAAAAGCATTAAAATATAATACAAATGAATTAAAATCTCAAATAAATCTCAAATCAATTAAGAAAATGATGAGAATATTCTCATAGACGTATCATGATCCAAATGTGTTAAGAAAATATTTTTGGCATTTTTGAATATCAAAAAATATTTAAAATTAATTAAAAACAATTAAAAACAAAATAATTCACAAAAAAATATTAAATGGAATCACAAAAATAATTAAAAATCAGATTATGAAACTAGATTTTAAAAGAAATTTTTTGCAATTGATCCCATATTTTTGTGATTCCAAATAAAAGAGTTATGAATTTTTGAAAATAAAAGGAATAAAAGAAAATAAAACAGAAATTAGGAAAATAGAAAAAATCTGGAGCACATGGTCAACACTCATTAATTGACGTGGACCATCCTGTGGCTCTGAGGAGCACGCTCATTATGTTTCCCAGTTAAACGCAAAGTAAACACAATTAAAAAAAGTCAAATAAAATAAACGCTCATTATGTTTCCCACATTATGGTGAGCGAACAGAAACTGGCCACCAGTTGCAGGTTTTGCAACCTCAACCAAACCACACGTGCCTTATACCAAATTAAAGCTGGGGTGATGTACATCACCCCTGTAACCTTGGATTGTTCTCAAGATCTCTATGGAAGGAGAAATATGAGATGGAAAATCCAGGTGTTCAATCTGCAGTTCATCAATTCATGAAATTAAAGCCACCATTGGGTTGCCTCTCACACGAGGACTTTAGAGAACCAAGCAAACACTAGCAAAGCATAATATGTGGTGAGATTCGAATCAAAACAGTTGAGATATAAACCTTTGAAGTGCAACTTTGATGAGCACGATCCACTCTAATTCTTGCTTGCAGCTTGATCTTGAGGTATGGTATGAGTGCAAGGCTTAGGAGTTAGTATTGAAGATCAACTGATTTTGTTGAAATTCAAACTTGAAAAGTGAAATGAAAAATCAAAATTCCTTTGGTATGAGGTTGAGTATGGATTTTAGCAGAGCTTTAGGCGCCTTCAGGTTGATCATTGAATGAAGCAAGCATCCTATTTATAGATGAAATGCAAGGCAAGAACTCGTGTGCATGATCATTGGGTCCTCCATGCATGGGCCTGTACAGGCGCATGTGAGGCCCGAAACCAATTGGAAATGAATGTTGATCTTAAACCAAGTTAAATTGGACGTGTGATTTGAATGAAATTTTCTTGTGTAGGAAGATTTCATGTGAAATGCACAAATGGTCAAAAATGTTCCTCTCTTTGAAAGTCATACATAGAAATTCCAAGCATAGGCATGTGGGTAATGGTTGGAAAGGTCTTGACATAAGGAACAAAATCTATGTTGAACAAAAATCCATTTGGAGTTTTGAAAATTGTGAAAACTGGTCATGAAGTTTGATGTACAAAACATGCCTTTGAAAAATTTGTCAAAAGTGACCAACTTTAAGCCCTTCTGTTTCAATGATGCAAGCCTCAAACGGAAACACCTATAACATAAAAGTTGTATATATTTTAAATATGTTCAATTTGGACTTAAATTTTGCATCATTTGGATTTTTTATGAGAAATGTATGGGCACTTGAAGTTGGATTTTTTCAAGATTCAATGGCTTTGGTCCAAAGTGACCTATAATGTTTTGTATTATCACATGTACTTATTTTAGGATTATGAAATTTTGTCCAACATAACAATTGAATTAGACATCTTAAGCTTTACAATGAAATTCCTCTCACCTAATAATCATAAAAAATGAGTGAGTTAGGTCATTGGGAAGTTGACCCAAAATTAGGGTTTCAGACAAAATGACCTATAATGTTTTGAAATGAATGATGACCTTCCAAGTTTCAAATGAATTTGTGATGAACATGAAATTTGTTAATATGGTTCTTAAGAACATACTTTGTCTTGGGGTAATATTAATTTGACAAACAAATCAAAAGTTAGGTCTCAGTGGATTTCAAAATAGTCAGATGACTTGACTGGTCATCTTCTCATGTCCAAACTTCAAATCTTGTTGAATGAATGATTGAGGGGCCTCACATAGGCTCATATATGCATAAAATGATGAATTAAATAACTTCCCTTGATTTAATTTGATCATAGGTTGAGGTTGCTTCATGAGCAAGGCACAGTCAATGCACAGTTGAATTAGGGTTTCCTTGGGAAATAATCCTCAAGCCCTTTGGTCTATCTTGATCAAATTGACAAAATGAGATACTTGGGAGACATATATGATGGTTGATATTTTGGGAACCATTTTCATGCTTGCTTTCATCTTCATCTAGCCACTTCAATGAGCATAGGAGCCTCCTAGGAGCCTTGGATCTCATGATTGTTTGAGCTTCAAAACAAACAAGTTAGTGACATATTTTTGGTGCTTTTGGTTAGTGAACAAAATAAGAAAAGCAATAATATACAATTCAAGCATGCTTGGTGGTCCCAAACCAACTCCCACAAGTCCCAACCCTAGGGTAAGGAAACCAAGATGCTATGATCCTTGAGGCAAATGCAATGAGCAATGATATGATGCCATGAGGGATCTTAGGGTCAAAATTAGGGTCTTACAGATGCCCCTATTTAAGGTCATTCTAGCCGGAGATATGAAGGTTAAAATATTCGTCTCGACAAGGTAGAATGGGCTTAAATAATAACAAAGAGACACATTTTGGTCCCTAAGAGACCTCATGATGGAAATGTATGTATGCAAAAGTTAATACTCTGTGGGGATATACAACCACAAAGAAAAATAAATCCGGAGAAACTGAGAATCCAAAGGAGTAATACACTCACTAGGGAGACATAGACTCTAGGGATAAATAAGGGTAAAAATGCATGAGCAGGTCACGACTTGAAACTTGGTGGGAGACACAAAGGGATTCCACGAAAATAAATCAATGGAAAGACTCGAGCTGACGCAAAGATGCATGTATTGGGGAATATGGAAATACAGCAAAACTATCCACAAAGGATACTTCGGATAAAAATCCGGACTCGGGTGGGGATGTCCACAAAGGACTCAGCTGAGGGAACAGAACAATGAGATATCCCCGGTTACTGGGTAATAAACTCAAAAAGATACATGTGATCAAAACACCGGTATAAGGGTGAAAGAACAACACGCTCAGGGAGAAAGAATATCTAAGACCGATATAAGGGTGAGAGATATCAATCATCCAAAACATTTGAGGAGGACCTAAAAGGTATATCTCAACTTAGGAAAATCTGACTCCACAGGGGACAAACAATCATAATAGGGAGCAGAAGGAAGGAACACCAAGGATACCGGTTACTGGGCATATAATAGGTGACCAACCAGGCGTGAATTGGAGAATGTTTCCAAGACACTCGTCATCCGAAAGAAGGGCTGAAAAAGCAAACTTGATTACAGGATGGACATTCGATTCCATAAGGAAATATGAATCTTACTCAACTGGGGAAGAAAAAGACTCCGACTGAAGAGCGCATGAGATATATTATCTATTACCGTTAGAACGTAGATAACATACTCGCATAGAAGATTATCCACAATCGGTTACTGGGTTAATAAAGGATAGATCGACCAAAAAGAAAGGACATCGGGATACCGGTTACTGGGTATAAAATGATGACTAATCCAAAGGAGAAACAATCACTACCGAACAAAGGGTAAATGAAAGATGACTCGCCGGGGATACATTGACAAAAGCAATGATCCAGGAGATATATCACCGGTTACTGGGTGGTATACTCAAAAAATGAAGGAATATCAATACCGAATATTGGATAAAGATAACCAACAAAGAGGGGATTACATCTACCGGTTACTGGGTAGAAAACCACAGAAATAGGACTTACAACTACCGGTTACTGGGTAGAAGGCCACAACATCTGCTGGGGGATCAGAAAGAACAAATACTGTTTACTGAATAATTGATCACCTGAACCGCATGGAATTGCAGGGGAAATAACAAGAAAGGGGTCAATCCAGGAACAAACTAGAGAGACACAATGAAGCAAGACTCAACCCAATGAGGATATAACTCAGGGGAGTACTCCCATCCCAATACATATTTAAGGAGGAAACTGAAACAATAATCATCCACGAGGACATAACTTAGTGGGGAATATAGAAGGAAAGATATACACTTTCTGCCTATGGGGCCGACTCTAAATGGAGAGATCAGACACAAACATCTGCTTAGGGAAGAATATTTCACTAATAGCAGGAGATAGCAAGCAAAGATATATGGAAAAGAATGCAACATGAATATCTAAATGCTATAATTATGCATGTATATGCGTGGTTTATGTATGATCAATGCTGACAAACAGACATATCTAACACAAACAGGTCCAAGAATCAATGGACAGACATCCGGTATAACATCTCAAAAGAGAAGGCCAGGCCCACAGGAGAAAATCCAATATGGTGGGGAGCCTCTAATACTAGGAAACACCAATAACCGTTGGGGATCAAACAGAGTCATTGCCAGGGACAAAGACCAATGCCGGGAATCAGAGGCAACTGTTGGGGATAAGCAAAGGTCACAACTACCAAATGCTAGGGATCCTCCAACAATTCTCAGGAACATGCAGAGATATTGATAAGATCTGTCAGAGAAGAACTCTATTGGGGATCTTATCAGGGGATGATGTGAAATTCCATGGGGAACAACCACCAAACAGAATTACACCAATCAAGCATTCTCTTTTGACCGCTGAAAAACATATCTGCTACTGGGAGAAGGAAAAAACTGCTCCGCTGGGGAAACTATAGAGTCACCACTAGGGAACTGCTGCTGAACAGACAAAAGATCCGATGTAGAGGAAACTCTATCAGGGAGCTCAACACGGATAAGATCCATCGTAGAAGAAACTATATTGGGGATCTTATCAGGGAGGAATGATATGAAACTCTGCGAGGAACAACCACTAAACATAAGTTTCAACAAATAGAACACTTCCTTTCATCCGCCGAAGAGACAATCTTGGCCAAGGAGAAAGAACCAATGCTCCGCTGGGGAAGGACACAACATCTTCACCACCAGTCCTGCCAGGAGGAAACCTTCCGATAAGGAGGGGAATACAAATTAAGCTCTAATCAGGCAACTCCATTGGGGAAGACTGAAGGCGATCACACTGGGGATAATCTGCTGCGAGCAACCCTTACGGGGATGAGTTATAAGTCATCCTGCTGGGGAGAGACTACAAGCCTACCTGCTGAGGATTTCCACTCATGCCGGGAATTCCTGCTCACTCTGCGGGAGATTTTCATTTACGATGAGGGAAAGGTCAACTTCCTCGAAAATAGATAGCATATCAACTTTTATCAATCCATAAGGGATTTTAGGTCAGTCCACATAAGGGATGACAACCATATAATTGATAAAACACAAATGCTAGACTCAGACTCTCTGGGGATCTGAGGATGGAGGTATGCACATCTCCCAAAAGATCAAGGCCAAAACTCCAGATTCCCTGAGGACTTGATGATGTATCACCCTTTCTCTGCGCTCGCTGAGGAGACAACCTGAAAGATGATGAATAGAAAACAAATATGCTAGGAACATGAACAAATGTCTTATCCTTTTGGAAATCGTACTATCCTTGGGAGAGCACTGAAGACGTTCCATATATCCTTTCAATCATCGTGAATGTTCACTTTGTTTAAAAACAGTTTTACAAAAACTTTACTTATTTAAAAAAATGATATTTATCAATTAAAACATGCAAACATTTGTTGAACAGAAACAAATAAGAGTGCAAATTTTTTGGATAAAGGCTCAAATTTATTTGATAGAATGGTAGTCCGCAAATGGCGAGACTCCATGGATCTTTACAAATTTGAAACTGATGATATATATTGCAAAAAGGGCTACATTGAACATAATGACCATTTCTCCACCAACTTTGAATCCAATGCATTTGAAGCTTCAGTTGACAATGACTGAGCGAGAATCTTTGACAAACGACAAGTGTAGAACAAAGTCTTGTCAGGATGCAGTTACTTGCCAAATCCCTAAATTTTGCCTAGATTTCCCCAGGATGACGTACTCAATCTAGCGGGATGTACATATTTTTTTTGTGTCTCTAACTTTTTCCTGGATCGCCCTTTCGGGTTTTCAATCCACCGAGATGCTCATTTTTGCCTAAGCCGCCCTTTCGGGTGTAACACCTCAAAATTTGCCCTCCTCTCTTGGGACTAGCTTAGCATATTGCATTTCATTTTTTAGGTCATTAGTCATTGCATTTTTGCATATCATGTGGAGACAATAATCAAGTCATCCTCCTAAGTCTTGTTCAGAAGATAAAGAGGTCAAAAGATTCAAGCTTGAGGGTTTCATGAGTTGATCACTAATCATCTGAGGGTTTGTGCTTCAAATTAGGTTTTCTTGGTTCCTCAAGGAGGGTGGACATCATCTTGGTTGAAATGGTACATCATCATCATCATCATGGTCTTGTCATCACCAAGAGGTTCATTGTGCTTGATCAGTTTCCTTGGGATTAGGGTTTTGACCTCTGGTCAACCCTAATCATCTGCATTATGCCAATCAGGGCTTGTCAAGGAGATGAGGTCTTTCATTGAGATGGGGATCATTCTATGGTTTTAATGAGCTTGTGGAAGATAGGGTTTCATTATTGAGCCATTTCATCAGGAGATTGAGGCTCAAGTTCATCTGTGCATGGCCAATTCATCTATCAGTCAACAAAAGTCAACCAAAAGTCAGCTGATGGATTTGGAGGTGGGAGAGGGTTAGAAACACTTCATTCATGTCCAAACAAGTCTCATTTGACATTTCAAACATCAACATTGAAGAAAATAAAGTCAGATGAAAACTTTCCAAAAATAGAAAGTGACTTGTAATTCAAGATTGCCAAAAATGGAAAGGTTTTCTCCTCAAGATTACATCATCAAAAATGCTTCAAATGGAAGTTTGTCCAACATGAAAGTTGTAGATCTTGCTCTCACCTTTCCAAAAAGTCCAAGAACATGAATTTCTCATGTGTGGTTGGCAAGTTATGGATCAATCTTGGTCAAGAAAATTTGAACTTCAAAAGTGCATAACTTTTGAACCAAAAGGCCAAATGGAGTGGGATTTTTTGCCACATTCTTGTTTTGACATGCTCTATCCAATTCAAGCATCATAATCCATGAATTTCCATTGCAAAAAAATTTGAATTTCCATTTGAATTTTGGAGGGAAAGTTACAATTCAAAAAATAGGCATTGTTTTCACATGGTATCACTTGCCTTGGTTTAGAAATATCATTTCAAGTGGATTTAGCTCAGAAACTTGCACCGTTCCATTGCTTTCATGCATATAGGGTAAATTGACAAATTTTGCATAACACTTGCATTTCACTAATCATTTGCATTTTGGCTAATTGGGATTAACAACTTCATTAGCACTCCATATATAAACATAATCATAACTGTTTTTGGGATTAACATTGCATAATTCTCAGATCTAGATCTAGATCCAAAAACATCACATTTTTTCCTCTCAACTTTTCTCCAATTTTCTTCACAAACATAGCATTGTTCTTGATCAAAGCGTGATCCATAAGCATAATTGAAGCTATTGGAAGCAAGATCCAAAGGAATTCGAGCTGAATTTGGAACTGTTGAAGCACAAGCTCATCCATGGCAGTTTGATTTTCTGGACTTATCAAGCAAGATCAACTTCCAAACCTTTCTTCATTCATGCATATGAGAGCTAAGGAGCATCTGTTTTGACCTTACCAAGCCTGAAACAACCGATTCCACTTCTGTACATCATTGAAGGTTAGTTTTCGAATGTTCTAATTCATGAAATTAGGATATGCATGTGGTAGATCTTTGAATGCTGATTCCAATGAGCTTTAGATCATCAAATTCCATCAAGAAATGGCTTAGTTATGTTAGATATAAGATTGATGCATGAAAATGTTTTGCTTCGAAACTTTGAACTTAGGAAGAATTAGCATAAACCGAGCCTTGATCCGTGTTGCTTGTTGAAAGATGATTCCAATGGTATGGTTTTCATGAATTTCTGAGCACAAATGTTCTTGAGCCTATGAATCTGGATGAACACGTATGAACCCTAGGATTTTCGTTTCTAGAAGTGGTTTTGATATCCATGAGCGTTGGTTGCATGTGTTTGGCTGTTAGAGCCCATGCATTGGTCCACGTTGGACAGTGACTGGCAGTTTGATTGGCTCAGCGCGTTTAGCCTGGCCACGTAATGTTAATGAAACGGTGCGTTTCATGATGAAACGCGCCAATTTCAAATCCTCCCTCAGTTCGATTCCCCTTGTTAGCATTTCCAAAGTGGCCTTTGTATTTTATTCCTTTGTACACCATGCCATTTCATGTATGCTTCCATGTGTTTTTTTTTATTTTTCATTCATTTTAAAAATTCATAAATAAATAATGGATGATCCAAATGAGATGAGATTTTTTGCATAATGTTCCTCATGATTTCTAGTTTTTTATGAATATTTTTCCAGAAATTGTGCACGCATGGGTTTTAATTTTGGCTAGGGATTATGTGTACATGTGTTTTCTTGTACCTCCTTTTCCATTTTGATTGTGAAATGATGAGATTTTATCCAACACTCTTGAAACTTCGCAAGCTTAAAATAGACATCCGAAGGGACATTTTGGTATAGAGTTTGCATTTTTCCCATTTCTGGTTGATGAGATATGATCTGTTTAATGTGGGTGTGACAATGTGTGTCACACCATTGCTTGTCCAACTTGTTGATTTTATTTACCATGCCAATTAAATGCCAATTGATGTGAATTTTTGCATGATGCTACTTCTGGATGTTAAGTTTGATTGTGAATTTTTATGGAATGTTTGAGTGCATTTCCAATTTGTTTAAGATTTTCTTTGCTGATTGGTCATTTGTGGACTTTTGAATAGTCATGAATTTAAATGATTTGTGAAATGCTTGATGTTTATCATATGGACTTGGAATTTTGCACATGGATTCTAGACACTTTGAAGTTTACCTTGGCTTTGGTTTGAGTCATTTATCATGTGTCAATTCTGTTTTAGGCTTGTGTGAAGTTGATGTATGAAATTGTGCCTCATTTGAGCTTGTTTTGCTTTGCCTTGACTTGATGAATTTAATTGCCTTGCTTCTACTTGTCCAAATGCTTTGAATTTTGGTGTGATGATCATGTGATGAGTGATGTTTAGCCATGATTTCTCTTGGGATTTATTGAATCATTTTTGAATTGATTTGGATTGGTTCATTCTGTTGCTTCAATAAGCTTTCAACTTGCATGCTTTGCCTTAGATGCTTTGTTAAATGAAATTGGTTGATGATATGGACATGAGACCACTTGGATTTTGTTCTTAATTGATTAAGCTTGATTCATGACAATTTTCATGTTCTGTTTTGAATTATTTCTCCCTCTTTGAACCTAGGCCTTGTCCTAGTGGTTGATGCTTATGTTTGAGCTTTGTTTTCAGGACAAGAAGCATATGGCCTTGAGGAGTTTGATTCATTTGCTCATTTGGATTGATATTTGATTGATGTTGATTAATATTAAGTTGTTTTCTAGGTGGATTAGCATCTTTGAGTTGAGCTTGTGCTTTGCCTTGGTGCATTGATGTTTGCTTGTTTGTACAGATAACTGTTGACCATTAACTGTCTGTTTGACTTTTTGAGTTGAATACTGACTGAGTTAGATTGTTTTCAGGTACCTTAGTTGCTATAGTTCTTTTGAACTTGCTTTTGCTGTTGCTTGGTTGCTTAACCAATTGAGGTATAACTCACTGACTTCATGTAGTCTGGAAGACCTGGCCTGTTACTTGGTCAGACACCTGTCTGAAGCCCTCCTTAAGAGGCAATGCTTGTGTTTGTTTATCTTTGTGCTAAGCAGGAAAAGACCTTTGATAAGGCAATTGGCAGATACAAGAGATGTGCAATCCATCTCCTGCTATTCAGTTGAGTCATCCCTTTGCTCACACACCTTGTGTTGATGCATTGTGGATATTAACCCAAGATCTATGTTGAGTCAGTCATAAGTGTAGAAGGGTTCCAACTTTTTGAACCCACACTTTCATTTGTCTAAAGCTCTTCCTGGCCAGGGATAAGAGCTGTGAAGTCTTATCTTCACTTCCCATTTTATCTGCTTCACCCTAACTCTCAATGTTAGGGTTAAGAGCTAACATCACCCGATTACAGTTGGCTTGTGTTTCACAGCCTAACCGTTGTGTGAGCCCACTTTGTTTGCATATAGTGTGTGCTAATTGTGTGTATGTTTGCTTTGATTATTGTGCTTGTTTGCTTTGTTTTGATTGTGCGGTTTAAGATAGCTTGCTGCCTGTGCAAGTTAGATAGAAAACTCAACCTAGGACCATTGTGGAATACATGATAACTATTAGGCTCGAGTCAGTCTCCCTTCTAGTTAGTCATTTCCCAGTCTCTGGTTAGGAGAAAGTTTCTCCCCTGTTAAGGGGAACTACGTTGCCCTGATCCTCATACCAGATGAGGTACGTAGGCAGGAGATCGTACGAGATCTCTCCGGGAACCCTTTTTCTTTTTGTGTGTGTTTGCTTGACAGTTACTAGGCTCGAGTGCCAGACTCCTTAGTAACTTGTTTGTTTGCAATCCTTCCTGTGTGTGTTAGGAGATGGATGTAAGCCCAACGATTGGAATTCCGTATCCTATTGTTGTGTGCTTGGAGTCCGATATAAGTCCAGCAATTGGCATTTGGTTTCCAGTGTGGGTTTGTTTGGTTCGGAGTCTGATGTAAGTCCAGCGATTGGCATTCGGTTTCCATGTTTGCCTGTTTGCGTGTGTTTTGTTTCGGCGTGCGTGAGCCGAACTACGGTAGCTCTGATTCTCATTCCAGATGAGATACGTAGGCATAGGATGCGATATCCTAGCGAGCCCATTCCCCTTCTCTTCCACCTGTGTTGTTTCCAGTGTGTGTGTGTGGTGTTTGTGAGCAGTTTTAGCAACCTTTGTCTTTCTTTCTGAGCGTGGATCCCGCCGAGTACGACGGATGCGTAGGGGTGCTAATATCTTCCCTTCGCATAACCGACTCCCGATCCCATCTCTCTTTGGTCGCGAGACCATGTCTTTCCAGGTTTACTTCGAGCGTTTCCTTTCCCTCTTTGGGATAAATAACGCACGGTGACGACTCTGTTTGTTTTGTTTTAGCCCGCCGGTTGTTTTTCGCGTAATGCGACATCGGGTTTTCAACTTAGCGAGCTATTCTATTTTTATTTTAGGCGAAGTATTTCTTGGCTGCATATGAATTCATAGGACGAGTGAAATCCTCCCCATCCATAGTTGTAAGTATCAAAACACCGCCTGAAAAGGCTCTCTTAACAACATATGGACCTTCATAGTTTGGAGTCCACTTGCCCCTGGAATCGGGCGTGAAAGACAAAACTTTCTTGAGCACGAGGTCACCTTCTCGGAACATATGAGGCTTGACCTTCTTATCAAAGGCTTTCTTCATCCTTTGCTGATACAACTAACCATGGCACATGGCAGTTAATCTCTTTTCTTCAATCAAATTCAGTGGGTCATAACGATTCTGAACCCATTCAGCTTCAGTCAACTTGGCTTCCATCAAGACTCTCATTGATGGGATCTCAACCTCCACGGGGAACACAACCTCTATGCCATAAACAAGAGAGAAAGGGGTTGCCCTTGTTCAAGTGCAGACAGATGTACGATAGCCATGCAAAGCAAATGGCAACATCTCATGCCAATCTTTGTACGTAACAACCATCTTCTGAATAATCTTCTTGATGTTCTTGTTAGCAACTTCAATAACCCCATTCATCTTGGGTCTATAGGGAGAAGAATTATGATGTGCAATCTTGAACTCGCTATACAACTCTTTCATCATCTTATTGTTCAAGTTAGATCCATTATCAGTAATGATCTTGTCTGGCACACCATATCAACATATGAGTTGATTCTTGATAAACTTCACAACCACCTGCCTCGTCACATTCGCATACGATGCCGCTTCAACCCACTTGGTGAGGTAATCAATGGCTACGAGAATAAAACGGTGACCGTTAGACGCCTTTGGCTCTATCATGCCAATCATGTCAATTCCCCACATGGAAAAAGGCCATGGTGAGGAAATAATATTCAGAAGTGTCGGGGGAATATGAGTCTTATCCGCATAAATTTGACACTTGTGGCATTTCTTCACATATCTGCAGCAGTCAGACTCCATTGTCAGCCAATAGTAGCCTGCTCTCAACATCTTTCTTGCCATGGCATGTCCATTGGAATGAGTACCAAATGAATCGTCATGGACTTCAATCATTAACAGTTCTGCTTCGTGTCTATCAACGCATCTGAGCAGAACCATGTCAAAATTCCTTTTATAAAGCACATCACCGTTGAGGTAGAAACTGCCAGATAATCTCCTCAAAGTCTTCTTATCTTTAACAGATGCCCCTGACGGGTAAATCTGACTTTGGAGAAAGCATTTGATATCAAAATACCATGGCTTATCATCTTTCACTTCTTCAATTATAAATACATGAGCTGGTCTATCCAAGCGCATCACAGTGATATTGGGGACTTCATTCCAGAATTTCACCATAATCATCGAGGAATATCATGGAAGTCAACCTCAGTAAAGAATGTTGAAATCCTCCTCGCATAATCTCTATATGGGATGAGGCCAGGTTGATTCGTCTCCCATTCACCCTTAATCTGATTAACAACAAGGGCTGAATCACCATAAACATCAAGATGCTTGATCCTAAGATCAATACACTCTTCCAAACCCATAATACAGGCCTCATATTCCGCTATATTATTTGTGCATTTGAAAGTTAGCCTTGCTGTAAAAGGAAAATGTGTGCCCTGAGGAGTAATAATCACTGCCCCAATACCATTTCCATATTGATTAACAGTGCCATCGAACATCATAGCCCATCGAGAACCAGGCTCTGGCCCTTCATTGAGCGTAGGCTCATCGCAATCTTTCATCTTCAAATACATAATCTCTTCATCTGGGAAGTCGTATTGAACAGACTGATAATCCTCAACTGATTGACGTGCCAAGTGGTCAGCCAAGATACTACCTTTAATAGCCTTCTAAGCTCGATACTCAATATCATACTCAGACAACAGCATCTGCCAACGGTCAATCCTCCCAGTTAAAGCAGGATTCTCAAAGATATACTTGATTGGATCCATTTTGGATATCAACCAAGTTGTATGATTTAACATATACCGGCATAAGCGCTTAGCAGCCCAAGCCAAAATACAGCATGTCTTCTCAAGCATTGAGTATCAAGACTCACAATCAGTAAAATTCTTACTCAGATAGTATATAGCATACTCTTTCTTCCCTGATTCATCTTGCTGACCCAATACACAACCCATAGAGTCCTCAAGAACAGTCAAGTACATAATCAAAGGTCTCCCTTCAACAGGCGGGGACAGAATAGGAGGCTCAAACAGATACTCTTTGATACTGTCAAAGGCTTTATGGCAATCCTCGGTCCAATCATGACGCTGATCTTTCCGGAGGAGCTTGAATATAGGCGCACATGTGGCAGTCATGTGGGATATAAATCTAGAAATATAATTCAAGTGGCCAAGAAAACCTCGGACTTGCTTCTCATTTTTGGGCGCAGGCATCTCTTGTATTGCTTTGACCTTGGTAGGGTCAACTTCAATACCTCTTTCACTGACAATAAAGCCTAATAACTTGCCGGAACGGACTCCAAATGTACACTTGTTTGGATTCAGACGGAGCTTGTACTTCCTCAAACGTTGGAAAAGCTTCAACAAGTGCTCTACATGTTCAACTTCCGTTCTCGACTTTGCAATCATATCATCAACATATACCTCAATCTCCTTGTGCATCATATCATGAAACAGGGTAGTCATAGCTCGTTGATATGTGGCTTCGGCGTTCTTCAAACCGAAGGGCATCACTGGATAACAAAATATTCCCCAAGGTGTGATGAATGTTGTCTTCTCCATATCCTCGGGTGCCATTTTAATCTGGTTATAGCCGGGAAATCCGTCCATAAATGAGAAGACATTGAATTTAGCTGTATTGTCTACCAACATATCAATATGTGGTAGAGGAAAATCATCTTTCAGAATAGCTTTATTCAAGTCTCTATAGTCCACACACATTTGGACTTTTCCATCTTTCTTAGGCACATGCACAATATTGGCCACCCATTGAGGATATGTAGAAGTCACCAGAAACTCCAGATCAATTTGCTTATGAACTTATTCTTTAATCTTCACTGCCATATCAGGATGAGTTCTTCTAAGTTTCTGCTTCACAGGCACACACTCAGGCTTCAAAGGCAGGAAATGTTGCACGATATTAGTATCTAGACCAGGAATGTCTTCATATGACCATGCAAAGAGATCGACATATTCTCATAGCAACTCAATCAACCCCTCCTTTGCAGACTCTTCAAGGAGTGCCCCAATCTTCATCTCTCGAACACAATCTTCAGACCCCAAGTTGACTGTTTCCAGATTCTCAAGATGTGGCTGAATGATCTTCTCCTCGTGCTCAAGCAAACGGGTAATCTCGTTAGGAATCTCTTTAATATCATCTTCTTCAGCCTCAAATACAGGGAACTCAAAGTTGGGAGATGGCGTTGGATCATTAAGTTCAATGGGTTTGATCAACCTGCATAATGATTTTGGATATAAAAGAGATTTCAGAATTCTAACAAGGCAAATCATTATGCAGACGAAAAAATTGATTTTATTCTCTTTTTTAGGGTTTTATGGTGATCACCAATTTCATGCAAAAGCGAAAAGGGAAAATAATTTGGAAAAACAAACATTTAACATGTAATTTTTGAATGAATATCATTGTATTAATATGTGCCAACAATGTCATCACTTCTCCTTTTGGCATGGGAGAAGGGCTTTTAAACAAAAGTGAACACATTACGTGGACTTATGGACAACTGTTGGAACGTCAACAGCGACCCAAATATTGCAGATTCCTCCAGGGATGACAAAGTTACCCAGATCTTCCTCTGCATCATCTTCTACTATGGCAGCAGCCTCTTGGTCTTCAATAGTGTGGATGAAACCACCACTCTGGAACAAACCATGCTCGTTGAAAATGCTTGAAGAATACCCTATGCCATCCCAGGATTTATTGTCTTCCAGCTTGATCATTTGTCCTAAACTGGTAGTTGCACCATGCTCAATGGCCAACTTTGCATCATTGTAGGAAGCAAATGAAGAAGGTCCTTTCCTTGAAGGCTCAACAATAGATAAGGCTTAGAACAAAGTCCCAACCTCATCCTCAGTGTCTATATAGGAAAAGGAAGACAAATGGCTTACCAAGAGAGCCTTCTCTCCCCTATCACCACCAACCTCTTATTCTTGACGAATTTCAACTTCTGGTGTAGGGTGGATGTCACGGCGCATGCCTCGTGAATCCATGGTCTGCCAAGCAAGCAGCTATATGACGGGTGGATATCCATGACCTGGAAAGTGATCTGGAAATCACTAGGTCCAATCTTGATTGGGAGTTCAACTTCGCCAATCACAGTTTTTCTGGATCCATCAAAAGCTTTGACTACCACTCCACTCTGCCTCATGGGAAGCCCCTAGTAAGAAAGTTTAGCCAGAGTTGATTTTGGCAACACATTTAGCGATGATCATGTGTCTACCAGCACATTAGACAAGGCATCATCCTTGCAGTTCATAGAAATGTGTAGAGCCAAATTGTGGTCTTTTCCCTCCTCGGGAAGATCAACATCGCAAAAGCTCAAATTGTTACAAGCATTTATGTTTACAACAATTCTATCACACTGTTCAATAGTGACATCGTGATCCACGTATGCCACGTCCAACACCCTCTGTAAAGATTCGCGGTGTGGATTTGAATTCATCAGCAAAGATAGGACATATATCTTTGATGAAGTTTGAAGCAGCTGATCAACAACATTATACTCGCTCCTCTTGATGAGCTTCAGCATCTTATCACAGTCCTCTTTCAGAATGCCATTCTGGCCAAAAGGGACAGGAGCTTTAGTAGATTTATCAACAACAAGTGCCGGATTCGGAGAAGAAGAAGTCCCCACAGGACTGGCAGAATTAGCAGCTCTTCTCATGTCATCTTGGGGTTTCGGCGGCGCCGAGAAAACACGACCACTGCGGGTCACACCACTGACATCAAATATACTCACAACTGAAGTGGAGGGAAACGTCACCTCCTTCCCATCTTCTAACGCAACTGTGTTATATCTGTAGGGAACAACTTTATATGAAGAGTACGGGACAGGGCCCGCTGGCTTGATAATAAGAGATGAAGAAACCTTCTTCTTGCTGCCATCATATCTGACAACAATAGGTTCTGGTATTCTGAAAACAGGGGATATAACATTCACTTCATCCTCATTGCGATTAATAAGAGATGGAGAAACCTTCTTCTTGCTGTCATCATATCTGACAACAATAGGTTCTGGTATTCTGAAAACAGGGGATATAACATTCACTTCATCCTCATTGCGATTCTGAAGTATCTCGATCACACCCTGATCCAGCATCTCTTGGATGTCCTTCCTGACTTGGAGACATCCTCTCTCATTGACAGTGCACACACAACATCTGTCATGGTCATGCTCATAATGAATGTATCCACATAACAGTCTATGCATCTCGACCAACGATTACCTGATATGACTGACATACAAGACTTTATACTTGCCAGGGCAACCCTGGACCATGTTCATAACAGCTTTCCCATGCTCGGGCAATGGGTTCTTCTTAACATTCGGACCTACATCCTCAAAAAACAAAATCCCACTTCTAACAAGGTCTTGCACCTTGGTCTTCAGGGGATAACAGTTCTCCACATCATGTCCAGGAGCACCAGAATGATATACACAGTGTAGCTCAGGCTTGTACCACCACTGAGGGTTAGTCAGTACATCAGGTGGGTCACGTGGAGTAATCAACTTTCTATCTCAACGAAGAATAGAGTTCAACATAGGTCATTGGAATTGGATCAAAAGTGACCATCTTCCTATCGTAGCTGGTGCTGGTATTATTGTTGTTTCGAGGCTGGTAGGCCTGCTGCTGCGGACGATGCTGTTGTTGTTGATATTGTGGTGGTTGTTGTTGGTGCTGATAATGTTGAGTTTCCCTGAAGGCAGGTGCTATATGAGCCACCTGGTGCTGGTTACTGGCAGGGCGAACAGTCTTCCTCTTCACAGAGGGTATTCTCGTGGTATAGGAAGACACAACATGTGCCTCTCCCTCATTCTTCTTTGCAAAGCCCCCATAACGCTTTGCAGAAGAGCCTTCATCTCTGGTTAGACGTCCTTCTCGGACTCCTTCCTCTAGCCTCATCCCCATGTTCACCATTTCGGTGAAGTCCGACGGAGCACTAGCAATCATCTGCTCGTAGTAGAAAGAGCTTAAAGTCTTTAAAACGATCTTCGTTATTTATTTCTCTTCGAGTGGTGGCATGATCTGTGCGGCCAATTCACGCCACCTCTGGGCATACTCCTTCAATGTTTCCTTCTCCTTCTAGGACATAGCCCTCAGTTGGTCCCTATCGGGAGCCATATCAACATTGTACTTGTACCGCTTGACGAAAGCTTCGCCAAGGTCGTTGAAGGAGCGGATGTTCACACTATCCAGACCCATATACCATCTGAGTGCGACTCCAGACCGCCTGTCCTGGAAATAGTGGATGAGGAGTTGATCATTCTCGGTTTGAGTTGACATCTTGCGTGCATACATCACAAGATGGATGAGAGGGCAATTGTTTCCCTTGTACTTTTCAAAGTCAGACACTTTGAACTTGACAGGGATCTTAACGTTGGGCACGAGGCACAACTCAGCAGCAGATTTACCGAAGAGATCTTTCCCTCTTAGAGTCTTCAGTTCCTTGCACAGCTTAAGGAATTGGTCATTCATAGCGTCCATTTTCTCGTAAACATCTGGGCCCTCAGATGGCTCAGAGTGATAAATGGTGTCTTCGACTCTCGGTAACGTGTGCAAAACGGGAGGTGGCACAGCAAGGACCGGGCTAGATGTCGGCATAGAAGCAAAGGTCGGAGCGAGACCCTCTGGCACAAAATTTGCGGGCATCCCCCAGGGAAACCCGACTGGCATAGTCGGCGGAGCGAAATAAGCAGTGGCGGCAGGCATAGTAGAGGAAGCTACCTCTAAGATGGTTGTCCTCGCGGGAGGAGTTGCAGGCGTTGGAGAAGACCGGATATGAGCAGCCAGGAATGACTCCATCATGGTAGTCAACCTAACTACTTCCTCCTTCAACTCTCGGTTTTCTTGTTCAAGATGATCCATCAGCTTTGGTAGATTGGCCCTGGTGTTGTACCGGTGCGTCAGCTTGTCTTCAAAATAAATGAAGAACACAGAGTTAGACCACTGATCAAGAAGCTCTGAACAAAACCTGCTTATGCGCATGATGCATGCAATGTTTGTGCATATGATTTTATTTTTATCAAAGGAACTTTATAGAGATCTATTTGCAAATATTTGAAAATATTGATCTTTTAGACATATAATGGAATATTCATATCAATAATATTTGGAAATTTTTTTACACGAAAGAAGTACAGTCTTGGTAACCAAATACAATACAAGAGAGAAGAAAAATGAACATCCTATGGAACCCTAGACACGAAAATAATGAGCGGTATCTAGCAACACATCACTGCTACCCAAGACACGAAAATGTCATGTGATCTGACAAATCCTTTTGTGATAATACTTATGTGTAAAATTACCCCTTTTCCCTTATGTCTATATTGAACACAAGGCATATACCGTTTCATCCTTGTTCAGTTCAATATTGGGCCCGTAGACATTTATCTTGTTACGTAGGATGGGAAAATTCCATCTAGGTCACTCATGTCCCTTTGCATGCTTCGTGGAGTACCCATCAATTGTCTTTATGGTCATCCAGTTACGGACAATGTTTTATCAGTAATAAGGCACTCGACTCTACATCTAGGGTCCATAGTGGTTTCAGGTCGAAGGGTGGTATACACCATTATCACCATGAGAATAACTTATGACACTTTGCATAACATTCTATATAGTATTCTCATAGAGGGTCAATCCAGTATAAATATTACTCTTAATATTCATACATATGTTTAAGACTTGATAACTCCTTATTCATGATCCATGAGATGTGATCATCAGTCTATATACATAATAGTCTTAATGCTTTAATGTTATCCCATTTCACAATAAAGCTCGACTACATATACTTTAAGAATAATGTCCTTATGTTTAATGAGATCTCATGATTAAGTCACACTTGATACATTAAATGGACTAACTATTCTAGAGACTTTGTTAAACAAACATAATAAAGAAAAAACCTTTTATTATTAATAAATAATTCGATACAAGTACCAAAATTATTGGCCTCTAGGGCTTACACCAACATACTCTGCTGGGGAGTGGTCCTCAGTGGGTTTAGCCTACTTCTTAATGTGTATATAATTGTATATTTGATGTTTGCGTATTTGTTTGTGTGATATAATCTGTCTATTATGCTTGGTGATCTCTGAGTCGTGAGATAAGTACTAACCCGAACTTGAGTCCAATTAAGATAAGAGGATGGTATAATCATGTTCAACTTGTGTGGAGTAGTCCTTAACGAGTTGGCTTGAGACCCATCTACTCAGTGGAGACCCTTCTGGAGTTACTAATGTCACACAAGTTATTTGTGGTTAGACATTACTTTCTCTAATTTGGGGTCCGAGAAGCTGAGGACCGTAGAACATTTAACCCAACTTGGCCTATTTAGGATGTAGTGCGGAGACTGGTCAGGTGTAGACCTGATAATAGTTGTTACGCGTACTACACTCAGACGAGTTTCTCTTGAGAATATCATGGGTTAATGAGTCAGTAATCCTATAGGGGTAAATTCATGATCATCAAGCTATGGATAAGCAAGACATCAAATAACAAGAGTCGCCACCGCGCTTTTACTGTTTCCAAGGGAAAAGGGAAAAGTACGAACAAAACCCAAAATAAGAAGTTTACAAATCAAAACTAATAAAATGCCAGAGATTACAGGTAAGGGGGTTGGTTATATAGAGGGAAGGTGTTAGCACCCAAAGTGTCCTAGGTACTCCTAGGGAGCCCTTTCTTGTATGCATATGTATTTTGTACAAAGTGCTATTTACAAACAAATAGAATGGGGGGATGAGAAAAGAATTCATTAATTATATTTTTGTGTTTGACAAGACCTTCGGACTTGTGCCTATATACCAACATAAAAGTGAGGGAACAAAATCTCGTAGTTCGTGATACAAATTTCAAAATGAATGCATTGCTTTTAACAAAAATTTAAGTTTGAAAGGCACAAAGGCCTAAAATGGTTTGAATGAGTTAGTTCTTTTTGGATTTTGAAAATTTTAAGTCAAGTATAGTTAAGTATATTTACAAGTTTAATTTAAGAAAAGAAGTTTGAAAATGCAATGGCATAAGGCCAAAGTTTCTAGTTTGCAAAGTGGTCTAAGTTTAGGAAATAACAAGTTCGAACAAAGAAGTTTTTAAAAAGAGGGAGATATTTTGAAATTAAAGAGATGTGGAGGAGATGAAGAGACTAATCCTAAGCATAAATTTAAAAGTTAAGAGTTGAAAAGATCTGACCGATAGGTAGCAATCCAATAGGCAAGAATGCCATATAGAAACCCCAAATTCCCTTGGATATTAGAATCAAGCAACAAACAATGCATAACATATTAACTTGAAGAGCAAATCATCAAATAAAGATTTCCACATGCAAGCTTTAGTCACTCCATAATCTTCTTCAAATTGCCTATGTAACATATGAATTTCACAAGTCTCATGTTCAAAATAACAGCTACACAATGATGATGTTGCAGATGAACTCAGATGGATCTTCAATGATGTATCAGATGAAGTTTCAAATTGCAAGCACTTGATTACATGATAGTTGGCATTGCCCAAGTCCTTTTTTGCATAGGGATGTTGCCTAAATTCTAAGTCCAATCGTTCAAGATCAAACCAACAGTCCACATAATAGTCTTTTAGAGTTTTTGTTTCTTATTATGTACATTAATGGTCAAAGACCACACAAACAAACAAAATATACACAAACAAGATATATCACACAATATGGTCCAAGTGGACAAAGTGAAAAGACATTAATATAAACAATTAGAATGGTATGAATAATGGCAAATGAATAGAGCTTAAAAATTAAAGTGCATTAAAATAAAGGACTTGAAATTAAATGTTAGTGGTTAATGAATTAGAAGTTAGTATTGTTTTTACTTTATATTTTAAGTCATTCTTTAGAGAACACTCAACCCACTTATCACAAACATGGATCCTTGAACCAAGACATCTTCCAAAGTAAGGAAAAAAGGTCAAGTTTCCACACAATACCATGAAAGAGGGGAGACTTACAATCTCACTACCTAGAATATTATGCCTTTTATGTCAAAATTTAGCGCTATGTTAAGCAATCGTAATTTGACTTATGTAGAAGTCACAACTATTTGAGGTCGGGCAATAGAATTTTGGTGTTAATGCATGCTAGAGACATAGTATAATGGACTATGCTTATGAAATATACCACACACAAAAAAAATACACAAAAGAGGTGGCCTAATCTCATCCATACTTATGTTGATTTTTCAATCAACTAGCCTTAGGACTTTGAGATATCATAGTCCAAATTAAGTGGATGCATAAAGAATGGGAATTAGATAAAGAGGAAGGGGAATGGATCAAAACAAAAATTGGTCAAATGAGGATTTTTACCAAATTAGGATCATTCATTCATTTTGGGAGATGGAATGTACATTCCATCAATCCCCTAAATCCAATGATCTTAACCTAGCAAAGTCAAATCAACCTTGACCAAGGCCCAACAACACAAGTCAAACTTACACAAATCATCAAGATAGCTCAACACAATTATTTGGCATTTATTCAATTTAAAAATACTAAAAATAATGCATTAAATTAAATATGGTTTGTCAAATTCCTAAAACCTCATCAAAACACCAAAGAAATGGCCATGAGATTTATCATAGGTCAAACAAGGTCAAAGGACCTTGGAGAAAAAAATTCAGAATTTTTGGAGACTTAAAAGTATTTTTAAACAATTAAAAATATTCACAAAATCAATTAAATCATGAAAAATATTAATAATGATCCCAAAAATAATTTTAATTCAGAATATGAAAGAAGAATTTATTTAAATTTTTTTGGTGAAACTCTCATATTTTTTGGATCATGTAAGACCCTAATTTTGACCCTAAGATCCCTCATGGCATCATGTTATTTCACAAGTGCATTGTCTCAAGGATCATAGCATGTTTGGCTCCTTAACCCTAGGGGTGGGACTTGTTTGAGTGTTTTGAGATCACCAAACATGCTTGTATTGTATATTTTTGCTTTTCTTATTTGATTACTAACCAAAAGCACAAAAATATGTCACTAACTCTTTTTATTTTGAAGCTCAAGTGATCATGTGCTCCAATGCTCCTAGGAGGCTCCTAAACCCAATGAAATGGCTAGATGAAGATGAGAAAAAGCATGAAAATGGTCCACAAAGCTCATAATCATCATATATGTCTCCCAAGTATCTCAAATTGCTAATTTGATCAAGATAACCCAAAGGGCTTGAGGATTGTTTCCCAAGGAAACCCTAATTTCACTATGCTTTGACTGTGCCTTGTCCATGAAGCAATCTCAACCTCTGATCAAATTTAATCAAGTGAAGTTCTTTCACTCATAATTTTATGCATATATGAGACTATTTGAGGCCCCTCAATCATTCATTCATCAATATTGGAAGTTTGGCCTTGAGAAGTTGACCAGTCAAGTCATCTGACTAAGCTAAGCACCAATGAGATATAACTTTTGATGTGTTTGTCAAATGAATATGACCCCAAGCTAAATATTGTTCCTAAGAACCATATGAAAAACTTTCATGTTCATCAAAAATCCATTTGAAACTTGGAAGGTCATCATTCATTTCAAAACATTATAGGTCATTTTGAATGAAACCCTAATTTTGGGTCAACTTACAAAGGGCATAATTTACTAAATTTTTATGATTTTGAGGTGAGACCAAATGCATTGGAAATATTGAGATGTCTCATTCAAATGATATGTTGGAAAAAATTTCATAATCCCAAAAGAAATACATGTGATAATGCAAAACATTATAGGTCATATTGGACCTAATTCATTGAATTTGAAAAAGTACCCAACTTCAAATGCACATAAATTTGTCATATAAGATCCAAATGATGCACACTTTGAGTCTAAATTTAATATATAGAAAGGATATACAACTTTTATATTGGAGGTTTTTCCATTTTAAGCTTGTATCATGAGGACAAAGGGGTTTGATTAAGCTTGTTTTTGGTGAACTTTTTCAAAATGACTTGAATATGTTTTGTACTTGAATTTTCACAGCCAGTTTTCATCAATTTGCATATGCCAAATAAATGTTTGCCCAACATGACCTTTTTTCCTTATTTTAAGGGATTTCCAACCATTACTCACAATACTCTTTTGGATTTACCATTTGTGAGTTTTAAATTTGTTTCCATTTATGTCCATTTTGGTGTTTTTATGTTATAACTTGAATTGCAAGCTTGTTCAGTCCAATGTACATGTCCATTTGCTCTTCACATGAACTCAACAATCTCTTTCAGCCATCATTGGGCCTTCCACAGGCTTACACAGGCCCATGCACATCAAAGTTCAAATTCCATGCACACGAGAGAAGTGTGTGATCAGCCACATTCAACTATAAATAGAAGCTGCATCTCCCTCATTTCTCAACCTTTTGGAGATTCCAAGTGCTGCAGAAGTAAAACCATACCCTCACCAAAGGAATTGTTCAGAAATTGTTCTTACTTTCGAGCTTGAAATTCAGCATCATTAGCTGAGTTTTAAAGCCTAATTCCTTAGCCTATCACTTCCATTACATCCACATATCAAGAAGGAGCAAGGAACTTGGAGGATTTGTGGCCAAAAGTGCATCAATTCAAAGGTTTATTCTCAAACTTTTTGGATCTGAATCTATGAATTCAATGTAGTTTGCTTTTGTTTCTGTGGTTTTCTGAAGTCCTCACACTTGAGGCAAGCCATTGGTGCTTTCAATTCATCATTTCATGAACAAACAGTTTGAACACCATGATTTTTTCCTTCACATTTCTCTCAATATAGGAAGAGTGAGGGAGATCTAATGGTACAGTGATGATCTCCATCACACGAGCTTCATTTTCATGTCCTTGTTTTCCATTTTCATTAAAATTTATTTCTCTGCAACTGGTGGCCGGAAGTTGTTGTCTCGCCGGAGAAGATGGTGGTTTCCACCACCATCACCATGTGTGCACCTTTGTGGCCTTTGGATCTTGTGTTCAGGATCTAATCTCATACATCCGTTTCAATTACTTCATTTGATACCTTGTGTAGCGCGTTTGATTCAAGCCCAACGTGTGCCCTCAGATCTGAACCATCCATAAGCGCCACGTCAATTAATGAATGCATCATGTGGATGCGCTTTTTTTCATTTATTCCATTTTCTTTTTATTTTCAGTTAATTCATTTGATTTTCAAAAATTCATGAAAAATTCATTTGAAGTCAGAAAAATATGAGACCAATTCCAAAAATTTTCTTGAAAAATCTAGTTTCATATTATGATTTTAAATTATTTTTGTGACTTCATTTGATATTTTTATGGATTATTTGATTTTTTATGGTTTTAATTTATTTTAAAATACTTTCTGACTTTTAAAAAATCCAAAAACATTTTCATAGCATTTATGGATCATGATAAGTCAATGAAAATAGTCTCAATAATTTCTTGATTGTTTTGAGATTATTTGAGATTTTAATTCATATTATGCTACTTTTAATTGTTTTTAATTGTTTTTAATTGCTTTCTGATTTCAAAAATTTGTGAGAGAATTAGTCAAAGCTTGTTTGACTATGTTGAACTTATGAGAATTTAATTGGATTTTTTGAAGTTGCTTTGAATTGAATTTGAGGTTCCTTTTGGTTTGTTCATTTTTTATTTGTATTTTCTTTTAATTCAAAAAATACCAAAAAAATATTGTTGACTTCTTGACTTGTTATCTTCATTTCTTTTCTGTTTGGTGTTGATTGATGTTGGTTTGATTCACATTTGATCAATTGGATTTGATTATTGTCTTATTTTTCTCTCCCTTTCATCTTCATCCATTTCTTTCCATCAATGGCCAATGAGTTAAAGTCTTGAAGTTGGTCTTGACAAATGAGAAGTTTAACATTCTTTGATCCAAACCAAACTCAACTTGATCCATGATCAAGTGAGTTGTTTTGTGTCCAAGATAGGTTGCTTCTTGGTCAAGAAAATAACTAATAGTCAATACAAGGACCTTCCCCTTTTGTTTGGCATGGCAAGTTTATGGAGCTTGGCTTACTAGTCATGATCTCTAACTTGTGTTCTTTGCCTATATTTTTATTGACCGGCCTCAGATAGGCGTGACTACTACATTAGTCCATTTACGATTGCTTAACATAGCGCTACATTGTCTTATGACAAGCTAACATAACCTTACTAACTACTAACTTTAATTTGAGCATTTAATTTCTTGCCATTTCCTTTTAATGTCATTTATTTTTTGCTCATTATTCATCTTGATTTTCATCTTTGCTCACTTGAGCTCATATTTTATGTTTATGTCATTTTTATTTTGCTCATTTGAGCCCATTATTGTGTAAATATATATTGCTATTTTGTGTTGCTTCGTGTTTGTTTTGTGTGAACGAAATGCTAAAGGAGAAAGGACTTAGAATTAGGACTCACCTATGCTTAAAGGAGTTCAAGAGCAACTAGGCCTCATGCATTTAGAATGCAAAATTGTTGAAGAGAAACTAGGCCTCATGCCTTTAGAATGCTAAAATTCAAAGTGGATCTCAAAGGACTTCTCCTCCAAACTTATTCTTTGTCCATTCCCTTTATTGTGTTGTGAGATTTTTGATGTTTTCTTTTGTGTGATAGGGATCCCACCTTGAGCTTATGAAAAGAGGACCATTGTCATGAGTAGCCAAGTTAAGAGCCAAGCCAGATGGAGATCATAGGAGCTTGAATTCAAATTGTTTGATTGCTTGTTTGTTTACTAAGTCCAAAGGAAATGAGCATCTTGAATCATCTCTATGATTCTAAGAAAAGGAACTCCAAGGGTTTTATCTTTCCCCTCTTATCTTTGTATGCTTTAGGAATAACCCTTCTCTTCTTCTCCCCCACTCTAACCAAGCCAAAAATCATTTTCAAAACTTTGACTTTGTTTCAAATTAGAAACCTAGGCCTTAGGCGTTTGACTTTTTCAAAACCATTTTCATAAATACTCATTGTGAATAAACATTAATCCAACTTTGACCTCATTTTGTAAATAACTTTAACTTGTAAATATAACTCATTTCAAGTTGCTTTGTGGTTCCAATGGCCACTTGTTAAAACCTTTTCAAAAACATTAGCCATAGGTTTGAGTTATCATAGTGGTTGATGTAAATCTCACCTCATCCTTAGTGATTGGATTATAAGTCTTCCATGCTTATTATAGAGTTAACCCCTCACTAGCATGTTAAAGCCCTCCTCACATGGTGGATTGTTGGTTTAGGTTGAGTTTTCTCCCTTTGATAACAAAAGACTTTAAGGCTTTTGATCAAATCAATTCACCGATCTTTGAGATTTTTACCCCGAACTACGAGGTTTTGATCCTCCTTTGTGATGGTACACAGGCAATGGGTTCATCCATTCAAACAACAAAATTTGTAAATATAATCTATTCTCTTCTCATCCCCCCAATCCTTTGTACAAATATTTTCACAAATACCAACCTACAACACATATTTGCAAAAAGGGTTCCCTTAGAGTACTAAGGATATTTTGGACGCGTAAAACCTTCCCATTTCATAACCAACCCCCTAACATAGATCTCTGACATTTTTATTAGTTTTTGATTTGAAAAACTTCTTACTTGGCTTTTGTTAGCTTTTTAGCCTTTCCTTTGGACAAATAAAAGTGCGGTGGCGACTCGAATTGTATGTTGACTTTTGGTTTAGTCAATAAACCTAAAAGTAACGAAAACCCCGCTACAGAAAAGTGGCGACTCTGCTTGGGAGCTTCCATCTCTCTAGTGGGTTTAGCCAACTTTTTGCTTGTATGTGTTGTATGTTTATATTTATTTATGGCATATTTTTATGCAAATTTGGGATGAATATATTGTTTGTAATGTATGAATTGCATGATATATTTATTGCTTGTATGCTTGGTGGTTTCTTGTGAGATGAGTTCTATACCCGAACTCGAATGCACTTATGATAGGAGAATGGCATAGTCTTGTTGACTTGTGTGGAGTTATTCCTTAACAAGTTAAATTGCAAGCCCATTCACTTGGTGGAGGTTTTTATTGGGATCACTAATGTCACACGAGTAGTCGTGGTTAGGCATTACTCTTTCCGATAGAAACCCTAGAAGCCAAGGACCTTAGATACCTAACCCATTTTGTCCTATTTTAGGACGTAGTGCGAAGATCGTTCAAGTGTAAGACTTGATATGATTGTTACGCGATACTACACTCATAAGAGTTCCTCTTGAGAATATTTTTAGAGGATGAGTAGTCATTTTATCCGATAATATCCGAAAGATGGGATGATGACTATGGGAACCTTTTAGAACATGATTGTCAGATTTAAACTGTAGCACACTCCCGTTGGGTGGTTCTTAACCGAGACTCCATTCTCGTGACTTACAACAAACCCGTGATTCGTGGTTGATCCGTTCTCGTATATCCTTAATATCAATGGAACTTAGGTGTTGATAAGGTGTAAACCATAATCCACCAAAATAGATGATTGATATTGACGATGACGTGAGCCATCCCGTGACCTTTGTGTGGTGTGACTTGCTTGATCCTTGAGTGTGTTTGTTGCATTCATGCATCCATGCATTCATTCGCATTCATGACATCAACAATAAAGGTTTTACAAGGAACTTAAGAGGTCTATTTGCAAATTTTCAGACATGGATAAGCAAAGAAGGAATACGAAGAAGTACAGTTTCAAACAACCCTACTTGAAAGAGTTAAGGAGTTTGGCATCTTAGGTATTAGAGGCTTTGGAGTTCAAAGCTCGCCATGGGAGGCTTCTGTCTATTCTTTCTACCAAGGTGGATGAGGGTCTGATGAGTGTGTTGGTGCAGTTCTACGATCCTCTGTATCGGTGTTTCACCTTTTCGGATTTCCAGCTTTTGCCTACATTGGAGTAGTACGCATATCATGTGGGTATACCTATTCTAGACCAGTTGCCGTTCAGTGGTTTGGAGAAGATTCCGTCTTCTCAAGAGATTGCTGACCTGCTTCATATGGATGTATATGACATTGTTGCCAATATGACTACCAAAGGTGGAATTCAAGGTCTCTCGTCTGAGTTTCTGATTGCCGAAGCTACTTTGTTTGGGAAGGCCATGAGTAAGGAAGCTTTTGAAGCCATATTTGTACTCCTCATCTATGGGCTAGTGTTATTTCCCAACATCAACAACTTCGTAGATGTGAACGCTATTAGGATTTTCTCTTCTCTTAATCCCGTTCCGACTCTGTTGGGTGACACTTATTTCTCTTTGCATATGAGGAATGCAAAGGGTGGTGGTTCCATTGTGTGCTGTCTGCCTCTGTTGTACAAGTGGTTTATTTTTCACTCGCCTCAGACGATTGCCTTCAAGGAGAACAAGGGATGTCTACGGTGGTCCACGAGACTTATGTCTCTCACTAATGATGATATCTGTTGGTATAATCCTGTTTATGATGGCGTTCAAATTATTGATTCTTGTGGTGAGTTCTCTAATGTACCTCTTCTTGGTACATGTGGTGGAATTAACTATAACCCTGCTTTGGCTCGCCGTCAGCTTGGGTTCCCCTTAAAGGATAAACCTAACAACATTTCGTTGGAAGGCTTCTTCTTTCAAGAGGGTAAAGATCCCCAAAACTTGAAGGATAGGATGGTCCGCACCTGGCGCAAGGTTCATAGGAAAGGGAGGAATGAGCTTGGTCCGAAGAATTGTGTTGCTTTGGAACCTTACACCTCTTGGGTAAGGAAGAGAGCTCTTGAGTACCGCATGCCGTACGAGTATCCGGTACCTACCCCTATGATTATGGTTGGCCCTTCAACCCTCCATAATCAACGAGTAGAGGAGTTGAGAGACGAAGACCGTTCGCGTGAGGAGCTTCTTCAACAGCTTAAGGATAAGGATACAGTGATAGCGTTTCTAGAGCATCAGGTTATTGATGAGCTTGATGATGTGGTTACTTCTCTCATTCCTGACTCATATAGGTTTTGGAAGAAGAGATATGATCAGCTCGCCAAGGAGAAAGCCGACATGGAAGCAGCTTATGAGAGAGAGGTGAAGAGGCTTCGTGCTACGTATCTTCCGATCTCAAAGGCTTTAGACGACTGTTTCTAGGGCTCCATAGGATGTTTAATCTCCTTTTCTCTTGTATTGTATTTGGTTACTGAGACTGTACTACTTCTTTGGTGTAAAAAGTTTCCAAATATTATATTGCTATGAGTATTCCATATGTGTCTTAAAAAGTTCAATATTTTCAAAACATTTGCAAATAAATCCTTATAAAGTTCCTCTGATAAAAAGAAATCATATGCACAAGCATTGCATGCATCATATGCATAAGCAGGTTTTGGTTATGAGCTTATTGATACAGTGGTCTAACTCTTTGCTCTTCATTTATTCAAAGACAAGCTGACGCACCGGTACAAGACCCGAGCAAATCATCAGAAGATCATGGAACACCTCGAGCAAGAGAACAAATATCTGAAAGAGGAGATTTCCAGGATGACTGCCATGATGGAGTCAGTCCTTCCTGCGCAAAGTCAAGCTTCTCCAACTCCTACAACTCCTCCCACGAGGATTGTCGTCTCCGAAGTGGTTACCTCAACAGTGCCTGCTGCCACCGCTCACTTCGCTCCTAGTATGCCTGGTGGATTCCCTTGGGGAATGCCATCTAACTTTGTACCAGAGGGTTTCGCTCCCACCTTTGCTTCTTTGCCGGCATCTAGCCCGGTCCTGTCTGTACCGCCACCTGTAGTGCATACCTTACCTCGTGTGGAAGACACCATTTATCATTCTGAGCCATCTGAGGGCCCGAACGTATATGAGAAAATGGATGAGATGAAAGATCAATTTCTTAAGTTGCGCAAGGAGTTGAAAACTTTGAGAGGTAAAGATCTGTTTGGCAAGAGTGCTGCTGAATTGTGCTTGGTGCCCAACGTGAAGATCCCGGTTAAATTCAAAGTGCCTGACTTTGAGAAGCATAAGGGAAACACGTGTCCACTCAGCCATCTTGTGATGTATGCTCGCAAGATGTCGACCCAGACATACAATGATCAAATGCTGATTCACTACTTTCAGGACAGCCTGACAGGTGCTGCGCTCCAGGGGTATATGGGGCTAGAGAGTGCAAGCATCCGCACTTTCAATGACCTTGGAGAGGCGTTTGTAAAACAGTATAAGTACAATGTGGATATGGCTCCAGACAGAGGTTAGCTGAGGACGATGTCCCAGAAGGATAAGGAGACCTTCAAGGAATATGCCCAGAGGTGGCGAGAATTGGCAGCTCAGATAGTGCCACCCTTAGAGGAGAAGGAGATGACAAAGATCTTTCTGAAGACTTTGAGCTCTTTCTACTATGAGAGCATGATTGCTAGTGCTCCCTCGGACTTTACCGAAATGGTAAATATGGGGATGAGGCTAGAAGAGGGAGTCCGCGAAGGACGGCTGTCCCGTGATGACCATTCGGCAAAGAAGTATGGGGGATTTTCTAGGAAGGAAGAAGGGGAGACTCATGTCTTTTCTTCCCATATCAAGAGAAGTCCCTCTGTGAGGAGGAAAGAGGTTCGACCAGCTGTTAACCAACACCAGGTGGCTCATATAACACCTGCTTTCAGAGAAGCTCAACAACCGCAACAACAACATCGTCAACAACAACGGGCTTACCAGCCTCACAATAATAACAACACCAACATCAACAACTATGAGAGGAAGAGGGGGACTTTTGACCCGATTCCTATGACCTATGCTGAATTATATCCTTCCTTAATTGATAGGAAGTTGATAACTCCGCGAGATCCTCCTGCTGTGCCAGCCAATCCCCAATGGTGGTACAAGCCCGAACTTCACTGTGTGTATCATTCCGGTGCTCCCGGACATGATTTGGAGAATTGTTTTCCTTTGAAGACCAAGGTGCAAGACCTTGTAAGGAGTGGGATACTATTCTTTGAGAATGTAGGCCCAAATGTCAATAAGAACCCATTGCCCGAGCATGGGAAGGAAACTGTCAATATGGTTCAGGGGTGCCCTGGTAAATACAAAGTCCTTTATGTGAATGGCATAAGGCAATCCTTGGTAGAGATGCATAAGCTTTTGTGTGAGCACATTCATTATGAGCATGATCATGATAGGTGCCAGGTGTGCTCTATCAATGAAAGAGGATGTCATCAAGTGAGGAAGGATATCCAAGAGATGCTAGACCAAGGGATGATTGAGATACTTCAGAATCATGATGAGGTTGAAGTTGATGTTATCAATCCAGTGTTCAAAATTCCTGATCCTGTTGTCATTAAGTATGATGGCAGCAAGAAATAGGTATCGCCAACTCTTGTGATCAAGCCAGCGGGCCTTGTCCCGTATGTATCAGATAGAACGGTCCCGTACCGTTATAATGCTGTTATGCTAGAAGATGGGAAGGAGGTGCCGTTTCCTTCAACCTCTATCGTGAGCATTTCCGACATTAGTGGAGTGACCCGTAGTGGTCTTGTTTTCTCGGCTCAGCCGAAATCCCATGAAGACTTCGTGAAGATAGATGGTGTTAATCCTGCTGGTCCTGTGGGGACTTCTTCTTCAAATCAGTCTATTCCTGTTGTGAAGGGTGTTGACCCTGTTGTTGTTAAAGCTCATATCCTAGTTGGCCAGTCTGGCATGTTGAAAGAGGATGGTGATGAGATGCTGAGGCTCATCAAGAGGAGTGAGTACAATGTTTTGGAGCAGTTGCTTCAAACTCCATCAAAGATATTTGTCCTATCTTTGCTGATGAATTCAGAACCAGACCCTGAAGCGTTGCAAAGGGTGTTGGACGTGGCATAGGTGGATCACGATGTCATAATTGAACAGTTTGACAACATTGTTGCAAATATAACCGCCTGCAACAATTTGAGCTTCTGTGATGCTGATCTTCCCGAGGAGGGGAAAGACAAAAATTTCGCTTTACATATCTCCATGAACTGTAAAGACGATACCCTGTCCAATGTGCTGGTGTACACAGGGTCATCACTTAATGTATTTCCAAAGTCCAGTCTTGCCAAACTTTCATATCAGGGACCTCCCATGAGGCAAAATGGAGTGGTAGTGAAAGCTTTTGATGGATCGCGTAAGACCGTGATTGGTGAATTAGACCTCCCGATCAAGATTGGACCTTGTGATTTCCAGATCACTTTCCAAGTTATGGATATACATACGTCATACATCTATTTGCTTGGTAGACCATGGATCCACGAGGCAGCTGGTGGAGCAACAGTTTGGATGACTGGGCGTGCATCAGTGTAAACCAGTAATGACACAGCTTGTTAGACAGATTTCCCCATATCATGCACTACTTCCGCTCGAGTGATGAAGTCATAAGGTAGCCCATATGGAGGAAGGGTTGAAGGTAACGACCTCTGAAGCTGGACTTCAACTGTTGGGCCCGTGATCTCCAAAATCACGGTCACTTGCGGAACCTCAAATCTGAAGGTTAAAGCTTGTAGCATCTCTCTCATCTGGGACATGCCCCCTTTGATTTCATCTAATTCAGCTCTAACTCGGGCGCTCTGTTGCTCTTAATAAGCCTTCCTTTGTCTTGCTCGGGCGCGAGTATTGTTCGGGTGTTGAAGATTCAGCTTGAAACTGGAGGAAGAAAGGACAGAGTGAGACTCTATTTTGAAAATTTATGAATGCATGTATGGATGCATCTTGTTTGCAAAACTCTTGGTTAGTTTCAGTCATTCATTTCAGAAATGCCACAACATTTTTTCACAAGTATTTAAAGCAATAAAGCAATAAAACACAATAAAATGAATCCCAAAAGCGATTTTTCATTAATTTAGAACAAAGTTCAAATACAAACAAAATGCTTATGGCTTATGGGCTTTCCGAACTGTAGCATGGTCGGTAGTCAGCCCTTCCAACATCGCCTTACAAAATTTAATAAAATTAAAAACTTGATGCGGGGTGTTCTTTGGACACATGCACCAATCAACTTCTTGCAATTTCTCAGATAGCTCTTGCATGACAAAATTTGCAAATCTGGACAGCCTCAAAAATTTTCCCTTCCACTCTGTGTAAAGTCCATGGAGGAATTGAATGATGCGCAAGTCTTCAGGCTTGGTCACCTCTATGTCCCTATAGAGGTTTCTCCAATATCTGCACTCGCTCAACAACATCAGATAGGCAACATCCTGATCCACACCTTCAAGTGCCTGGATTCTAGCATTGGCATGTTCCAATTGACAGTTCAAACGTGTGCAAACTCTTTCCGACTCTTCAGTCCTCAGCTTCTCACGTTCCAAAGCATCCTTGTATTTCTGAATGGTATTGTCAAGTTCACGAGTACGAATCTCAGAAATCAGTCGTGCTTCCCTTTTCATTTCAAAAGTCAACTCCAGAGTTTTGTTGAGTTTTTGGATCCAGAGTAAGGCTTTATCCAACTCTTCCCCCTTCGTCTTGAACATAGATTTAGTACTATAAAGCGCTTTTCTGAACTTTTCTTTCCTTGCCTCAGACTCCCTAGCCCTTTTGTTGGAAATTTCGAGCTCTTTGTCCTTCTTCTCTTGACCATCTTTCAAATTCCCATTCTCTACCTAGACTTGGCCGAGCTTAATCGTCAAGTCATCATTCTCCAACTCCAGCTCCTTAATACGGGCATTAAGCTTCTCCACATCTTTAGGTAATATGGGTTATGGCTCAGAAACCAACGAATAGATAGAAGGATCAAATGGAAAAGGGAGTTTAACCATCTGAACCCTGTCTCTCACCCAACAAGTATAAGGCTCTCGAGCAATGACATTTCTCTTACCAAATTCCTTACCCTTTCTGATACCTGCTTGCCATGACCTGTTGATCTTCTTCACCGTGGGGTGATCTCCTTTAGCACTGTGTAAGATGAAAGGCTCTAAAGCTTCAGCTTTTGGAGGGCCGTTCATAGTGTAACCATGCTGCCTCAAAGATAACATGGGGTTGTAGTTGATGCAACCCTTGGTTCCTATCAAAGGTACAATGGGGAATTCTCCAATGCTGACAATAACATCCTCGGTTTCCCAATCCCTGATATACCACTTAACATGAATGGAGGTGAGAGAAGCTAACTTTTGAGAGGGCTTGAGTTCCTTTGAGACAAAGGGGCCTTCTTAGGGAATATGAGATCTAAACCAGGAATGCAACAGTTGCACACAACATAAAATGATTCCTACCTTCTTATCATGACGTTCATGGAGAGCATAGTGAAGGTCTGCTAGGAGGAATGGTACAGGGCTACCAGAGAGAAAGATCCTCACAACCAGATGGTCCACAAAATGGTTAATATTCGGGAAGAGAACTATCCCATATACCAACGCAGCTAACACAACATAGAAGATCCATCAATACTTGCAAGAGCGTCCTATTCTGATTCCACATGTCCCAGGAAAGACATTAATCATGTATCTGACTGTGCTTGAAGGGTCAATGGGATGCGTGTTGGGGCAACATGACGAAACTGGTTGGAAAGAACATGCTATTTACTATCTGAGTAAAACGTTTACTGATTGTGAAAGTCGATATTCTCTTTTGGAGACGACTTGTTGCGCGCTAGGATGGGCCGCTCGTCGTTTGAGGCAGTACATGATTTGCCTTACTACTTTGTTGATCTCGAAGATGGATCCAATAAAGTATATCTTTGAGAAACCTACCTTGACTGGGAGACTAGCCCATTGGCAGATGCTCTTGTTAGAGTAAGACATTCAATACGTAACCCAGAAGGCAATCAAGGCAAGTGTTTTAGCAGAGTACCTCGCTCACCAATCGGTTGAAGACTACCAGCAGTTGAAGTTTGATTTCCCCGATGAAGATATCATGGTGATAAAGGATTGTGAAATCCCAGGCCCAGATGAAGGACTAGAACCAGGATCTCGATGGAAGCTCACATTCGATGGTTCCTCCAATTACAGTGGTCATGGTGTGAGAGCTATTTTGATGAATCCAAATGGTGACTTTACCCCTTTCACAGCAAGGTTATGCTTTGATTGTACGAATAATATCGCAGAATATGAAGCTTGTATCCTTGGTCTTAAAGCCGCAATTGATCTCCAAATCAAGATCCTTGAGGTGTTTGGAGATTCAGCCTTGGTGATATATCAGGTCAAAGGAGAATGGGAAACTCGTGATGCGAAGCTGATCCCGTATCGTGCTCGTGTTGTAAAGATGATAGAATACTTTGATTATATTACTTTCCATCACATCCCAAGAGTAGAGAATCAAGTGGCCGACGCTTTGGCAACATTAGCATCAATGTACCAAGTCAGATTCCGTAATGTAGCTCCACTTATTCTAAACGAGCGAAGAGACGAGCCTGCTTACTGTCAACTGATTGAAGAAGAAACTGACAGTAAACCATGGTTTCATGACATTAAGCGATATTTTCTAACTCAAGAGTATCCAGAAGATGCTACATTGTTGGATAAGATAGCTCTGAGGCGGTTATCATCCAAATTCTTTTCGAGTAATGATGTTCTTTACAAGAGAAACCATGACATGGTTCTGCTCAGATGCGTGGATAGACACGAAACATATATGTTAATCAAGGAAATTCATGAGGGATCCTTTGGAACCAATGCTAATGGGTATGCCATGGCCAAGAAGATTTTAAGAGCTGGCTATTATTGGTTGATAATGGACTCTGATTGTTTCAGCTATGCTAGGAAATGTCATAAATGTTAGATTTATGCTGACAAAGTGCATGTACCGCCAACACTCCTGAATGTTTTAACATATCCTTGGCCCTTCTCAATGTGGGGCATTGACATGATTGGTGCTATAAAGCCTAAGGCTTCCAATGGTCATCGCTTCATCTTGGTTTCCATCGATTACTTTACTAAATGGGTGGAGGCTGCTTCCTACACCAATGTGACAAGGCATGTGGTCGCTTGCTTCATCAAGAAGGAGATTATTTGCCGCTATAGAATCCCAAGGAAGATCATTACCGACAACGGTTCAAGCATGAACAACAAGACAATGATAGAATTATGTGAGAGTTTCAAGATTGACCACTATAATTCTTCTCCGTATCGTCCAAAGATGAATGGTGTTGTTGAAGCTGCCAACAAAAACATCAAGAAGACTCTGCAAAAGATGGTGAAAACTTATAAGGATTGGCACGAGATGCTACCCTTTTCTTTGCATGGATACCAGACCTCAGTTCGCACTTCAATAGGGGCAACCCCATTTTCCTTGGTTTATGGGATGGAAGCAGTTCTCCCAGTCGAAGTAGAGATACCTTCATTGAGAATATTGATGGAGGCCAAGCTAGACGAAGCTGAATGGATCTAGAATAATTATGATCAACTTAACCTCATTGATGAGAAGCGTATGACCACTCTGTGCCATGGACAATTGTACCAATAACGAATCAAGAAAGCGTTTGACAAGAAGGTCCACCCTCGACAGTTCAAGGAAGGGGATCTCGTGCTTAAGAAGATCTTGCCAGTACACAAAGATTCACGTGGGAAGTGGACTCCACACTATGAAGGCCCATACATTATAAAGAGAGCATACTATGGAGGTGCTTTGTTTCTCACAACTATGGATGGAGAAGAGCTCATTCACCCTGTGAACTCTAATGCAGTCAAAAGATACTAAGCCTAACAAAAACCCGGTGGACTGAAAACCCGAAAGGGCGGTCCAGGAAAAAGTTAGGGATAATTAAAAAAATGGTAGCTCGCTAAGTTGAAAACCTGAAAGGGAGACTTAGGCAAAAAAAGAGCATCCCGGTGGATTGAAAACCCGAAAGGGAAATCCAGGAAAAAATTAGGGACAAAAGGCATAGACTGCATCGGTTGTCACTGATCAACACAAAAGAGCTAAAGGTGGAAGATCAATCCAACTGCTCCCTTCGGAAACTAGGTTTTATGGAGTCATTGTTATTAGGGATAGTAGTAGTCATTACGATTCATTGTAAACCTTTCCATGTTGCCATTTTCAAATTTGTAACGCTCCATGGAGCTACACCATTGTGTCGCATCGCGCGAAAAACCGGCGGGAAAAGAAGAAACAACAGAGCCGCCACCGTGCGTTATTTATCCCAAAAAAGGGAAAGGAAACGCTCAGAGTAAACCTGGGAAAGAACATGGTCTCGCGACCAAAGAGAATGGGTTCGGGAGTCGGTTATGCGAAGGGAAGGTATTAGCACCCCTACGCATCCGTAGTACTCTACAGGATCCACGCACAAAAGGAAGGAATATTGGTTGCTAAACACTGCTCAAATATTCACACACACTGGCTGAAAGAAACGAAAGAGACTGACTGAAACTGGACTCGGCAGGATGTCGCATCCTGGGCCTACTTAGTCTATCAGGCATAGACATCAGAGTCAAAGTAGTTCGGACTGGGGAAACAACACATGCTCGCTAGGATGTCGCATCCTATGCATACGTATCTTCTCGGACGAGAGAAGAATCAGAGCATTCGTAGCTCGGCTGACGCGCACGCAAACAAACAAAACACAGGCAAACGTGGAGCCCGACTGCCAATCACTGGACTTATGTCAGCATCCGAACCAAAACACACGCAAGAAGGCAAACATGGAGCCTGAATGCCAATTGCTGGACTTACATCAGCATCCAAACCAAACGCACGCACACTGGAACCCAAATGCCACTCGATGGACTTACATCTGCTTCCAAGCACACAACAACACAACAAGTTAATAGGGAGTCGGGGACTCGAGCCTATAACTGTCAAGCACACACTCAAACAAACAGACAACAAATTGCTAAGGAGTCAGGCACTCGAGCCTAGCAACTGTCAAACAACTCACACAAAAAGACAGCAAATGCTAAGGAGTACGGGGACTCGAGCCTAGCAAAGGTCAAACAACACATACAAAAGAAAAGGGCGCCCGGAGAGATCAGCTCAATCTCCTGCCTACATACTTCATCTGGTATGAAGATCAGGGCGATGTAGTTCCCCTACGCAGGGACAAAGGACTAGCCTAACCAGATAACAGAGGGAGACACAACTCTAGGGAGACTACGACTCGAGCCTAGATGTTGTCATGCAAAATCAACCCTAAGTTAAGGTTTCTAGCTAAATGGCACAAGGGCCAACCTATCCTAAGTATGGCTCACACAGGAAGCAAGCCAAACAATCCTACAAGCACAGATAGCACACGCTATACACAAACAAGTGGCTCAAACAAGGGTTAGGCTTTAGTCAAGGGGTCATATCAACCTCGACAAACAAACCTCTGGAATGGGGTGAATGTGCTCTTAACCTTGCCATTGAGGGGCTAAGGTGAAGCAGATGAAAGGATGAAGTGAGGATGAGACCTCACAGCTCTTATCCCTGGCCTGGGAGAGCTCAAGACAAGAATGTGTGGGTTCAGAAAGTGGGAACCCTTCTACACATTAAAACTGACTCAACTGTACAGTTGTACAAGATCTTGGGTTTGTATCTGCAATGCATCAACACAGTGGTGTGAGCAAGGCAGATGACACACTGAATAGTGGGGGATAGATTGCATATCCCTACCTTCCACCAATTGCCTCTTCACTTAGGAGGACTTTGACTCTATGCAAGGACAAAGTTAAGCATCCACAAACGTTGCCTCTTAAGGAGGACTTCAGACAGTTGCCTGGCCAAGTAACAGGCCAGGTCTTCCAGACTACATGAAGTAAAGGAGGCATACCTCAATGCAAATTGCTTATACAAGCAAAGCAAAGCAAAAAGTTCACAAGGGAACTAAGCAACTAAAGCACCTGAAACAGTCAAGCAGATGTTAGTATGCAACTTCAAACAAAACAAACAGAAACAGACACCAATAGTTAATTGGAGGCACATGGATGTGCAAGGCACAAGGCTTAAGGCATGTGAGCCAAGACACCTACAAAACAAAGATGTTAGACAACAATATTTAACCAAGCTCAGTCAAAAGAATTGGTCTCAATGGCCATTTGATGGTCAACCTGAAATCACAAACTCAAAGGTGAGTAACAGGACCACTAGGGCAAGCCTAGGGTCAAAAATTAATGAGAAAGTCCAAACAGCAAGGGGTAAGTACCCAAAATCATGTTCAAACAATTAGGAAACACAACCAATTAGATTCACATCCATATCAATCACTATCATCATTTCATAAACAGATTAGGTCAAAACATGGCATTCAGAAGCTCATAGAAGTCAACAGCAAGACTTAACTCAAAACCAATCTAAACATTTTCCAAAAATCACCAAATAAATCATGATCAAACCTAACACATAGCATGGTAAGCATGTCAAATTTCATCCCATTTGGGCAAGTGGAAGGCAGCCAATAAAAATCAGAAAGTCAAAGCACATTTGAACATGCTCAATGAAATCAACCAAACATGCATCAATTTAGAAAAATCATAAGTCAAGAATGGTGTATGATAAATGAATGGGATCAAAACCATGGCAAAGATGAGGATGTCTAGTTATCTCATGCAAAATTTCATGTCCATCTAATAAAGTATGAGAATTTCACAAATGAAATGGGAACATGTGTCACACAAGGTCAACATTTGACTAGGCAGAGAAGGAAAATCTCAAACAAATGGAAAATTGTTTAAATAAATCCAAGAAAATTCACAAGTCAACTAGACATACAAGAGTAGGTTCATGCAAAAAATTGGATCAATTGGAGGTCAAGAAGCATGGCAATGAAAATCATGAAGTTGGTCATCAATGGTGTGACACAAATTGTCACACCCTAATTCAAAAAATCATAACTCTCAAACCACAAATGATAAATTCACAAACTTTATACCAAAGTCACCATGAGTGTGTCTAGTTTAAGCACAAAAAATTTGAGGGCCATTGGATGCATTCTCATCATTTCACAATTGATTTGGCAAAGTGTACAAAATGTGCATACATGTTGGGAAAATAATTGTCAATTAAAATCCAGCCAATGGAAAAATAATTAAAAATCACAATCAAAAACTAGACACATTCATGAACATTGTGGAAAAAACCTCATGATTTTTGGATAAAAATTGAAAGAGAAATGGATTTGTAAAGTTGGATGAATAATTGATGAAACATGAAACAACATAGCATGGCATAGGTCAACTAATGGTCAACGCAGTGGCAATTCAGTAAATAAGTGTGCCACTAATTGAAACGGCAGCGCTTTACACAGCCAAACGAAATAAGCTGATTGGCTCTCCCTCATTGAAACAGTAACTTAAGCAATCACAGCCAATAGCATTTGAGTTTTCTGGTTTTTTTCAAAAAGAACTTAGGGTTTTAAGCTTCAACAGCATGGACATTCATCATCGTGCAATCAATCATCAACATGAACAACAACATCAACAAATAACCATGGCCATGAAACAATCATCATCATGCAACATTAATCAACATTAAAACACACATAAAACATAGGAAATTCTGGGCATGAACAGCATACACACATTCATCATCATGCATCTCAAAATTTAATGTGCCCAGAAATTGAAATCCAAGGTACCAACAGCATCATTAAACATCAGGTAACACAAACATGGCAATGGTTTTCACTGAAGCAACAAACAATAAGCAAATCGAAGGAAACTAGGTTTGAGCATGCAAAATGAAATCCAAATTTCTCATGATATGTTTAACCAATCAGCATGACTCAAGTTGCACTGGAACAAGCATAGAAAGACCTTTTAAAAACATGGCGTAGCAAAGCAAAAGAAGGGATTCGAAAACTTACTTGGTTGTGAAGAAAAATGGATGCAGGGCTTCTTTTGAGATTGCAAGCAAAAGCAGTTGCCAATGATGGTTGATAGTGATGAATGCTTGCAGGAAATCGGTTCAAATTGCAAGGCTTGGTTTTGTTCAATAGTTTGTTGACTGGTTTAGAGGAATGGCCAAGTGGAGTGAATTTCTATGTCCCTCCTCCAATTGATGCTGCCTGGTTCCTTTTGAGTTTTGACAGGTTTTGGAATAAGTGTTTTGGTCTGTTGAGAGGAATTTGCAAAATGCCAAGATTGAGAATGGAGATGAATGAATGATATTGGTTTGGAGTTTGACTGCAATTAGTGTTTTGTCTTAGCAGAAACAGATGAGGAAATAAGGTTTTAATCAAAACAAGGTTTTTGTCCTTTGAAGTTTCCTGGACAGCATGCCAAGAACATCAGTCCTTTGCCTCAGTGAAAGGGTTGGTCAGCTGTTATGTTGGTCTGCTAATGGTTTTGTTGGTTTTGTTATGACAGTAAATTGCAAATGGCAAGGCAAGTTCCTTTTAGGATGAGTGATGAATGGTCCTGCTATGTGGCTGCCATGGATTTTCTTGCTGCAGGGTTATGTGCTTGTTGGTTGCAGATGTTAGCAGGGCAAGGTTGGAAAATAAGTGAAGGTTGGTTGTGCAATTGTTTTGATGACAGGAAAATACCAATGGCCAGGTGAGTTAGGTTTGTGTTATGTTGGTTGTGGCAAGGCCAGGTTGGGACTGTCAAAATGCAAGGCTCAAGTTTGGTTTTTTTTTAGTTTTGACAGGTTTTGCTTGGTAAAATGCAAGTGAGGTGGTGTTTAGAAGTGAAGTCAAGCAAGGTTTGAGAAAGCAATGCAGTTTGGTTCCTTGTGAGTTTTGACAGAAAATCCAAGTGAGCAGAGGTTTTTTGTTGGAAAAATATGAGTGAAGTTGTTGTGGTCTGCCCCTTGCTTCACAATGATCAATATGGATGTATCATCCAAAATTCCCATGCTTCAGTCCTTTTTCCAATCTTTTGCCAGCCCTTGTGCATCAGTCCGTTTTTTAGAATGAGAATCCCTTCTTTTTATTTGCCTTGGCCAAATGGTTTTGGTGTGATGCCAATTGCTGCTGCAGTGTTATGTGATGGTTGGTTGCAGATGTTATGCCATGCCTTGCTGCTGGTTTCATGGCAGGTTTTTTTTTGTTTTGGAAATTTTGATAGCCCTCTGGTCAAATGGCCCCGGATGCATTTCTACAATATGAAGTTTTTGTTATGCAGCAGTTAGTCTTCCAAAATGACAGAAAAAACTCCCATTCCTAAAACCTGCTGTTGGCTGCTGTTGCTGTCCTTTTTTGACAGCAAATCCATCCTCCAAACTGTTGTTCAGTGTTGCTTCTTCAGCAAGGCAATGTCCTTCTTCATGACAGAATAATTGCTTGTATTCTGCTGCATTAAGTATGGCATGGTATAGGTGTTCTTTTAGTGCACAGCATGGTGTGTTTTAAGAGGAATGTCAAGAGTGTTTGTAGTTGGTCTTGGTTTGTGGCAGGTTTGTGAAGAAATGGCCAAGGATTTTCTTCTTTTCTGCAGTATGGTGACAGGTCTTTTTTTGAAGAGAAATGCCAATGGTGTGTGGTTTGTAGCTGCCTTTTTGTGACAGTACTAGCCAAGCCCTTGTCTTGTGTGGCAATATGACAGAAAATTGGGGGGGAAATTCTGCTGTGAGAGTACAAGTTATGGTTGTGAAAGTATGGTACAAACATGTCCTTTTTCCAATTCTTAAGCAATTAAGCATGGTTCTTTGTTTTGCTGTTAATTTTAGGCTGTAAGTGAGGCTCTAATGACAGAAAAGTTGCTGCATAATGCTGTCCTTTTGAGGTACAAGGCAAGGCATGGACAAGTATGGTTAAATGGTACTTTTCTTACAATTCAAGCAACCAAGCAATATTCACATGTGCTGCATATTTTGACTTTGCAAACACCTTCTAAATGACATTTATGAGCTGTTCCAATTGGCCAAATGTTGAAAAAATGTTTGAGTCAAAAAGTCAACTCTTGGTCAAACTTACATTTAAATGAAAAAGGTCAAAATATGCCATTTTGATTGGTGAAGTTTTGGCTCATGAAATTTATATTTTTGGAAAGAGGGGATCAAATGTGACTTGTAGGAAAAAACCCCACCAAAATTGGCCAAACGGTTTGGCAGATATGGCCCTTTGAAGTTCAAGATTTTCTGAAATCGATTCGATCATAACTTGCCAACCACACATGGGAATTGAGAGTTCTAGGACTTTTTGGAAATGGGAGAACAAGATCTTCAACTTTCATGTTGGGCAAAAATTCATTTGAGGCTTGTATCACAATGTAAGTTTGAGGATCAAGACTTTCCATTTATGGCAGGTTTCAGTTACAGGCCCAGTTTCCATTTTGGGAAATTCATGATCTGGCTTCAAATTCTTCCATGATGGTGTTTGGCATGATATATGATGACTATTTGGACATGAATGAACTCTCACAAACCAAATCCAATCATCCAATCACTGATTAAATGGACAGTTGACCAACAGTTGACTTTTAGGATTTCTGACTGATTATGCATTGACTGATGACTTCCAAACCCTAATTCCTTGAGAATTTGACTTCAAATGATGTCCCAAGTTGTTTGAACTCTTGATTATTGATCATGGTGCCCAAATCCCACAAGAATGACCACCATCCACTGCTTTGACTGACAGTTGACTTTCTAGGGCTTTTGACTGTCTGTGTATGAACTGCTGACCTCTGAGCCTTCAACCCTTGACCAAAACACTTAAAATAGACCTCCAAGCCATGTGAACTTGTTGGACAAACCCCAAGGCCTTGGTTCAATGAGAAATTCCTTTGCTTGCTTGGTCGACTGATCAGGAGATTAGTTTGACCTAATTCTTGATTGCTTGCACTTGAGGCAACTGAGGGACAAGGCAAATGCTATGCAATGGATCATGATATGCTATGACCTAATATGAAAATGTATGTACAATGATAGGTGCAAATTTGAGGTGCTACACATTGGTGTGCTACCATTCTTGAATAAATACAAGTTTGCCTATCAAATTCTATGATTTGTTATTTTTCTCTGATTTTTCATTGTTATGCCAAATTCCATTTATTTGTTAATAATAAAATTTTGAACTTAAAAATAATTTTTCAACATATCGAGAAACACAATTTTGCTTTGACATGTGGAGATGTTAAAAGGAAATCTTTCGTCTTTCCCCACAAGTTTCAAGTCGCAAGACCATTCCTGGAATAATCTACATATATCTCCAGATAGCATAATTGATCATTCTCCGAAGGAATTACTGGACCAGTTGTAACTGTTCGGCTTGATAAACCCCCTTTTGATGCATCTATCATCACTCCTTTGGTTGAGTTGTTGGTGTTGAGGATTCAATACCTCTATAAATCCTTCTCTAATTTCTAGTCTATATATTGTCAGCATTTGCATATCATGATCATTCATATATCATGCACATAAGCAAAATCCAAATCATGCACATCCAGAAATATGCTTCGTGCTCATTTGCATAATCGCATATCTCGTTGTTGATTTTTATCCCTTCACCTCTAAGACCAGTTGTTACTGGTGTTGTTTGTTAAGTCTGGTTGTAACCAGCGTTTGTTTTTATGTCCAATTGTTATTGGCATTGCCTGTCAAGTCCAGTTGTAATTGGCGCTCAAATTTTGAAGTCTAGTTGTAACTGGTATCTTTTTAAAGTCTAGTTGTCACCAACATCTTATCTCAAGTCCAATTGTAATTGGTATCTCAAGCACAATTGTAACTGGCGCTTTGATGAAATCCATTTGTCAACGGTATGGTAAGTCTGGTTATAACCAGCATTTGTGTTAAGTCCAATTGTTATTGGCATTATCTATTAAGTCCAGTTGTAACTGGCGCACAAATTTTGAAATCCAGTTGTAACTGGTATCCTTTTAAAGTCTGGTTACACCAGCATCTGTCAAATCCAGTTGTAATTGGTATCCTTTTAAAGTTTGGTTGTCACCAGTATCTGTTAAATCCAGTTGTAACTGGTATCCTTTTAAAGTCTGGTTGTCACCAACATCTGTCAAATCCCTCTGTAAATGGTATCTTTAAATCTGGTCGTCACCAACACCCTTGAAGTCCAGATGTAACTGGCACTAACCCGTTTGAGGATGGTGGTGATCTATGTTTATGGTATAGTCCAATTGTTGTTGGCGCCTACAAAGAGTTTTCTGTCCTTTTGACCCTGGGGCTTCCTAGAAAGTCATCGTTTTGACTTTTTCAGTGACAATATTTTCCAAAAATTTTGATCAAATGTTTTTCTTGTGAGAAATCTCTGGATTTTTGTCAAGAATGTTTAAGTTGTCATCAGGTCATGTATGAACTTGTTGATATACTCTCTTTGAATTTTACGATGTTGCCAGGTCATGTCTGAACTTGCTGTCATAACTATTTTTGATATTCCCCAGAATTGTCAGGTCATGTATGAACCTGTTGTTGAACCTTTTATTCCAGTATTACCAGGTCATATCTGAACCTATTTTTGAGGAACCGTTTTCTTTGATTATTCTAGTGACGTCAGGTCATGTATGAATCTGTTGTGGAAGTTTTTCTAAAGCATTTGAGTTGTTAGTAAGTCATGTGTGAAGTTACTGACGAAATCTCTAGTACTCTAAGGGTCGTTTGTCAACTTTCACTTTGAGTACTCCCAGGTGTGTGTCTGGCTCTCCAGTAGGATTGTTATCCCGAACGAGTTTCTACCTCATTATCGTTTCCGGTGGGCCACCGTTACCTTGGTGTCCGTCATTCCCCACAGATTTTCCTGTCTTGCATAAAATTCCCTGTTAGGATTCATCATATCTCTAGTAGATAAAAATCACAAAAGGAGAGTCTCGTAACCATGCATATCATATCGTAACATTTTAATTTCAGGATCAAAATTCGGGTATTCTTAGTATTTAACTATCTCCCACTATGATCATATGAAGAGTGTCCTACTTCATATTCTCTAGTCGAAGATACTTAAATAGGGGCAACTGTCACACCCCAAATTTGACCCTGAATTGCTGATTCAATACATTCATCATAGCTTTTGCATCTCTACATTCATCGAAGATACTTAAATCAGTAGACAATTTTTTTTAAAATCAAGCTTGCAAACACCAATTTTATTAATCTACGTTTTGCGCAGTTTAATCTAGTATGCTCGATTTATTTTTTGGCTAAGTTTCAGTCACCTTTTGACCCGCCTGAGCCTTTTAACCGGTCAAAATTTATTTCAAAATTATAAGAAACGCTGTATTTTTCCAATAATTTTATTTCACACTGATCATTATGGTGCGTTCATTTTAATTTTCTGAGCATTTTTGTGCCTCATTTTTATTCATTGTAGATCCATTTATTTTTGTTTTTTGATCAGAATAACCTAACCAATTATTTAGAACTATTTCGGCCTTTTGTTTAAATTTTTATTGTGTCGTTTATTTTTAAATAGTTTTTGAAGTTAGTTGTATTTAATTTAATTTATCATAGAAAATCAAAAGAAATTAAAAGTATCATGTATCCTCCACTCTTCATGTGCCACGTGGCCATCGATTTTTGAATCGGTTGGAAGGTGTGAGTGGAAACACCACTCATATAGTACATTGCAAGTAAGGCATTCAAAAGGTCATCCATTTTCATAGACAGTTGTGGCACGTCTTGTCCTCCCCTATGGACTCCCAACGTTTCCTACCGTGTGGCAGGAGGACAACGAAAAATTTTCATTAAAAAAGGACCACAAAAAGCAAGAGAAAAGAGGGGTGTGTTAAAAAAAGAAGAAGAAAGAGCCTTATTGTTTTTTTTCTAGAAGAAAGGATTTCTTCCTCTTCCTAACCAAATGCTTTCATTCCACTACAAAACCAACAACCCTCCATACTCCATGCTTCAACTGTACAAACCCCAAAAGCTATTATATCACTACCTCTGGCTGCCGTGACAACCACTCGAAACCTACCTCAACAACCATAAACCCTCATTGCGCATCTGTCCTTCACCATGGAACCACCATAACCAACGCCCCCTGTGTATCCGCCTCATACGCTGATGACGACATCGTTCATAGCCAAGCAACACTCTCTAAAAAAAAGGAGAACTTATTTTTCTTCTTTCGTTGGCGAAATCCTCCGCTCACTCCTTCTTCACTCAACAACCGATGCAACACCACTAATCAACCACACTCCATGCCGACGGGAACGACCGTTAACCACTTCATTCAATTTCCATCAACAAGCCTCGACCCCCCATACGCCACCACCATCCAAGTTACGGAACTCCATCAGGTGCCGAGAAGCTTGTCGCCATTTAAATCCGCTTCCGTTTCGTCGAGCTATTCTCATTCCGGTAACATTTTTCTCTTTGTTTAGTTTGGATTGTTTAGCCTAGATATTGGTGTTTGAGAATTGATAAGTAGAGAATTTCTTGTTCTGTTGACTTGATTGCATGTTTTCTATTTTTTACAAGAAAGAAATGGTGCAGTTGGTTTGTTTTACAAAGCAAATTTTGAAAGCATGATTTATTCATATTGTATTATTACTTGTTGTTTGTTGTGTGCCTTGGTAAAGGAGAACATGGTTTTCTAAAAATGTGTGTCTTTATGCCATTAATATCATTTTACTTATTGTATGTTTTTATTTATTTATTGATTATTTTTTTCTAATAATAAAAGATCATGCCACATGTCGTGACGTTGTAGTCATAAGGAAGAGGCACTACATCTCTCTTCTTCTTATTAAGTTCTTTATTATTATTGTTTTATTTTTATTTTTATTTTTAATTTATTTTTATTTGTATCTATTTTATTTTATTTATTTATTATTACTATTATATTAGGTTTTTCTTTTGGAAGGGTTTTGGGCTTATGTTTGGTTTTATTCTCAAAATTTCGTTCCTGAACCCTATTGTCATACCCTTGTAAGTCGATTGCTTTTAAGCATCACCATCAACCTCACATAGCTTACTCTTGGGCTTTCTTACAATGAGACCGTCCTATCGCACTTACACTCATGCATTGTTTATTCGTTGATTGGGCCCGATTTAATTATTTCAATATCTTGAATCTCCATTCGATAAAATGTACCCCCACCCCCATCATGTGTAATAACTTTACTGTTTTATGTCTTTATTTGCTTGACTTTTTAGCTAGCTACTAACACAAAAGTAAAATCAACCATTTCCAAAAGATCAGAAATAAAAACTCGATCCAACGTCAAGTATATTTTCTCAATAAACAATTCCCTCCATGTCTATTTCATCCATTTCTATCTACTCCATTTCTTTCAAACCATCATTCAAATCTCTCTCAATCACCCATCAAATGCTTGATCCAACGTCAAGCCATTTTCACAATAAAAAACTCAGAACATACTTAATTTCTACTTAAGACTTTTTCCAATAAAATGGAAATGGAATATGGTGGATACCACGCACTCCTGAGACCAGGATTCAAGATGGATATCTCTCTTGTCTTAGCTCTCGCCATCATCCAAACCTATCTATTCCATTTTCTTTCAAACCTTCATCCAAAATTTTCTTAAACTTCCATCAAATAAAACTCAAAAATACTTAATTCCTATTTAAACACTTTTCAATAAAGATGGAAATGGAATGTGGTGGATACCACACACTCTTGAGACTATGACCCGAGATGGATATCTCGCCTATCTTAGCTCTCGCCATCATTCAAACTTGTCAACACGGTTTCGTCAAACCCTTTTTCAATAAAATTCAAAAACACTTTATTCTAATTAAATACTTTTGCAAATAAGATGGAAATGGAATGTGGTGGATACCACGCGCTCCTGAGACTAGGATTCGAGATGGATATCTCGCTCATCCAAGTTCTCGCCATTGCCCAAAATGCATCAAACGAATCCAATTATTTTCTTTCTACCGTGCGATAGATCCTTAAACCCCTTTCTCAAACGAAAGGTACTTTTTTTCAAAACAATGCAAGGCAATGTTTCTCCACCTGTTTTGGGTAGTCCAACAATGTTTTCTTCGATTGACACAAAGTAGCTTTTGCTAAAATCGATCAACAAACAATCATTTTTCCATCCAAAACTACGTAAGCCTGGAGTTCTTTATTAAGATACGTAGGAGCAGGATTTGTAAATCTTGTCAGGTCCACTAATAAAAAACTTAGATTTAGTCCTTCGTCAAAAATCCAAAAACATCATCTCTTTTCTATTCTTTCTTTCCCACCCAATAACTTGAGAAATCCTAACATTTCAAACTAACACTAACGTGCACAACTAACCTAACGGTTCCCGTTGAGTACAACGGACGTGAGGGGTGCTAATACCTTCCACTTACGTAATCGACTCCCGAACCCTGATTTGGTTGCGACGATCATAATCATTGTCGTTCTTTCTTGGGTTTTATCTATATTTCCCCTTTCCTTTTAGGAATAAATAAATTTTGGTTGCGACTCTATTCAGTCCATCATTGCGAGCGTGCGATTTCGTTTCGTTAGGTCGTTCTCTCATTTTTTTGAGGTACGACACATGGAAATAAGCACATGAACCACCTTTGAATCAACATGAAGCAAACTTTCATTTACTTTGAACAAAATACCTTTTTCATGCCTTGATTTTGAGCATGATCACCTATATACACCACAAGAACAAATAAGTACCATGTCTTATTGAAGTTAGGGTTAGTTTACAAGCAAAAACAAGATGATTTGAAAGTGTGGCCGTGCTTGGTCCAATGGCCAAATGCAATGGTCATTCATGATATGATTTGAAAATGAGATATGCAAAAAATAAAATGGAAGAGTAAATTTGGGCTATGACAGTTTCCCCTATTTAATCGTCTTAGACCTGAAAATTTGAATTGTGTTAGCTTTTCAGTGTTCAGGTGAAAGAGGAGTAAATACATAAATAACCAAAAAATTTCCCATTTAAAAAGGAGTTTTGTGTAGAAGGTAAACTTAATGGTTTGATCTGGTGGGGGGTTGTGTAGTGGTAAATTCATGACCACTGAGTTATGGGTTGGCTCAACGTCAATAAAACAAGACTCACCATCGTACTTTTATTGTTTCCAAAAGAAAAGGGAAAAAGTACGAAAAAAACCCAAAGTTAAGAAGTTTTCAAATCAAAACTAATAAAATGTCATAGATTATAGGTAAGGGGGTTGGTTACACAAAGGGAAGCTATTAGCACCCAAAGTGTTCTATATACTCCTTGGGAGCCCTATTTTGTGTCTAAGTGTTTTTAGTTGAAAAAGACGTTTGTTGAAAATTGAATGTGGAGATGAGAAAAGAATTCATTTATTATATTTTTGTGTTTCACAAAACCTTCGGTCTTATGCCTACGTACCAACATAAAAATAAGGGAACAAATCCTCGTAGTTCGTGGTAAAAATTTCAAAGATTGATGGATTGATTTTAACAAAAGGTTAAAGATCTTTTGTTATCAATAGGAGAATACTCAACCAAACATCCACCGATAATGAGTGTTTTACAACATTTAAGAGGGAGGAGTCCGACTTGGATTTAATCAACAAGTATGCCACAAACCCCTAATAAATGGAAATACTTACAATCAATATATCATGGAATGGGAGAATTATGTCTCAACCAAAGATAACTCAAATATAAATGCTCTCTTTTGAAAAAGTTTAAAATAAAAAGGCACAAAGTGGCCAAAATAATTTGATGAGGTTGTTGGTTCTTTTTGTCTTTTTGAAATTAAAGTCAATATGATTACGTTTATTTACAAGTTTGATTAAGAAAATATTTTGAAAATCAATGGCATAAGGCAAAAGTTTCTACTCATTAAAACAAGTCTAAGTTGAAAACACAAACAAAGAAGGTTTTTAAATGAGGGAGAAATTTTGAAATTAAAGAAGGAGAGGAGGAGATGAAGGGACTACCCTATACAATATTTAAAAGTTTAGAGTTCAAAATATCTAACCAACGGGAAGCATCCACAAGACAATAGTGTCAGATAAAAACCCATTTCCTTTGGACTTTTAAGCAAGCAACAAGCATAATCATCCAAGAAATAATAATAAGACCAAATGGTATCAAATAAAGATAACCAAACATCCAAGCAAGCATTCCAAAAGCAAACAGTCTTCAATGTCTTTAGATGTATTATATGAAATATCCCTTGAAACATTCTCAAAGACAAACATCAGATGATATCAATAAACCAATATAATAATTCAGACAAGAGAGAATGAGTATAATAGATGAAACAAAGGATTCTCTCAAGGCTTGTATCAGATGAATGGCATTGGCCAAGAAAAGGTCTCAAAATATTTGGCATTGACCAAGTTTTTCCATAGCTCAGGGATGTTGCCTACTCTAAGTCCAAAGTTCAAACCAAGTCTCAAACAACGGTCCAACAATCCACCAATATATTTTTTAGGGTTTTTGTTGTTATTAAGTATTTTAAGGTCCTAAGACCACAAACAAAACAAAGTCACAAACACAAAGTATATCACAAGCCCAAATATCATGGCTCAAGTGAGCAAAGTGAAAGTGACTGAAACATAAACAACTTGCATGCAAATAAATGACAATGAATGATAAAGTGCAAGAGTATAAATTGCATTAAGGTAAATGACATTAAAAATAAAGTCAATACAAAGAAATGTTAGTGGAAGAAGAAATTGTTCAAGTTATTTTTTGGAGAACACTCAACCATCCACTCATAAGCATGAAGATATGAACATAGACATCATCTATGAGAAGGGCTCCAACTTAGATAAAATTAACAAGTATGCCACTAGCTCTCACAAATAGGAATGAGGCAAAATCTTCACACAATACAATGAGGAATAGGAGACTTACAATCTCACTTATAAAAATGTTATGACTTTCGGGACAAATTTAGCTATAATCTAAGCAATCGTACTTGGATTTATGTAGAAGTCACAACTATCTAAGGTCGAGAAATAATAATATTGATGGGTGCTAGAGACAAGGTATCAAGACCAGGCTCCTAAAGCATACCACACACAACAATAAAATGGGATGGTCCTATCTCAATCAAGCTCTTATTGATTAATCTGACACAAGGTCATTGATGAATCAACTAGCATTTGATCTTTGAGAAATCCTGGGCCATGAAAGGATTGGTAAATACATAGATGAATATGGAGAGATGAAGTGAAAGAGATCCCAAATTGATCAAAGGACGAACCTCACTAAATCAATACTATCCATTCATCTTGACGGATGAAGTTCAAACTTCATCAACCCCCTAAATCCAATAATATTGATCAAATTGAAGTCCAATTCAACCAAGATCAAGGCCAAATAGAAGTTGAGTCAACACAAAGTCACAATCAAAAATCTCAACATAATTTTAAAACAATTAAACAAATTAAATTCAATTTTTAAATGAAGAAAAATAATCTTTAAAAGGGGAAAAACCTAAAATCCCTTCAAATGACCAAAGGAATGGCCAAGGGATTTATCATAGGTCCAACAAGGTCAAAGGACCTTTGGCTGATTTTTTTGGGAATTTTTGAAAGTCATAAGTATTTAAAATCAATTAAAAACAAGTCAAAAGTCATTAAATTCACTAAAAAGAACAAATCCAATCCAAAAAATAATTTTAATTCGGAAAATGGAAGAGGAAACTATTTGAAATTTATGGTGAAAGTCCCATACTTTTTGGATTAAAATTGAATTTATATCGAATTTAATAAGAAAGTGGTATTTTAAAAATTAAAATAGAAAATGAATTAAATCAAAAAAATAAGGGCCATAAAATCTCCCTCATTAATTGACGTGGCAATCTGATGGCCACGGGCATCATGTCCCCTATAGATTTAAGTCAGCGCGTATGTAACATTGGTAATCAGAATGGAGGGTTGAGATTAGAACATGGACCAAAGATTAGATGGCCTAGATAATGCCAACGCACCACCAGAGCCCTAGCTCCGGTCATCTTCTTCGGCCAAGTCACCAGAAATCATCATAAAAATTGATGGATCATATACTGTTTTGAAAACAAAATCATGAGGATCTCGAATCTGACCTACAATTTCTCCAACTCTGACTCTATAAGAAGATATGTGGAGTTGAAGATTGAGGTTCCATAACTGAGTTGCTTCGATTTAACCTCAAAGCAACTCGATCTTATTTCCTACATTTGTAGCACTTCAGCCAAGCAAAAATCAAGCAAAAAGGTTAAGAAATGAGTGAGAATTGAAGAAGGACATTTGAGAAATTTCACCTTTGGGTGATGAATTCTGAGCTAGATCTCGATGCAATTACACCTGGCCTTGCTTCCTCTTGCCTGCAGGAGATGATTGAGATGAAAAAGCATGTGAACCCTTCGAGTTCTAGTTCACAAACAAAATTTTAACTAGAAACCTGATTTAATAGAAATCTTCAAGGTGTTCTTTCAATGGAGGTTATGGGGTTGCTGGGCAGAGCTTGGGCAATGTTCTCCTTCAATTATGATGTAATGCACATGTATTTATAGGCTCTCGAGTTCATTTCCACACCATTCAAATTTTTAACCAAAAATATCAAGTTGTGTGCATGGGTGCATGGGCATGTGTTTAGGCCCAAACAATGATATAATCCTCCAAATTCGTGCACAATGGATGCTGAGATCATAACATGGAAGCATGTAAAAGAGATTATCATGTGAGCTCAAAAGTTGCTATATTAGGCCATGTAAAGGAACCATGCGTAAGTCCCCCAATTTTTATCCAAATGGAATGATATTGGACTATTTGGAAATTGACTATCAATGGGAACAACTTTTATGTTGGGACTTTTTCTATTTGAAGCTTGGATCATGATGAATTTTGGTTTTGAAGTTGGAGGAATCAAACATACTTGAAAATTTTCTAAGTTAAAAGTCAAATGACCCCTTTTTCCACCTTGAATAATGTTTGCTATGAGCTTCAAATGACTTTGGTTACTTCTTCAAAGTTGTATCTATTTCAATCATATTCAAATTGGTCACAAATTTGACACCATTTAGATATTTCATGATAGAGTTATGAATTTTAAATGTTGAGGAAAAATGCTTGTTCAACGGTGAGGACCAAAATGGACCTATAATATTTCCTCATGGCACATGCCCTTGGAAGTGGAATTTAACCTTTATCAAAGAAGAAAAGTTAAATAAGGCGTCTTGAAATTTATCATGAAACCTGGATCATCTTAATATCATCAAAATTGAGGAAGTTATGGTTCTTGGAAGTTGACCTTCTATCTAGGGCACAGAAAAAATGACATATAATCTTACACAAAAAAATTGACTTTCCAAGCAAAATTAGATCATTATGCCAACATGAAAGTTCTTTTCTAATGTCATAAAGATTAAAGTTTCTCTTGTAATCATTTTCATATGACAAATATTGTAGGAGATAGTGTCTAGGAAACCCTAGATTTGACTAGTTGGCTTTCTTTGGTCAACCTCCTTGAACTAACTTGTAAACTTGAAGTTCCTTTGCTCTTTGGGGCTCATGTAGAATCATATATGATTAATATGAATTAAAATGGAGTATCCCTTAATATATTTGACCGAATGTTGAAGAAAATTGCTAAGGAAGGCACACAAGATACATAGATGAATTAGGGCTTCCTTGACAAACAAGCTTCAAACTCTTGATGAATTTTTGATCAAAATGACAAATAAAGAACATGGAGATCCATATATGATGCTTAGAACCAATGTAAACCATTGCTTGCTTGATCCCTTGCATTGAGGGTCTCAAACCCTAGTTGTGAGCTTGATGAGGAATAGGTGGGCACACACACTTACTACAAAGAAAGAAAGCCACACTAGACATATTTTTGTATTTTGGTTAGTAAATAAAGTATAATACAATCACAAACGCTTGGTGATCTCTCCCAATGCAAACCCAATGAATGATAGGTGAGGAGGATACCAAGATGTGATCTCAATGCTAATGCCATGTTAATGATATGGCATGTGGGATCTTAGGGTTCAAAATTGGGGTCTTATAGGTTGAGTGAAATATTCCGTCGGGGAGATAAATTAGCTGTAAAATGAATGCTTGGTGTATGTAATGATTGCAATGTATGATTGTTTATTTATGATCTATATGCAATGTGATATTAGGTAGCAAGGTAAGGTTTTTTTGGTGAATGATAGACTTTGAATCGTCGATATCTACATCAGGGAACTTGCAATGAAGAGCTTCTACATTACCGTTGCTGCTGGGAAAATCCTGTTTGCTGAGGACTACCATCTGGCTCCATTTGGGAAGAACGATTCATGACCTGACTGTGGAGTAATTGAATTACAATCATACGACAAGTGTTTACTCTAGACTAGTGATGATCCATTGTAAATTTTTCAACAATCAACGTAATGCATAAAGTTTTCCTTTTGATTTACCTCTTTATTATTCTCAAAGTTGTATGGCATTTTGCAATCAAGATCGGCGATTATTTTTGCAAACAAAATGCAAAAAAAAAGATGAGAAGTTAATGAATGACGACTGAATTTTATTGATTATGGACAATTTTGTACATGTAGGGTGTGTACAAGGATGCTTAGAACTCTTGGCTGATGATAGCCCGATTGCTGCTGACTAGGTCTGATTGGGAGAGGCGGAGCTGACTTTTTCAAAATCCAAAGCTTGGAAATGAACCTCAATTATTCCCTCTTAAGTTTCAACATATCGGAAGGAAGATAACTCAGTGATTATAAAATCCTCCTCACCACAGATGATGACAAGCTTGTCATCAAACAAGAACTTCAATTTCTGATGCAGGGTATAAGTTACGGCGCCGACCACATGGATCCATGGCCTCCTTAATAGGAAACTAAAGGAAGGGTGGATATCCATGACTTGGTAAGTGATAATAAACTGATGGGAACCCACACAAATTGACAAATGTACTTCCCTAATGACCTCCCTACGAGATTCATCAAAAGATCTCACAATCAAAGCACTTGCCCTCATCTCTGGTCCCTCAATTTGCAATTGACTTAATATGCTTTTAAGAAACACATCAAGAAAAGATCTTGTGTCAACTAGGACCCTAGAGACCAAAGTGTTTGAGGATGTCACGGAAATGTGTAGAGCTTTATTGTGATTAAGCCTTTCAGCTGTCAACTCCGCCTCATTGAAACACAAGTACATGCTCGCTGTAATACACACCCATTTCGAGTCAGCCCCATTTGACCTGATATATTGACGATCTTTGCATTAGGAAACTGAAATTCTTCACCACTAAATGAAACGGTTTCATTATACTTCCAAGGCACAACCTTAGAATTCTAATAAGGAAAATGTGAGGGAACATGAAATACAATGGGTTGTACTTTCTTCATATGAGCTTCTATATGTTTCTTACGATAAACAATCTCAATTGGCTCAGTAATGGAAACTTCACCCAAGGTTCTATCCCTCAAAAACTGCATGACGCCTTGATTCACCAACTCTTGGACGCAATCCTTGAGTTCTTCACATCTTTCCGTATCAGTCTTGCACACCTCACAATTATCATGCACACATGCTAGCACATCGTGCTTCTGCATGCTCATTGAAATACTAGACCTCAAAGTTTTCACATCATCTACTAAATGAACCACCTCTGTAATATCCTCTTCAACAATCTCATTCACCATCTTATTACCATGATTAGGCTAGGGATTATCCTTCACATTCGACTTTTATTTGGTGAAGGATAAAATATTCTGATCAATGAGATCATGTACTTTGTTTTCTAACACAAAACTATCCTCGATTGTATGCCCAATATAACCTACATGGAATGCACATGATACAATGGGGTTGTGCGATGGACTAAATGGAAATACTGCAGGTGGAATATCCCTAGGAACAATTGCTTCCACGTGCACAAGATAAGGGAACAACTAGGAGTACGATATAGGAATTTTGGTTCATTGAGGATGCCTCTGATTCTGATTCTGATTATGGTGTTGATTATGCCCATGATTCCCACAAAGATTCTAATTCGGACCTCTATTGTTTGTGTTTTGACTTTTAGGTTGTTGTTGTTGTTTTTGTTTAGCATAGGGAGGTTGTTGATACTGAAAAAGTTGGTGGAACTAGGTTGTCGCCACATATGGATATGGATAGTATGGAGAAGGAACCAAGGGAACTTGATACTGTGGAACACTTGTTGTTACGACATTGTAAGACCCTTTTGACCCTAAGATCCCTCATGGCATCATATCATTGTTCATTGCATTGCCTCAAGGATCATAGCATCTTGGTTCCTTACCCTAGGGTTGGGACTTGTGTGAGTTGGTTTGAGACCACCAAGCATGCTTGAATTTTACATTATTGATTTTCTTATTTTTTTTACTAACCAAAAGCACCAAAATATGTCACTAACATCTTTTGTCTTGTAGCCTAAGCAGTCATGTGATCCAAGGCTCCTAGGAGTCTCCTATTCATTGAAATGGCCAGATGAGGATGAAAGCCAGCATAGCAATGGTTCCCAAAGCTCTAAATCATCATATATGTCTCCTAAGTACCTCAATTTTCCAATTTGATCAAGATAAACCAAAGGGCTTGAGGATTGTTTCCCAAGGAAACCCTAATTCAATTGTGCATTGATTGTGCCTTGCTCATGAAACAACCTTAACCTATGATCACATTCAATAAGGGAAGTCCTTTTATTCATTATTTTATGCATATATGAGCCTATGTGAGAATCCTCAATCATTCATTCATTAAGATTTGAAGTTTGACCTTGAGAAGTTGACCAGTCAAATCATCTGACTATTTTGAAATCCACTGAGACCTAACTTTTTACGTGTTTGTCAAATGAAGATGACCCCAAGAGAAAACATGTTCTTAAGAACAATATGAACAACTTTCATTTTCATAAAAAATCTATTTGAAACTTTGAAGGTCATCATTCATTTCAAAACATTATAGGTCATTTTGATTGAAACCCTAATTTTGGGTCAACTTCCCAAGGACCTAACTCCTTCATTTTTTATGATTTTAAGATGTCTACTTCACATGTTATTTTGGAAATAATTTCATAATCCTAAAATAAACACATGTGATAATACAAAACATTATAGGTCACCTTGGACCAAAGCCATTGAATCTTGAAAAAGTTCAACTTCAAGTGCCCATAACTTTCTCATTAAGAATCCAAATGATGCAACCTTTAAGTCCAAATTGATAATCTTGAAAATATCTACAACTTTTATGTTGGAGGTTTTTCCATTTGAGGCTTGCATCATTGAATTAGAAGGGCTTGAAGTTGGTCACTTTTGGCAAATTTTTCAAAGACATGTTTTGTACATCAAAATTCATGGCCAGTTTTCACAATTTTCCAAACTCCAAATGGATTTTTGTCCAAAATAGATTTTATTCCTTATGTCAATACCTTTCCAACCATTGCTCACATGCCTATGTTTGGATTTTCTATATGGGAATTTCGAAGAGAGGAACATTTGTGACCATTTATGCATTTCAAATGAAAGCTTCTTACACAAGCAAATGCAATTCAATTTGCACGTCCATTTCCATTTGGTATGTGCTCAGCATTCATTTCCATCATATTTTGGGCCTCACATGCGCCTGTACAGGCCCATGCATGGAGGACCCAAAGCTTCATGCACACGGATTCCACACACTTTGTTTGAAACCCAACCATACCAAAGGAATTCTCATTTTAATTTCTAATTTTCAAGTTTGAATTTCAACAAAATCAGTTGATCTTCAATACTAATTCCTTAGCCTTGCACTCATACCATACCTTAAGATCAAACTGCAAGCAAGAATTTGGATGGATCGTGCTCATCAAAGATGCACTTCAAAGGTTTACATCTCAATTGTTTTGATCTTAATCTCATCATATATTGTGATTTGCTTGTGTTTGTTTGGTTCTCTGAAGTCCTCGTGTGAGAGGCAAGCCAATGGTGGCTTTGATTTTGTGAATTGATGCATTTCAGATTGAACACCTGGATTTTCCATCTCAGATTTCTCCTTCCATAGAGATCTTGAGAGAAATCCAAGGTTACAGGGGTGATGTACATACCCCAGCTTTAATTTGGTACAAGGCACGTGCAATTTGGTTGAGGTTGCAAAACCTGCAACTGGTGGCCGGTTTTTGTTGGCTCACCGGAGAAGACGGTGGTTTCCACCACCGTCCCCACGTGGAACTTCCTTGGCCCTTGGATATGACTCCTATGATCTAATCTCAGTCTTTGTTCTATTTAACTTTTTTTAATTCATGATGTGATGCACTTGACTAATGATCACCATGCGCGTGCGCTTCTGGACCACTTGATTGTCGACGTCAATTAATGAAGCTGAATCATGCGCTCTTGATTTTTTCTATTTTTCTAATTTTTGTTTTATTTTCTTCTATTCCATTTATTTTCAAAAATTCATAACTCTTTTATTTGGAATCACAAAAATATGAGACCAATTCCAAAAATTTTCTTTTAAAATCTTTTTTCATAATCTGATTTTTAATTATTTTTGTGATTCCATTTAATATTTTTTGTGAATTATTTTGTTTTTAATAGTTTTTAATTCATTTTAAATACTTTTTGATATTCAAAAATTCCAAAAATAATTTCTTAACACATATGGATGATGATAAGTCTATGAAAAATATTCTCACCAATTTCTTAATTTATTTGAGATTTTAAATCATTTGTGTTATTTTCCTTGATTTTTAATAGTTTAAAAATAGTTTCTATTTTCAAAAAATGTTGAGAAAATTTGTCAAACTTTGCTTGACCATGTTAGACTTATGATAATTTAATTGGTTGAGTTGTTGGTGTTGAGGATTCAGTACCTCTATAAATCCTTCTCTAATTTCTAGTCTATATATTGTCAGCATTTGCATATCGTGATCATTCATATATCATGCACATAAGTAAAATCCAAATCATGCACATCCAGAAGTATGCTTCGTGCTCATTTGCATAATCGCATATCTCGTTGTTGATTTTTATCCCTTCACCTCTAAGACCAGTTGTTACTGGTGTTGTTTGTTAAGTCTGGTTGTAACCAGCGTTTGTTTTTAAGTCCAATTGTTATTGGCATTGCCTGTCAAGTCCAGTTGTAATTGGCGCTCAAATTTTGAAGTCTAGTTGTAACTAGTATCTTTTTAAAGTCTAGTTGTCACCAACATCTTATCTTAAGTCCAATTGTAATTGGTATCTCAAGCACAGTTATAACTGGCGCTTTGATGAAATCCATTTGTCAACGGTAAGGTAAGTCTGGTTGTAACCAGCATTTGTGTTAAGTCTAATTGTTATTGGCATTATCTATTAAGTCCAGTTGTAACTAGAGCACAAATTTTGAAATCCAGTTGTAACTGGTATCCTTTTAAAGTCTGGTTGTCACCAGCATCTGTCAAATCCAGTTGTAATTTCTATCCTTTTAAAGTTTGGTTGTCACCAGCATCTGTCAAATCTAGTTGTAACTGGTATCCTTTTAAAGTCTGGTTGTCACCAACATCTGTCAAATCCCTCTGTAAATGGTATCTTTAAGTCTGGTTGTCACCAACACCCTTGAAGTCCAGGTGTAACTGGCACTAATCTGTTTGAGGATGGTGGTGATCTATGTTTATGGTATAGTCCAATTGTTGTTGGCGCCTACAAAGAGTTTTTTGTCCTTTTGACCGTAGGGTTTCTTAGAAAGTCATCGTTTTGACTTTTTCAGTGACAATATTTTCCAAAAATTTTGATCGAATGTTTTTCTTGTGAGAAATCTCTGGATTTTTTGTCAAGAATGTTTAAGTTGTCATCAGGTCATGTATGAACTTGTTGATATACTCTCTTTGAATTTTACGATGTTGCCAGGTCATGTCTGAACGTGCTGTCATAACTATTTTTGATATTCCCCAGCATTGTCAGGTCATGTATGAACCTGTTGTTAAACCTTTTATTCCAGTATTACCAGGTCATGGCTGAACCTATTTTTGAGGAACCTTTTTCTTTGATTATTCTAGTGACGTCGGGTCATGTATGAACCTATTGTGGAAATTTTTCTAAAGCATTTGAGTTGTTAGTAAGTCATGTGTGAAGTTACTGACGAAATCTCTAGTATTCTAAGGGTCGTTTGTCAACTTTCACTTTGAGTACTCCCAGGAGTGTGTCTGGCTCTCCAGTAGGATTGTTATCCGGAACGAGTTTCTACCTCATTGTCGTTTCCGGTGGGCCACCGTTACCTTGGTGTCCGTCATTCCCCACAGATTTTCCTGTCTTGCATAAAATTCCCTGTTATGATTCATCATATCTCTAGTAGATAAAAATCACAAAAAGAGAGTCTCGTATCCATGCATATCATATCATAACATTTTCATTTCAGGATCAAAATTCGGGTATTCTTAGTATTTAACTATCTCCCACTATGATCATATGAAGAGTGTCCTACTTCATATTCTCTAGTCGAAGATACTTAAATAGGGGCAACTGTCACACCCCAAATTTGACCCTGAATTGCTGATTCAATACATTCATCATAGCTTTTGCATCTCTACATAGCATACCATGCATTCCATAACATATAATGCCAAGAATATCAGTTGAGATATTTTTTTGGAATTACAGACGAACCGGTTAAATTAATCGCCAGATGTGTGTCAAATCAATAGACAAATTTTTTTAAAATCAAGCTTGCAAACACCAGTTTTATTAATCTACTTTTTGGGCAGTTTAATCTAGTATGCTCGATTTACTTTTTGGGTATGTTTCAGTCACCTTTTGACCCACCTGAGCCTTTTAACCGATTAAAATTTGTTTCAAAATTAAAAGAAACGCTGTATTTTTCCAATAATTTTATTTCACACTGATCATTATGGTGCGTTCATTTTAATTTTCTGAGCATTTTTGTGCCCAATTTTTATTCATTGTAGATCCATTTATTTTTGTTTTTTGATCAGAATTGTTGTTTCTAAAAGTTGGCAGCAATTTTGGTAAAACAAAGAGTGTTCACAAGATGTTATGTGTGATGTCTTAACATGAGATATCCTATGTACCTGCTGGAGTTGAAGAACATATGCAAGCAGGATTGTTTCAGAATGCCACTTACAATGCTAAGGCTTCTGATATTGGATGTACCTGCTGGAGCTAAATTGGAAGACATATGTTGCAGGATTGTTTCAGTTGACATATTCATCGTCATGGTAACTAATATGGCTGTACCTGCTATATAAAAGGAAACTGGATTTTGCAGGATTTTTCCAGATGTCAGACCCGATGTCATGACATCCTGTACACAGAACATTCAGTATGAATGTCTGGTGTTTTGTGATTGCACAATTGGTGGCAATCATTGGTTGATTGAAGATATGGCTAGCTGGCGCAATCTATCAGGGATATCAACCAGATTTGTTTATTTTCCAAGGAGATCTTTACAGCTGATATGAAAAGATTTAATTGGAAAATATATTTAGGGTTTTCAAGCTGTCTAATGTTTCTATAAAAAGGGACTTAGAAAACCTGATTGAACACACAACCAAGACTGAGCGAAATAGAGAGATAGAGCTAGGGTTTGTGTCTGTTTAGTCGTAAGACTTGTAGGTCATTCAAGTCATCCATTGATGATTGAATTGGACTGATTTGTGGTTGTAATTTGTCACTCTAAAGCTGTTAAGCAAGAGTGTGTGTCCACTTGATCAAAGTTGTGAAGCAAGATCAAGTGTGTGTCTTCTTGATCAAAGTTGTGAAGCAAGATCAAGAGTGTGTCTTCTTGATTGAAACTGTGAAGTAAAATCAAGAGTTTGTAATTGAAAAGTATTTTCTTTTCACAAGGGATTGTTGTTTAAAATCACGGGTGTGTGATTGTAAGGGAAGTGAGTGGGTTCTCATATCTAAGAGTGCTTAGGTAGAAATTGCACGGGTAGAGATTAGGTGATAAAGACTGTAACTTGTTGAAGTGTATGGAGAGTCTTTGAACTAATTCTATTTTAGTGAGTTTCCTTCCTGGCTTGGTAGCCCCCAGACGTAGGTGAGTTGCACCGAACTGGGTTAACAATTGCTTGTGTTATTTGCTTTACCATTCTGTATTTTTTTTCATCCATTGTGTGTTAACAGATATTAGTGTCGTAACATTACCTTTGACATCTTATATCTGATACCAGAATTTCAATTGGTATCAGAGCAGGCATCCTGCTCTGGTTCTGGGTGAGATCTAGGGGCAATACTTTCTAGTACAACGGAGAGAGATGGAGGATCTGTTCATAGGCCACCAATTTTGGATGGTTCTAACTATGACTATTGGAAACCTCGAATGGTAGCGTTTTTGAAATCTCTGGATAACAAGGCTTGGAAGGCTGTGTTAACTGGCTGGGAACATCCAGTTGTTACCAAGAATGGAGAAGCCACTGCTAATAAGAAGGCTGAAGAACAATGGACCAAGGAGGAGGATGACTTAGCCCTTGGGAACTCTAAAGCATTGAATTCTATATTCAATGGTGTAGATAAGTATATCTTCAGATTGGTAAACAACTGTGAAGTAGATAAAGATGCTTGGACCATTCTCAAAACCACTCATGAAGGCACCTCTAGAGTGAAGATGTCTAGACTGCAGCTGCTCACTACCAAGTTTGAAAATTTAAGGATGAAAGAAGATGATAATATTCATGAATTTCATATGAATATCCTTGAAATTGCTAATGCCTCAGGAGCCCTGGGTGAGAAGATGTCAGATGAAAAATTAGTGAGGAAAATACTCAGGTCACTCCCTAAGAGATTTGCCATGAAAGTGACAGCCATAGAAGAGTCTCAAGACAATTCCAATATGAGAGTTGATGAGCTAATTGGATCCCTTCAAACATTTGAGATGGGAATGTGTGATGGATCTGAAAAGAAAGCCAAAAGCATAGCATTCAAGTCAAGCACTGAGGAGGAAGAGGAGGAAGGTGGTCCAGATATTGATGAAGATCTGGCAGATGATGTAGCAATGCTGGGAAGACAGTTCAACAAGCTAGTGAAAAAGATGGATGAAAGATCTAAGGCTAATGTCAAGAACATCGCATCTGACATCAGTATTGGAAGAAGAACAAGGTCAAATGAAAAGCCCAAAGAAGAAAAAGGAGTTCAGTGTCATGAATGTGATGGGTATGGACACATTAGAACTGAATGTGGGACCTACCTCAAGAAACAAAAGAGGAGTCTTGCTGCCACTTGGTCAGATGGAAGTGAAACAGAAGAATATGTAAATCTTATGACTGCCTTGACTGGAAGATGGGATTCTGATGAAGACTCAAGTGATGGTGAAGTAACCTTTGAAGAGTTGGCCACTACCTATAGAAAGTTGTGTCTCAAAAGTGTAGAGTGGTGTAAACAGGTTGAAAGCCAGAAGAAGGAAATAACTCAACATGAGAATGAGAAGGTAGAACACTTGGAAACCATCTCCAAATTAAAAACAGAAGTAGTGGTTCTGAAGGCCAAGATAGATGAAAGTCAACAAGTTGAAAGCCGGAAGATAGTACAGCTGGAGAATGAGAAGGCAGACCATGTGGAAATCATCTCCAAGTTAAAAACTGAAGCTGTGTTCTTGAATTCTAAACTAGAAGAGATGACCAAGTATGTGAGAATTTTAAACAATGAATCTAACTCCCTAGACAAGATTCTCCAAACTGGAAAAATAACAGGAGACAAATCTGGCATTGGGTATAATGAATCTAAGCCTGAGTGCAGTTACACTGGTTGCAAACCTCAAGCCAAACCTAAATGCAGCCGTAGTAAAAGCAAACATGTGATGTCACATCATATGTCACAACACCAGAGGAGAAAACAGCAGAAGGGGAAACACCAAAGATGTTGATGCCATTACTGTGGGAAATATGGTCATCTGAAGCCTTTCTGCTATAAGTTGTATGGTTATCCTAGTAATGTTCATCATCAGAATCACTATCAACCCAGACCCAAACAACACAGTCCTATCATCAAGAAGCAATGGGTTCCTAAGACTAATGTTACAAGTCTAATAGCTCACATTCCCCTCAGAATCTCAGCCAAAGAAGAGTGGTATTTTGATAGTGGATGTTCCAGACACATGACTGGAAACAAAGACCTGATAACTGGACTTCATCCTCATGCCATAAGCTATGTAACCTTTGGTGATGGAGAAAAGGGTGAAATCAAGGGGATAGGCAAGCTTGATTGTCCTGGAGTGCCTAAACTTGACAAGGTCCTACTGGTTAAGGGCTTGAATGCAAATCTAATAAGCATCAGTCAACTATGTGACCAAGGTCTAAATGTTAACTTCACTAAAACTGAATGTCTGATTACCAACAAAGAAAGTGAAGTAATCATGGAAGGAGTCAGAACCAAAGACAACTGTTACATGTGGAACTCTCAAATTAGTTACTCCTCAAAATGTACCGCAGTCAAGGAGAAAGGGATGAAGATGATTATATCTGCTAGAGAAACTCCCAAATTGAAAGTTTGTGGGAAATGTCAGACAAGGATGTCACACCAGAAACTCAGACTTAACATCACTTCCAAAGGGTTGAAACTCCTCCATATGAAGTTGATGGGACCCATGCAAGTGGAAAGCCTTGGTGGAAAGAAGTTTGTAATGGTGGATGATTTCTCCAGATACATCTGGACCAAAAACAAATCTGATGTGGTTGAAATCTTCAAACATTGTTGTCTGAAACCTCAAGGAGAAAAGCTCATGGTGGCTCAAACAGATGTGGATAATATTGGGTTTGGTAGGAGGTCAAATCAGATGGTAGAACATGTTGCTCGTCAAATAGTTGGGAAGAGCTTTGTTGGACTTGGGCTACAAGTCAAGCAGATAGAAGAGTCTATTTTTCTATCTCAAAGCAAATGTGCCAAGAACAATGTTAAGAAGATTGGCATGAAGAGTGCAAGGACTCCTGCTCCTACACATTCGAAAGTATTCAAAGATGAAAATGGTGTTTGTGCTATATATCAAGCTGAATACATAGCAGCTGGAAGTAGCTGTTCTCAACAGGATTGGTTGAAACTAATGGTGACTGAACACAATGTCACACAAGATGTCAGGACAGTGTATTGTGACAACTTGAGTGCTACAACTATTTCCAAAAATCCTGTTCAGCACAGCAGGACAAAGCACAATGATATTTGTCATCACTTTATTAGAGAACTTGTGGAAGAGAAAATCATAGCACTGAAGCATGTTACTACTGAAATGCAATTAGCTGACATATTTAGAAAAGCTTTGGATGCTAATCAGTTTGAATGTTTAAGAGGGAAATTGGGGATTTCTATTCATGAGAATTTATAGCAATTAAAGTGGAAATCTGCTATACAGAGGAGAGTTGCTGTAGAACTGAAGGAGGTTATCAAGTTTGCTGGATTGATGAAAACAGTTAGTGCATTACCTCAATGTTTTGAAGGTTTAATGGAGAGTCTGTGGTGAATATCCCAGAGGATATTTCTGACAAGAATAACAAAGAATTTTGCAAGGTCTTTGTGAGAAGAAGGTGTGTAAGGTTCTCCTCAACTATAATGAATAAGTTCCTAGGGAGAGGAACAGAAGGAGCTGTTGAGTTAGAAGCCACAAACAATGAAGTCTGTAGGACAATCACTGCTGGTCAAGTCAAAGAATGGCCAAGAAAGAAGCATGACACTGCTGAAAGAGTAATTGATTTGGAGGAAGAGAGTTCAGAAGAGGAAGATGACACCTTGGTGCATCACTTGAAACCAAGTGTTGCAAAGAAAATGAAAACCAGGAAAGGCAAGACTGTGACTGAGATGTTGACAGCTAGAACTAGTAGGAAGGCTGCTGCTGTAGGTCCTTCTAAATCATGGAGTAAAGTAGAGGTTCAGAAGAGAAAATCAGAGAAAGCTCTGATTCTGAAGATGATGTCGAAGATGATGTCCCAGACATCTCACCTACTAAAAGGCAAATTGTTAGAAAGTCTCCAGCTAAGGTTGCAGCTGTGCATTTGGACAACATTTCCTTCCATCTGGAAGATGGTGAAGCCAAGGAGTCAGATGCCCATTCCTCAAGTGAGAGGTATAATTCTCAAGATCAATCTAGTGGCAGTTCTGAATCTGAAAGTGAAGAAGATGCTATCTCCTCAGACTAAGTTGTGGTGATGGTCCCTATGTTATGATGACATGTGTGTTGTTCTGGATGCTGTTATGACTGTTTTGGAAGCTTGGATGTTTTGTTGAAAAGTTTGTATTTTGTGGCAGTCCTTACTGATGCCTTTATGTAAGATTTGGACTCTTAATGAGTTCCATGGATTTCTCATTATCTCAGCTATCACAGCTGTGTATGATGATGGTTTGTATCTCCTAACAATTATGTTTTAACATTTTTAATGTTATAACATCTGCTGTGACATTCTCTGCTAGGCTAATTGACATTTATTTTGTCTAATTGGTCACCTTTGGTTAATTTTGACTAAAAAGGGGGAGAAGTGTCTATGTGGAGAGCTGCAGTTAAATATGTGGTTGTGGGGATCTGCAGTGCTAGGCTAAACAGATGACAGCTGATGATGTTGAATAGAATGATGTTCTATGATGTTCTGTTCTGAGATGTTGGAGGAGATGTATGATGTAAGACAAAATAATGTTCTGTTTTGTGATGTTGAAGGAGATGTTAGAAGGAGGTTCTGAATGTTAACATGTTAAAGGATATGTCAGAAGGAAATTCTGAATGTTAACATGTTGAAGCAGATGTCAGAATGACATTCTGTTCTGTACAGGTGATGTTGAAGGAGATGTCAGAAGCAGGTTCTGAATGTTAACATGTTGAAGGAGATGTCAGAAGGAAATTCTGAATGTTAACATGTTGAAGCAGATGTCAGTATGACATTCTGGCTGGTACAAGTGCTGGAGTTACAGTAGCTGTTATATTTGATGAATGCACAGATTTAAGGGGAGAAGAAGTACCCTGGTGCATTGTGCATTTGTGTGTCTTACTAGTTGCATCCATAACTAGTAATTCTGTTGTTTGTTGCACAGATTTAGGGGGGGGAGAAGTACCCTTATGCATGTGTGTATTACTAGTAGCCATAGCTAGTAATTGTTTTGCTTCTGCTGCTGATTAAAATACTGTTATGTGGTTTAACTGCTGATAGAGTTTGCCTTGTGAACAAAAAGGACAAATATATGTTTTAGCCAAAATTTGCCAAAGGGGGAGTTTGTTGTTTCTAAAAGTTGGCAGCTATTTTGGTAAAACAAAGAGTGTTCACAAGATGTTATGTGTGATGTCTTAACATGAGATATCTTATGTACCTGCTGGAGTTGAAGAACATATGCAAGCAGGATTGTTTCAGAATGCCACTTACAATGCTAAGGCTTCTGATATTGGATGTACCTGCTGGAGCTAAATTGGAAGACATATGTTGCAGGATTGTTTCAGTTGACATATTCATTGTCATGGTAACTGATATGGCTGTACCTGCTATAAAAGGAAACTGGATTATGCAGGATTTTTCCAGATGTCAGACCCGATGTCATGACATCCTGTACACAGAACATTCAGTATGAATGTCTGGTGTTTTGTGATTGCACAATTGGTGGCAATCATTGGTTGATTGAAGATATGGCTAGCTAGCGCAATCTATCAGGGATATCAACCAGATTTGTTTATTTTCTAAGGAGATCTTTACAGCTGATATGAAAAGATTTAATTGGAAAATATATTTAGGGTTTTCAAGTTGTCCAATGTTTCTATAAAAAGGGACATAGAAAACCTGATTGAACACATAACCAAGACTTAGCGAAATAGAGAGAGAGAGCTAGGGTTTGTGTCTGTTTAGTCGTAAGACTTGTAGGTCATTCAAGTCATCCATTGATGATTGAATTGGACTGATTTGTGGTTGTAATTTGTCACTCTAAAGCTGTTAAGCAAGAGTGTGTGTCCACTTGATCAAAGCTGTGAAGTAAGATCAAGTGTGTGTCTTCTTGATCAAAGTTGTGAAGCAAGATCAAGAGTGTGTCTTCTTGATTGAAACTGTGAAGTAAAATCAAGAGTTTGTAATTGAAAAGTATTTTCTTTTCACAAGGGATTGTTGTTTAAAATCACGGGTGTGTGATTGTAAGGGAAGTGAGTGGGTTCTCATATCTAAGAGTGCTTAGGTAGAAATTGCACGGGTAGAGATTAGGTGATAAAGACTGTAACTTGTTGAAGTGTACGGAGAGTCTTTGAACTAATTCTATTTTAGTGAGTTTCCTTCCTGGCTTGGTAGCCCCCAGACGTAGGTGAGTTGCACCGAACTGGGTTAACAATTGCTTGTGTTATTTGCTTTACCATTCTGTATTTTTTTTATCCATTGTGTGTTAACAGATATTAGTGTCGTAACATTACCTTCGACATCTTATATCTGATACCAGAATTTTAAGAATAACCTAACCAATTATTCAGAACTATTTCTGCCTTTTGTTTAAATTTTAATTGTGTCGTTTATTTTTAATTAGTTTTTGAAGTTAGTTGTATTTAATTTAATTTATCATAGAAAATCAAAAGAAATTATAAATATCATGTATCCTCCACTCTTCATGTGCCACGTGGCCATCGATTTTTGAATCGGTTGGAAGGTGTGAGTGGAAACACCACTCATATAGTACATTGCAAGTAAGGAATTCAAAGGTCATCCATTTTCATAGACAGTTGTGGCACGTCTTGTCCTTCCCTAAGGACTCCCAACGTTTCCTTCCGTGTGGCAGGAGGACAACGAAAATTTTTCATTCAAAAAGGACCACAAAAAGCAAGAGAAAAGGGGGGTGTGTTACAAAAAAGAAGAAGAAAGATCCTTATTGTTTTTTTTTCTGGAAGAAAGGATTTCTTCCTCTTCCTAACCAAATGCTTTCTTTCCACTACAAAACCAACAACCCTCTATACTCCATGCTTCAACTGTACAAACCCCAAAAGCTACTATATCACTACCTCTGGCCGCCGTGACAACCACTCGAAACCTACCTCAACCACCATAAACCCTAATTGCGCATCTATCCTCCACCATGGAACCACCATAACCAACGCCCCCTGTGTATCCGCCTCATACGCCGACGAAGACATTGTTCACAGCCAAGCAACACTCTCTAAAAAAAAGGAGAACTTATTTTTCTTCTTTCGTCGGCGAAATCCTCTGCTCACTCCTTCTTCACTCAACAACCCAGGCAACACCACTAATCAACCACACTCCGTGCCGACGGGAACGACCGTTAACCACTTCATTCACTTTCCATAAAAAAGCCTCGGCCCACCGTACGCCACCACCATCCATGTTACGAAACTCCATCGGTCCTCACGCCGACGACAATAATAACAAGGTGCCGAGAAGCTTGTCGCCATTTGAATCCGCTTCCGTTTCGTCGAGCTATTCTCATTCTGGTAACATTTTTCTCTTTGTTTGGTTTGGATTGTTTAGCCTAGATATTGGTGTTTGAGAATTGATAAGTAGAGAATTTCTTGTTCTATTGACTTGATTGCATGTTTTCTGTTTTTTACAAGAAAGAAATGGTGCAGTTGGTTTGTTTTGCAAAGCAAATTTTGAAAGCATGATTTATTCATATTGTATTACTACTTGTTGTTTGTTGTGTGCCTTGGTAAAGGAGAACAGGGTTTTCTAAAAATGTGTGTCGTTATGCCATTAATTTCATTTTACTTATTGTATGTTTTTATTTATTTATTTATTATTTTTTTCTAATAATAAAAGATCATGCCACATGTCGTGAGGTTGTAGTCATAAGGAAGAGGCATTGCATCTCTCTCCTTCTTATTAAGTTCTTTATTATTATTGTTTTGTTTTTATTTTTATTTTTAATTTATTTTTATTTGTATCTATTTTATTTTATTTATTTATTATTACTATTATATTAGGGTTTTCTTTTGGAAGGGTTTTGGGCTTATGTTTGGTTTTATTCTCAAAATTTCGTCCCTGAACCCTATTGTCATACCCTTGTAAGTCGATTGCTTTTAAGCATCACCATCAACCTCACATAGCTTACTCTTGGGCTTTCTTACAATGAGACCGTCCTATCGCACTTACACTCATGCATTGTTTATTCGTTGATTGGGCCCGATTTAATTATTTCAATATCTTGAATCTCCATTCGATAAAATGTACCCCCACCCCCATCATGTGTAATAACTTTACTGTTTTATGTCTTTATTTGCTTGACTTTTTAGCTAGCTACTAACACAAAAGTAAAATCAACCATTTCCAAAAGATCAGAAATAAAAACTCGATCCAACGTCAAGTATATTTTCTCAATAAACAATTCCCTCCATGTCTATTTCATCCATTTCTATCTACTCCATTTCTTTCAAACCATCATTAAAATCTCTCTCAATCACCCATCAAATGCTTGATCCAACGTCAAGCCATTTTCACAATAAAAAACTCAGAACATACTTAATTTCTACTTAAGACTTTTTTTAATAAAATGGAAATGGAATGTGGTAGATACCACGCACTCCTGAGACCAGGATTCGAGATGGATATCTCTCCTGTCTTAGCTCTCGCCATCATCCAAACCTATCTATTCCATTCTCTTTCAAACCTTCATCCAAATTTTTCTTAAACGTCCATCAAATAAAACTCAAAAATACTTAATTCCTATTTAAACACTTTTCAATAAAGATGGAAATGGAATGTGGTGGATACCACGCACTCTTGAGACTATGACCCGAGATGGATATCTCGCCTATCTTAGCTCTCACCATCATTCAAAATTGTCAACACGATTTCGTCAAACCCTTTTTCAATAAAATTCAAAAACACTTAATTCTTATTAAATACTTTTGCAAATAAGATGGTAATGGAATGTGGTGGATACCACGCGCTCCTGAGACTAGGCTTCGAGATGGATATCTCGCTCATCCAAGTTCTCGCCATTGCCCAAAATGCATCAAACGAATCCAATTATTTTCTCTCTGCCGTGCGATTGATCCTTAAACCCCTTTCTCAAACGAAAGGTACTTTTTTTTAAAACAATGCAAGGCAATGTTTCTCCACCTGTTTTGGGTAGTCCAACAACGTTTTCTTCGATTGACACAAAGTAGCTTTTGCTAAAATCGATCAACAAACAAACATTTTTCCATCCAGAACTACCTAAGCCTGGAGTTCTCTATTAAGATACGTAGGAGTAGGATTTGTAAATCTTGTCAGGTCCACTAATAAAAAACTTAGGTTTAGTCCTTCGTCGAAAATCCAAAAACATCTTCTCTTTTCTACTCTTTCTTTCCCACCCAATAACTTGAGAAATCCTAACATTTCAAACCAACACTAACGTGCACAAATAACCTAACGGTTCCCGTTGAGTACAACGGACGTGAGGGGTGCTAATACCTTCCCCTTGCGTAATAGACTCCCGAACCCTGATTTAGTTACGACGATCATAATGATTGTCATTCTTTCTTGGGTTTTATCTATATTTCCCCTTTCCTTTTAGGAATAAATAAATTTTGGTGGCAACTCTATTCAGTCCATCATTGCGAGCGTGCGATTTCGTTTCGTTAGGTCGTTCTCTCATTTTTTCGAGGTACGACACATGGAAATAAGCACATGAACCACCTTTGAATCAACATGAAGCAAACTTTCATTTACTTTGAACAAAAGACCTTTGTCATGCCTTGATTTGGAGCATGATCACCTATATACACCACAAGAACAAATAAGTACCATGTCTTATTGAAGTTAGGGTTAGTTTACAAGCAAAACCAAGATGATTTGAAAGTGTGGTCGTGCTTAGTCCAATGGCCAAATGCAATGGTCATTCATGATATGATTTGAAAATGAGATATGCAAAAAATAAAATGGAAGAGTAAATTTGGGCTATGACAGTTTCCCCTATTTAATCGTCTTAGACCTGAAAATTCGAATTGTGTTAGCTTTTCAGTGTTCAGGTGAAAGAGGAGTAAATACATAAATAACCAAAAAAATTCCCATTGAAAAAGGAGTTTTGTGTAGAAGTTAAACTTTATGGTTTGATCTGGTGGGGGGTTGTGTAACGGTAAATTCATGATCACTGAGTTATGGGTTGGCTCAACGTCAATAAAACAAGACTCACCACCGTACTTTTATTGTTTCCAAAAGAAAAGGGAAAAAGTACGAAAAAAACCCAAAGTTAAGAAGTTTTCAAATCAAAACTAATAAACTGTCATAGATTATAGGTAAGGGGGTTGGTTACACAAAGGGAAGCTATTAGCACCCAAAGTGTTCTATATACTCCTAGGGAGCCCTATTTTGTGTGTAAGTGTTTTTAGTTGAAAAAGACGTTTGTTGAAAATTGAATGTGGAGATGAGAAAAGAATTCATTTATTATATTTTTGTGTTTCACAAAACCTTCGGTCTTATGCCTACGTACCAACATCAAAATGAGGGATCAAATCCTCGTAGTTCGTGGTAAAAATTTCAAAGATTGATGGATTGATTTTAAAAAAAGGTTAAAGATCTTTTTTTATCAATGGGAGAATACTCAACCAAATATCCACCGATAATGAGTGCTTTACAACATTTAAGAGGGAGGAGTCCGACTTGGATTTAATCAACAAGTATGCCACTAACCCCTAATAAATGGAAATACTTACAATTACTATATCATGGAATGGGAGAATTATGTCTCAACCAAAGATAACTCAAATATAAATTCTCTCTTTTGAAAAAGTTTAAAATAAAAAGGCACAAAGTGGCCAAAATAATTTGATGAGGTTGTTGGTTCTTTTTGCCTTTTTGAAATTAAAGTCAATATGATTACGTTTATTTACAAGTTTGATTAAGAAAATATTTTGAAAATCAATGGCATAAGGCAAAAGTTTCTACTCATTAAAACAAGTCTAAGTTGAAAACACAAACAAAGAAGGTTTTTCAATGAGGGAGAAATTTTGAAATTAAAGAAGGAGAGGAGGAGATAAAGGGACTACCCTATACAATATTTAAAAGTTTAGAGTTGAAAATATCTAACCAACGGGAAGCATCCACAAGACAATAGTGTCAGATAGAAACCCATTTCCTTTGGACTTTTAAGCAAGCAACAAGCATAATCATCCAAGAAATAATAATAAGACCAAATGGTATCAAATAAAGATAACCAAACATCCAAGAAAGCATTCCAAAAGCAAACAGTCTTCAATGTCTTTAGATGTGTTATATGAAATATCCCTTGAAACATTCTCAAAGACAAACATCAGATGATATCTATAAACCAATATAATAATTCAGACAAGAGAGAATGAGTATAATAGATGAAACAAAGGATTATCTTAAGGCTTGTATCAGATGAATGCCATTGGCCAAGAAAAGGTCTCAAAATATTGGCATTGACCAAGTTTTTCATAGCTCAGGGATGTTGCCTACTCTAAGTCCAAAGTTCAAACCAAGTCTCAAACAGAGGTCCAACAATCCACCAATATATTTTTTAGGGTTTTTGTTGTTATTAAGTATTTTAAGGTCCTAAGACCACAAACAAAACAAAGTCACAAACACAAAGTATGTCACAAGCCCAAATATCATGGCTCAAGTGAGCAAAGTGAAAGTCACTGAAACAGAAACAACTTGCATGCAAATAAATGACAATGGATGATAAAGTGAAAGAGTATAAATTGCATTAAGGTAAATGACATTAAAAATAAAGTCAATACAAAGAAATGTTAGTGGAAGAAGAAATTGTTCAAGTTATTTTTTGGATAACACTCAACCATCCACTCATAAGCATGAAGATATGAATATAGACATCATCTATGAGAAGGGCTCCAACTTAGATAAAATCAACAAGTATGCCACTAGCTCTCACAAATAGGAATGAGGCAAAATCGTACTTGGATTTATGTAGAAGTCACAACTATCTAAGGTCGAGAAATAATAATATTGATGGGTGCTAGAGACAAGGTATCAAGACCAGGCTCCTAAAGCATACCACACACAACAATAAAATGGGATGGTCCTATCTCAATCAAGCTCTTATTGATTCTTCTGACACAAGGTCATTGATGAATCAACTAGCATTTGATCTTTGAGAAATCCTTGGCCATGAAAGGATTGGTAAAGACATAGATGAATATGGAGAGATGAAGTGAAAGAGTGCCCAAATTGACCAAAGGATGAACCTCACTAAATCAATGCTATCCATTCATCTTGACGGATGAAGTTCAAACTTCATCAACCCCCTAAATCCAATAGTATTGATCAAATTGAAGTCCAATTCAACCAAGATCAAGGCCAAATAGAAGTTGAGTCAACACAAAGTCAATAAAAAATCTCAACATAATTTTTAAACAATTAAACAAATTAAATTCAATTTTTAAATGAAGAAAAATAATCTTTAAAAGGGGAAAAACCTAAAATCCCTTCAAATGACCAAAGGAATGGCCAAGGGATTTATCATAGGTCCAACAAGGTCAAAGGACCTTTGGCTGATTTTTTTGGGAATTTGTGAAAGTCATAAGTATTTAAAATCAATTAAAAACAAGTCAAAAATCATTAAATTCACTAAAAATAACAAATCCAATCCAAAAAATAATTTTAATTCGGAAAATTGAAGAGGAAACTATTTAAATTTTTTGGTGAAAGTCCCATATTTTTTTGGATTAAAATTGAATTTATAACGAATTTAATAAGAAAATGGTATTTTAAAAATTAAAATAGAAAATGAATTAAATCAAAAAAATAAGGGCCACCAAATCTCCCTCATTAATTGACGTGACAATCTGATGGCCACGGGCATCATGTCCCCTATAGATTTAAGTCAGCGCGTATGTAACATTGGTAATCAGAATGGAGGGTTGAGATTAGAACATGGACCAAAGATTAGATGGCCTAGATAATGCCAACGCATCACCAGAGCCCTAGCTCCGGTCATCTTCTTCGGCCAAGTCACCAGACTGGTCAGGACCAAAGCATCATAAAAATTGATGGATCATATACTGTTTTGAAAACAAAATCATGAGGATCTCGAATCTGACCTACAATTTCTCCAACTCTCACTCTATAAGAAGATATGTGGAGTTGAAGATTGAGGTTCCATAACTAAGTTGCTTTGATTCAACCTCAAAGCAACTCGATCTTATTGCCTATATTTGTAGCACTTCAGCCAAGCAAAAATCAAGCAAAAAGGTTAAGAAATGAGTGAGAATTGAAGAAGGATAGTTTGAGAAATTTCACCTTTGGGTGATGAATTCTGAGCTAGATCTCGATGCAATTACACCTGGCCTTGCTTCCTCTTGCCTGCAGGAGATGATTGAGATGAAAAAGCATGTGAACCCTTGGAGTTCTAGTTTAAAACAAAATTTTAACTAGAAACCTGATTTAAAAGAAATCTTCAAGGTGTTCTTTCAATGGAGGTTATGGGGTTGCTGGGCAGAGCTTGGGCAATGTTCTCCTTTAATTATGATGTAATGCACATGTATTTATAGGCTCTCGAGTTCATTTCCATACCATTCAAAATTTTAACCAAAAATATCAAGTTGTGTGCATGGGTGCATGGGCATGTGTTTAGGCCCAAACAATGATATAATCCTCCAAATTCGTGCACAATGGATGCTGAGATCATAACATGGAAGCATGTAAAAAAGATTATCATGTGAGCTCAAAAGTTGCTATATTAGGCCATGCAAAGGAACCATGCGTAAGTCCCCCAATTTTTATCCAAATGGAATGATATTGGACTATTTGGAAATTGACTATCAATGGGAACAACTTTAATGTTGGGACTTTTTCTATTTGAAGCTTGGATAATGATGAATTTTGGCTTTGAAGTTGTAGGAATCAAACATACTTGAAAATTTTCTAAGTTAAAAGTCAAATGACCCCTTTTTCCACCTTGAATAATGTTTGCTATGAGCTTCAAATGACTTTGGTTACTTCTTCAAAGTTGTATCTATTTCAATCATATTCAAATTGGTCACAAATTTGACACCATTTAGATATTTCATGATAGAGTTATGAATTTTAAATGTTGAGGAAAAATGCTTGTTCAACGATGAGGACCAAAATGGACCTATAATATTTCCTCATGGCACATGCCCTTGCAAGTGAAATTTAACCTTTATCAAAGAAGAAAAGTTGAATAAGGCATCTTGAAATTTATCATGAAACCTGGATCATCTTAATATCATCAAAATTGAGGAAGTTATGGTTCTTGGAAGTTGACCTTCTATCTAGGGCACAGACAAAATGACATATAATCTTACACATAAAAATTGACTTTCCAAGCAAAATTAGATCGTTATGCCAACATGAAATTTCTTTTCTAATGTCATAAAGAGTAAAGTTTCTCTTGGAATCATTTTCATATGACAAATATTGTAGGAGATAGTGTCTAGGGAACCCTAGATTTGACTAGTTGGCTTTCTCTGGTCAACCTCCTTGAACTAACTTGTAAACTTGAAGTTCCTTTGCTCTTTGGGGCTCATGTAGAATCATATATGATTAATATGAATTAAAATGGAGTATCCCTTAATATCTTTGACCAAATGTTGAAGAAACTTGCTAAGGAAGGCACACAAGATACATAGATGAATTGGGGCTTCTTGGACAAACAAACTTCAAACTCTTGATGAATTCTTGATCAAAATGACAAATAAAGAACATGGAGATCCATATATGATGCTTAGAACCAATGTAAACCATTGCTTTCTTGATCCCTTGCATTGAGGGTCTCAAACCCTAGTTGTGAGCTTGATGAGGCATAGGTGGGCACATACACTTACTACAAAAGAATGAAAGCCACACTAGACATATTTTTGTATTTTGGTTAGTAAATAAAGTATAATACAATCACAAACGCTTGGTGATCTCTCCCAATGCAAACCCAATGAATGATAGGTGAGGAGGATACCAAGATGTGATCTCAATGCTAATGCCATGTTAATGATATGGCATGTGGGATCTTAGGGGTCAAAATTGGGGTCTTACAGGTTGACTAAAATATTCCGCCGGGGAGATAAATTAGCTGTAAAATGAATGCTTGGTGTATGTAATGATTGCAATGTATGATTGTTTATTTATGATCTATATGCAATGTGATATTAGGTAGCAAGGTAAGGTTTTTTTGGTGAATGATAGACTTTGAATCGTCGATATCTACATCAGAGAACTTGCAATGAAGAGCTTCCACATTACCACTGCTGCTGGGAAAATCCTGTTTGCTGAGGACTACCATCTGGCTCCATTTGGGAAGAACGATTCATGACCTGACTGTGGAGTAATTGAATTACAATCATACGACAAGTGTTTACTCTAGACTAGTGATAATCCATTATAGATTTTTCAACAATCAACGCAATGCATAAAGTTTTCCTTTTGATTTACCTCTTTATTATTCTCAAAGTTTTATGGCATTTTGCAATCAAGATCGGCGGTTATTTTTGCAAACAAAATGCAAAAAAAAAGATGAGAAGTTACTGAATGACGACTGAATTTTATTGATTATGGACAATTTTGTACATGTAGGGTGTGTACAAGGATGCTTAGAACGCTTGGCTGATGATAGCCCGATTGCTGCTGATTAGGTCTGATTGGGAGAGGCGGAGCTGACTTCTTCAAAATCCAAAGCTTGGAAATGAACCTCAAGTATTACCTCCTATGTTTCAACACATCGGAAGGAAGACAACTCAGTGATTATAAAATCCTCCTCACCACAGATGATGACAAGCTCGTCATCAAACAAGAACTTCAATTTCTAATGCAGGGTAGAAGTTACGGCGCCAACCACATGGATCCATGGCCTCCTTAATAGGAAACTAAAGGAAGGGTGGATATCCATGACTTGGCAAGTGATAACAAACTGATGGGAACCCACACAAATTGACAAATGTACTTCCCTAATGACCTCCCAACGAGATCCATCAAAAGATCTCACAATCAAAGCACTTGCCCTCATCTCTGGTCCCTCAAGCTGCAATTGACTTAATATGCTTTTAAGAAACACATCAAGCAAAGATCTTCTGTCAACTAGGACCCTAGAGACCAAAGTGTTTGCAGATGTCACGAAAATGTGTAGAGCTTTATTGTGATTATGCCTTTCAGCTGTCAACTTCGCCTCATTGAAACACAAGTACATGCTCGCTGTAATACACACCCATTTCGAGTTAGCCCCATTTGACCTGATATATTGACGATCTTTGCATTAGGATTCTGAAATTCTTCACCACTAAATGAATTAGTTTCATTATACTTCCAAGGCACAACCTTAGAATTCTAATAAGGAAAATGTGAGGGAACATGAAATACAATGGGTTGTACTTTCTTCATATGAGCTTCTATATGTTTCTTACGATAAACAATCTCAATTGGTTCAATAATGGAAACTTCACCCAAGGTTCTATCCCTCAAAAACTGCATGACGCCTTGATTCACCAACTCTTGGACGCAATCCTTGAGTTCTTCACATCTTTCCGTATCAGTCTTGCACACCTCACAATTATCATGCACACATGCTAACACATCGTGCTTCTGCATGCTCATTGAAATACTAGACCTCAAAGTTTTCACATCATCTACTAAATGAACCACCTCTGTAATATCCTCTTCAACATCTCATTCACCATCTTATTACCATGATTAGGCTAGGGATTATCCTTCACATTCGGCTTTTATTTGGTGAAGGATAAAATATTCTGATTAATGAGATCATGTACTTTGTTTTTTAACACAAAACTATCCTCAATTGTATGCCCAATATAACCTACATGGAATTCACATGATACATTGGGGTTGTGGGATGGACTAAATGGAAATACTGCAGGTGGAATCTCCCTAGGAACAATTGCTTCCACATGCACAAGATAAGGGAACAACTAGGAGTACGATATAGGAATTCTGGTTCATTGAGGATGCCTCTGATTCTGAACCTGATTATGGTGTTGATTATGCCCATGATTCCTACGAAGATTCTAATTCGGACCTCTATTGTTTGTGTTTTGACTTTTAGGTTGTTGTTGTTGTTGTTTTTGTTGACAATAGGGAGGTTGTTGATACTGAAAAAGTTGTTGGAATTGGGTTGTCGCCACATATGGATATGGATAGTATGGAGAAGGAACCATGGGAACTTGATACTGTGGAACACTTGTTGTTACGACATTGTAAGACCCTGATTTTGACCCTAAGATCCCTCATGGCATCATATCATTGTTCATTGCATTACCTCAAGGATCATAGCATCTTGGTTCCATACCCTAGGGTTGGGACTTGCGTGAGTTGGTTTGAGACCACCAATCATGCTTGAATTTTACACTATTGCTTTTCTTATTTTGTTTACTAACCAAAAGCACAAAAATATGTCACTAACATCTTTTGTCTTGTAGCCCAAGCAGTCATGTGATCAAAGGCTCCTAGGAGTCTCCTATTCATTAAAATGGCCAGATGAGGATGAAACCCAGCATGACAATGGTTCCCGAAGCTCTCAATCATCATATATGTCTCCCAAGTACCTCAATTTTCCAATTTGATCAAGATAAACCAAGGGGCTTGAGGATTGTTTCCGAAGGAAACCCTAATTAAATTGTGCATTGATTAAGCCTTGCTCATGAAACAACCTTAACCTATGATCAAATTCAATCAAGGGAAGTCCTTTCATTCATTATTTTATGCATATATGAGCCTATGTGAGTATCCTCAATCATTCATTCATTAAGATTTGAAGTTTGGCCTTGAGAAGTTGACCAGTCAAATCATCTGACTATTTTGAAATCCACTGAGACCTAACTTTTTACGTGTTTGTCAAATGAAGATGACCCCAAGCGAAAACATGTTCTTAAGAACAATATGAACAAATTTCATGTTCATAAAAAATCTATTTGAAACTTGGAAGGTCATCATTCATTTCAAAACATTATAGGTCATTTTGATTGAAACCCTAATTTTGGGTCAACTTCCCAAGGATCTAACTCCTTCATTTTTTATTATTTTGAGGTGAGACCAATTGAATTAGAAAGATTAAGATGTCTACTTCACATGTTACGTTGGAAATAATTTCATAATCCTAAAATAAACACATGTGATAATACAAAACATTATAGGTCACTTTGGACCAAAGCCATTGAATCTTGAAAAAATCCAACTTCAAGTGCCCATAACTTTCTCATTAAAAGATATACTACTTTGATGTTGGAGGTTTTTCCATTTGAGGCTTGCATCATTGAAACAGAAGGGCTTGAAGTTGGTCACTTTTGGCAAATTTTTCAAAGACATGTTTTGTACACCAAACTTCATGGCCAGTTTTCACAATTTTCCAAACAACAAATGGATTTTTGTCCAAAATAGATTTTACTCCTTATGTCAATACCTTTCCAACCATTACTCACATGCCTATGTTTGGATTTTCTATATGGGAGTTTCGAAGAGAGGAACATTTGTGACCATTTATGCATTTCACATGAAATCTTCTTACACACGCAAATGCAATTCAATTTGCACGTCCATTTCCATTTGGTATGTGCTCAACATTCATTTCCATCAGATTTTGGGCCTCACATGCGCCTGTACAGGCCCATGCATGGAGGACCCAAAGCTTCATGCACACGGATTCCACACACTTTGTTTGCAGTTGCAGCTATAAATAAGCACCTTGCTTCATTCAAATTTCATCCTGGAATAAAACTGAAGCTCTGCAGAATTTGAAACCCAACCATACCAAAGGAATTCTCATTTTAATTTCTAATTTTCAAGTTTGAATTTCGACAAAATCAGTTGATCTTCAATACTAATTCCTTAGCCTTGCACTCATACCAAACCTCAAGATCAAACTGCAAGCAAGAATTTGGTTGGATCGTGCTCAGCAAAGATGCACTTCAAAGGTTTACATATCAACTGTTTTGATATTAATCTCATCATATATTGTGATTTTCTTGTGTTTGTTTGGTTCTCTGAAGTCCTCGTGTGAGAGGCAAGCCAATGGTGGCTTTGATTTTGTAAATTGATGCATTTCAGATTGAACACCTGGATTTTCCATCTCAGATTTCTCCTTCCATAGAGATCTTGAGAGAAATCCAAGGTTACAGGGGTGATGTACATCACCCCAGCTTTCATGGTGTGATGCACTTGACTAATGATCACCATGCGCGCGCGCTTCTGGACCTCTTGATTGTCCACGTCAATTAATGAAGCTGAATCATGCGGTCTTGATTTTTTCTATTTTTCTAATTTCTGTTTTATTTTCTTTTATTCCATTTATTTTCAAAAATTCATAACTCTTTTATTTGGAATCACAAAAATATGAGACCAATTGCAAAAATTTTCTTTTAAAATCTAGTTTCATAATCTGATTTTTAATTATTTTTGTGATTCCATTTAATATTTTTTGTGAATTATTTTGTTTTTAATAGTTTTTAATTCATTTTAAATACTTTTTGATATTCAAAAATTCCAAAAATATTTTCTTAACACATATGGATGATGATAAGTCTATGAAAAATATTCTCACCAATTTCTTAATTTATTTGAGATTTTAAATCATTTGTGTTGTTTTCCTTGATTTTTAATAGTTTAAAAATAGTTTCAATTTTAAAAAAATGTTGAGAAAATTTGTCAAACTTTGCTTGACCATGTTAGACTTATGATAATTCAATTGGACTTATCCAATTTTATTTAAATTGAATTTGAAGTTTGACCATATTTTGTTCATTTTATTTGATGTATTATTTTAATCCCAAAAAATACCAAAAATATGTTTGACTTTTGTTGACTTCTAATCTCCATTTAACTTCTGTTTACCATTCGTTGATGATGATCTCATTCACATTTGATCATTGTGGTTTGATTATGTCATTTGAATTTTCATTTTGTCTATTTTCATTTCATCTTCATCTTATTCTTCTTCTTTTGGCCAATGAGTTAATGATTTGTGGTTAGTCTTGACATATGGGAGACTTAACCTTCTTTGATCCAAATGAAATTCAACTTGATCAAAGTTCAAGTGAATTGCTTTGTGTCCAAGATAGGTTGCTTCTTGGTCAAGTAAAAAACCTAAAATCCATACAAGGCCTTTCCTTCTTTTCTTTTGGCATGGCAAGTTGTAGGAGTTTGGCTTACTAGTTATGGTTTGTAACTTGTGTTTGTTTTCCTATAGTTTTATTTTCCGACCTCATATAGGTGTGAGTACTATATTAGTCAACTTACAATTGCTTAACATAGCTCTAAATTGCCTTATGGCACACGAACACTAACTACTAATTACTAACTTTTAATTCAAGCATTTAATTCTTGCAATTTACTTTAATGCAATTTAATTTATTGCTCATTTATTCATATTGCCTTTTTCTTTTGCTCACCTGAGCTCATCTTTATGTTTATGCTATTTTCCTTTTGCTCACTTGAGCTCATTATTGTGAATAAATATATTGTGGATTTGTGTTTGTTTTGTGACTATTTGTGTGAATCCAATGGAAAAAGGAGAAAGGACTTAGAATTAGGACCTTACCTATGCTTAATGGAGTTCAAGAGCAATTATGCCTCATGCCTTTAGAATGCTAAATTGGTTGAAAAGCAATTAGGCCTCATGCCTTTAGAATTCCAAACCTTGAAAGTTGACTTGAAAGGACCTCTAATCTAAACTCTTTCTTTGTCCATTCCTCTTATTGCATTGTAAACTTTTTGATTGTTTGTTCTTGTGTGATAGGGATTCTAAACTTGAGATAGTAAGAAGGACCATTGTCATGAATAGCCAAGTTAAGAAAGACAAAGCCAAATGGAGATCCTAGGAGCTTGAATGTTTAATTGTTTTGATTGCTTGTTGCTTGCTAAGTCCAAAGGAAAGGAGCATCTTGAATCATCTTTATGATCTCAAGAAAGGAACTCCAAGGGTTTTCTCTCTTCCCTCATCTTTGCATGTTTAGGACTAGCCCTTCTCTTCTTTTCTCCACTCAAATCCAAGCCAAACTCATTTTGTGCAAACATTGACATTGTTTTCAAAACTAGAAACCTAGGCTATATGCCTTTGATTTTTCAAACTCTTTTCATTAATACTTATTTTGAATTGAATCTTAAGTCAACTTTGACTTCACTTTTGTGAATACTTATAATTTGTAAATATAACTCACTTCAAGTGATCTTTGTGGTTCCAATGGCCACATTTGTTAAAAATTTCCATAAACATTAGCCATAGGTTTGAGTTATCATAGTGGTTGATGTAAACCTCAACATATCCTTAGTGATTGGACTATAAGTCTTCCATACTTATTATAGGGTGGATCCCTCACTAGTATGTTGAAGCTCTCCTCACATGGTGGATTGTTGGTTTAGGTTGAGTTTTCTCCCTTTGATAACAAAAGACCTTAAGGCTTTTGATCAAATCAATTCACCCATATTTTGAGATTTTTACCCCGAACTACGAGGTTTTGATCCTACCTTTGTGATGGTACGTAGGCAATGGGTTTATCCATTCAAACAACAAATTGAAAATAATATGTATATTCTCTTCTCATCTCCCCAATCTTGTTTGCACAATTGTTTTCACAAATACCAACCTACAATACACTTTGCAAAAAGGGATCCCTTAGAGTACTAAGGATGTTTTGGGTGCTTAAAACCTTCCCATTGCATAACCAACCCCCTTACCCAGATCTCTGACATTTTTATTAGTTTTTGATTTGATAAAACTTCTCGGTGGCGACTCGAATTGTATGATTTAATTTTGATTTAGTCAATAAATCTAAAGGTAACGAATACCCCTCTATAGAAAAGTGGCGACTCTGCTGGGGAAGCTACTTTCATAGTGAGTTTTCTCCCTTGATTCGCGGTTGATCCGTTCTCGTATATCCTTAATATCAATGGAACTTGGTTGTTGATAAGGTGTAAACCATAATCCACTAAAATGGATGATTGATATTAAGGATGACTTGACCCATCTCGTCACCTTTGTGTGGCGTGACTTGATTGATCCTTGAGTGTGATTGTTGCATCCATGCATTCATTTGCATCCATATCATCAACAATGAGAAATTTTTTAAGGAACTTAAGAGGTCTATTTGCAAATTTTCAGATATGGATAAGCAAAGAAGGAATACGAAGAAGTACAGTTTTAGACAACCCGACTTGAAAGAGTTAGGGATTTTGACATCCTATGTATTAGATCCCTTGGAGTTCAAAGCTCGCCATGGGAAGCTTCTGTCTATTCTTGCTACTCAGGTGGATGAAGGTCTGATGAGTGTGTTGGTGCAGTTCTATGATCCTCCGTACCGTTGCTTCACTTTTCCGGATTTCCAGCTTTTGCCTACGCTTGAGGAGTATGCCTATCTTGTGGGTATACCTATTCTGGATTAGTTTCCGTTCAGTGGCTTGGAGAGAGTTCCTTCTTCCCAAGAGATTGCTGATTTGTTACACATAGATGTATCTTATATTGGTACTCATATGACTACCAAAGGTGGAATTCAAGGTCTCCCATCTGATTTCCTCATTGCTCAAGCTACTTTGTTTGGGAAGGCCATGAGTGAGGACACCTTTGAAGCCATATTTGTATTTCTCATCTATGGGCTAGTGTTATTCCCCAACATCGACAACTTTGTGGATGTGAACTCCATTAGGATTTTCTCTACTCTTAATCTCGTTCCTACTCTATTGGGTGACACTTATTTCTCTTTGCATATGAGGAATGCAAAGGGTGGTGGTACCATTGTGTGTTGTTTGCCTCTGTTGTACAAGTGGTTTATTTCGCACTTGCCACAGGCGCTCGCCTTCAAGGAGAACAAAAGTTGTCTACGGTGGTCTACGAGACTTACGTCTCTCACTAATGATGATATCTTTTGGTATAACTGTGTGTCTACGGTGGTCCACCACTAAGGCAAATATGGAGGCAGCCTATGAGAGAGAAGTGAAGAGGCTTCATGCAGCTTATCTTCCGGTCTCGAGAGCTTTGGATGATTGTTTCTAGGGTTCCATAGGATGTTCATTTTCCTTCTCTCTTATATTGTATTTGTTTACCAAGACTGTACTTCTTTGGTGTAAACTTTTTTCCAAATATTATTGATATAAGTATTCCATATATGTCTAAAAAGATTAATATTTCCAAATATATGCAAATAGATCTCTGTAAAGTTCCTCAAATAAAAATAAATCATATGCACAAGCATTGCATGCATCATATGCATAAGCAAGTTTTGTTCAGGGTTTCTTGATCAGTGGTCTAGCTCTGTGTTCTTCATTTATTTCAAAGACAAGCTGACGCATCGGTATAACACCAGGGAAAATCTACCAAAGCTGATGGATCATCTTGAACAAGAGAACAGAGAATTGAAAGAGGAAGTAGCTAGGCTGACTACTATGATGGAGTCAGTGCTGGATGCTCAGAGCCAGTCTTCTCCAACACCTGCAACTCCTCCCGCGAGGACAGTCATCTCAGAGGTAGCTTCCTCTACTGTGCCTTCCGTCACTGCTCACTTTGCACCGACTATGCCAGCCGGGTTTCCCTGGGGGATGCCCGCAAACTTTGTGCCTGAGGGTCTTGCTCCGACCTTCGCTTCTCTGCCGGCATCTAGCCCGGTCCTTGCTGTGCCACCTCCCGTTGTGTACACTTTATCGAGAGTCGAAGACACCATTTATCATTCTGAGCCATCTAAGGGCCCATATGTTTATGAGAAAATGGACACTATGAATGACCAAGTCCTTGAGCTGCCCAAGGAACTGAAGACTCTAAGAGGGAAGGACCTCTTCGGTAAATCTGCTACTGAGTTGTGCCTCGTGCCCAACATCAAGATTCCTATTAAGTTCAAAGTGTATGACTTTGAAAAATATAAGGGAAACACTTGCCCTCTCAGCCATCTTATGATGTACGCATGCAAGATGTCAACACAGAGAGAGAATGATCAACTCCTAATCCACTATTTCCAGGACAACCTGTCCGGTGCCGCGCTCAGGTGGTACATGGGTTTGGACAGCACGAACATCCGCTCCTTCAATGATATTGGCGAACCTTTCGTCAAGCAATACAAGTACAACGTTAATATGGCTCCCGATAGGGACCAACTGAGGGTTATGTCCCAGAAAGAGAAGGAGACTTTTAAGGAGTCCACCCAGAGATGGCGTGAGTTGGCCGCTCAGATCGTGCCACCCCTCGAGGAGAAGGAAATGACCAAGATCTTTTTGAAGACCTTGAGTTCATTCTATTATGAGAGGATGATAGCTAGTGCTCCCTCGGACTTCACCGAAATGGTGACCATGGGAATGAGGCAAGAGGAAGGAGTCTGGGAAGGACGTCTGAGCAGGGATGAAGGCTCTTCTACAAAGCGGTATTGGGGATTTGCAAAGAAGAAAGAGGGAGAGGCACATGTTGTGTATTCCCATATAAAGAGAAGACCCTCTGTGAAGAGGAAGATTGTTTGCCCTGCCAGTAACCGTCACCAGGTAGCTCATATAGCACCTGCCTTCAGGGAAGCTCAAAATTATCAACATCAAGAATATCAATAACAACATCATCGTCCACAATAGCAGGCCTACCAGCCTCGAAAGAACAACAATACCAACACCAGCTACGATAGGAAGAGGGTCACTTTTGATCCAATTCCAATGACCTATGCTGAACTCTATCCGTCTTTGATAGATAGAAAGTTGATTACTCCACGTGACCCACCTGCTGTACCGACCAACCCTTAGTGGTGGTACAAGCCTGAGCTATACCGTGTATATCATTCTGGTGCTCCCGGACATGATGTGGAAAACTGCTATCCCCTGAAGACCAAGGTTCAAGACCTTGTTAGAAGTGGGATTTTGTTTTTCAAGGATGTAGGTCCTAATGTCAAGAAGAACCCATTGCCCGAGCATGGGAAAGCAGCTATGAACATGGTCTAGGGTTGCCCTGGCAAATATAAAGTCCTGTATGTCAGTTATATCAGGCAATCGTTGGTCGAGATGCACATATTGTTATGTGGATACAGTCATTATGAGCATGACCATGATAGGTGTCGGGTGTGCACTGTCAACAATAGAGGATGTTGCCAAGTTAAGAAACACATCCAAGAGATGCTGGATCAGGGTATGATTGAGGTACTTCAGAATCGTAATGAGGATGAAGTTGATGTGATTTCTCCTGTATTCAGAATACTAGAGCCTATTGTCGTCAAATATGATGGCAGCAAGAAGAAGGTTTCTCCGTCTCTCGTAATCAAGCCAGCGAGCCCTATCCCGTACTCTTCAGATAAAGTTGTTCCCTACAGATATAACGCAGTTGCGTTAGAAGATGGGAAGGAGGTATCGTTGCCCTCCACTTCTGTTGTGAGTATATCTGATGTCAGTGGTGTGACCCGCAGTGGTCGTGTTTTCTCGGCGCCGCCGAAACCCCATGAAGACATGAGAAGAACTACTGTTGTTAATTCGGCCAGTCCTGTGGGGACTTCTTCTTCTCCAAATCCGGTACTTACTATGAAGGATATTGACCCTGCAATTGTTGCTAAAGCTCCTGTCCCTGTTGGCCATAATGGAATTTTGAGAGAGGACTGTGATGAGATGCTGAGGCTCATCAAGAGGAGCGAGTATAATGTTGTTGATCAGCTACTTCAAACTCGATCAAAGATATCTGTCCTATCTTTGCTGATGAATTCTGAGCCACACCGCGAAGCCTTGCAGAGGGTGTTGGACGTGGCATACGTGGATCACGATGTCACAATTGAACAATTTGATATCATTGTTGAGAACATAACTACTTGTAACAATTTGAGCTTTTGCGATGCTGATCTTCCCGAGGAGGGAAAAGACCACAATTTGGCTCTACACATTTCCATGAACTGCAAGGATGATGCCTTGTCTAATGTGCTGGTAGACACAGGAACATCGCTAAATATGTTGCCAAAACCCATTTTGGCCAAACTTTCTTATCAGGGACCTCCCATAAGACAGAGTGGAGTGGTAGTTAAAGCTTTTGATGGATCGAGGAAAACTGTGATTGGCGAAGTTGAACTCCCAATCAAGATTGGACCTAGTAATTTCCAGATCACTTTTCAAGTCATGGATATCCATCCATCATACAGTTGTTTGCTTGGCAGACCATGGATTCACGAGGCAGGCGCCGTGACATCCACCCTACACCAGAAGTTAAAATTCGTCAAGAATAAGAAGTTGGTGGTGATAGAAGGAGAGAAGCCTTTCCTGGTAAGCCATTTGTCTTCCTTTTCCTACATAGATGCTGAGGATGAGGTTGGGACTCCGTTCCAAGCCTTATCTATTGTTGAGCCTTCAAGGAAAGGACTTTCTTCGTTTGCTTCCTACAATGACGCGAAGTTGGCCACTAAGCATGGTGCAACTACTGGTTTAGGACAAATGATTAAGCTAGAAGATAATAAATCCTAGGCTGGCATAGGATATTCTTCGGGCATCTCCAACGAGCGTGGTTTGTTCCAGAGTGGAGGATTCATTCATACTATCGAAGACCAAGAGGCTGCTGCCATAATGGAAGATGATGCAGAGGAAGATCTGGGCAACTTTGTCATCCCTGAAGGAGTCTGCAATAATAGGGTCGTTGTTGATGTTCCAACAATTGCCCACAAGTCCACGTAATGTGTTCACTTTTGTTTAAAAACCCTTCTCCCATGCCAAAAGGAGAAGTGATGACATTGTTGGCACGTTAATACAATGATATTCATTCAATAATTACTTGTTAAATGTTTGTTTTTCCAAATTCTTTTTCCTTTTTTCCTTTTTGCATGAAATTGGTGATCACTAAAAAACTCTAAAAAGAGAATAAAATCAATCTTTTCATCTGCATAATGATTTGCCTTATTTGAATTCTGAAATCTCTTTTATATCCAAAATCATTATGCAGGTTGATCAAACCCATTGAACATAATGATCCAACACCATCTCCGAACTTTGAGTCCCCTGTATTTGAGGCCGAAGAAGATGATGTTGAACAGATTCCTGATGAGATCACCCGTCTGCTTGAGCACGAAGAGAAGATCATTCAGCCATATCTTGAGAATCTGGAAACAATCAACTTGGGGTCTGAAGATTGCATTCGTGAAGTGAAGATTGGGGCACTCCTGGAAGAGTCTGTGAAGAAGGGGTTGATTGAGTTGCTACGAGAATATGTCGACGTCTTTGCCTGGTCGTATGAAGACATGCCTGGTCTAGATACTGATATTGTGCAACATTTCTTGTCGTTGAAGCCTGAGTGTGTGCCTGTGAAGCAGAAGCTCAGAAGAACTTATCCTGATATGGCAGTAAAGATTAAAGAAGAGGTTCATAAGCAAATTGACGCGGGGTTTCTAGTGACTTCTACATATCCTTAATAGGTGGCCAATATTATGCCCGTGCCTAAGAAAGACGGAAAAGTCCGAATGTGTGTGGACAATCGAGACTTGAATAAAGCTTGTCCGAAAGATGACTTTCCTCTACCACACATTGATATGTTGGTAGATAATACATCTAAATTCATAGTCTTTTCCTTTATGGATGGATTTTCCGGTTATAACCAGATTAAAATGGCACCCGAGGATATGGAGAAGACAATATTCATCACACCTTGGGGAACATTCTGTTATCGAGTGATGCCCTTCGATTTGAAGAATGCCGGAGCCACGTATCAATGAGCTATGACTACCTTGTATCATGATATAATGCACAAGGAGATCGAGGTGTATGTTGATGATATGATTGCGAAGTCGAGAACGGAAGTTGAACATGTAGAGCAGTTGTTGAAGCTTTTCCAGCGTTTGAGGAAGTACAAACTCCGCCTGAATCCGAAAAAGTGTACATTTGGAGTCTGTTCCAGCAAGTTATTGGGCTTTATTGTCAGCGAAAGAGGTATTGAAGTTGATCCTGCCAAGGTCAAAGCAATACAAGAGATTCCTGCGCCCAAAACTGAGAAGCCAGTCAAAGGTTTTCTTGGCAGCTTGAATTACATTTCCAGATTTATATCCCACATGACTGCCACATGTGCGCCAATATTCAAGCTCCTCCGAAAAGATCAGCGTTATGATTGGACCGAGGATTTCTAGAAGGCCTTTGATAGTATCAAAGAGTATCTGTCTGAGCCTCCGATTCTGTCTCCGCCTGTTGAAGGGAGACCATTGATTATGTACTTAACTATGCTTGAGGACTCTATGGGTTGTGTATTGGGTCAGCAAGATGAATCAGGGAAGAAAGAATATGTGATATACTACTTGAGCAAGAAGTTCACTGATTGTGAGTCTCGATAGTCAATGCTTGGGAAGACATGTTGTTCTTTGGCTTGGGCTGCTAAGCGTTTACGCTAGTATATGTTAAATCATACGACTTGGTTGATATCCAAAATGGATCCAATCAAGTATATCTTTGAGAAGTCTGCTTTAACTGGGAGGATTGCCCGTTGGGAGATGATGTTGTCTGAGTATGATATTGAGTATCGAGCTCAAAAAGCTATTAAAGGTAGTATCTTGGTTGACCACTTGGCACATCAGCAAATTGAGGATTATCAGTCTGTTCAGTACGACTTCCCTGATGAGGAGATTTTGTATTTGAAGATGAAAGACTACGATGAGCCTACGCTCGATGAAGGGCCAGAACCTGGTTCCCGATGGGTTATGGTGTTCGATGGCGCTGTTAATCAATATGGAAATGGTATTGGGGCAATTATTATTACTCCTCAAGGCACACATTTTCCTTTTAAAACAAGGTTAACTTTTAAGTGCATGAATAATATGGCAGAGTATGAGGCCTGTATTATGGGGTTGGAAGAGTGTATTGATCTTAGGATCAAGCATCTTGATGTTTATGGTGATTCGACCCTTGTTGTTAATCAGATTAAGGGTGAATGGGAGACGAATCATCCTGGCCTCATCCCATACAGAGATTATGCGAGGAGGATTTCAACTTTCTTTACTGAGGTTGACTTCCATCATATTCCTCGAGATGAGAATCGGATGAAGGATGCTCTTGCTACGCTTGCTTCGATGATTATGGTGAAATACTGGAATGAAGTCCCGAATATCACTGTGATGCGCTTGGATAGACCAGCTCATGTATTTGCAGTGGAAGAAGTAAAAGATGATAAGCCATGGTATTATGATATCAAATGTTTTCTCCAAAGTTAGATTTACCCGCCAGGGGCATCTGTTAAAGATAAGAAGACTTTGAGGAGACTATCTGGCAGTTTCTACCTCAATGGTGATGTGCTTTATAAGAGGAACTTTGACATGGTTCTGCTCAGATGCGTGGATAGACACGAAGCAGACTTGTTAATGACTGAAGTCCATAAGGGTTCATTTGGTAATCATTCCAATGAACATGCCATGGCAAAGAAGATGTTGAGAGCAGGCTACTATTGGCTGACAATGGAGTCTGACTGCTACAAATATATGAAGAAATGCCATAAGTGTCAGATTTTTGCGGATAAGATTCATATTCCCCTGACACTTCTGAATGTTATTTCATCACTATGGCCTTTCTCTATGTGGGGAATTGACATGATTGGCATGATAGAGCCTAAGGCGTCAAATGACCACCGTTTTATTCTCGTAGCCATTGATTACTTCACCAAATGGGTGGAAGCGGCATCATATGCGAATGTGACCAGGCAGGTGGTTGTGAAGTTTATCAAGATTCAACTCATATGCCGTTATGGTGTTCTAGACAAGATCATTACTGATAATGGATCTAACTTGAACAACAAGATGATGAAAGAGTTGTGTAGCGAGTTCAAGATTGCACATCATAATTCTTCTCCTTATAGACCCAAGATGAATGGGGTTGTTGAAGCTGCTAACAAGAACATCAAGAAGATTATCCAGAAGATGGTTGTTACGTACAAGGATTGGCACGAGATGCTGCCATTTGCTTTGCATGGCTATCGTGCATCTGTCCGCACTTCAATAGGGGCAACCCCTTTCTCCCTTGTATATGGCATGGAGGCTGTGCTCCCCTTGGAGGTTGAGATCCCATCAATGAGAGTCTTGATGGAAGCCAAGTTGACTGAGGCTGAATGGGTTCAGAGTCGTTATGAACAACTTAATTTGGTTGAAGAGAAAAGATTGACTGCCATGTGCCATGGTCAGTTATATCAGGAAAGGATGAAGAAAGCCTTTGATAATAAGGTCAAGTCTCGTGTGTTCCGAGAAGGTGACCTCGTGCTCAAGAAAATCTTGTCTTTCGCGCCCGATTCCAGGGGCAAGGGGATTCCAAACTATGAAGGTCCATATGTTGTTAAGAGAGCCTTTTCAGGCGGTGCTTTGTTACTTACAACTATGGATGGGGAGGATTTCACTCGTCTTGTGAATTCAGATGCAATTAAGAAATACTTCGCCTAATATAAAAACAGAATAGCTCGCTAAGTTGAAAACCCGAAAGGGCGACTTAGACAAAAAAATGTTGGTGTAAGCCCTAGAGGCCAATACTTTTGGTACTTGTATCGAATTATTTATTAATAATAAAAGGCTTTTTCTTTATTACGTTTGTTTAATGAAGTCCCTAGAATAGCTAGTCTGTTTAATGTATCAAGTATGACTTAATCATGAGATCACATTAAACATAAGGACACTATTCTTAAAGTATCCGTAGTCGAGCTTTAGTGTGAAGTGGGATAACATTAAAGCATTAAGACTATTATTTATGTAGATTGATGATCACATCTCATGGATCATGGATAAAGAGTTATCAAGTCTTAAACATGGGTATGAATATTAGGAGTAATATTTATACCGGATTGACCCGCTATGAGAATACTATATATAAAGTTATGGAAAGTGTCATAAGTTATTCTCATGGTGATAATGGTGTATACCACTCTTCGACCTGAAACCACTATGGACCCTAGATGTGGAGTCGAGTGCTTTATTGCTGATCCAACATTGGCTGTAACTGGATAACCATAAAGACAGTTGATGGGTACTCCACGAAGCATGCTGAGGGACATGAGTGACCTAGATGGAATTTGCCCATCCTGCATAACAGGATAAATGTCTATGGGCCCAATATTGAACTGGACAAGGATGACACGGTCTATGCCTTGTGTTCAATATAGACATAAGGGCAAAAGGGTAATTATACACATAAGTATTATCACATAAGGTTTTGTCAGATCACATGACATTTTCGTGTCTTGGGTAGCAGTGATATGTTTCTAGATACCGCTCACTATTTATTATGGTAAATGCGTGATTTAATATCATTGCCAACGTCACGAAAACCTACAGGGTCACACACAAAGGACGGATTGATGAGAGATAGAGTGACTAAGGAATACCGTAAGGTACGGCGCCCTTAAGTGAATTATAGAACATCGTAAGGTACGGTGTACTTGAGTAGAATACGAAATATGGTAAGATACCATGGGCTTAAGTGATTTTGGGCATATTATAAGATATGGGCCAGAATACACTTAAGTGGGCCTTTTAGCTTGAAGCCCACACAAGTGGTTCTATAAATAGAACCCTTGTGCAGAAGCATTTTTTTGCGGTTGCATTATTTTCGTTTTCTCTCTCTCTCTCTCTCTCTCTCTCACTCAAAGCCTTCATTCGTACCAGCTAGCACTGAGATTGAAGGAATCCGTTCGTGTGGACTGAGTAGAGACTTTGTCATCGTTCAACGTTCGTGATCACTCCGTGGATCTGCATCGAAGGTTTTAATCGTCACAAGAGATCTGCACCAAAGGTTTCAATCGTCACAAGAGGTAAATATTCTATCACCGATCATGACCATTCGTAAGGATCTCTAAAGGAGAAAAATTAATTTCCCCTGCGTTTTGGACCGTAATTCTCCTTCAAAAATGAGCGTCTCGGTGGATTAAAAACCCGAGAGGGCGGTCCAGGAAAAATTTAGAGACATAAAAGAATAAATATATATATCCCGCTATATTGAGTACCTCACCCTAGGGCAATCTAGGCAAAAATTAGGGATTTGGCAAGTAACTGCGTGCCGACAAGACTTTGTTCTACAACTGACGTCTGTCAAAGATTCTCGCTCAGTCATCGTCAACTGAAGCTTCAAATACATTGGATTCAGATTTGGTGGAGAAATGGTCATTATGTTCAATGTAGCCTTTTTTCCAATATATATCACCAATTTCAAATTTGTAAAGATCCATGGAGTTTCGCCATTTGCGAACTACCATTCTATCAAATAAATTTGAGCCTTTATCCAATTCTTTGCACTCTTATTTGTTTCTGTTCAACAAATGTTTCCATGTTTTAATTAATAAATATCATTGTTTTAAACAAATAAAGTTTTCATAAACTGTTTTAAACAAAGTGAACATTCACAATGACTGAAAGGATAAATGGAATGTCTTCAGTGCTCTCCCAAGGATCATACGATCTCCAAAAGGGTAAGACATTTGTTCATATTCCTAGCATATTTGTATCCTCTTCATCATCTTTCAGGTTATCTCCTCAGCGAGCGTTGAGAAAGGAGATACATCATCAAGTCCCTAGAGAGTCTGGAATTTTGGCCTTGATCTTTTGGGAGATGTGTATACCTCCATCCTCAGATCCCTAGAATGTCTGAATCTATCATCTGTATTTTTATCAATTATATGGTTGCCATCCCTTGAGTGGACTGACTTAAAATCCCTTATGGATTGATAAAAAAATTGATATGCTATCTATTTTCGAGGAAGTTGGTCTTTCCCTCAGCACAAATGGAAATATCCCGCAGAGTGAGCAGGAATTCCCAGCATGAGTGGAAATCCTCAGCAGGTTGGCTTGTAGCTTCTCCCCAGTAGGGTTGCTCACAGTAGACTTTCCCCAGTTGGATCACCTACAGTTTATCCTCAGTGGAATTTCCTGATCAGAGCTTGATAATTTGTTTTCCCCTCCTTATTGGAAGTTTTCATCCTAGCAGAGCGGGTGTTGAAGATGATTATTTCCTTCCCCAGCGGAGTAATTGGTTCTCTCTCCTTGGCAGAGATGTCTCTCCAGCAGATAAGAGGAAGTGTGTTGATTAATGGAACTTCTGTTTGGTGGTTTTCCCCCACAGAGTTTCATACCATTCATTGATAAGTCCCCAGTAGAGTTTATTCTACGATGGAATCTTATCCGTGTTGAGATCCCCAGTAGAGTTTCCTCTACGATGGATCTTTTGTTTGTTCAGCAGCAAATCCCTGGCGGTGACTCTGTAGCTTCCCCAGCGGAGCAATTTTCTTTTTCTCCCGGTGGCAGAGATGTTTCTTTAGTGGTTAGGAAAAATGCTTGATTAATGTGCTTCTGTTTGGTGGTTGTCCCCCACAAAATTTCATATTATTGTCTGATAAGATCCCCTGTAGAGTTCTTCTCTGACAGATCTTATCGATATCTCTGCATGTTCCCGAGAATTGTTGGAAGATCCCCGGCAGTTGGTAGTTGTGACCTTTTGGCTGATCCCCAACAGCGGTCTCTGATCCCCAGCGGTGGCCTTTGTCCCCGACAGCGGCTCTGCTTGATCCCCAGCTGCAGTCTGTGTCTCTTGGCATTTGATGCTCCCTACTAGATTGGATTTCCTCCTGTGGGCCCGACCTTTCTCTTTTTTAAGATGTTATATCGAATGTTTGTCCATTGTTTCTTGGACCTGTTTGTGTTAGATATGTATGTTTGTCAGCATTAATCATACATAAACCGCGGATATACATGCATTACTATAGCATTCAGATATTCATGTTGCATTCTTTGCCATATATCTTTGCTTGTTATCTCCTGCTATTGGTGAAATATTCTTCCCCAAGAAGATGTTTGTGTCTGATCTCTCCATATAGAGTCAACCCTATAGATAGAAAGTATCTATCTTTCCTTCTATATTCCCCACTGAGTTATGTCCTCGTGGATGATTTTTGTTTTAGTTTCCTCCACAGTTGTGTATCTGGATGGAATTACTCCCTTGAGTTATATCCTCATTGGGTTGAGTCTTGTTTGATTGTGTCTTTCTAGCTTGTTCCTAGATTGACTCCTTTCTTGTTATTTCCCCTGCAGTTCCATGAGGGTTGGCTGTTCAATTACTCAATAACCAGTAATTTCCCACCTTTCCCCAATGGATCTTTTTGGCCTTTTACCCAGTAACTGGAAGTTGTAAGTCCTATTTTTGTGGTTTTCTACCTAGTAACCGGTAGATGTAATCCCCTCTTTCTTGGTTATCTTTATCCAATATTTGGTATTGATATTCCTTCGTTTTGGATATACCACCCCGTAACCGGTGATATATCTTTGGGATCATTGCTTTTGTCAATGTATCCCTAGCGAGTCATCTTTCATTCACCCTGGTTGGGTAATGATTATTTTTCCTTTGGATTGGTCATCATTATATACCCAGTAACCGGTATCCCGATGTCCTTTTTTTCAGTCGATTTATCCTTTATTAACCCAGTAACCGGTTGAGGATAGTCTTCCATGCGAGTATATTATCTACGTTCTGACGGTAATAGATAATATATCTCATGCGCTCTTCAGTCGGAGTCTTTTTCTTCCCCAATTGAGTAAGATTTGTATCGAATGTCCATCCTGTGAGTCGAGTTTTCTTTTTCAGCCCTCCCTTCGGATGATGAGTGTCTTGGATATGTTCCCAATTCACATCTGGTTGGTCACCTATTATATGCCCAGTAACCGATATCCCTGATCTTCCTTCCTTTTGCTCCCTATTATGGCTTTTTGTCCCATGTGGAGTTAGATTTTCCTAAGTTGAATTATACCTTTTAGGTCTTCCTCAGATGTTTTGGATGATAGATATCTCTCACCCTTATACCGGTCTTAGATATTCTTTCTCCCTGAGCATGTTGTTCTCTCACCCTTATACTGGTGTTTTGATCACACATCTCTTTTCGAGTTTATTTCCCATTAACCGGTAAGACCTCGTTTCGTGTTCCTCAGTTGATCCCTTAATGGACATTCCCCACCTGAGTTCGGATTTTTATCCGAAGTATCCTTTGTGGATAGTTTTGCGGTATTGGCATATTCCCCAATACACGCGTCTTTGCGTCAGCTCGAGTATTTCCACCGATTTATCTTTGTGGAATCCCTTCGTTCCCCCCCCCCCCCAAATTTTCAAGCCGTGACTTGCTCACGCATTTTTACCCTATTTTCCCCAGAGTCCCTGTCTCCCTAGTGAGTGTATTACTCCTATGGATTCCCAATTTCCCCTGATTTCTTTTTCCTTTGTGGCCATATATCCCCACAGAGTATTAACTTTTGCATGGATATATCTGCACCATGAGGTCTCTTAGGGACCAAAATTAATCTCTTTGTTATTATTTAAGCCCATTCTACCTCGTCGAGATGAAGATTTTAACCTTCATATCTCCGGCTAGAATGACCTTAAATAGGGGCATCTATAAGACCCTAATTTTGACCCTAAGATCCCTCATGGCATCATATCATTGCTCATTGCATTGCCTTAAGGATCATAGCATCTTGGTTCCTTACCCTAGGGTTGGGACTTATGTGAGTTGGTTTGAGACCACCAAGCATGCTTGAATTGTACATTATTGCTTTTCTTATTTTGTTTACTAACCAAAAGCACAAAAATATGTCACTAACGTCTTTTGTCCTCTAGCCCAAGCAGTCATGTGATCCAAGGCTCCTAGGAGTCTCCTATTCATTGAAATGGCCAGATGAGGATGAAAGCCAACATGGAAATGGTTCCCAAAGCTCTCAATCATCATATATGTCTCCCAAGTACCTCAATTTTCCAATTTGATCAAGATAAACCAAAGGGCTTGAGGATTGTTTCCCAAGGAAACCCTAATTCAACTGTGCATTGATTGTGCCTTGCTCATGAAACAACCTTAACCTATGATCAAATTAAATCAAGGGAAGTCCTTTTATTAATTATTTTATTCATATATGAGCCTATGTGAGTATCCTCAATCATCCATTCATTAAGATTAGAAGTTTGGCCTTGAGAAGTTGACCAGTCAAATCATTTGACTATTTTGAAATCCACTGAGACCTAACTTTTGATGTGTTTGTCAAATGAAGATGACCCCAAGAGCACAAATGTTCTTAAGAATAACATGAACAACTTTAATGTTCATCAAAAGTCCATTTTAAACTTGGAAGGTCATCATTCATTTCAAAATATTATAGGTCATGTTGACTGAAACCCTAATTTTGGGTCAACTTCCCAAGGACCTAACTCCTTCATTTTTTATGATTTTGAGGTTATACCAATTGCATTGGAAAGCTAAAGGTGTATAATTCACATGTTATGTTGGACAAAATTTCATAACCCTAAAATAAACACATGTGATAATAGAAAATATTATAGGTCATTTTGGACCAAAGCCATTGAATCTTGAAAAAGTCCAACTTCAAGTGCCCATACGTTTCTCATAAAAAATCTAAATGATGCAAAATTTAAGTTCAAATAGATCATCTTGAAAATATCTACAAATTTTATGTTGGAAGTGTTTCCATTTGAGGCTTGCATCATTGTAACAGAAGGGCTTGAAGTTGGTCACTTTTGGCAAATTTTTCAAAGACATGTTTTGTACATCAAACTTCATGGCCAGTTTTCATAATTTTCCAAACTCCAAATGGATTTTTGTCCAACATAGCTTTTATTCCTTATGTCAAGACCTTTCCAACCATTACTCACATGCCTATGTTTGGATTTTCTATATGGGACTTTCAAAGAGAGGAACATTTGTGACCATTTATGCATTTCACATGAAATCTTCTTACACAAGCAAATGCAATTCAATTTGCACGTCCACTTCCATTTGGTATATGCTCAACATTCATTTCCATCAGCTTTTGGGCCTCACATGCGCCTGTACAGGCCCATGCATGGAGGACCCAAAGCTTCATGCACACAGATTCCACACACTTTGCTTGCAGTTGCAACTACAAATAAGCACCTTGCTTCATTCAAATTTCATCCTGGAATCAACCTAAAGCTCTGCAGAATTGGAAACCCAACCATACCAAAGGAATTCTCATTTTAATTTCTCATTTTCAAGTTTGAATTTCAACAAAATCAGTTGATCTTCAATACTAATTCCTTAGCCTTCCACTCATACCATACCTCAAGATCAAACTGCAAGCAAGAATTTGGTTGGATCGTGCTCATCAAAGCTGCACTTCAAAGGTTTACATCTCAACTGTTTTGATCTTAATCTCATCATATATTGTGACTCGCTTGTGTTTGTTTGGTTCTCTTAAGTCCTCGTGTGAGAGGCAAGCCAATTGTGGCTTTGATTTTGTGAATTCATGCATTTCAGATTGAACACCTGGATTTTATATCAAAATTTTTTCCTTCCATAGAGATCTTGAGAGAAATCCAAGGTTACAGGGGTGATGTACATCACCCCAGCTTTAATTTGGTATAAGGCACGTGCAATTTGGTTGAGTTTGCAAAACCTGCCACTGGAGGCCGGTTTTTGTTGACTCATTGGAGAAGATGGTGGTTTCCACCATCGTCCCCACGTGGAACTTCCTTGGCCCTTGGATCTGACTTCTATGATCTAATCTCAACCTTTGTTCTATTTGATTTTTTTTAATTCATGGTGTGATGCACTTGACTTATGATCACCATGCGCACGCACTTCTGGACCACTTGATTGTCCACGTCAATTAATGAAACTGAATCATGCGCTCCAGATTTTTTCTATTTTACTAATTTCTGTTTTATTTTCTTTTATTCCATTTATTTTCAAAAATTCATAACTCTTTTATTTGGAATCACAAAAATATGAGACCAATTGGAAAAATTTTCTTTTAAAATCTAGCTTCATAATCTGATTTTTAATTATTTTTGTGGTTCCATTTGATATTTTTTGTGAATTATTTTGTTTTTAATAGTTTTTAATTCATTTTAAATACTTTTTGATATTCAAAAATTCCAAAAATATTATCTTAACACATATGGATGATGATAAGTCTATGAAAAATATCCTCACCAATTTCTTAATTAATTTGAGATTTTAATTCATTTATGTTATTTTCCTTGACTTTTAATAGTTTTAAAATAGTCTTTGTTTTCAAAAAATGTTGAGAAAATTTGTCAAACTTTGTTTGACCATGTTTGATTTATGATCATTCAATTGGACTTATCCAAGTTTATTTGAATTGAATTTGAAGTTTGACAATATTTTGTTCATTTTATTTTATGTATTATTTTAATCCCAAAAATTACTAAAAATATGTTTGACTTTTCTTGACTTCTACTCTCCATTTCACTTCTGTTTACCATTGGTTGATGATGATCCCATTCACATTTGATCATTGTGTTTTGATTATGTCATTTGAATTCTCATTTTATCCATTTTCATTTCATCTTCATCTTCATCTTTTTCTTTTGCCCAATGAGTTAATGATTTGTGGTTAGTCTTGACATATGGGAGGCTTAACCTTATTTGATCCAAATCAAATTCAACTTGATCAAAGATCAAGTGAATTGCTTTGTGTCCAAGATAGGTTGCTTCTTGGTCAAGCAAAAAACCTAAAATCCATACAAGGCCTTTCCTTCTTTTCCTTTGGCATGGCAAGTTGTAGGAGCTTGGCTTACTAGTCATGGTCTCTAACTTGTGTTTATTTGCCTATAGTTTTATTGACCGGCCTCAGATATGTGTGACTACTACATTAGTCCACTTACGATTGCTTAACATAGCGCTAAATTGCCTTATGGCACACTAACACTAACTACTAATTACTAACTTTTAATTCAAGCATTTAATTCTTGCAATTTACTTTAATGCAATTTAATTTCTTTCTCATTTATTCATATTACCTTTTTCTTTTGCTCACTTGAGCTCATGTTTATGTTTATGTTATTTTCATTTTGCTCACTTGAGCTCATTATTGTGAATAAATATATTGTGGATTTGTGCTTGTTTTGTGACTGTTTGTGTGAATCCAATTCAAAAAGGAGAAAGGACTTAGAATTAGGACATTATCTATGCTTAATGGAGTTCAAGAGCAACTAGGCCTCATGCCTTTAGAATGCTAAATTGGTTGAAGAGCAACTAGGCCTCATGCCTTTAGAATGCTAAACCTTGAAAGTTGACTTGAAAAGACCTCTAATCTAAACTCTTTCTTTGTCCATTCCTCTTATTGCATTTTGAACTTTTTGATTGTTTGTTCTTGTGTGATAGGGATTCCAAACTTGAGATAGTAAGAAGGATCATTGTCATGAATAACCAAGTTAAGAAAGACAAAGCCAAATGGAGATCTTAGGAGCTTGAATGTTTAATTGTTTTGATTGCTTGTTACTTGCTAAGTCCAAAGGAAAGGAGCATCTTGAATCATCTTTATGATCTCAAGAAAGGAACTCCAAGGGTTTTATCTCTTCCCTCATCTTTGCATGTCTAGGACTAGCCCTTCTCTTCTTCTCTCCACTCTAACCCAAGCCAAACTCATTTTGTGCAAACATTGATATTGTTTTCAAAACTAGAAACCTAGGCCATATGCCTTTGATTTTTCAAACTCTTTTCATTAATACTTATTTTGAATTGAATCTTAAGTCAACTTTGACTTCATTTTTGTGAATACTTATAATTTGTAAATATAACTTACTTCAAGTAATCTTTGTGGTTCCAATGGCCACCTTTGTTAAAAATTTCCATAAACATTAGCCATAGGTTTGAGTTATCATAGTGGTTGATGTATACCTCACCTTATCCTTAGTGACTGGACTATAAGTCTTCCATACTTATTATAGGGTGGATCCCTCACTAGTATGTTGAAGCTCTCCTCACATGGTGGATTGTTGGTTTAGGTTGAGTTTTCTCCCTTTGATAACAAAAGACCTTAAGGCTTCTGAATAAATCAATTCACCTATATTTTGAGATTTTTAACCCAAACTACGAGGTTTTGATCCTACATTTGTGATGGTACGTAGGCAATGGGTTTATCGATTCAAACAACAAATTGTAAATAATATGTATATTCTCTTCTCATCTCCCCAATCTTGTTTGCCCAAATATTTTCACAAATACCAACCTACAATACACTTTGCAAAAAGGGCTCCCTTAGAGTACTCAGGATGTTTTGGGTTGCATAACCAACCCCCTTACCCAAATCTCTGACATTTTTATTAGTTTTTGATTTGATAAAACTTCTCGGTTTTTGTTCGCTTTCTAACTTTTCCTTTGGATAAATAGAAGTGCCGTGGCGACTCGAATTGTATGATTTACTTTTGATTTAGTCAATAAATCTAAAGGTAACGAATAGCCCGCTACATACATTCATCCCTCCTTCTTTATTCTTGGTATACCCACTATAAGGTCTTCAAACTGTAGATTGTTGGTTACCACCACCAATAATATTCCCTGTCCTAAGACCATTTTCAATTCTCTCTCCAGTTATGACTAGATCAGAAAAGTTGGAAGACGAACTCCAAACCATCTTTTTATAGTATAATCTTTGGAACGTCCCCATGAAGATTTCCAATAACATGGTATGTGTCAAGGTCGGTGTAACCCTTGAAGCCATTTCACGCCACTTCTGCGCATACTCTTTAAAAGTTTCATTATACCATTCTACCTGGTTCTGAAGCTGTAATATGGTAGGGGCCATGTCCATATTATACTTGTACTGGTTTAAAATGGCGTCGGACAAATCCTTCCAGGACCTTATCTTCCATAACTCTAGATTCATATACCAATCCAAATATGCCCCTTATAGCCTATCTTGGAAGCAATGGGTTAACAACTCATCATTATTAATGTAGGAGGCCATCTTTCTGTAGTACATGATAATGTGACTGCGAGAACAAATTAAGCCTTTGTACTTGGTAGATAAGGTACTTTGAACTTTTGAGGGAGCACAATATTGGGTACTAAGCATAGTTCTCTTGCATTCAAGCCGAGAGAAGAGAAACCTTCAATAGCAAGGATTATCTCCTCTAAGAGTTTATATTCAATAGGTATAGGTGGATTGATCCCAGGTACCCTTTGAGTAGCAACCCTATGAGGAGGTTGGACAACATTATGAGCAAGCTTCGATTGTGGCATAAATTGTAGAAATATATGATACATCAAAGTCGGGTTCAAGGACTGGGTAGCTGGAGTGCCCTCTTGAGCAATCTTTCCCTTGGGTTGCATATTTGGAGTAAGAGGTGCCATAGAATGAGCATGTTGGAGCGCAACATTGTTCAAAAATGGTGGAACCATAGTAGCAGAATCATAAGGATTTGGCTGAACAGGCTGAGCAAATATATGGAAATTGAGATGAGGACCCCTATACTCTGGATCCTGGTCTTCAGGACCATAAACATTCATATAAGGTGGATGAATCTCTTCAATTTCAACCCCTTGAGCAGAGTAAGGATTAGGCATCCCCCATGGGAAGGCATCAAAATTTACATTGGAAGGAGCAGTAGGAAATGACTGATACATCATGAACGGATTTCAAGTAGCAAACTACGGGTTGTAATTATAAGGAACTCCCCACGGATAGGAAGCAACAATCCTACTGGGACCAGCTTGAGATAGAGGTTGGCTAACAATAGCAGGTTGAACAACATGTTCAATAGGATCCATCAAAACAAGAGTTGTGTCAACAGCAAAAGTCACCATAGTAGCATTAACTTGATTGATAACAATAGCATTGTCCCTTTGAGCTTGAAGATTTTCCAGAATGGTACCCATTTATCCTTAAAGGTGAGCTAAAGCCTCCCTGGTAGCAGCAGTTTCTTGTTTAAAATCGGACATGATTCTCTGTTAGTTGGCTCTGGCAAAGTATCGATGAGTCACCGTCTTTCTGAAGAGAATGAAGTCAGATGTAAGTATTTTGTATTTCAGATAGAAAAGTGCATATGGATGAATGTTATGTTATAAAAAATTGATTATTATAAAGTTTTCCAAGGAACTCTCGAGTACTTATTCGTTGCATGTAATCATAAAGCACGGGATATAAAAGCAATAGGATAAAATTGATAATGAAAAGAACCCTTTTATTTTGATAATAATGAAACAACGAGTACAATTATTACAGTTTTTCCCCAAAGGCTACAACTTTTCGTAAAAGATAATAATGAACAACCCCTAAAGACAACTAAGCATCCATTGTATCTTGGTCAATTACCACCATGCGTCCTTAAAGGCACAGACTGAGTCAATTTACTCAAAAGGTCTTGTAGCACAGACTCCTTCTGATAAAAGAGTACTTGCAAATGATGATTGTTCCTTTCCCATTGCATAGCTTCTTGCTAAAGTTGATCAGTATCTTCTCTACTTTGTTGCGCTTGATCCTTCAACCCTCGAATCTCCTTAAACCGCTTATCGAGTTCTATCTGGTGTTTAGATAAAACCTCCAACTTCTTAGTACAAATTATTTCTTCCTTCAACTCCTTCTTGCAAATCTCTAACTGTTCTCGAAGCTTCTTAAGCTGGTATTGACAACTGATCTCCATCTTGCATGCTTGATACTGGGCGTCGGTGAGCTTCTTCTTCTTGACAAACAAACTATCAATAGTCCCCTTTAAGGCGTCACCTACTTTCCTCCTTTTAAATTGGACCTCTTGGGCTTCCTCCACCTGTCATACCCTAATTTTTAACCTTAAGATCCCACATATTATTTGCATCCTTGCTTACAAACAAGATCACATATTTGTCCTTTCCCTCTCATCTTTGGGGTTTGCCTTTTTTGCAGGGATCATAGAGAACCTCTTTCTTTGTGTTTTACCTTTCAGTTTTTATGGTCATATCTCATCTAACCACTAACCAAAATAGCACAAATATGTCTTGTTTCCTTTAATCTTATTATGCAAGGTAGGGATTTTCATCAAGAGCATCAAGAATGGTTCCTCAACTAGGGTTTGTGTTGATTCCTCAAGTCAAAGTATGGTCAACCATTGATTCTCACGGGGATATCTCTCAAAACATGATCTCTATGGTCCTAAAGCATCTTTCAATCTCATTTTGATCAAGAGTATCTCAAATTTTTGTTGTTTTTTTCAAAATGACCTAATTCTCAAAATGACCTATAATGTTTCAACATAGGATATTGTCTAAACCCTTTCCTTTAGAAACATTATAATTCTCAAAATGACCTATAATGTCTCAAAATGACCTATAATGGTCCCTTTCCTTTGGAAACATTATAGGTCATTTTGTCTAAACCCTAAAATCATATTCTGAGTTAAGTTAATCAATAGATTAATCTCAAAAACTTTACCGCTACACCACCGCTTGGGATGTCATAATTGACTTTTGGTTGAGGTTAAGCTCCAAGACTTCCTTTTACCTTATAAGCCTACCAACATTAGATCGGAAATCAACATTCACTTTCTCTAACCTCTTGATAGTCTCCTTCAGTTGCCCAACCTCAGACGTAGGAATAACTATAAGCACAACCTATTGGACGTTCATAGATGGCTCAAATGGAAACAACAACAGAATTTCTACAACCCTATCCTTTACCCATTGTGTATAAGCTTCCATGGTAATGCAATTCTTCTTCCCTAACTCGGACCTTCCTTGAGGACAAACTTCCCTCCAAACTCTGACAATCTTCCTTAGCAACTATGGATTGTCAATCTCTACGTACAAAACAAACTCCTCCACATGCTCGGAATTGGGCTTGTGCACCAACGTGTAACCCAAGTGACGTAAAGTTATCCTTGGATTGTAGTTGATCCCATCCTTTTTACCTATGAGGGGGACAGGGGAATTTGCAAAATTAAGGATAACTATGACATCATCATAAGCTCTAGAGTACCACATAATATCTTCAACAGTCACAAACATGATCCTCTAAGATCACTTGAGATTGTACTTCTTCTCGATGAAAGGACCATTATTGGGTAGGTGAGAAATAAACCACCTATACAGCAAAGGAACACAACATACGGTAGTACCTTTCTTTTTTTGATTCCTTATGTGAATGGAGTAGTAAGTGTCAACAAGAAGTGTAGGAACTGGATTCTTGGACAGGAAAATGTGAATAGATGCAAGGTCTAAAAAGTCTTCCATACTAGGAAACAACATAATCCCATAGTTGAGCAAAGCAAAAACAACATTGAAAGCATTCCAACTTCCAACATTAGCAAATGCAATGGCCTTCTCTACCAAAAACATCAGAGTAAAACCATACGTTCCACCCTTAGGCTTAATATTGAGCTTCACTTCCTTCTTTTCCAAATGCAAAGCTTCGACTAAAAGATGAGACTACGGTAGTTCCTTGGTACTTACGAAAGGAACCTAATCCTCAAATCTGACCTCCAAAATATGTGAGTAATCCTTCAACATCAAAGCCAACTGATAATCCTGAAAGGTGAAACACCTCAAGGGAGGGTCATAGAACTGCACCAAAGTATGAACTGCTGTAGTGTTTACTTCTGTGTTGAGAATGCCTAGGAGATTACCATAGGCCTTCTTGAAGTATTCTTTGTGATATAGAACCAAACGAGTTCCCAATTGTAAGACCCCAATTTTGACCCTAAGATCCCTCATGTTACACTCATCATATGCATTAGCATTGGGATCATACCTTGGCCTCCTCCTTACCCCTCTTCCATTGGGTTTGTTTTGGGAGAGATCACCAAACACTATGTGATTGTATCATTCTTGTTATTTTATCATTCACTAATAAAAATACCAAAAATATGTCTTTGCATTTGTCTAACTCTTTTGTAGGTAGGGCACATGATCACCTTTGATCTATCAAGTTTATATCTAGGGTTTATGACCCTCATTACTAAGAGCACAATCAAGTTTTATATACAATGGATTTAGACATCATATATGAGTCCCTATGATCTTTACATGTTATTTTGGTCAAGAAAGCATCAAGAGTTTGGAATTGGTTTGCCTTGGAAACCCTAGTTCATCTGGGTATCTTGTGAAACTTCTTCACCAAGCTTCTTCAACATTTGATCAAATACTTCAAGGGATACTTAAAATTTCATAATCTTATGCATATATGATCTCCCATGAGCCTAAAAAGTCAAGAGAATTGCAATTTGCACGTTGGTTGATGCTAGTTGGCCAGATGAATTCATCTGTTCAAAACAGGGTCTCCCTAGACCCTATCTCCTACAATTTCCATCATATGAAAATTATTCCAAGATAAAAGTTACTCTAAATGACATTCCAAACAACTTTCATGTTGAGGTATAGAGCTAGGTTTGCTTGGAAAGTGATTTTTCATGTTGAAACATTATAGGTCATTTTGTCAAAACCCTAAATTGAATGTCAACTTCCCAAGGCCATAACTTGTTCAATTTTTATGAGATGAAATATTTCCATGTTGCACAATAAAATTCAAGGTGTCTACTTAAACCTTTATGATTTGAGTGAGAGCTAAATCAACTTTTATGAGCATGTGATATGAGGATACATTATAGGTCATTTTGGACCAATACCATTGAACAAGTGATTTTCCTCAACTTCAAAAATGCATAACTCTATCATCCCAAATCCAAATGATGTCAAATGGGTGACCATGTTGAAGGTCTTTTAAAGGGCTACAACTTTGATGAAGACACTTTTCCCATTTGGAGCTCACTTAAATAGTTAGCCAAGGTGGAATAATTGAAAAGTTCCAAATGAAAAAGTGTTCAACATAAGAGTTGTTCCAATTGATATAACCTTTCCAAAGAGTCTTAATTCACTCATTTCGGAAAATGTTTGAGGGGTCTGCCCATAACTTGAAGAAGGCTGTATCCGTTGGCAAGAATCATGCTTCAAACATCCAAACATCTTTGCCTTGCATTGCACTCTTCATTCAGACTTCACTTCATTTGATTATGGATCTAATTGAGACACTTCATGGACCTGTATTTGCCCATGCACACGTGCCATTCACATTGCCAAATTTGGAAGCAATTTCAAGTGTGCAAATAACACTTACCATTTGCTATAAATAAAGGTCTAATGCTTCAGTTTCAAAGACCTTGCGCGCCAGGTTTGTCTCCGACCATTAAAACCCTCACAATTCAAAGGAAAACCTGATAAATTTCAATTGAAATTTGAGTTTGAATCTCACCTTTTAGAGATTCATAAACTCCAGGATCCAAAGCATTGCACCATGACCAATCTACTTCTGCAAGTTGCATAAGCAAGATCAAGCACGATTTGAAGCAAGAGAGATCCAGTTTTACACAACATTGAAGGTATTTTTCCATATTTTTCTTCTCTTTGATTCTCTCTCAATTCTCATAAATTCTCTTGGATCTTTGGTTGTCTGAAGTGCTACCAATGTAGGCAAGAAGATTGAGTTTCTTTGAGGTCAAATCGAAGCAACTCAGTTCATGTACCTCAAAATTCAACTTCATATATCTCTTAATTTACTTTGAGTTAGGTTAAATTAAGGTGATATTCGTGATTTATGCCATTTTTTCTTTAAGATCATGTCCTCTTTTTTTTATTTATGTTATGGCGATGAAAGAACTAGTCCGGCCAAGGTCATCGGAAAAGATGACCGGGACTTGGCTCCGGCGATGCGCTGGATATGTTCTGAGCCATTGGATTGATTCAAAATGTTTTAATCAGGAACGTTGCTTATGATTACCCAATGTGTGGAGCGCTGACTAGCGTGTACCATGGAACGTGCGTTTCTCACCACATGATTTGTTACCTCAATTAATGAGGGAGATCAAGTGGTCCATGTTTTTTTGATTATCTGAATTTTCATTTTATTTCTCTGGTTTTCATTAATTCATATTAAATTTAATATTGATACAAAAAAAGAAGACTTTCACAAAAAAAAAATTAAATAAAATCCTCTTTCATTTTCTGAATTAAACTTATTTTTTGGATCATTAATAATATTTTTCATGATTAAATTGATTTTGTGAATATTTTTAATTGTTTAAAAATACTTTCCAGTTTCCAAAAATTCTGAATTTTTTTCTCCAAGGTCCTTTGACCTTGTTTGACCTATGATAAATCCCATGGCCATTTCTTTGGTGTTTTGATGAGGTTTTAGGAAATTGACCAACCATATTTAATTGATTAAATGCCAAATTAATTGTGTAGAGCTATTTTAATTGATCTTGTAAGTTTGACTTGTGTTGTTGGGTCTTGGTCAAGGTAGATTTGACTTTGCTAGGTTAAAATCATTGGATTTAGGGGATTGGTGGAATGTACATTCCATCTCCCAAAATGAATGAATGATCTTAACTTGGTAAAAGTCCTCCTTTGTCCAATTTGTGTTTGATCCATTCCTCATCCCTCTTCATCTCATTCTCCTTCTTTATGCATTCATTTCATGGACCTATGATATCTCTATATCCTAAGGCTACTTAATTGCAAAATCAAAATAAGTATGGATGAGATCAGGTCCCCTACTTTGCATATTATTTTTGTGTGTGGTATGTTTCATGAGCATAGTTAATCATACTATGTCTCTAATATTCATTAACACTAAAATTCTATTGCCCGACCTCAAATAGTTGTGACTTCTACATACGTCCAATTACGATTGCTTAACATAGAGCAAAATTTTGACATAAAAAAGACATAGCATTCTAGTTAGTGAGATTGTAAGTCTCCCCTCTTTCATGGTATTGTGTGGAAACTTGGCCTTTTTTCCTTCCTTTGGAAGATGTCTTGGTTCAAGGATCCATGCTTGTGATAAGTGGTTGAGTGTTTTCCAAAGAATGACTTTAAAAAAAAAGCAAAAGCAATACTAACTTCTAACTCATTAATAACTAACATTTAATTTCAACTAATTTACTTTTTATGCACTTTAATTTTTAAAGGTTTATTCATTTGTCATTATTCATACCATTCAAGTTGTTTACGTTAATGTCATTTTCACTTTGTCCACTTGGACCATATTTTGTGACATATTGTGATTGTTTATATTATGTTTGTTTGTATATTGATTTTTGTGTGATTCTAAAGTCCAAGGGAAATTTGGGTTTCTATATGACATTCTTGTCTATAGGATTGCAGCTCATTGGTCAGATCTTTTCAACTCTTAACTTTTAAATTTGTGCTTAGGACTAGTCTCTTCATCTCCTCCCCACATATTTAATTTCAAAATCTCTCCCTCCTTTTAAAAATCTTCTTTGTTTGTGCTTGTTTTTTCTAAATTTTGACCATTTTGCAAGCTAGAAACTTTGGGCTTATGCCATTGCATTTTAAAACTCATTTTCTTAAATCAAACTTTGTAAATGAACTTAACCATACTTGACTTAAAATTTCAAAAGCCAAAAAGAAATAACACTCATTCAAACCATTTTTAGGTCCTTGTACCTTTCAAACTTAAATGTTTTTTAAAAGCAATGCATCTATTTTGAAATTGTTACCACAAACTACGAGGTTTTGATCCCTCATTTTATGTTGGTACGTAGGCACAAGTCCGAAGGTCTTGTCAAACACAAAAATATAATTAATGAATTATTTTCTCATCCCCCCATTCTATTTGTTCGCAAATATCATTTTATACAAAAACACATATGTACACAAGAAAGGGCTCCCTAGGAGTACCTAGGACACTTTGGGTGCTAACACCTTCCATCTGTGTAACCAACCCCCTTACATGTAATCTCTGGCATTTTATTAGTTTTGATTTGAAAACTTCTTATTTTTGGGTATTGTTCATACTTTTCCCTTTTCCCTTCTTAGTTTCATGAGCATAGTTAATCATACTATGTTTCTAATATGCATTAACACCAAAATTCTATTACCCGACCTCAAATAGTTGTGACTTCTATATATGTCCAATTACGATTGCTTAACATAGAGCTAAATTTTGACACAAAAAAGGCATATAATTCTAGTTAGTGAGATTGTAAGTCTCCCCTCTTTCATGGTATTATGTGGAAACTTGGCCTTTTTTCCTTCCTTTGGAAGATGTCTTGGTTCAAGGATCCATGCTTGTGATAAATGAGTTGAGTGTTCTCCAAAGAATGACTTAAAACAAAAGCAAAAGCAATATTAACTTCTAAATCATTACTTTTTATGCACTCTAATTTTTAAAGCTTTATTCATTTGCCATCATTCATACCATTCAAGTTGTTTATGTTAATGTCATTTTCACTTTGTCCACTTTGACCATATTTTGTGACATATTATGATTGTGTATATTTTGTTTGTTTATGTGGTGTTTGACCATTAATGTACATAATAAGAACAAAAACCCTAAAAAAGATCTTGTGTGGACTGTTGGTTTGATCTGAGACTATTAGACTTATATTTTAGGCAACACTCCCTATGAAAAGGACTTGGCCAATGCCAACTTTCATGAAACCAAATTCTTGTGGATTGAAACTTCATCTGATATATCATTGAAGATCCATTTAAGGTCATCTGCAACATGATCATTGTGAAGCTGTTATTTTGAACACGTGTCTCATGCCCTCTTTGACTTCATCTGATACATGGGAAATTTTGAAGAAGATCACGGAGTTGTCAAGCTTGGATGTGGCTATCTTTATTTGATGTCTTTCTCTTCAACTTGCTGTTTGTATATTGATTGTTGTGTGATTCTAAAGTCCAAGAGAAATTTGGGTTTCTATATGACATTCTTGTCTATTGGATTGCAACCCATTGGTCAAATCTTTTCAACTCTTAACTTTTAAAATTATTCTTAGGATTAGTCTTTTCATCTCCTCCCCACATCTTTAATTTAAAAATCTCTCCCTCCTTTTAAAAATCTTCTTTGTTTGTGCTTGTTTTTTCTAAGCTTTGTCCATTTTACAAGCTAGAAACTTTGGTCTTATGCCATTGCATTTTAAAACTCATTTTCTTAAATCAAACTTTGTAAATGAACTTAACGATACTTGACTTAAAATTTCAAAATCCAAAAATAACGAACACTCATTCAAACCATTTTTAGGCCCTCCTGCCTTTCAAACTTAAATTTTTGTTAAAAATAATGCATCCACTTTGAAATTGTTACCACGAACTTCGAGGTGTTGATCCCTTATTTTATGTTGGTACGTAGGCACAAGTTCGAAGGTCTTATCAAACACAAAAATATAATTAATGAATTTGTTTCTCATCCCCCCATTCTATTTGTTTGTAAATATCATTTTGTACAAAAACATATATGCACACAAGTGTAATACCCCAAAATTTACCCTTCATTTTTCCTGGAAGAATAGGATTATGTTTCACACTTCATTAGCATCATATTAGGTCATACTCATTGCATACTGCATTAGTGACATGGAGATCAGGTTTTGATCGATCACTCCTTAACAGAAGGAGCCCACACAAAGCAAGATTGAGAATTGGACTTCATTTTCTAAGTATACAAGTCTCAAGGGTCTCAGGGGGGTCCAAGTATCTTATTATGGTCCTCAGTTCATCAGTGAAGGATTCAAAGTTATCAGAGTGTTCATCTGGATTTTATCAGAAATTAGGGTTTCATGGCTACCTGCAACAGGCAATGTTTGGTTGGAAGTAGAGGAGCTCATACATGTCATGATTAGAGAGACATCTTGGCCTAGGAAGATTCACAATTATCTCAGAGAGATCCATTGGCAATCAGTGCAATAAGTTCCTGATCATCTTGCCCTAAAACTAGGGTTTGGTATAAAATAAGTTTATTTCTGATTCTTTGGGTGAAACTCTTTTCCATGGCCCTCCATATGTCTACAAGGGTCTACATACAAAAAATCAGCTCTTTATTTGAGCTAGAAGTGCTTCAATTGATCAATGGAATCGGGAATCAGACAGTGTGGGAAAAGTGAACTGTGAGGCCAGAAAAGTCAACTCCTGACATTTTGAGAGTGGAATCTCAAAATCCATGCCTAGGGGATCCTACATGTGAAATTTGGTCAAGGTTGGATCATGGATTCATCATTTAATCAGGAAGTGGAAAAGTTACTTAATTTGGAAATGGTTGACTTTCCATTTAGGGCAAGTTTTCATGATCGTTGCACTCACTTTAAACCCATTTTGCATCAAGATAAAAGCTCCATTTGAAAATTTCTCCAACATGAAAGTTGTTCCTCTTGTTTTAAGCTTTCTAGAGATATAAAGTTTTCTCCATTTGGATTAGAATTCGGAAAGTTATGCTTAGTCAAAGTGAGACATTTTTTTAGGACACTTAGAAAAATTTCTAAGTCCAAAATCTTCAATATTTGTCAAGACATCTTGGCCAGTTTTCTTGCACTTCAAGGCTTTATTTGAAAATACTTTCTTCACAACAATTGTACCTTACAATGTCCTCTTTCATATACTTTTGGAATCATCTCATTTGGATCCATGGTTTGAGAGATACTTTCATTTAAAGTGGGCACCATGACTTGATTTTCTAGGCAGATTTTGGGCCTGGCTGGCCCAATCAGATTTTCTAAGCATGCTGCACAAACCAGACACATTTTTTACCTCTTTTGGCTATGAATTGGACATCCATTCAATTAAGTTTGGCCTAAAATAACAATATTTTACACCTCAATTCACACTTTTATTCTTATGGATAAATCACTTATTAAAAAGCCCATGAGAACACCTAATCCACCCTATTTAAGAAGCTGAAACCCTAACCCTAAAGGAGCATTGGAATTTCGTGGCAAGGAGGAAAAACTTCATCATATATCAGATTCCATTCCAATTCTATTTTCCATTAGGTAATCATCTCTTCCGTGGCCATGTTTTGATATATTTGCGCGTGCTTACCATGTTCATCACCATTAATCCTTCCATTTTCATATTTCTTTTTCTTATTTAAAATATTTTCTTCGTCCATAAAATTACCCAAAAATATTTTTCACTTTTCTTAACGTTTTATTTAATTTTATGTAATTTTTATTTTCGTATTTTTTTATTATTAATATTTTATTTTAATTATTTATTCTAAATGGTCCATTTTAACACACTTTTTTTTTTGATTTTATTTTTATGACTTTTGTTTTATTTTAATTAATTCATGTGTTAATTTTCATTATTTTTAAAATCTTTTTGGGGGATGATGATGTCCTGAGCCCACCTTATTTACTTTAATTTTTCATAATTTTCTTGATTAATTTACTATTTATGCTTGATTTATTTCTAACCTAGTCTTATTAATTGACTTTTGGTTTGACTTCTGTTTTATTTTAATTAATTCACGTACCAATTTTCATTATTTTTAAAATCTTTTTGGGGGATGATGATGTTCTGACCCCACCTTATTTAGTTTAATTTTTCATAATTTTCTTGATTAATTTACTAATTATTCTTGATTTATTTCTAACCTAGTCTTATTAATTGACTTTTGGTTTGACCTATGTTTTGTTTTACTTAATTCACGTGCCAATTTTCATTATTTTTAAAATCTTTTTGGGGGATAATGATGTCCTGACCCCACCTTATTTATTTTAAATTTTCATAATTTTCATGATTAATTTGCTATTTATTTTTTATTTTTTAAGTTGACTTGAATTTTCAGTTGACTTCTTTATGATCGGTGTTTGACTTAGGGATTGCTTATGGCCATGTATTAGAGGCCTTTTACCTTGATTTTATTTGTTCCTTAACTCATTTCCTGATTAAATTATTCAGTGGACCCTTCGTGTGCATATTTTCATCTGTTTGATTCATTTGTTATCTTTTACACTTGTTTCTCTCATTCATGATTTCCATTGATTGATTATTTAACATGTTCATACTCTCATGCATTGTTTAAGTGCTCCATTATTTGATTCTTTGGTTTGATTATATATTGTTTATTTATCCGATCTGGTTGATAACTGTTGCCTACTTGGATGATGTATGAGGCATATATTCTTATTGTTTGTTTTCCATGAACAATCCCCATTCATAACAAATGTACCCTCTCCCATAAAGTGTATAATATTTATTTCTTTATTTCTTTAGTCACCTGTTAATACAAGAATTAAAACGAACATCTGATAACCATTTCAAAATAAGATCAAAAGCTCGATCCAACGTCGAGTAATCATTTTCAAAACAACAACAGGGTAACATACCTGCTTATCAACAGAGACATAGGATGATGGATAGGCGTTTCGACACTCTTCCGATGTCGTATGCCCAGTTGCTTCCCAACCTTCAACATCTGCAACTTGTGCAGTTACGCACTTTGGCTCCTCCCGTTGGTAGGTTTCCAGTGGGTTATGAAGCCAATGCTAGGTGTAATTTCTACTCTGGGGCACCTGGCCACACTATTGAGAACTGCAAAGCTTTTAAGCACGTAGTTCAGGACCTTATTGATTCAAAAGGCCATTAACTTTGCGCCGGCTCCTAATGTTGTCAACAATCCCATGCCGCAGCATGGTGGAGCAAATGTTAACATGGTTGAAGGAGAAGCCAAACTAGTCAAGGAGGTGTTAAAGCTGAAGACTCCGCTGTTAGAAATCAAAGAATACTTGCTAAAGGCAGATGTTTTCCCCGGCTGCGGGAGCGGTTGTTTGGGTTGTATCGCACAGAGTGGGGGTTGTGTGAAGCTGCAACAGGGTATCCAGGCCTTGCTTGACGATGGTATCCTCCAAGCTGAAGACTTATCTGCCCAAAGGTCTGTTGAAGGGGTTGTTGAGAATGCAGATGTTGATCCTCTCTTTCCTAAAGATGCTGAAGAGTTTACAAATGTTGTTCCTGCTGATTTTGTAATTCCCAATGATGTAATTAATTTTTTTGATGATGTTGCTGAAATTCCAAACATGGTGTTTGATTCTGATGTACTTGCTGAACTTGATTCCGATGTTTCGGATGTTTGTACTTCAATAAATAAGATTTCTGAGTATGACTGTGACGTTGCCACTGTCACAATTTTCTACCCGACCGCTCAGATCAGTGTGCCAGATGTGCAACCGGTGCCACCAGGGAGACCACATCAATCCACTATGACCATCACGACCCCTGGTCCTTTACCTTTCACCAACGAAAGGGCCATTCCTTGGCATTACGAGGGGAGTGTGTACACGCATGAATATGGAGTGGAGCAGCCACTGAAAGTAGAAGAGGTGCAGGATTAGAAGTCTGAACCTGGAATTGAGATAAAAGATCCTGCAGTGGACAATGTTGGTGGAATCGAGTGATTCACCAGAAGTGGTAGAGTGTTCTCACCACCGGTTACCCAACCTGATAGTGCTGACGCCGCGGCGAAGGCCAAAGGCAAGCAAGTTGTGAATGAGGGTACCTCTGCACCACAGGCTGGCTCTGAGTCTGCTTTTGCGAAGGATGTGGACGATCAATTGATTCAGATGCCATCCAAGATATCTATTGTCTCACTCCTGTTGTGTTCGGAGGCACACAGGGAGGCACTCCTGATGGTCCTTAATGCTGCATATGTGCCTCAGGAGATCTCAATGAACCAACTAGAAGGGATCGTTGCAAATGTTCATACAAGCAACGGGTTGGGTTTTACTGATTCTGACTTGACGCCAGCTGGACGCGATCATAACAAGGCTTTGCACATCTCGATGGAGTGTAAAGACACTGTGCTATCCCATGTTCTTGTGAATACATGTTCCTCTCTCAATGTGCTACCCAAGAGAGCCCTGTCAAGGTTAGACGTAGAAGGTTTGATCTTGAAGCCTTACGATCTTGTGGTAAGAGTCTTCGATGGTTCTAAGAGGTCGGTGTTCAGAGAGGTAGAATTGCCAATTCAGATTGGATCACAAACCTTTAACACCGTATTCTATGTGATGGGTATCAGTCCTTTGTATAGCTGCTTGCTGGGTCGTCCTTGGATCCACAATGCTGGGGCAGTCTCCTCGACCTTGCATCAGAAGATCAAGTTCCCGGTCAATGGAAGAATTATCACTGTTTGTGGTGAGGAGGATATTCTGGTTAGTAACCTGTCTACATTCAAGTATGTAGAGGTAGAAGGTGAGGAGGATTTTTACAACTTCAACGCCTCAGACTCGTCAGGGGCCGATTACTTTCTCCAATGCTGGCATCATTCAGTACGGCCAGGTCTCTGCAATCAACAAAGAAGATGAAGATAGTGATTGCGACATTGACAACTGGGTGCGTCCAAGGGTCCCGGGTGAAGTTCTCTGCAACTGGTCTTCTGAAGAGATTATCCAAGCCACTCTTCTTGAAGAGTAATTTTCTTTGTTTATTCATGCATATCCAAGTCTTACGTTCCGCCCAGGGCGTAATGACTCATTGTAGGTCTCATCTATGTGGATACCTGCATTTTTTATCATAAATAAAGGACGTCTTTTTGCATTCAAATATTTTATTCACTGTCTTTCTATTTTTGCAGTTTTCAAAAAAAAAAAAAAAAAAAAAAAAAAATATATATATATATATATATATATATATATATATATATATATATATATATTATATACATTTAGCAATGTTTTATTTAGTTTCCACTTCTTGTTGACACTCATAAGCACATACCATCACTCGTGCAGATGCACGTCACCGGATCCTATTGATAATAGTTCTGCTATGGCTCGCTTCGACTTTGAAAATGCAATCTTTCAAGCTGAAGAAGAGGGTGATGAAGACTATGAACTCCCTGAAGAACTTGCCAGGTTATTAAAACAGGAAGAAATGGTCATTCAACCGCATCAAGAGTTTGTTGAAGTGATTAATCTCGACACCGAGGATGTCAAGAGAGAGATCAAGATAGGGGTTGGTTTGGAAGATAATGTGAAGAAGGGGCTGATTGAATTGCTGCAAGAATATGTTGACATCTTCTCTTGGTCTTATCAGGACATGCCAGGGCTTGACATAGACATTGTGGTACACCGTTTGCCTCTCAAAGAGGATTGTCCTCTGGTCAAGCAGAAGCTCAGAAGAACAAGACCAGAGATGGCTGTCAAGATAAAGGAAGAAGTGCAAAAACAGTTGGATGCATGGTTTCTAGCGGTTACAAATTATCCGCCATTGGTTGCAAATATCGTTCCAGTACCTAAAAAGGATGGAAAGGTACGGATGTGTGTTGACTACCGGGATCTGAACAGAGCTAGTCCTAAAGATGATTTCCCATTACCTCACATCGACGTTTTGGTGGATAACACAACTCAGTTCTCAGTATTCTCCTTCATGGATGGCTTTTCTGGCTATAATCAAATTAAGATGGCACCAGAAGACATGGAGAATACAACTTTCATAACCCCATGGGGCACCTTCTGCTACAAGGTGATGCCGTTTGGTCTGAAAAATGATGGGGCAACATATCAACGAGCTATGGTAACTCTTTTCCATGATATGATTCATCATGAAATCGAGGTTTATGTTGATGATATGATTGCCAAATCTCAGACGGAAGAAGAGCATCTGGTGAATTGCAGAAACTGTTTGAGCGTTTGAGGAAATTCAAGCTGAGGCTTAATCCGAACAAGTGTACTTTCAGGGTGAGATCTGGAAAACTGCTGGGTTTTATTGTTAGTGAAAAAGGGATTGAGGTGGATCCGGCCAAAGTGAAAGCGATACAAGAAATGCCCGAGCCAAGAACAGAAAAACAAGTCCGTGGTTTCTTAGGAAGGTTGAACTACATTGCAAGGTTCATCTCTCACCTAACAGCCACGTGTGAGCCAATATTCAAATTGTTGAGAAAAGATCAGGCCATCAGGTGGAATGATGATTGCCAAAGGGCTTTCGAGAAGATAAAAGAGTATTTGCAGAATCCTCCAATCCTAATGCCTCCAGTCCCAGGGTGACCGGTGATTATGTATTTGACAATACTTGATAATTCCATGGGTTGTGTTCTCGGTCAACACGACGAGACAGGTAGGAAAGAGCATGCCATCTACTACCTGAGTAAAAAATTCACAGATTGCGAGTCGAGATACTCAATTCTTGAAAAGACATGTTGTGCACTTGCATGGGCTGCTAAGCGATTGAGACAATACATGCTGACTCACACGACCTTACTGATCTCCAAAATGGATCCAGTCAAGTATATATTTGAGAAGCCAGCTCTCACCGGAAGGGTTGCTCGTTGGCAAATGGTACTGACAGAGTACGACATCCAGTCTGCATCCCAGAAAGCCATCGAAGGGAGTATTCTGTCAGACTATCTTGCTCAGCAACCGATTGATGATTATGAGCCGATGAAGTTTGATTTTCCGGATGAAGACATCATGTTCCTCAAGATGAAAGACTGTGAAGAGCCAGTTGTTGAGGAGGGACCTAATCCAGATGAAAAGTGGTCTTTAATGTTTGATGGGGCCGTCAATGCCAAAGGAAGTGGAATTGGTGCTGTCATTACCACTCCGAAAGGTGCCCACATGCCTTTCAACGCTCGTCTGACTTTTGAGTGCACCAATAATGAAGTTGAGTATGAAGCTTGTATCTTGGGTATCGAGCAAGCCATTGATTTGAGAATCAAGACTCTGGACATCTTCGGAGATTCAACTCTAGTGATCAATCAAGTATTGGTGATTGGAATGCTCTCCAGCGTAATCTGGTCCCCTACAGAGACTACACGAGAAGACTGTTGACTTTCTTCACAACAGTAAGGTTGTATCATATACCTCGTGATGAGAACCAGATGGAAGATGCTCTTACTACTCTGTCCTCCATGATCAAGGTGATCCGGTGGAACTATGCTCCCAGGATCGATGTTATGCGCCTTGATAGGGCCGCGTATGTGTTTGATGCTGAACTGATAGTTGATGACAAGCCCTGGTACCACGACATCAAGTGCTTTCTGAAGAATCAAGAGTACCCTGCAGGGGCATCCAACAATGATAGAAAAACTTTGAGAAGATTGGCAGGCAGTTTCTTCTTGAACAAAGATGATGTGCTGTATAAGAGGAACTTCGACATGGTTTTGCTCAGATGCGTGGATAGACACGAAGCAGACATGTTAATGCAGGAAGTTCATGAAGGCTCCTTCGGCACTCATGCCGGCGGACATGCAATGGCTAAGAAATTGTTGAGAGCGGGTTATTACTAGATGACCATTGAATCTGATTGTTTCAAATATGCTCGGAAGTGTCATAAATGCCAGATTTATGCTGAGAAGGTGCATGTGCCGCCTGTAACACCCTTCTAAAATACCCCAAATATTTAATTAAAACAACAAAATATGAATCAGAGTAGATATGCAATTAAGGGTGTCACACAATCACTTCACACCATTCACCATAATATTTAGTCATGCTCAATATTTAACTCAAAACATAAAGTATTGCACAATACGCAGCGGATAGAGATCAAATCGATCATTCAAAACATGTAACACAATCCATGTAAATTTATTCAACAAGGTAAAACATCCCGTCCCGATGTTACATCTATCAGAGCATGACTCACTAAGGAACTACACTAGACTCCAAGCACTAGCTCCTACTCAATCACTGCTCGTTACCTGAAAAATAGTTGTAAGGGTGAGTTCCTCAATCGATATAATAAGCATTATAAAATATCATGTCATGTTAAGTAATTTAACACATTAATCACCCTAATCACATCACACATTCAGTAACGGCAAATCAATTCAAATATCATACTCAATACCAATACAACTCATACTCATACTCAATATCAACACAAACACACGTATAATATTGGAATACATCCATTCATATTATACGCCATACAGATATTATGCAATGAGACTCCCTGCATGCGGTACCGACTATTCGTGAACATATAGTTCACCTCACCGATCAAATCCAGATACGGTTACCAAGCCCACTAGTCCCACTCATTTGAGACCTAGTGACTCACTCTCTAATTCCTCACCACGGGAATTAGCTACCACCCCCAAGGGCCATGCTATGCACGCTAATTCACCTAGCATGTAAACATCAACAACAGTCCATAATGACTAACTCACTAATTCCTCACCATGGGAATTAGCTACCACCATAAAGGCCACAACATGCATGCTAAATCACCTAGCAATGCAAAATCATCAACAATAATCCACAATGGACATATGCTCACACTCTAAGCCATAAGCAGTCCATTCACAATTGCATACATAACATATACATTCACAGCATTATGCATACCATCATACATCATCAACACATGTATCAAAACATCATATCATGTCAAATAATTAATCACAGTATTAGCACACTCTACTAATACCTATACTGCTCAAAACAGCGGGAATTAATCCCTATTACATCATACGCCAATATAGGCCAAACACCAATTATGCACACATTATTCAAAATATTAATTTTTCACTTTTCCAACAGGGTTAACCGGTTAACGCCCTGGGTTAACCGGTTAACGCATCACAGAACACGCTTTCTGGCAAAACTCAACAGTGTTAACCGGTTAACGCCCTGGGTTAACCGGTTAACGCAGACACAACAGCAATATTTTCACAACTCACAACAGTGTTAACCGGTTAACACCCTGGGTTAACCGGTTAACGCAAGCAAAACAACAATACTTCACAATTCCTAACAGTGTTAACCGGTTAACACCCTGGGTTAACCGGTTAACGCAAGACAGAAAGCTGTTTCTGCGCTAACACGAAGCAGAATGCAGAATTCTCTACATTTTCCGCCGTTGGAGGACTTCCGGACCTCCGATTCCAATTCCGTAAAAAGCTATACGTTCGGAAAATCACAACTAACCCAATTACAGATTCAATTACAGTTTTCACATCATCTATTCATCACAATTTTTCAGCATTCAACATCCCAATTAGGGTCAATTCAACGGTTTATCACTACCCATTACATGTTAACCCATAATACCCATTAAACGACGATAAACCCCCTTACCTGAGTTAATCCGGCAATCTTTAAGCTTCAAGCTTTTCTCTTCTCCAACCTTCTTCCTCTTGCTCTGTCTCTTTGCCCTTTTCCTCTTCTCAACCGCTTCTCTGCTTTTCACGTGAAACCCTTTCTTTACCAAAAGGGACTCTTTTCTTATTTCCAACTTATATATATATTTTCCAATAATTATTATTCCAATAATAATAATAATAATAATAATCCAATAATTACAATTATTTAATTAAATTATTAAATATAATATTAACTTAAATTAAATAATTATCTTATTTTTATCGGGGTGTTACAACTCTCCCCCACTAAAAGAGTTTTCGTCCTCGAAAACATACCTCAAGCGAATAACTCCGAAAAAGACTCCTTCATCTGACTCTCAAGTTCCCAAGTCACATTGCCACCTGCTGGTCCTCCCCAAGCTACCTTCACCAAGGCAATCTCTTTACCCCGCAACTGCTTCAACTCTTGATCCTCGATCCTCATAGGTGATGTTTCAACAGTCAGGTTATCTCTCACATGTACATCATCTACTTGGACCACATGCGACGGATCAGGAATGTACCTCCTCAACTGAGACACATGAAAAACCTCATGCAAACTTACAATTTTCTCAATATACAACTCAGCTAATCTCTCTAACGGATAATCCATTCTGATCGGAATGAAATGAGCCGATTTTGTCAATCTGTCAACAATCACCCAAATAGCTTCGAAATTCTTAGTTGTTCTCGGTAAACCAGAAACAAAATCCATACTGATATTATCCCACTTCCACTCTGGAATAGCCAACGGTTGCATTAGCCCAGACGGCTTCTGATGCTCAATCTTTGACTTCTGGCAAGTCAAACGAGAATAAACAAAACTCGCAATTTCCCTTTTCATTCCCGGCCACCAAAATAACTTTTTCAAATCATGATACATCTTCGTAGCTCTAGGATGAATACTCAGACCACTACGATGTCCTTCTTCAAGAATACTCTTCTTAAGTTCGGTAACATCCGGAATACACACCCGATTACCAAATTTCAAAACACCATTCTCATCAACTCTGAATTCACCACCTTGACCTTGATTCACTAGAGTCAACTTATCAACCAAAAGCACATCGGATCTCTGACCCTCTCTAATCTCATCCAGAATACCACTCGTTAACTTCAACATTCCCAATTTAACACTATTGTGAGTACTCTCACACACCAAACTCAAGTCTCTAAACTGCTCAATTAAATCCAATTCTTTAACCATTAACATAGACATATGCAATGATTTCCGACTCAATGCATCAGCCACTACATTTGCTTTACCCGGATGGTAATTCAAACCAAAGTCATAATCCTTCAGAAATTCTAACCATCTCCTCTGTCTCATATTCAGCTCTTTCTGATCAAACAAATACTTTAAACTCTTATGGTCACTGAAAACCTCAAATCTTGACCCGTACAAGTAATGCCTCCATAACTTCAGAACAAAAACCACAGCTGCCAACTCTAAATCGTGCGTCGGATAGTTCCTCTCATGAACTCTCAGTTGTCTCAAAGCATAAGCTATAACCTGCTTATTCTGCATCAACACACCACCCAAACCCAACAACGAAGCATCACAGTAAACCTCAAATAGTTCTGACGGACTTGGTAATATCAGAACAGGAGCAATAGTTAACCTTCTCTTTAACTCTTGGAAACATTCTTCACATTTTGAGTCCCAAACAAACGCTTGCCCCTTTCTAGTCAACATCGTTAACGGTAACGCCAACTTAGAAAATCCCTCAATGAACTTCCTATAATAACCAGCCAAACCAAGGAAACTTCGAATCTCAGCAACAGACTTCAGAGCTTCCCACCGAGATACCGCTTCTATCTTAGAAGGATCAACAGCAACACCACCTCTTGAAATCACATGACCGAGAAAACTAACTTCTTCTACCCAACAACACCGGTGCACCCCCACGGTGACACACTCGGACGAATAAATTTCTTATCCAACAGATCTTTCAACTGACTCTTCAATTCAGTTAACTCAACAGCAGACATACGGTACGGAGCCATCGACATCGGCCTAGTACCAGGTACCAAATCAATCGAGAACTCAACTTCACGCTCTGGCGGCAATTCATTCACTTCTTCCGGAAACACATCAGGAAAATCACACACCACGGCTAGGTCACAAATCACCAGTTTATCTTTAGCCTCCAAGGTCGCTAACAGCATAAACAACTCTGCCCCATTTACTACTGCCTCATTCACTTGCCTCGCTGATAGAAACAAACTCTCTCCTTCCTCCAGCTCAGGAAAGATCACAGTCTTATCAAAACAGTTGATATAAACTCGGTTAAACACCAACCAGTTCATACCCAGGATAACATCAATCTGCACTAGGGGAAGACACACTAGGTCCATCCTAAAGTCTCTACCAAAAATACTCAAAGGACAATTTAAACAAACTGAAGTAGTAGTCACTGAACCCTTTGCAGGAGTATCAATCACCATACTTCCATGCATCTCAGATATCTCTAACTTAAGTTTCACAGCACAATCCAAAGATATAAAGGAATGAGTCGCACCTGTGTCAATAATAGCTACAAGAGGAAAGCCATTAATATAACACGTACCTCGGATCAAACGATCATCTGCATAAGTCTCAGAACCCGGTAAAGCAAAGACCTTGCCTCCCGACTGATTCTCTTTCTTCGGCTTAGGACACTGTGGACTGATATGACCCACCTCTCCACAGTTGACACAAGTCACAGTCTTCAACCGGCACTCTACAGCCAAGTGACCACCTTTGCCACATTTGAAACACTTCCTCGCAGCACTGGTACACTCATGGACATGATGTCCAGCCCGACCACATCTGTAACACTTAGCAGGGGCGCTGGAGTCTCCCCCACTAGACCTCTTCATCCTACTCTGTCTCTGAAAACCTCTGCCAACTGCATACGGTTTTCCATGGTCATTCTGATTCTTGCCTTTCCTATCCACCCCCTGCTGATAGCTTTCCGCTCTGGCCTTGGTATCCTGTTCAAACATTCTGCAACAATCGACCAAATTAGAAAACACTCTAATCCGCTGATACCCAATAGCCTGCTTGATCTCGGGACGTAACCCGTTCTCAAACCTCACGCATTTTGAAAATTCTCCAGTAGCCTCATCATAAGGAATGTAATACTTCGACAGCTCTGTGAACTTAGAAGCATACTCAGTAACAGACCGATTGCCCTGCTTCAATTCTAAGAACTCTATCTCTCTCCTTCCTCTGACCTCCTCTGGAAGGTACTTCCTCAGAAATCTCTCTCTGAACACCGCCCAAGTGACCTCAGCACTCCCGGCAGCTTCCAACTCAGTGCGGATAGCAACCCACCAATCATCTGCTTCCTCTGACAGCATATGCGTACCGAACCTGACCTTCTGGTTATCGGTACACTCAGTCACTCGGAAGATCCTCTCGATCTCCTTCAACCACTTCTGAGCACCATCTGGATCGTATGCTCCCTTGAACATTGGAGGATTGTTCTTCTGGAACTCACTCAGTTGACGAGCAGCTCCCATTCCCACAACATTCGGATTTCCCCCAAGTACTCCAGCTAGCATACCCAGAGCCTCAGCAATCACAGCATCGTCTCTACTTCTTCCAGCCATCTCTATTCTGAGAACCTAACAAGATGAAACAATAAGTACTGATAGGGTTATACAACACCTATCACGTACCGGGGAACAAAATAATTACGACTCGACTCGACCGACTATGCTCTGATACCACTAATGTAACACCCTTCTAAAATACCCCAAATATTTAATTAAAACAACAAAATATGAATCAGAGTAGATATGCAATTAAGGGTGTCACACAATCACTTCACATCATTCACCATAATATTTAGTCATGCTCAATATTTAACTCAAAACATAAAGTATTGCACAATACGCAGCGGATAGAGATCAAATCGATCATTCAAAACATGTAACACAATCCATGTAAATTTATTCAACAAGGTAAAACATCCCGTCCCGATGTTACATCTATCAGAGCATGACCCACAAAGGAACTACACTAGACTCCAAGCACTAGCTCCTACTCAATCACTGCTCGTTACCTGAAAAATAGTTGTAAGGGTGAGTTCCTCAATCGATATAATAAGCATTATAAAATATCATGTCATGTTAAGTAATTTAACACATTAATCACCCTAATCACATCACACATTCAGTAACGGCACATCAATTCAAATATCATACTCAATACCAATACAACTCATACTCATACTCAATATCAACACAAACACACGTATAATATTGGAATACATCCATTCATATTATACGCCATACACATATTATGCAATGAGACTCCATGCATGCGGTACCGACTATTCGTGAACATATAGTTCACCTCACCGATCAAATCCAGATACGGCTACCAAGCCCACTAGTCCCACTCATTTGAGACCTAGTGACTCACTCACTAATTCCTCACCACGGGAATTAGCTACCACCCCCAAGGGCCATGCTATGCACGCTAATTCACGTAGCATGCAAACATCAACAACAATCCATAATGACTAACTCACTAAATCCTCACCATGGGAATTAGCTACCACCATAAAGGCCACAACATGCATGCTAAATCACCTAGCAATGCAAAATCATCAACAATAATCCACAATGGACATATGCTCACACTCTAAGCCATAAGCAGTCCATTCACAATTGCATACATAACATATACATTCACAGCATTATGCATACCATCATACATCATCAACACATGTATCAAAACATCATATCATGTCAAATAATTAATCACAGTATTAGCACACTCTACTAATACCTATACTGCTCAAAACAGCGGGAATTAGTCCCTATTACATCATACGCCAATATAGGCCAAACACCAATTATGCACACATTATTCAAAATATTATTTTTTCACTTTTCCAACAGGGTTAACCGGTTAACGCCCTGGGTTAACCGGTTAACGCATCACAGAACACGCTTTCTGGCAAAACTCAACAGTGTTAACCGGTTAACGCCCTGGGTTAACCGGTTAACACAGACAGAACAGCAATATTTTCACAACTCACAACAGTGTTAACCGGTTAACACCCTGGGTTAACCGGTTAACGCAAGCAAAACAGCAATACTTCACAATTCCTAACAGTGTTAACCGGTTAACACCCTGGGTTAACCGGTTAACGCAAGACAGAAAGCTGTTCCTGCGCTAACACGAAGCAGAATGCAGAATTCTCCGCATTTTCCGCCGTTGGAGCACTTCCGGACCTCCGATTCCAATTCCGTAAAAAGCTATACGTTCGGAAAATCACAACTAACCCAATTACAGATTCAATTACAGTTTTCACATCATCTATTCATCACAATTTTTCAGCATTCAACATCCCAATTAGGGTCAATTCAACGGTTTATCACTACCCATTACATGTTAACCCATAATACCCATTAAACGACGATAAACCCCCCTTACCTGAGTTAATCCGGCAATATTTAAGCTTCAAGCTTTTCTCTTCTCCAACCTTCTTCCTCTTGCTCTGTCTCTTTGCCCTTTTCCTCTTCTCAGCCGCTTCTCTGCTTTTCACGTGAAACCCTTTCTTTACCAAAAGGGACTCTTTTCTTATTTCCAACTTATATATATATATTCCAATAATTATTATTCCAATAATAATAATAATAATAATCCAATAATTACAATTATTTAATTAAATTAATAAATATAATATTAACTTAAATTAAATAATTATCTTATTTTTATCGGGGTGTTACACCGCCAAATCCTCGGAATGTGATGTCTTCGCCGTGGCCGTTTGCTATGTGGGGAATCAATATGATTGGAAAGATTGAGCCGACTGCTTCCAATGGGCATCATTTCATCCTTGTTGCCATCCACTATTTCACCAAGTGGGTCGAAGCAGCGTCATTTGCAAAGGTCACCAGACATGTGGTTACCCGATTCATTAAGAAAGAAATCATTTATCGTTATGGGATTCCCGAAAGAATCATTACTGATAATGGTTCTAACCACAATAACAAAATGATGAAAGAGTTGTGCAACAACTTCAACATTCAACATCACAACTCTTCCACTTATCGTCCTAAGATGAACGGTGCTGTTGAGGCAGCAAATAAGAACATAAAGAAGATTATGCAGAAGATGGTCATTACGTACAGAGATTGGCATGAGATGCTACCCTTCGCCTTGCATGGGTACCGTACTTCAGTACGTACATCGACCGGGGCAACCCCTTATTCACTTGTGTATGGTATGGAAGCAGTCCTACCTGTTGAAGTGGAGATTCCTTCTCTAAGAGTCATGTTGAATGTCAAGTTAGACGAAGCTGAATGGATTCAGACAAGGTTCAATGAGTTGAGTCTTATCGAAGAGAAGCGAATGGCAGCCATTTGTCACGGGAAATTGTATCAGAGTCGGATGAAGAGAGCCTTTGATCAGAAAGTGCGTCGTCGATGCTTCCAAGTCGGAGATTTGGTGTTGAAAAGGATCCTTCCTCCTTAGACAAATCATAGGGGCAAGTGGACTCCTAACTATGATGGACCGTATATTATCACCAAGGTTTTTGATGGTGGAGCCTTAATGCTTGCAACTATGGATGGTGAAGACTTCACTTCCCCTGTGAACTCAGACGCAGTTAAAAAATACCTCGCATAAAGTAGACCCGTTGGACAATAAAAAGAATAGTCCAGGCAAAAAATAGGCATCTCGGTGAACCAAGAAAATGAAAAAGGTTCGGGAAGAAGTTAGGGATTAAAAAATGAAAAGATTGTACACCTGGTAAGTTGAAAACCTGAAAGGGCAACTTAGGCAAAACTGGGTATTCCGATGGATTGAAAACCCGAAAAGGCGATCCAGGCAAAAGTTAGGGATTAAGTGAATGGCTGCGTTCTAGGTAGTTCTGAATATCATCTCGTGTCGATAACCAAAAACTTCCAAAGGATAGGAAACAATCCAATCACCTTTTTCGGAAAGCTGATCATCTGGAGGATCTTGAAGATGAGTGAGTCATAGCAGAATTGGAACCCGATAGAAATCCATTTCACATTGCCATTAGATTAATTTCTGTTGTTATCTGTTGTGCAATTACCTCTTTCCAGGGATTGCTTCCTGATGTAAATACCTATTCAGAGGCCACTCAATCAATAAAATCATGTTATTCAGTACATCTTTGTGTTCATTTTCATTTTACTGTTTTGTTTGCAAAAATGACGTCCGAATTTTTGATAAACATTGCATCATGAAACATAAGAGCTTTACAGGTACGTGCTTAATAAACATTGAAAATTGCTGTAAATTTTAAGTGATTTGGATCGTCTATTCAGAACAGGTACACTCGGTGCATTTCCTTAAGGTCCCCATCAAATGACCGCAGATGTTTTTCCTCAATAGTTGGAATTTGGTATCTTATCCCTGCAGAGCTGGTCCGAGCGTTGGATTCTTCAATCCCCAGCAGGCTCTCACTGCTATACTTCCCCAAGCATTTGTTTCAGATTATACATTCACCAGTAGAGTCGACAGTGTCAGACTGTATATCCCCAGCGGATTTGACAATGTCAGACTGTATATCCCCAGCGGAGTTGACAGTGTCAGATTGTATCTTCCCAACAGAAGTGTCTGCTCCTCAGAGTTCGATGCCAGATCGATGATCTCGACGTTAGACCCATGGTCTCTTTCCTTGAAGTAGAATCTTGGTACCGTATCGGTGTTTGCTTCCCCTGCTGAGTCGTCTCTCTCGCAGATTATGGTTGCCAGAACCGCTGTCGCTTTCCTCAGCAGCAAGTTTTTAGTGCCATTCTCTCCCCAGTCAGAGCCTCGGTATTTTGTTATTTTCCAGAACACCATGTGGCGGGTCATTTCCCCACAGAGTTCTTTGTGTTGTGCATCCCCAACAGCCTTGCTAGGGTCCAGACGATGGTGATCATTTCGCCAACAGAATTCCTTGCCTCAGCTTGACGTTCTCTCTAATCAAGCATTTCACATCCCTGCATGTAGAATCATATTGCATTGCATCCTCCTAAATTGCGTAGCATTTCCATTTTCATGGAGCATTACGCCATTGAAAAATTCAAACATACGCATGTAAAGCATAAGGCATTCCCGGTATCCCAAGTGATAAGCCAGAAGTTGTTTCCAATAATCAGACTGAACATTGTTCATGACTTATCTTTATTATTCCCAGTAGGGGTCGTTGGCCCACGCGCCGCCTCAATGTTCAGATCGAAGAAGTTTCCGATGTTCAGGTCGACGCAACTTGTGGGATTCAAGCCAAGTTTCCGGTATTCAGACCGAAGTGACATTCAGGCCAGATTTCCGATGTTCAGATCAAAGAAGTTTCCGACATTCAGGTCAATGCAACTTGTGACATTCAGGCCAGTTTTCGGGTATTCATACCGAAGTGGTATTCAGGCCAGTTTTCTGATGTTCAGATCGAAGAAGTTTCCGACATTCAGGTCGATGCAACTTGTGGCATTCAGGACAGTTTTCCGGTATTCAGACCGAAGTGGCATTCAAGCCAGTTTTCCGGTGTTCAGACCAATGTTTTATAATCAAGCATTGTTCGATGCTCAGATCAAAGTCATTTCTGGAATTCAGATTGATGAGCGGCATTCAGGCCATGGTTATTTCTGTGTTACCATCTATTTTGGTATTCAGGCTAACATTCCTTGTTTCAGTGTTCAGACCGACTCTCACCGTACCAGACGGATTCTTTTTCAAGACCACCTCTTGGCCGATTCTGACAGGCATTGTTACTTCATTTTTTCAATTCAGTGTAAATTTTCGGGCTTTTATCGTATTCAATCACTTGATACCTCGAAAGTGCGAAAGCCGTTGCTATCTTTCTTTCGGGTCTCTAGTTGATTGAATAGGGACAGCTGTAATACCCCAAAATTTACCCTTCATATTTCCTGGAAGCATGGGATTATGTTTTACACTTCATTAGCATCATATTAGGTCATACTCATTGCATACTGCATTAGTGACATGGAGATCAGGTTTTGATCGATCACTCCTTGACAGAAGGAGCCCACACAAAGCAAGATTGAGAATTAGACTTCATTTTCTAAGCACACAAGTCTCAAGGGTCTCAGGGGGGTCCAAGTATCTTATTATGGTCCTCAGATTATCAGTGAAGGATTTAAAGCTATCAGAGTGTTCATCTGGATTTAATCAGAAATTAGGGTTTCATGGCTACCTGCAACAGGCAATGTTTGGTTGGAAGTAGAGGATCTCATCCATATCATGATTAGAGAGGCATCTTGGCCTAGGAAGATTCACAATTATCTCAGAAAGATCCATTGGCAATCAGTGCAATCAGTTCCTGATCATTTTGCCCTAAAACAAGGGTTTGGTATAAAATAAGTTTATTTCTGATTCTTTGGGTGAAACTCTTTTCCATGGCCCTCCATATGTCCAAAAGGGTCTACATATAAAAAATCAGCTCTTTATTTGAGCTAGAAGTGCTTCAATTGATCAATGGAATCGGGAATCAGATAGTTTGCGAAAAGTCAACTATGGGGCCAGAAAAGTCAACTCCTGACATTTTGAGAGTTGAATCTCAAAATCCATGCCTAGGGGATCCTACATGTGAAATTTGATCAAGGTTGGATCATGGATTCATCATTTAATCAGGAATTGGAAAAGTTACTTAATTTGGAAATGGTTGACTTTCCATTTAGGGCAAGTTTTCATGATCGTTGCACTCACTTTAAGCCTATTTTGCATCAAGATAAAAACTCCATTCGAAAATTTCTCCAACATGAAAGTTGTTCGTCTTGTTCCAAGCTTTCTAGTGATATAAAGTTTGCTCCATTTGGATTAGAATTGAGAAAGTTATGCTTAGTCAAAGTGAGAAATTTTTTTAGGACACTTAGAAAAATTTCTATCCAAAATCTTCAAAATTTGTCAAGACTTCTTGGCCATTTTTCTTGCACTTCAAGGCATTATTTGAAAATACTTTATTCAAAATAATTGTACCTTGCCATGTCCACTTTCACATCCTTTTGGAATCATATCATTTGGATCCATGGTTTGAGAGATACATTCATTTAAAGTGGGCATCATGACTTGATTTTCTAGGCAGATTTTGGGCATGGCTGGCCCAATCAGATTTTCTAAGCATGCTGCACAAACCAGTCACATTTTTTACCTCTTTTGGCCATGCATTGGACATCCATTAACTTAAGTTTGGCCCAAAATAACAACATTTTACCCCTCACTTCACACTTCTATTCTTATGGATAAATCACTTATTAAAAAGCCCATGAGAACACCTAATCCACCCTATTTAAGAAGCTGAAACCCTAACCCTAAAGGAGCATTGGAATTTCGTGGCAAGGAGACAAAGCTTCATCACATATCAGATTCCATTCCACTTCTATTTTCCATTAGGTAATCATCTCTTCCATGGCCATGTTTTGATATATCTGCGCTTGCTTACCATGTTCATCACCATTAATCCTTCAATTTTCATATTTCTTTTTCTTATTTCAAATATTTTCTTCGTCCATAAAATTGCCCAAAAATCTTTTTCACTTTTCTTAACGTTTTATTTAATTTTATATAATTTTTATTTTCGTATTTTTTTAATATTAATATTTTATATTAATTATTTATTCTAAATTGTCCATTTTAACACATTTTTTTATTGATTTTATTTTTATGACTTAAAATTATTGCTAGCATTTGATTATTGGGATGAAGGTTGACCACTATCTCATGGTCAAGCTGACCTTTTCTTGGAATTTTATTTCACATTTTCAATTTATTTTGGATCTCTTTTTGACCTAGTTTGGTTGGTTGACTTTTAATTTAACTTCTGTTTTATTTTAATTAATTCACGTGCCAATTTTCATTATTTTTAAAATATTTTTTGGGGACAATGATGCCCTTACCCCACCTTATTTATTTTAATTTTTCATAATTTTCTTGATTAATTTACTATTTATTCTTGATTTATTTCTAACCTAGTCTTATTAATTGACTTTTGGTTTGATTTCTGTTTTATTTTAATTAATTCACGTACCAATTTTCATTATTTTTAAAATATTTTTAGGGGATGATGATTTCCTGACCCCACCTTATTTAGTTTAATTTTTCATAATTTTCTTGATTAATTTGCTATTTATTTGTTATTTTTTAAGTTGACTTGAATTTTCAGTTGACTTCTTTATGATCGATGTTTGGCTTATGGATTGCTTATGGCAATTGAAGAGATATTTTGATCCTCCCTCGTTCATCTCATATGTCATGTATTAGAGGCCTTTTACCTTGATTTTATTTGGTCCTTACCTCATTTCCTGATTAAATTATTCAATGGACCCTTCGTGTGCATATTTTCATCTATTTAATTCATCTGTAATCTTTGACACTTGTTTCTCTCATTCATGATTTCTATTGCTTGATTATTTAACATGTTCATACTCCCATGCATTATTTAAGTTCTCCATTATTTGATTCTTTGGTTTGATTATATATTGTTTACTTATCCGATCTGATTGATAACTGTTGTCTACTTGTATGATGTATGAGGCATATATTCTTATTGTTTGTTTGCCATGAACAAACCCCATTCATAACAAATGTACCCCTCTCCCATAAAGTTTATATTATTTATTTCTTTATTTCTTTAGTCACCTGTTAATACAAGAATTAAAACGAACATCCGATATGCATTTCAAAATAAGATCAAAAGCTCGATCCAACGTCGAGTAATCATTTTCAAAACTTAACAGAACCAGCACGCATTCATCCATCCTCTTGTAAGTCGATTGCCTCAGGCATCGCCATCTACCTGTAAGTCGATTGCCTCCGGCATCGCCATCTACCCTTATCCATAACTCCTCTCCGCGCTTAATCCGTCGACTCTTGTTCCGTTTAGGTAGCACCCATTAGGTAGAACCCTTTGTATGATAACATAGGTAGAATTCCCTTATTCTTTGCATGCTAACATTAGGTAGATGTTCCCCTTTGTAAATCCTAACACAAAGGTCCATATTGCATGACAACTCTAGAGCAGAGCTTCCCCACTTTTAGACCTTCCGTGCATCTCCGATCTTGTGGCATGTCAGTCCGTTCTATTGCAAAGAGGTAACTGCCTAAGACTCGATTCAACGAGCTGCGACACCTACTGCTAGGACGTGAACGCATTTCCCACTTTCCTTTGACACAGCTGGTGTCCCCTTTTGTAAGTCCATGTTCAGATGGCAATCCTTAACCCCTAGTTTAATCGAACTACGACAACTCTGATTCTCATGTTCAAATGAGATACGTAGGCACGAGATGCGATGTCATGCCAAGTCTGACTAACGACTAACAACTAATCCTTATTTGCTTTCACCCTTGCTGCAATTCTTTTCTCTCGCCCTTGTTGCGATCGAGACCTTCCCTTTCTCTTGCCCTAGTTGTAATCGAGACCCTTGTTCCCGTAGTTAGCCAAACATCGTTTTGCTCTGATTCTCATTCCAGATGAGATACGTAGGCATAAGACGCGACGTCTTACTGAGCACACTTATCTTTAACCCGTAGGTTGCCGAGCTACGAAGACTCTGATTCTCAGATGAGATACGTAGGAAGTGGATGTGACATCCTTGCGAGTCATTTTCTTTTAACCTTCCTTTTAGTAAATAGTATTTTAGATATACCTACACCCTTTAGACCAGAACAACACTTATGAAAAGGGCTCCCTAGGAGTACCTAGGATGTTTTGGGTGCTTAAAACCTTCCCATTGCATAACCAACCCCTTACCTAGATCTCTGACATTTTTACTAGTTTTTGATTCGATAAAACTTTTAGGTTTTTGTTCGCTTTCTAACCACTCCTTTGGATAAATAGAAGTGCGGTGGCGACTCGACTTGTATGGTTTACCTTGGATTTAGTCAATATCTCTAATGATAACGAATACCCCGCTACAACAAGAAAGGGCTCCCTAGGAGTACCTAGGACACTTTGGGTTCTAATACCTTCCCTCTCTGTAACAAACCCCCTTACCTGTAATCTCTGGCATTTTATTAGTTTTGATTTTAAAACTTCTTATTTTTGGGTTTTGTTCGTACTTTTACCTTTTCCTTGGAAACAATAAAAGTGCGGTGGAGACTCTTGTTTTATTGACATCTAACTTATCCATAGCTTGATGGTCATAAATTTACCGCTACACTAATCCCTTCAAATCTTTCAACTGGGGTTCCAAAAACTTGTAGCTGAACACACTTCTTCTGCTAAGATTCATGTTGTCTCTTAGTACTCGACACTAAACTAGGATCTCAGATTCCTTAGAAATGCATATGTAGAAGAGTTATATGATGTAATGATGTTTTATGAGATGTAAATGATATGCAACAACATGGCCACATTCTGGATAATCTGAACATTCTACTTGAAGTAAGTTAAAAGGTTAGACGTTACATGAAAAACAAAGGGTATGTAGAAGCTTTGTTTCCTGTAAAAAAATCAACATCCCACTCACAGATATGTACTAGTCTTCAAAAGGTGATCCTAAAAGGCTTCCCAAAGTCATGCAATCAAGTGAAAATACATTGTCATAGTGAATTCTCACAAGACAAAACTACCCCCAAGTGAAATTATTCTCGGTGTAGGTGTCGTGCCAACCCAATACGGAAACATAGGTCAACACGACTATCCACTAGTCTATCCATTGTGTATAATCAAACTCGAGTGTAGAGCTTCTCTCAAGTAACATCAGCCTAACCCAACAACAACAAAAGAAAAATATGCATAATGGGTTAGCAAATGAAAATCTAAAGCAATAAAGAAAATCCAATAAATAAATCACAAAGCTAATAGAAGGGTAAATATGAAAATAAACACCCAACAGATAAGAAAACCAACAAAACTAGGCTCGACTCCTTTTAGAAACTAGGTTGTAATCCCAGGCAGAGTCTCCAAATGAAGCTACACGAAATATATCCGAACGTACGACACACTCGAAGATACAACAAAGTCACCACCGAACTTTATTTATCTCAAAAGAGGGAAGGTAAACATCGATAAAACCCAAGGGAAAACAAAGAAATGGGTAAGGAAGTCGGTTATGCAAGGGAAGGGTATTAGCACCCCTCACATCCATGGTAATCTATGGGAACTGTTTTGAATGCTCTTGTTTGGATGGATGTTTTTATATTCGTGTACCTACAAAACAGAAAAAGGGTTACAAAAAGAGTGCTCGAGAAGGATTGTAGCCCCCATGCCTCTTTATTCTCATGGTGCAATGTGAAAGTCAGAGTCTCATAGTTCATGGAAATAAAGAAAGAAAATTGGGAGAGGAAAGAAGGGTGGAGAAATGTGTTGGCCAAGGACTCGCATCCTTTTTCCTACATATCGTCATAGTGCAATAAGGAAGTCATAGCTCCGTAGTTCGAAGGACAAAGATAGAAAGAGAAGATTGGGGGTGGTGTTTACACCGAAAGGAAAAGGCTTACCAAAGCACTGTGACTGACATGGTAAGGAAATGGTACTTAAACCAAAGAGAAACAAAAGGTGTTGTTTAAACCAAAGAGAAAAGGGGCTTACCAAAGCACTGGGACTAACATGGTAAGGAAGAAAAATAGGAACTTGTTAAAGCACTAGGTCTAACATAACAAGGATCTTACCAAAACACTAGGTCAAACATGGTAAGAAAGAAAACATGGACCTTTCAAAGCACCGAGTCTAACATGGCAAGGGTCTTACCAAAGCACTAGGTCTAACATGGTAAGGAAGGAAAACAAGAACTTGTCAAAGCATTAGGTATAACAAGACAAGGGTGTTACCAAAGCATTGAGTCAAACCTGGTAAGGAAGTAAAGCAAGAACTTGTCAAAGCACTGGGTCTAACATGACAAGGGTCTTACCAAAGCACTGGGTCAAACATGGTAAGGAAGTAAAACAGGAACTTGTCAAAGCATTGAGTCTAACATGACAAGGGTCTTAGTAAATCACTGGGTATAACATGGTAAGGAAGTGGTGTTTAAACCAAGAAAAAGGGGTTAATCATAGAGGCGTGTCCTTGAATTTTTGTGTCATAACCATGAAATGCGGAATAACCATGAAGGCATCATCCGAAAATGAAAGTGGTGTCATAACCAAGAAAGGGAGTTAATCATAGAGGTGTGTCCTTGAAAAGAAAGTGGTGTCAAAACCAAGAAAGAGGGAATAACCGGGAAGGTCTCAACCCAAAATAAAGTGGTGTCATAACCAAGAAAGTGGGTTAACCATAAAGGTGTGTCCTTGAAAAGAAAGTGGTGTCATAACTAAGAAAGGGGGAAGAAAAATGAAGGTGTCAACCCAAAAAAAAAGTGATCTCAATGGTGTTTAAACCAATAATATAAATAAAAGGAGCCACATGGCTGGTTGCAGACTTATTAGTGAATTGACTCGAATTGCACTAAAGTCTATGAACATAGACAAATACTCTGAGCAACTGGGTCATTCGTCATATACTCAGAGATATTCTAGATAAGTGTAGGAAATATTCCCTCTCATCATGCTCTATTGCTTAAGTCTCATGGAATGAAATCCTATTCAATGACTAACAAGTTGTTAAAACATGTTCCCAAATATGCTTGAAGGGATGAGTCAGATGACCAATATCTACTGAGGAAAGTTATAGTCCCTGGACTCCTGAACTTGTTGAGCGGCGGAAGCTCCAAAGTAACAGAGACAAGTTCCATCAAGTGACCAAGGGACTTATGGTTACTTCACAAAGACAAAGGGGAAATATAACAGATGAAGGGTTTTAGTTGATCAATTAGGGGTTTGATAAAGCCAAATCAAAGGGGTGGGATTAATGAATAAACAAAGATGCACGATCATACAAAAACTAGACTAAGGTCTCATTGTTAGGTAGCCCAAGAGAAAGATATATGGGTGTAAAGTGTATTGTCATATGTATCATTGTTAGGTATCCCCCGAGAAAGCTATGTCAACCAATAGTAACTGGCTCTAAGCATCTTTTAGCCATAAATTGTCCATTGGCATAAGTACCGAAGGACCCGTCACGAACTCCTGCATTAACATGTCTACTTCGTTTCTATCCACGCATCTTAGCAAGACCATGTCGTAATTCCTTTTGTATAACACATCCCCATTGAGAAAGAAGTTGTACGCCAATCTTCTCAAGGTTTTCTTATCTTTACCGGATTCCCCAGCTGGGTATTCTTGACTCTGGAGGAAACACTTGATATCATGATACCATGGTTTATTGTGTACTTCCTATTCTACTACAAACACATGAGCAAGTCTATCCAGACGTCTAATCCTCATTTGAGGTGCCTTATTATGGAAATTACTTTGTACATGGAGGACAAGGTGGCCAAGAAATCTGCCATTCAATTCTCCTCTTGAGGTATGCGATGGAAATCGACTATTTCAAATAAAGGAAACGAACGCCTAGCGTAATCTTTGTGTGGAATCAAACCCGGATGACAAGTTTCAGATTTACCTTTGATTTTATTGATAACAAATGTAGAATCCCGAAATACATCTAAGAACTTAATCCTGAGATCAATAACTTCTTTGAGTCCAAGGATGCATGCCTCATACTCCGCCATATTATTTGTACAATCAAAATATATTGTTGCAGAAAAAGGAATATGAGAACCTCAAGGAGTGAATATAATGGATCCAACTCCGTGACCATATTCATTAGAAGCTCCATCAAATATCAAACCCCATCGGGATCTAGGTTATGGTCCTTTTTCATGACCTGGTGCATCATAATATTTTGTTCTAATCGCTATAACATCTTCATCTGGAAAGTCGAACTAGATAGGTTGATATTCTTCAATCGGTTGATGAGCCAAATGATCTGCCAACAAACTTCCATTAATAGATTTATGAGTATGATATTTGATGTCATATTCTAATAGCAAAATCCACAAAAGGGAAATGCTACCTGTCAGCACAGGCATCTAAAAAATATACTAGATATGATCCAGTTTGGATATCAACCAAGTAGTATGGTTCAACATATACTGCAGAAAACATCGGGAAGCCCATGACAAGGCACAATAAGTTTTCTCAAGCAAATAATATCAGGATTTGGAATTTGTGAATTTCTTACTCGGGTAATAAATAGTATGCTCTGTCCTCCCTGTCTCATCCTATTGTCCAAGGACATAACCCATCAATGCTTCTAATATTATTAAAGACATAATCAAAGGCTTCCTTTCCACTAGCGGGGTCAAAATAGGAGGCTCAAGCATTTAACCTTTGATATTATTAAAATCCTTCTGACAATCTTCATTCCATACAATGCTTTGATTTTTATGAAGCAATTTAAAGATTGGCTCCAAAGTGCCAGTCAAGTGAGAAATGAACCTGAAAATATAATTTAAACATTCGAGAAATCTTATGACTTACTTTTCTGTTCTAGGTGCAGGCATATCTCGAATATACCTTATTTTGTCTGGATCCACTTCTATACCATTCTTACTGATGATGAAACCCAAAACCTTGTTGGAGCAAACACCGAAAGTGCATTTGTTTTGATTTAAGTGGAGTCTAAATTTTCTCAAACGCGGGAACAACTCCTTCAGTTTTAGACTTAGCAATCATATCATCAACATATGCCTCAATTTCCTTATACATAATATCATGGAATAGAGTAGTCATAGCCCTCTCGTACATAACACCAATGTTCTTCAAGCTGAAAGGCATCACATTGTAGCTTTATGTTCCCCAATGGGTGATAAACGTTGTTTTTTCCTTGTCCTCGGGTGCCATTTTAATTTGATTATAAATGGAAAAGGCATCCATAAAAGACAAAACATTGAACTTAGATTTATTGTCTACCAACATGTCAATATGTGGCAGAGGAAAATCATCTTTTGGACTTGCTTTATTCAGATCTCTATAGTCTACACACATTCTGTCTTTTCCGTCTTTCTTTGGAAATGGCACAATATTGGTGACCCATTGAGGATAAATAGATGTGACAAGCAAACTGACATAAATTTATTTATACACCGCTTCTCAAACACTGGAACAACTTCGTCAGTTTTAGACATGGTAATCATATCATCAACATATGCCTCGATTTCCTTATATATAATGTCATGGAATAAGGTAGTCATAGCCCTTTGGTACGTAACACTAGTGTTTTTCAAGCTAAAAGGCATCACTTTGTAGATATATGTTCCACAATGGGTGATAAACTTTGTTTTTTCCATGTCCTCGGGTTCCATTTTAATTTGATTATACCCAGAAAAGCCCTCCATAAAGTAGAAAACATTGAACTTAGATGTATTGTCTACCAACATGTCAATATGTGGCAGAGGAAAATCATCTTTTTGACTTTCTTTATTCATATCTCTAGAGTCTACACACATTCTGACTTTTCCGTCTTTCTTTGCAAATGGCACAATATTGGCGACCCATTGAGGATAAATAGATGTGACAAGGAAACCAACATCAATTTCTTTATACACCTCTTCTCTAAACTTGACAGTCATATAAGGATGAGTTCTTCTTAACTTCTGCTTCACTGACAGAAATTCTTGTTTAAGCGATATCCGGTGCTCTATAATATCAGTTCCAATCCTGGAATATGTCGATACGACCAAGAAAATACATCAGCATACTCTTTCAACAGTTCTACCAACCTTTTCTTGACATTCTTCACCAAGCAATGCTCTATTCTTGACTTCTCTCGTATTCTCATTAGAACCTAAGTTGATCAGCTCGACAAGCTCTTTATATGGATGAATAGTCTTCTCCTCGTGCTCAAGCAGCCGAGTAATTTTTACAGTCTTCCTCACTCTCTTCTTCCGCTTCATATACATGGAAATCAAAGATGGGAGAGGGCGCATTGTAATTTTTTTCAATGGGTTTATTGTTCATTAATATGCACATGATTTATGCTTTGCTTTAGAAAACAGACAAATTTGAAAATGATATGCAAGAATTGAAATTGTTTTAAACAGGGTTTTTAGTTGCCATTTTCCAGAAAAATGCAAAAAGAAAAACACATTGGATAGCAAAACATTTTTTATTAATGCTCTTAAAATTTGAAATAAAGGGCGCCCGAAAAATGTCACTTTCACATTGAGCAGACTGAAAGGAATTATTTGAAAAAATAAAACAATTTCCTTCGACAAATGAACAATACTAGGAACATCCACAATAGTCCAATTCTCACTAGTCTCTCCATGCGTCACAAAGCAAAGCCATTCTGGATTTGAATCTCCTTCACTGATAGCAGCACCGACTTGATCTCTAAGGTGAACGAAACCAACACTATGGAACACCTCTTGGAAATATGTGGTGTCGAATTCATGCTCCAACACTCTTCTTGGTGTGTAGGATGAGAACCCTAAGCCAACTATGTTCATATTCTCGGGAAGCTTCACAATTTATCTCCAACCTTCTGCTTGACCGCTCTTCACAACTTGTTGCACATCTTTCAACGAAGTAATAGATTCCCCACTCTTCTGTACAACATTGACTTTTTCAAGGGCTTGTAATGGAGTCCCGACAGCCTCCTCATATGCATCTATGTGTTGGAAAGAAGAAAGGTGACTGACCAACAAGGCATGCTCACCGTAAATGATTATCAGCTTATCATTCTGACCAATCTTGAGTTTCTGATGGAGAGTTGACATTACTTCCCCGGCATCATGTATTTATTGTCTCCCTAATAAAAACTATACGATGGGTAGATTTCCATCATCTGAAAAACGACTTGGAAAACTTGTGGACCTATCATCATTGGGAGATCTACCTAACCAATTATTGTCCTCTTATAACCATCAAAAGCCTTGACTACCACCCCACCATGCTTCATAGGATCACCTTAATAAGCCATCTTAGACAAAGTTGTTTTGGTATAAAATTGAACGAATAACCTGATTCAACTAAGACATTGGACAAGGAGTCCTCTCGGAACCTCATAGATATATGCAAAGAAAAAATGTGTTTCCTACCCTCTGGCAGTAGTTCTTCATCACTGAAACTCAAGACATTATAGGCCGTGATATTTCCGAATACACCATAAAATGGATCCACTGTCACATCATGATCCACATACGCTTGCTCTAACACCTTCATCAAAGATTTCCAATGAGGCTCAGAGTTCAGCGACAAACACAACACCGATATTTTTGACAGAGTCTGAAGGAGTTGATCTACCACCTTGTAATCACTTATTATGATTAACCTTAGCCATTTCTTGGTATCATCATTCTTCTTAGGTTCATTAGACACGCCAACAGCCACGGGTTCTTGACTAACCAAAACAAGATATTTACTGTTCACTTTCTTACTTGCTGATACAAAATCAACCTTTTGGGGAGGTGGTGGAGCAAACATACGTTCACTTCTAGTCATACCACTGACATCTGCTATATTCTCGACAAATCGAGTTGCTTCAATTACTACATATTTACCATCTTCCAACATAATAACATTATACCTCTAGGTAACAGCTTTGTCGGATTCAGACGGAATCGGTCCAGGCAAACAAATTATCAAGGGAGTCACATCACTTTACTTGCTCTAATAAGTGATTTCCAAAGGCTCCAGAATATCAAACTGAGATAAATAACAACGACTTCATCCTATTTACGTGGATCCTTCAGGATTATGTTCACACAACTTGAAGTATGCATGGTCATATCCGAAAAAACCAACCATGCATAACATCGAATGCATATAAACCAAAGGAGTCTTCATGAAATCAAAATTATAAATCAAGTACTTTTCCGGATAAACTTCTACCATGATGACAGAAGTTCCACCATGTATTGATAGAGGATTAATTTGCACATTAGGAATGACGACTCGGAACTTCAACAAACCATTCTTGATGACCTTTTGACCTTCTTATTTTAACGAGAAACGAGTTTCAAGATCATTCCCTGGTTCTCCCTGATTAAAAGCACAATAAGCCTCAGATTTATACCACCATGGAAGTGGGTTTGGAACAGCTAGCGGAGATCTAGTTTCAATCAACCCTTTCTGCAACAAAGTTGGATACAATTTTTTATAAGTCATAGGGATATGATCAAATTGGTTCTTCCGAGGAACATGGTCTTGTTGATTCTTATTATACTGTTAATTCTATTGAAACTGCGGTTGATACGTCTGAAAAGTAGGAGTTGGAATAAACACCGGAGTTACTGCGACAATATGAGGTTGTTGATAATACTGTTACTGAAACTGGTTCTAGTTATTACTTCCATTTATTGGTTTTCTCTGCCTCCCCCCTTGAGAAATAGAATTAGTATCCCCTTCTTTCTTTTTCTGGAAATTATTTCCATACTTCTTCGTTGTATTTGACGAACCTGCGTCTTTTGTCAAATGACCCTCTTCGACCCCTTCTTCCAATCTGACTCTCATCTGACCATTTCAGTGAAATAATTTGGAGCGCTAGCAACCATCCTCCCATAATATAAAAAACTCAAGGTTTTGACAAACATCGTTGTCATCTCCTTCTCCTTCATTGGAGGGTTAATCCGAGAAGCAATTTTATGCCATCTCTGAGCGTATTCTTTTAATGATTCTTTATCCTTACGTGGCATGGCATGAAGCTGGCCACGATCAGGATCCATGTCCAAATTATTCTTGTATTTACGTATAAATTCCTTTAAGAAGTCATCAAAAGAACTTATATGAGCATTATCTAGTCTCATATACCACTTCAAAGTTGCACAAGCCAAACTATTTTAGAAATAATCAATCAATAACTTATCATCATCAGTGTGAGTAGTCATCTTAAGGCAATACATAGTCAAGTGACTCTAAGGATATGAATTACCCTTGTACTTTTCAAAGTCAGGGACCTTGACATTAGGCACCAAGCACAAATGGGGAGCATTTTTACCAAATAATTCTTTACCCTTCATAGCTTTCAACTCTTTGTGCAATTCTTGAAATTGATCCTAATATTTCATTCGTTCTCTCATAAACATCCGGATTCTCATTGGGTGCAGTGTGATTGATAGGATCCTCTACTTGTGGCAAAACATGCACAACTATAGGAGTGGTGACCATTACAGGTTGAACTGAAGGCACCTGATTCACCAAAGGAGCTTCAGTAGTAGAGTTGAAATTCTCTGGTATTTAATTGGAAGGAAGACCCCAAGGATAACCAGTAGGCATGAGGCTCAGGAAGTCTTGGCAAACACAAAAATTGTAAAAAAAACATTTATTTTCTCATCTCTCAAATCTCTTGCAAAGAACACCATTTTAAAACCAAAATGCACAGATTTTCAACGAGGTTCCTATAGAGTACTATAGATATTCATGGTGCTAGTACCTTCCCTTTGCATAACTAACCCCAAAACCCTTATCTCTTTTTATTAGTTTTGTTTTAAAACTTATTTGGGTTTTGTTTATTCTTTTTCCCTTTCCTTTGGAAATAATAAAAGCACGGTGGAGACTATTGCTTTGTGAGTTAAGTTAATCAATAGCTTAATCTCAAAAAATTTACCGCTACACCACCGCTTGGGATGTCATAATTGACTTCTGGTTGAGGTTAAGCTCCAAGACTTCATTTTAACTTATAAGCCTACCAAGATTAGATCATAGATCAACATTCTCTTTCTCTAACCTCTTGATAGTCTCCTTAAGTTACCCAACCTCAGACGTAGAAACAACTGTAAGCACAACCTGTAGGATGTTCATAGATGGCTCAAATGGAAACAACAATAGAATTTCTACAACCTTATCCTTAACCCATTGTGGATAAGCTTCCTTGGTAATGCAATTCTTTTTCCCTAACTCGGACCTTTCTTGAGGACGAACCTCCCTCCAAACTCTGACAATTTTCCTTAGCAACTTTGAATGTCAACCTCTTCGTACAAAACAAACTCCCCCACATGCTCGGAATTGTAACACAAGTGACGTAAAGCTATCCTTGGATTGTAGTTAATCCATTCTTTGTACCTATGAGGGGTACATTAGGGAAAATTCGATAATTAAGGATAACTATGACATCATCATAAGCTCTAGAGTACAATAGAATATCTTTAGTAGTCACATATATGATCCTTTGATACCACTTAAGATTGTCCTTGTTTTCGATGAAAGGACCATTATTAGGTAGGTGAGAAATAAACCACCTATACAACGAAGGAACATTATATGATAGTACCTTTATTCTTATGATTCCTTATGTGAATGGAGTAGTAAGTGTCAACAAGAAGTGTGGGAACTGGATTCTTAGACAGGAAAATTTGAATAGATGCAAGGTCTACAAAGTCTTCCATACTAGGAAATAACACAATCCCATAGACGAGCAAAGAAAAATAACATTGAAAGCATTCCAACTTCCAACATTAGCAAATGCAATGGCATTCTCTACCAAAAACATCAGAGTAAAACCATAAGTTCCACCCTTAGGCTTAATATTGAGCTCCACTTCCTTCTTTTCCAAATGCAAGGCTTCGACTAAAAGATGAGACTACGGTAGTTCCTTTGTATTTATGAAAGGAACATAATCCTCAATTCCGACCTCCAAAATATATGAGTATTCCTCCAACATCAAAGCTAACTGATAATCCTGAAAGGTGAAACACCTCAAGAGAGGGTCATAGAACTGCACCAAAGTATGGATTGTTGTAGTCGTTACTTCAGTGTTGAGAATACCTAGGGGATTCCCATAGGCCTTCTTGAAGTATTCTTTGTGATATAGAACCAAACGAGTTCCGAATCCCTTCAAATGTTTCAACTGGGGTTCCACAAACTTGTAGCTGAACACACTTCTTCTGCTAAGATTCATGTTGTCTCTTAGTACTCGACAATAAACTAGGATCTCAGATTCCTTGGAAATGCATATGCAGAAGAGTTATATGATGTAATGATGTTTTATGAGATGTCAATGATATGCACCTGATGGACACATTCTGGATACTCTAAACATTCTGCTTGAAGTAAGTTCAATGGTTCGACGCTACATGAGAAACAAACGGTATGTAGAAGCTTTGTTTCTTGCAAAAAATCAATATCCCACTCACAGGTATGTACTAGTCTTCAAAAGGTGATCCTAAAAGGCTTTCCATAGTCATGCAATCAAGTGAAAATACATTGTCATAGTGAATTCTCATAAGACAAAACTACCCCCAAGTGAAACTATTCTGGGTGTGGGTCTCGTGCCAACCCAATGTGGAAGCGCGGGTAAAGAAGTCGGTTATGCAAGGGGAAGGTATTAGCACCCCTCACATCCATGGTAATCTATGGGAATTATTTTGAATGCTCTTGTTGGGATGGATGTTTCTATATTCTTGTACCTACAAAACAGAAAAAGGGTTAGAAAAAGAATGCTCGAGAAGGATTGTAGCCCTCATGCCTCTGTATTCTCATGGTGCAATGTGAAAGTCAGAGTCTCGTAGTTCGTGGAAGTAGAGAAAGAAAAGGAGAAGAGGAAAGAAGGGGGGAGAAAGGTGTTGGCCAAAGACTCGCATCCTTGTGCCTATGTACCGTCATAGTGCAATAAGGAAGTCAGAGCTCCATAGTTCGGAGGACAAAAATAGAAAGAGAATATTGAGGGTGGTGTTTAAACCGAAAGGAAAAGGCTTACCAAAGCACTGTGACTGACATTGTAAGGAAATGGTTTTTAAACTAAAGAGAAACAGAGGGTGGTGTTTAAACCAAATAAAAAAGGGGCTTCCCAAATCACTGGGACTAACATGGTAAGGAAGAAAAGTAGGAACTTGTTAAAGCACTAGGTCTAACATGACAAGGATATTACAAAAGCACTGGGTCTAACATGGTAAGGAAGAAATCATGAACTTTTCAAAGCACTGAGTCTAACATGACAAGGGTCTTACCAAAACACTAGGTCTAACATGGTAAGGAAGAAAAGCAGGAACTTGTGAAAGTACTGGGTCTAACAAGACAAGAGTCTTACCAAAACACTGGGTCAAACATGGTAAGGAAGTAAATTAGGAACTTGTCAAAGCACTGGGTCTAACATGACAAGGGTCTTACCAAAGCACTGGGTCAAACATGGTAAGGAAGTAAATCATGAACTTGTCAAAGCATTGTGTCTAACATGACAAGGGTCTGACCAAATTACTGAGTCTAACATAGTAAGGAAGAAAGAAAGAACTTGTCAAAGCATTAGGTCTAAAATGACAAGGGTCTGGCCAAAGCGCTAGGTCTCACATGGTAAGGAAGAGGTGTTTAAACCAAGAAAAAGGGGTTAACCATAGAGGTGTGTCCTTGAATTGTGTTGTCATAACCAAGAAATGGGGAAAAACCATGAAGGCGTCACCTGGAAAAAAAGTGGTGTCATAACCAAGAAAGGGGGTTAACTATAAATGTGTGTCCTTGAAAAGAAATTGGTGTCAAAACCAAGAAAGAAGGAATAACCATGAAGGTCTCAACCCAAAATAAAGAGGTGTCATAACCAAGAAAGGTGTCCTTGTAAGGAAAGTGGTGCCATAACCAAGAAAGGGGGAATAACCATAAAGGTGTCAACCCAAAAAGAAAGTGATTGTTTAAACCAATAATAAAAATAAAAGGAGCCACATGGCTAGTTGCAGACTTCTTAGTTAGTTGATTGGAATTGCACTAAAGTCTATGAACATAGACAAATACTCTGAGCAACTGGGTCATTCGTCCTATACTCAGAGGTATTCTAGACAAGTGTAGGAAAGATTCCCTCTCATCATTCTCTATTGCTTAAGGATCATGGAATTCTAGCCTAGTCAATCGCTAAAAAGTTGCTGAAACATGTTCCTAAATATGCTTGCAGTGATGAGTCAGATGACCGATATCTGTTGAGGAAAGTTGTAGTCCACTGGAATCCTGAACTTGTTGAGAGGCTGAAGCTCCAAAATAACATAGACAAGTTACATCAAGTGACCAAGGGACTTATGGTCACTTGACAAACACAAAGGAGAAATGTAACATATGAAGGGATTTAGTTGATCAATTGGGGGTTTGGTCAAGCCAAATAAAAGGAGTGGTACTGATTAATAAACAAAGATGCATGATCATACAAAAACTAGACTAAGGTCTCATTGTTAGGTAGCCCAAGAGAAAGCTATTTGGGTGTAAAGTGTATTGTCATATGTATCATTGTTAGGTATCCCAAGAGAAAGCTATATCAACCAATAGTAAGTGGCTTTAAGCACCTTTTTAGCCATAGAATGTCCATTGGCATGAGTACCAAAGGACCCTTCATGAACTTCCTGTATTAACATTTTTACTTTGTTTCTATCCATGCATCTGAGCAAGACCATGTCATCATTCCTTTTGTATAACATATCCCCATTGAGAAATCAGTTATTCGCCAATATTCTCAAGGTTTTCTTATCTTTACTGGGTTCCCCTGCTGGGCATTCTTGAATCTGAAGGTAACACTTGATATCATGATACCATGGTTTATTGTGTACTTTCTATTCTACTTAAAACACATGAGCAGGTCTATCCAGACCTCTAATCCTAATTTGAGGTGCCTCATTATGGAAATTACTTTGTACATGGAGGACAAGGTGTCCAAAGCATCTGCCATTTGATTCTCCTCTCGAGGTATACAATGGAATATGACTATGTCAAATAAAGGAAACAAACGCCTAGCGTAATCTGTATATGGAATCAAACACGAATGACAAGTTTCACATTCACCTTTGATCTGATTGATAAATAATTTTGAATCCCGAAAGACATCCAAGAATTTAATCCTGAGTACAATAAGTTCTTTGAGTCCAAGAATGCATGCCTCATACTGCGCCGTATTATTTGTACAATCAAAATATATCGTTGCAGTAAAAGGAATATGAAAGCCTCAAGAACTGAATATAATTTCTCCAACTCCGGGACCATATTCATTAGAAGCTCCATCAAATATCAAAACCCATCGAGATCTAGGTTATGGTCCTTTGTCAGGACCTGGTTCATCATAATCTTTAGTTCTAATGGCCATAACATCTTCATCTGGAAATTCGAACCGGATAGGTTGATAGTCTTCAATCAGTTGATGAGCCAAATGATCTGCCAACACATTTCCTTTGATAGATTTCTGAGTATGATATTCGATGTCATATTCTAATAGCAAAATCCGCGAACGGGAAATTCTACCTATCAGCGCAGGCTTCTAAGAAATATACTAGATATGATCCATTTTGGATATCAACCAATTAGTATGGTTCAACATATACTGCCAAAGACGTCGGGCAGCCCATGCCAAGGCACAACAAGTTTTCTCAAGCAAAGATTATCAGGATATACAATTTGTGAACTTCTTACTCAAGTAATAAATAGTGGGCTTTTTCCTACCTATCTCTTCCTGTTGTCCAAGGACACAACCCTTCAATCCTTCAAATATTGTTAAATACATAATCAAAGGCTTCCTTTCCACTGGCGGGATCAAAATAGGAGGCTCAAGCATTTAACCTTTGATATTATCAAAATCCTTCTTACAATCTTCATTTCATACAATGCTTTGATCTTTACGAAGCAATTTGAAGATTGGCTCCCAAGTGGCAGTCAAGTGAGAAATGAACCTGAAAATATAATTTAAACATCCGAGAAATCCTATGACTTGCTTTTCTGTTATAGGTGCAGGCATATCTCGAATAGCCCTTATTTTGTCTGGATCCACTTCTATACCATTCTTACTGATAATGAAACCCAAAAGCTTCCTGGAACAAACACCGAGAGTGCATTTGTATTGATTCCAGAGGAGTCTAAATTTTCTCAAATGTGGGAATAACTTCTTTAGTTTTAGACTTGGAAATCATATCATTAACATATGCCTCAATTTCCTTATACATAATGTCATGGAATAGGGTAGTCATAGCCCTCTGGTACGTAACACCAATGTTCTTCAAGCTGAAAGGAATCACTTTGTAGCTATATGTCCCTAATGGGTGATAAACATTGTTTTTCCATGTCCTCGGGTGCCATTTTAATTTGATTATACTTGGAATATCCATCCATAAAAGAGAAAACATTGAACTTAGATGTATTGTCTACCAACATGTCAATATGTGGCAGAAAAAAATCATCTTTTGGACTTGCTTTTTTCAAATCTCTATAGTCTACACACATTCCGACTTTTCCATCTTTCTTTGGAAATGGCACAATATTGGCGGCCCAAAGAGGATAAATAGATGTGATAAGGAAACTGACATCAATTTGTTTATACACATCTTTTCAAAATGCTGGAACAACTTCTTCAGTTTTAGACTTGGCAATCATATCATCAACATATGCCTTGATTTCCTTATACATAATGTCATGGAATAGGGGAGTAATAGCCCTATGGTACGTAACACCAACGTTCTTCAAGCTGAAAGGCATCACTTTGTACTTATATGTTCCCCAATGGGTGATAAACTTTGTTTTTCCCTGTCCTCGGGTTCCATTTTAATTTGATTATACCCAGAAAAGCAATCCATAAAAGAGAAAACATTGAACTTAGATGTATTGTCTACCAAATGTCAATATGTGGCAGAGGAATATCATCTTTTGGACTTGATTTATTTAGATCACTATAGTCTACACACATTCTTACTTTTCCGTCTTTCTTTGCAAATGGCACAATATTGGCGACCCATTCAGGATAAATAAATGTGACAAGGAAACCAACATCAATTTGTTTATACACCTCTTCTCTAAACTTGACATCCATATAAGGATGAGTTCTTATTAACTTCTACTTCACTAGCAGACATACTTGTTTAAGCGGCAGCCGGTGCTCTACAATATCAGTTCTAATCTTACAATATGTTGATACGACCAAGCAAATACATCAACATACTCTTTCAACAGTTCTACCAACCTTTTCTTGACATCTTCATCAAGCAGTGCCCCAATCTTGACTTCTTTCTTGTTATCTTTAGAACCTAAGTTGATCACCTCAACAAGCTCTTTATATGGCTGAATTGTGTTCTCCTCATGCTCAAGTAGCTGAGTAATTTCTTCTGGAATATTACCGTCTTCATCACTCTCTTCTTCCGCTTCATATACATGGAATTCGAAGTTGGGAGAGGGTGCATGGTCATTTTTTTCAATGGGTTTATTGTTCATTAATATGCAAGAACTGAAATTGTTTTAAACAGGTATTTTAGTTGCCATTTTCCAGAAAAATGAAAAAAGAAAAACACATTGGATAACAAAACATTTTTTATTAATGATCTTAAATTTTGAAACAAAGGGCGCCCGAAAAATGTCACTTTCGCCTTGGGCAGAGTGAAAGGAATTATTTGAAAAAATAAAACAATTTCCTTTGACAAATGAACAATACTAGGAACCTCCACAGTAGTACAATTTTGACTAGTCTCTCCATGCGTCACAAAGCATAGCCATTCTGAATCTGAATCTCCTTCACTGATTGCATCAACGACTTGATCTCCAAGGTGAACGAAACCAGCACTATGGAACACCTCTTGCATATATGTGGTAACAAAATTCATGCTACAACACTCTTCTTGGTTTGTAGTATGAGAACCCTAAACCAACTATGTTCTTATTCTCGGGAAGCTCTACAATTTATCTCCAACCTTTTGCTTGACCGCTCTTCACATCTTGTTACACATCTTTCAATGAAGCAATAGATTCCCCACTCTTATAAACAACATTGACTATATTAAGGGCTTGGAATTGAGTCCCAACATCCTCCTCATATGCATTTATGCATTGTAAAGAAGAAAGGTCACTGACCAACAAGGCCTGCTCACTATCAATGATTATCAACTTATCATTCTTACCAATCTTGAGTTTCTGAGGGAGAGTTGACATTACATCCCCAAAATCATTTATTTATTGTCTCCTCAATAAAAAACTATATGAACGGTATATTTCCATCATCTGAAAAGCGACTTGGAAAACTTGTGGACCTATCATCATTGGGAGATCTACCTAACCAATTATTGTCCTCTTATAACCATCAAAAGCTTTGACTACCACCCCACCATGCTTCATAGGAGCACCTTGGTAAGCCATATTAGACAAAGTTTATTTTTATATAAAATTGAATGAATAACCTGTATCAACTAAGACATTAGATAGGGAGTCCTCTCGGCACCTCATAGATATATGCAAAGCAAAGTTGTGTTTCCTACCCTCTAGCAGTAGTTCTTCATCACTGAAACTCAAGACATTATAGGTCGTGATATTTCCCACTCACCATAAAATTATTCCACTATCACATCATGATCCACATATGCTTTCTCTAACACCTTCATCAAAGATTTCCAATGAGCCTCAAAGTTCAGGAACAAAGACAACACCGATATTTTTGACAACGTGTGAAGGAGTTGATCTAATACCTTGTAATCACTTATTGTGATTAACCTGAGCAATTTCTAGGCATCATCATTCTTCTTAGGTTCATTAGACGCGCCAACCACCATGGGTTCTTGACTAACCACAACAAGATCTTTACCATTCACTTTCTTACTTGCTAACACATAATTAAGCTTTTGGGGAGGTGATGGAGAGAACATACGTCCACTTCTAGTCATACCACTAACATCAGCTATATTCTTGACAGATCGAGTTGCTTCAATTATTAACTCCTTACCATCTTCCAACACAATAACATTATACCTCTGGAGAACAACTTTGTCGGATTCATATGGAATCGGTCCAGGCAAACAAATTATCAAGGGAGTCCCACCACTTTCCTTGCTCTAATAAGTGATTTCCAAAGGCTCCGGAATATCAAACTAAGGAATAATAACAACGACTTCATCCTATTTACGTGGATCCTTCAGGATTATGTTCACACAATTGGAAGTATGTATGGTCATATTCGAAAAAACCACCCTGTATAACTTGGAATGCATATAAACCAAAGGAGTCTTCAACATATTAACATTATATGGGTTTTAATTATTACTTCCATTTATGGGTTTTCTCTGCCTCCCCCTTTGAGAAATATCATTAGTATCCCCTTCTTTTTTTTTCTGGAAATTATTGCCACACTTCTTCGTTCTATTTGAAGAACCTACTTCTTCCAATTTGACTCCCATACCGACCACTTTAGTAAAATAATTTAGAGCGCTAGCAACCATCCTCTCATAATATAAAGAACTCAAGGTTTTGAGAAACATCGTTGTCATCTCCTTCTCCTCCATTGGAGGGTTAATCTTAGAAGCAACTTTACACCATATCTAACCATATTCTTTGAAGGATTCCTTATCCTTACATTGCATGGCATGAAGGTGGTCACGATCAGGAGCCATGTCTAAATTATTCTTGTATTTATGTATAAATCCCTTTACAAGGTCATTAAAAGAATTCATATGAGCATTATCTAGTCTCATATACCACTTCAAAGTTGCATCAGTCAAACTATTTTAGAAATAGTCGATCAACAACTTATCATCACTAGTGTGAGTATCCATCTTACGGCAATACATAGTCAAGTGACTCCGAGGACATGAATTACCCTTGTACTTTTCAAAGTCAAGGACCTTGAATTTGATAGGGACCTTGACATTAGGCACCAAGCACAAATCGTGAGCATTTTTACCAAATAATTCTTTACCTTTCATAGCTTTCAACTCTTTGTGCAATTCTTGAAATTGATCCTGGAATTCATCCATTCTCTCATAAACATCTGGATTCCCACTGGGAGGAGTGTGATAGATAGGATCCTCTACTTGTGGCACAACATGCACAATTGGAGGAGTGGTGACCATTACATGTTGAACTGGAGGAACCTGATTCACCAAAGGAGCTTCAGTAGTAGAGTTGAAATTCTCTGGCATCTAATTGGAAGGAAGACCCCAAGGATAACCAATAGGCATCTAATTATGACACGGAGGTCCAATAGGTACAATAGATACAACTAGCGTTGTTGTGATCTCAAAGATAACATTCACTTAAGGTTGAGATGGAGGTGGAGGCTGATTCTGAGTTACCATTAGATGTTACAACAGAGAAGTCGTTCTGATCATTCCTTCTTTGAATCAATTCACGTCCTCATGAAGTTCTCTTTGCTCTTGCTCAATGGTCTCCATCTCCTGTCTTGAGTTGGCACGAGTATTTTACTTGTGGGTTAGCTTGTCTTCTACGAAGACGAAGGAAAAAAATGATACTCTGAAAAAAACTTGCGAAAAGAAAGACCAAATGATGCAAATGATGCTTGAAATGCAATGTTCAAATGATTGTTTTCAAGGAACTAAGGAATTAAAAATATTTTGCAAATAGCATAAGTAATAACAAATTAAAAGAAAATCTCGAACTTTCACTTCATTTAAATATCTGGAAGGATTACAATTTTAGTACATGATTCCAAAGCAATCCTAAATAAAAGACATAAACTAAAGCCTAGGATCCTAGGGAGCCACAACTAAAGAAGATCCTCCTTCATGCTGCAACTTCCTTTGGAGCTTCCTGACCTGAGCTTCAAAAGCAGTCTTCATATTCTCCTTTTCTATCAAGATCTTGTCAACAACACCTTTCGATGCACCATACGGAGCCTTTTAATCCCTCTTCCTTTTCTTTCAAGGTTGTTCAATCAAACCGTCCTTCCATGGAATCATATAATCTTTCTTCTTCAATTGCTTTTATAGTGCTAACCTTTTCGCATTTGAAACATGAAACTTGCTCTCCCAAGCATCTTTTTCTTGCTTCATCAGAGCTAAAGTAACTTGGAGTCCTTTCATATCTTCAAATGGAACAGGAATGGGTCATATGACTTTAGGGAACATAGTTTCTTCAGGAGGATAAGGCATCTTGATATTAGCAGCTCTTGCTTGCACCCACTGAGTGTAAGAATCCAAGGCAATACAATCTTTGTTTCCTAATTCATTCTTTCCTTCTATGTGAATTTTATGCCAGGTGTGGACTATCCTCTCCTTCAATCCCTTTCTATTAACATCTTATTGAGTGAAGAGACCTTCCAAAAGAATATTGAATGGTTTATCCTTAATAGCATACCCAAGCTGACGTCGAGCCAAAATCGGATTGTAGTTGATACCTCCTTTTCTACCAAGAAGAGGTACATTAGGGAATTCACCGCAACTGTCAATAATGTTCACGCCATAATAAACTCTAGAATACCATGTCACATCTGCATTGGTGACATATGATCCTCCGAGACCACCTCAAACACTTCTTGTTATCCTTAAATAAGTAGGACAGCGACAAGTGTGAGATAAACCACTTATACAGTAAAGGTGCACAACACATAACAATTCATTCGTTATTCTCAGTTCTGTAATAGTAGGCATCTGCGAGCAAGGTAGGAACTAGTTTCCAAATCAGATAAGCCAATCGAGAACAACTTTAAAAGCAACCATACTACCATCACTAGCAAGAGTAGCATCCTTCTCCATCAAGAACATAGCTTGTAGACCAAGAATACCTCATTTAGTCATAAGATTAGCGTTACTCTCCCCTTTTCTCAAATGCACAATCTCTCCAATGATATGAATGGTATTTGATATGATACAGGAAAACCTATGTAATAGGAATACTCCTCCAAAACATGCGCAAGCTGATAATCAGTGAAAGTGAAACACCTATAAGCTGAATCATAGAACTAAACCAAGGTGTTCAAAACTCTATCTTTTACATCAGTATTCAACACAATCAGAAGTCTCTCATACCAGTCTTTGAAATCAGGAGGATAAGCCACCAAAGATCCTAGCTTCCTTAACTCTGTCAATTCATAACGTTTGAAACAAAACTGATGAGTGTTTCTCCTTCCAGAATTCATACTCATTACCTGCGATGTTTGCAAATAAAGTTCCTAAGTTCCTTGAAAACCAGGGGAAAAAGAGATGTTCAAAAATGTATGAATGCGTGATTATGCCACAATCACAAACATGAGGGGTTTAAAAGGTTTAACATCACGAGTATGGAGTCAGATGGACAGGGTGACAACTATCTCGTAGAGTATGTTCTATAGCTTTGGATGTCTCAAAAAGTAACCATGTTCTAAAAAAGTTCCTAGAGTCGTAAATCCATCTTTCGAAGATTACCTTTTAACGACTTGCTCATAGACCAATAATATTCTCAATAGAACCTCGTCTGAGTGTAGTATTATGTATCAATAAGACCAGGCCTATGCCGGAAAGGTCACCACACTACATTCTAAAAGGCTAAAAGGGGTTAAAGTGTTCTAAGGTGTCTCAGAATCTCGGACTCCCTAGTAAAAAATAATAACACCGTGATGACTACTCGCAAGACATTAATACCTCCAAAGGGGTCTCATCTGAGCATGCCTCTCATGTTAACCCAACAAGGCTAACGCCAGTAAGGTCAACATGAATATACCACCATCCTAGCTCAAGTTCACTCAAGTCCGTGTAGGGGACTTATCTCACCATACAGAGATCATCAAGCACCCACAAATAACAACAAACAAAAAGTAATAACATAAACACAGATAAACAAGCTAGGCTTAACCCACTTAGAGAGTGTGTCCCCAGTAGAGTCGTTGGTTGTCGCTGCGGGAAAAAATTGAGATTAAGCTTTTGATTAACTTAACTCAGAAAAACCAAGAGTGGCCAACGAACTTTATTTTTTCCAAAGGGAATGGGAAAACGGTAGAACAAAACCCACAAAAAAAAGATAAAATAAAAGAAAAATCTAGATACAGGGGTTGGTTATGCAATGGGAAGGTATTAACATGCCTCACATCTATGGTACTCCATAGGAACCACTTGAAAATATGTGTTTATGAAAAAGTCGGTTTGTTTGTTGATTGATTTTAATTTGAAAATGCATTTTGTCGTATTCAAATGGAAAAACTCAGCTTACTACCCACAAGTATGATGAGATGAGCATTTGCATCATCTCGATATGGAGAACTTTTACTGGGACTTTCTCACAAGTATGTCCGAACATTAAAGTGGAAAATGTCAATCATTTATCAACATATTGTAGAAGTATAATGGTTTGCATCACTATAAAGAATAGACTAATATCCAATATATTAAAAAAAAGGGCTCTTCAGAGAAAATGCACAACGACATAAAAAGAAGTTTGATGAGGTTTGTATTTTTTCGAAGTTTGAAAAAAAGAGTTTAAGTATGCTTAAATGTTTTAGAATTTATTGAGAAAAATATTTTGTGGATCACTTGACAAAGTCAAGGTTTATTAAGAAAAGAGTGAAGTTTAAAAGCAAGAGGTTTTTGAAATAGGGAGAACTTTTGAAAAATGAAGAAGTGGGAAGGAGAGGATGAGACTATGCAAAAGCATAAAGTAAATGATATGAAATAAAAGGTCTCATTGTAAGGTAGCCCAAAGGAGAAAGCATTTGTGTGTGCAAGTGTACTAGACACAAGATGGAGCATGCATTTGTTATTAGTCAAAACAAGCATTCCTATCCCCTTGGATTGAGCCAGAAGATGAAAAATTACATAAGAAAATGAATATCAAAAGATCCAAATGAACGACAAAGACACAAATAAACCTCCAAGTCTTGACTTGAATACCAAAAAGGGTCCAAAGGGATCACAAGGTCTAAGATGAATCACAAAGTGTCAGATATACTCCAAGCAAGGGGAAAGTACTAATTCCTAAGGTCCAAAGTCCAAAGTACTCCTCAAGCAAGGGATGGTAACACCAAGTCCATGAAATCGTATTAATGTTTTTTAGGGTTTCAAGCATTTAACATGTTTTTGTTTTTTTAAATAAGAAGGCAATAAAAGGCAAAAAGTAAAAGGCAAGAATGGCAATTACATGAATGTCAATGACATGAATGTAAGGAGCATAAATGTAAAGTTAGGAGGTTAGATGTAGCAAGTTAGTGATCATGAGGCAAACAATGTATGTGGAAATCATGTTAGATTATTGATACAAAATCAAACTCTCATGGCATGAAGCCCAAATGCTCAAAACTCAAAGAATAAAGAAGAGAACAAAAGGAAAAATGAAAGAAAGCACAAGTGTTTAACTTAGTATCCACTATCAAACAAGTCAAGAGCGCAAACATATGGTACATCCTAGGGATAACATATCACTAACTCAAAGTTTCAAAAATATGATTAGATGATTATTGTACCAAAAAATTTACCCTCTTCTTTTCAACCATAGTTAGCTTATGGCTTATCATCACATACATTCATGCATATCATTGGTTTTATGGTTATGCAATTGAGGCATCTCTCTTGTGACTTTCTTTAAGCCTTAGAAGGAAGAAAAGTGTCAATCAGTACAAAGAGGGTAGGCTATCCTCAACTACATAATCACCCAAGCTATCAAGGGGTTTCTTATGCCCTATGACATCTCAAATGGTGCCCCACCCCATAATTTGATTGAGAATTACAAGACATTGAAAGCAAATCCCACTTCTTTGTCTATTGATCCTTGAGCTAGGGTGCCATGAAATTTTTAGATCATCTTCATTATGTTATTGTGTAAGACATCATTTCTCACAATTTCCCCCAATTTCCCTAGGAGAATCAAGGTTTTGAGGTGGTACACTCATCTCCTATCTTTTCTCAGTTTATTTTTGATTTTTGAGCAAGACTTGATTCCATGGTATTCTATGAGCCCCTAAGCATATATGTTTGGAAAACTGGCCATCGATTTTATTCAGATGACGAATGGTTTGATTCAATTGGGGAAAAGTCAATTGAGCAGATTAAAAAGTCAACTCTTGGTTTCTTTGGTCAAAAGTGTATTCCATAAGTCAAATATGATCCATGTTTGAGATTTGATCAAGAAAAGTCAAGAGATTCATCAAAAATCAAGAATTTTAGAAAGTTACCTAAATTGGAAATTAAGGTTTTGGAAACTCGCTATGTTTGGCATGTTTGGTGTTAGTAAGCATCTACCTTCATGGACAATGTTCTCTATGATCAAGACTCCAAATCAAGTCGACCTTAACATGAAATTTGTTCTCCTTTCTCCAAGATTTAAGGAGGTACAAAGATTTAAGTAATTGGATCATCATGACTCATGATATGGTCGTTGAAAGTGGGGTGTTTCAATTTCATTCAATTGTCCCAACACTTAGAAAATTCCTAAGCATCCCAAGTCAGGATCCCCAAACATGTTCATGGAAGTTTTAAGAGATTTTAGGGGCTCCATCTCAAGGTGCTTCCTACACGAAAATTATAGTGTCAAGTCTCCTCTTTCCTTTGGTTCCAAGAACACCTGAATTGGTTGGACACAACTCAAGATACCATCTTATAGAGTCATGACCTTGGATTGATTGATTTTGGTTTATACTTAGTGAAAACTTTTCTAAGTATTTGATCATCTCAAGCAACCCACTTCAAGTCCAATTTTCACAAGGTTGCAAGTTTCATTTAGATCTGACCTCAAGATAAGAGTTGTAGAGCATTATCTCCTCTCCATTTTTGCTTCAAAATATTCCTATTTGGTAGCTTAAGGAACAAGTTATGGAGTTGGAAAGACATGACCTTAGGATGACCTATAATTGACACTTTGACATGAAGTTTCAAGCAACCATTTTTGTTCCCATTTTTAAACGAGCTAAAGGTTTTGTTTCAAATTGCCTCCAACATCAAACATGTTCCCCTCATTCCCCTCTTTCAAAAATGCCCTAATTCACTCCATTTGGCCAAGAGGCCATGGAGTTATATTGGCTTAAAGATGACTAATATTAAATCTCCATTATCACACTTGATGTTGGAATTATGCATGATGTTTCCTTTGCTTATAACATGATTTGTTTCACACGACCAACACACCTTTCCTTACCTTGAATAGACCAATACCACACATATTATGTACATGAATATCATGTTCATATTTGGCCAAAAGAGGAAATGTTTGTCTTGGTCCCTTTTTATGCATTGTGGAGGTGTTGTGTGGCTTAGAATTTGGCATGTTAAGGTCGAGATTAAGGTTCCTCTATGCATGATAAGAGGTTGAAGATGAGTGTTGGCAGCTTCTGGTTGGTTGGGCGCGTTTTTATCCATTAGTGACTTAAGTGAGGGTGTTCAATGGATGTCGTGTTACATGGCCCTTTGTTCATTTTATTTCGTGTCACGCTTTTAAATCAGAGTTTAAAAGGTTTGGACCATGGGTTGTGTGTTTGTGCTTTCCCCACCCCCTTGTCCTAGCCCAGTTTTCTATTTTCAACTAGTTGCCTTTGGATCAAATTACTAGCATACACCCCTTGCCATTTTCACTTATTTTTAGTATTTTGTTTTATTTAATTCCATTTAAAATATTTCCCTTGGGAAAAAATTATGAATTAATTCATGATTGATGTAACACCCTTCTAAAATACCCCAATATTTAATTAAAACAACAAAACATAAATCAGAGTAGATATGCAATTTAAGGGTGTCACACTTGACACTTCACACCAATCATCAAAATATACTGTCATGCTCATTTATTTAATCAAAACAAACCATTGCATAACTCGCAGCGGATAAAAATCTAACAACATTCAAACATGTAACACATCACATGTAAAGTTGTTCAACAACCAAAAATGAAAACAAGGTAAAACATCCCGTCCCGATGTTACATCTACCAGAGCATGACCCACTAAGGAACTACACTAGACTCCAAGGACTAGCTTCTACTCAATCACTGCTCGTTACCTGAAACATAGTTGTAAGGGTGAGTTCCTCAATCGATATAATAAGCATTATAAATTATCATGTAATGTTAAGTAAGTTAACACATTCAATCACCCTAATCAGATCACACAATCAGTAACGGCAATATCAACTCCAAAATCATACTCAACACAATCACAAAACAGCACGCATAATATTGGAATACATCCATTCATATTATACGCCATACATACATTATGCAATGAGACTCCATGCATGCGGTACCGACTATTCGTGAACATATAGTTCAACCTCACCGATCAAATCCAGATACGGCTACGAAGCTCACTAGTCCCACACATTTGAGACCTAGTGACTCACTCACTAATTGCTCACCATGGGAATTAGCTACCACCCCAAGGGCTATGATATGCACGTTAATCACCTAGCATGCAAACATTAACAACAATCCACAATACTCACTCACTAATTCCTCACCATGGGAATTAGCTACCACCATAAAGGCCATAATATGCACGCTAACCTAATTAGCATGCAAATATCAACAATCCACAATGGACATATGCTCACACTCTAAGCCGTAAAACAGTCCATTCCACAATTTCATACATAATACATACATTCACAACATTATGCATATCATCATACATCATGTCATGCCAATTAGTAATCACAGTATTAGCACACTCTACTAATACCTACACTGCTCAAAACAACGGGAAATGATTCCTACTATATCATACATCAGCTAAATTACATCACCCAGCTGCAACGACCAAAACTGCATAACCACAGCTCAGAAAAATCACAATTCTGCCCATACGCGTATTGCCTAGTCCCATACGCGTATGGCCCATTTCTCAGCCAATCCCATACGCGTCTTGCCTGCCTCATACGCGTATGCTACGCGTACCACTTCCTCATACGCGTACCAACAGAGACAAAACCACGTTCAAAACATCATCTTCCTCATCCATACGCGTATGGCCTCACCCCATACGCGTACCACTCACAGAATACGCGTAATAACATGCGTATGGCGCGTATCAGCACCAATCCTCTCCCTTCCAAGCCATCTCATACGCGTATTGCCTAGTGCCATACGCGTTTGACCAGAACCAAAATTTCAGATCTGCAATGGGTTTTCTCTGCCACGAGATTCCTCAGATCCAACCTCCCACAGTCCAATTTTACACAGTATTCGTTCATATCATCTAACACGAATCATACCCTATTCAATTTCACAAATTCTAACATTATTCCATCTAATCCTTACGAATTTTATTCAATTATAACTCATATCACATTCATCCATAAATTCATAAATTTCAACATTCATCATTCTAATCAGGGTCAAATCAATGGTTTATCACTACCCATTACATGTTAACCCATAATACCCATTAAACGACGATAAACCCCCCTTACCTGAGTTAATCCGGCAATCCTTTAGCTTCGAGCTCTTCCTCTCTTCAACCCTTGTTCTCTGGCTCTTTTCCCTTTTTCCACTTTAGAGTCGTTTTTCTGTATTCACGTGAAAGCTCTCTTTTACCAACTGGGACCTTTTCTAATTCCAACTTTTATTCCAATAATAATAATAATAATAATCCAATAATAATAATCCAATTATTTAATTAAATTAATAAATATACTATTAATTTAAATTAAATAATTATCCTTCTTTCATCGGGGTGTTACAACTCTCCCCCACTAAAAGAGTTTTCGTCCTCGAAAACATACCTCAAGTGAATAACTCAGGATAAGATAGGCTACCTCCTCAACTGAGACACATGAAACACCTCATGCAAATTCGCAAGTGACGGCGGTAAAGCGATACGATAGGCTACCTCCCCTATCCTCTCCAAAATCTGATAAGGACCAATAAATCGAGGTGTCAACTTCTTCGACTTCAAAGCTCGACCAACCCCAGTTATCGGAGTAACACGAAGAAACACATGATCTCCCTCTTGAAACTCAAGTGACTTCCTCCTCTTGTCGTGATAACTCTTCTGACGACTCTGAGCTATCCTCATCTTCTCCTGAATCATCTTAATCTTTTCCGTAGTTTGTTGAACAATCTCCGGTCCAACCACATCACTCTCACCGGACTCATACCAACATAAAGGTGTCCTACATCTCCTACCATACAAAGCTTCAAACGGTGCCATACCAATACTCGAATGAAAACTATTGTTGTAGGTAAACTCAATCAAAGGTAAATAACAATCCCAAACACCTCCTTTTTCCAAAACACAAGCCCTCAAAAGATCCTCCAGTGACAGAATCGTCTTCTCAGTCTGACCATCAGTCTGCGGATGATATGCAGAACTCAATCTCAGCTTAGTTCCCAAAGCCCTCTGCAAACCTTCCCAGAACTTCGATGTAAATCTAGGATCTTTGTCCGAAACAATACTCGACGGAATACCATGCGAACTTACAATTTTCTCAATATACAACTCGGCTAATCTCTCTAACGAATAATCCATTCTGATCGGAATGAAATGAGCCGATTTTGTCAATCTGTCAACAATTACCCAAATAGCTTCAAAATTCTTAATTGTCCTCGGTAAACCAGAAACAAAATCCATACTGATACTATCCCACTTCCACTCTGGAATAACCAACGGTTGCATTAGCCTAGACGGCTTCTGATGCTCAATCTTTGACTTTTGACAAATCAAACAAGAATAAACAAAACTCGCAATTTCTCTTTTCATTCCCGGCCACCAAAATAACTTTTTCAAATCATGATACATCTTCGTAGCCCCAGGATGAATACTCAGGCCACTACGATGTCCTTCCTCAAGAATACTCTTCTTAAGTTCGGTAACATCCGGAATACACACCCGATTACCAAATTTCAAAACACCATTCTCATCAACTCTGAATTCACCACCTTGAACTTGATTCACTAGAGTCAACTTATCAACCAAAAGCACATCGGATTTCTGACCCTCTCTAATCTCATCCAGAATACCAATCGTTAACTTCAACATTCCCAATTTAACACTATTGTGAGTACTCTCGCACACCAAACTCAAGTCTCTAAACTGCTCAATTAAATCCAATTCTTTAACCATTAACATAGACATATGCAATGATTTCCGACTCAATGCATCAGCCACTACGTTTGCTTTACCCGGATGGTAATTCAAACCAAAGTCATAATCCTTCAGAAACTCTAACCATCTCCTCTGTCTCATATTCAGCTCTTTCTGATCAAACAAATACTTTAAACTTTTATGGTCACTGAAAACCTCAAATCTTGACCCGTACAAGTAATGCCTCCATAACTTCAGAACAAATACCACAACTGCCAACTCTAAATCGTGTGTCGGATAGTTCCTCTCATGAACCTTTAGTTGTCTCGAAGCATAAGCTACAACCTGCTTATTCTGCAGCAAAACACCACCCAAACCCAACAATGAAGCATCACAGTAAACCTCAAATGGTTCCGACGGACTTGGTAATATCAGAATAGGAGCAGTAGTTAACCTTCTCTTTAACTCTTGGAAACCTTCTTCACATTTTGAGTCCCAAACAAACGCTTGCCCCTTTCTAGTCAACATCGTTAACGGTAACGCCAACTTAGAAAATCCCTCAATGAACTTCCTATAATAACCAGCCAAACCAAGGAAACTTCGAATCTCAGCAACAGACTTCAGAGCTTCCCACCGAGATACCGCTTCTATCTTAGAAGGATCAACAGCAACACCACCTCTTGAAATCACATGACCAAGAAAACTAACCTCTTCTAACCAAAATTCACACTTGGACAGTTTAGCAAATAACTTCTTTTCTCGTAGAACTCCTAAAACCACTCTCAAATGTTCAGCATGCTCTTCTTCAGATTTCGAATACACCAAAATATCGTCAATAAACACCACAACAAACTTGTCTAGGTACGGATGGAAAATCCTATTCATATACTCCATAAATACTCCAGGCGCATTAGTCACACCAAAAGGCATTACAGAATACTCATAATGTCCATACCTTGTTCTGAAAGCAGTCTTCTGAATATCCTCAGTTTTCACACGTATCTGATGATACCCCGATCTCAAATCTATTTTGCTGAACACACTCGCACCAACCAACTGGTCCATCAAATCATCAATCCTCGGTAAAGGATACCGATTCTTGATCGTCACTTTATTCAGTTGCCTGTAGTCCACACACAACCTCATAGTACCTTCTTTCTTCTTAACCAATAACACTGGTGCGCCCCACGGTGACACACTCGGACGAATAAATTTCTTATCCAACAGATCTTCCAACTGACTCTTCAATTCAGTTAACTCAACAGCAGACATACGGTACGGAGCCATCGATATCGGCCTAGTACCAGGTACCAAATCAATCGAGAACTCAACTTCACGCTCTGGCGGTAATTCATTCACTTCTTCAGGAAACACATCAGGAAAATCACACACCACGGCTAGATCGCAAATCACCAGTTTATCTTTAGCCTCCAAAGTCGCTAACAGCATAAACAACTCTGCCCCATCTGCTACTGCCTCATTCACCTGCCTTGCTGATAGAAACAAACTCTTTCCTTCCTCAATCTCAGGAAAGATCACAGTCTTATCAAAACAGTTGATATAAACTCGGTTAAACACCAACCAGTTCATACCCAGGATAACATCAATCTGCACTAGTGGAAGACACACAAGGTCCATCCCAAAGTCTCTACCAAAAATACTCAAAGGACAATTTAAACAAACTGAAGTAGTAATCATTGAACCCTTCGCAGGAGTATCAATCACCATACTCCCATGCATCTCAGATATCTCTAATTCAAGTTTCACAGCACAATCCAAAGATATAAAGGAATGAGTCGCACCTGTGTCAATAATAGCTACAAGAGGAAAGCCATTAATATAACACGTACCTCGGATCAAACGATCATCTGCAGAAGTCTCAGAACCCGATAAAGCAAAGACCTTGCCTCCCGACTGGTTCTCTCCCTTCGGCTTAGGACACTGTGGACTGATATGACCCACCTCTCCACAGTTGAAACAAGTCACAGTCTTCAACCGGCACTCTGCAGCCAAGTGACCACCTTTTCCACACTTGAAACACTTCTTCTCATTACTGGTACACTCATGGATACGATGTCCAACCTGACCACATCTGTAACACTTAGCAGGGGCACTGGAGTCTCCCCCACTAGGCCTCTTCATCCCACTCTGTCTCTGGAAACCTTTGCCAGCTGCATACGGTTTCCCACGATCATTCTGATTCTTGCCTTTCCTATCAACCCTTTGCTGATAGCTCTCCGCTCTGGCCTTGGTATCCTGTTCAAAAATCCTGCAACAGTCCACCAGGTCAGAAAACACTCTAATCCGCTGATACCCAATAGCCTGCTTGATCTCGGGACGTAACCCGTTCTCAAACTTCACACATTTTGAAAATTCCCCAGTAGCCTCGTTATAGGGGGTGTAATACTTCGACAGCTCTGTGAACTTAGCAGCATACTCAGTAACAGACCGGTTGCCCTGCTTCAATTCTAAGAACTCTATCTCTTTCTTTCCTCTGACATCCTCTGGAAAGTACTTCCTCAGGAATCTCTCTCTGAACACCGCCCAAGTGATCTCAGCACTCCCAGCAGCTTCTAACTCAGTGCGGGTAGCAACCCACCAATCATCTGCTTCTTCTGACAGCATATGCGTACCGAACCTGACCTTCTGGTTATCGGCACACTCAGTCACTCGGAAGATTCTCTCGATTTCCTTCAACCACTTCTGAGCGCCATCTGGATCGTATGCCCCCTTGAACATTGGAGGATTGTTCTTCTGGAACTCACTCAATTGACGAGCAGCTCCCATTCCCGCAACATTTGGATTCCCTCCAAGTACTCCAGCTAACATACCAGAGCCTCAGCAATCGCAGCATCGTCTCTTACTCTTCCAGCCATCTCTATTCTGAAAACCCAACAAGCTAAAGCAATAAGTACTGATAGGGTTACACAACACCTATCACGTACAGGGAAACAAAATAATTACGACTCGACTCGACCGACTATGCTCTGATACCACTAATGTAACACCCTTCTAAAATACCCCAATATTTAATTAAAACAACAAAACATAAATCAGAGTAGATATGCAATTTAAGGGTGTCACACTTGACACTTCACACCAATCATCAAAATATTTTGTCATGCTCATTTATTTAATCAAAACAAACCATTGCATAACTCGCAGCGGATAAAAATCTAACAACATTCAAACATGTAACACATCACATGTAAAGTTGTTCAACAACCAAAAATGAAAACAAGGTAAAACATCCCGTCCCGATGTTACATCTACCAGAGCATGACCCACTAAGGAACTACACTAGACTCCAAGGACTAGCTTCTACTCAATCACTGCTCGTTACCTGAAACATAGTTGTAAGGGTGAGTTCCTCAATCGATATAATAAGCATTATAAATTATCATGTAATGTTAAGTAAGTTAACACATTCAATCACCCTAATCAGAACACACAATCAGTAACGGCAATATCAACTCCAAAATCATACTCAACACAATCACAAAACAGCACGCATAATATTGGAATACATACATTCATATTATACGCCATACATACATTATGCAATGAGACTCCATGCATGCGGTACCGACTATTCGTGAACATATAGTTCAACCTCACCGATCAAATCCAGATACGGCTACCAAGCTCACTAGTCCCACTCATTTGAGACCTAGTGACTCACTCACTAATTCCTCACCATGGGAATTAGCTACCACCCCAAGGGCTATGATATGCACGTTAATCACCTAGCATGCAAACATCAACAACAATCCACAATACTCACTCACTAATTCCTCACCATGGGAATTAGCTACCACCATAAAGGCCATAATATGCACGCTAACCTAATTAGCATGCAAACATCAACAATCCACAATGGACATATGCTCAAACTCTAAGCCATAAAACAGTCCATTCCACAATTTCATACATAATACATACATTCACAGCATTATGCATATCATCATACATCATCAGCATATTATCACAAAATCATATCATGTCATGCCAATTAGTAATCACAGTATTAGCACACTCTACTAATACCTACACTGCTCAAAACAACGGGAAATGATCCCTACTATATCATACATCAGCTAAATTACATCACCCAGCTGCAACGACCAAAACTGCACAACCACAGCTCAGAAAAATCACAAATCTGCCCATACGCGTATTGCCTAGTCCCATACGCGTATGGCCCATTTCTCAGCCAATCCCATACGTGTATTGCCTGCCTCATACGCGTATGCTACGCGTACCACTTCCTCATACGCGTACCAACAGAGACAAAACCACGTTCAAAACATCATCTTCCTCATCCATACGCGTATGGCCTCACCCCATACGCGTACCACTCACAGAATACGCGTAATAACATGCGTATGGCGCGTATCAGCGCCAATCCTCTCCCTTCCAAGCCATCTCATACGCGTATTGCCTAGTGCCATACGCGTATGACCAGAACCAAAATTTCAGATCTGCAATGGGTTTTCTCTGCCACGAGATTCCTCAGATCCAACCTCCCACAGTCCAATTTTACACAGTATTCGTTCATATCATCTAACACGAATCATACCCTATTCAATTTCACAAATTCTAACATTATTCCATCTAATCCTTACGAATTTTCTTCAATTATAACTCATATCACATTCATCCATAAATTCATAAATTTCAACATTCATCATTCTAATCAGGGTCAAATCAATGGTTTATCACTACCCATTACATGTTAACCCATAATACCCATTAAACGACGATAAACCCCCCTTACCTGAGTTAATCCGGCAATCCTTTAGCTTCGAGCTCTTCCTCTCTTCAACCCTTGTTCTCTGGCTCTTTTCCCTTTTTCCACTTTAGAGTCGTTTTTCTGTATTCACGTGAAAGCTCTCTTTTACCAACTAGGACCTTTTCTAATTCCAACTTTTATTCCAATAATAATAATAATAATAATCCAATAATAATAATCCAATTATTTAATTAAATTAATAAATATACTATTAATTTAAATTAAATAATTATCCTTATTTCATCGGGGTGTTACAATTGACATTTGGAATGTTATTTAATTTTTCATATTTTTGATTTTTATTTTTGATTTATTTTTAATACTTTTTTAATTATATATGTCTAATTAAGCTAGTTCTATTTATTAGGGCTTATTTATTAATCTTCATATTTTGTACACTTGTAGACCTTTGTATTAAGGTTATTTGGGTTTCATTTGATGCTTGGATAATCATTTTTGGTTTGTTTTTGAACTTATTTTTTGAAGATGGTTTGGTTTGGTCAGTCAATTGGTGCATTACTTTAATGATGGATTTTTTTTACACTTTTTGCACATGATTTTTGAATATATCTTTGGGACATTTTGAGTTTATGATTTAATATTGTTATGCCTAGTTTTTCATAATTTTCCTATACTCCTAAATATTTTTCTTAAGTTATCCAAGGCATCCTTGTTTCTTTAAGATACCTTTTACATTTAATAGATTATCTTGGAATGCACTTGTGCAAACATTGGGGATCTATTTCCCATTCTATATTGACCTCATCATCATCATTTAGAGGTCTTAAATTCATCCATGTGACCCCTTTTGAGCATCTCCATTTGATGTTTCTTTGCTTGCTTGCCTTAAGTCCTTCTTTCTTGCTATTGAGACCATAATTGGATTTTATCTTGTGCGTTTTATTTTTGAATACTTAGAGTTTAATGGATCTCATTTCCTCTTGGCTACACTTATGTTTTCATTAGTGTTGGAAATCTTATATCTTGCTCTTATAATTCTTTGAATGGTATTCCATTGCTACTTCACCATGATGACACATTAAGAGCTACATTCTTCTTTTCTTGGCCTAGTTTTGAGTTTAGCATATGGTGAAGCTCTTAGGATCTTAGGATCCATTTTGGTATGGTTTTATGTTATTCTCCTTTCATTCTTAATGTTTCAACTTCATTTGTCATTGGTCATTTTCTTTGATTGGGTAAAGGATTCCTTACTTGGATGATGACCATCATTTGACTTGGTAAGTTGTGTTTGAGCTTTGAGTTTACTTACTTGTGGGTACCACTTAAGGTTTGGAGGTTTTATTTGATGCTTTGAAGAGGATATTGTTAGTGTCCCATGACCCATAAGAATCCTTGTTTAATCTTGGTTTATCTTGTTGAGTGTTAATAAAGGATTCCTTTTCTAGGATGATATCTTCACTTGCTTATCAAGTTACTTAGCCTTCATGTGTGTGTGAAGTTTTGGTGACCTATCTTGTTACTCTTGAACCTCATCTTGGGTTAACCTATTATACAAGTCACAACATCCCTTGACGTTATGTGTGTACCTTCATTTTTTGATTACTTGTTGCTTAAGTTTTCTTGGTTGTGTGTTTGTTTGCCTATCTTTTGGTATTTTGGAGCATAGTTTATGAGATTCATCCATGATGCTTGAGAAATTTGTATGTGAAGCCTAATATGTATACACTTTGGAATTGTGTGGTTTGGTACCATATCTCCAATAATACTACTTCATTTTTACTTTCTTAAATTTCCATTGCCACTAGGAGCATCGCTAGGTTCTGATTTTGATCATTATTTGCCTCAACTTTTGAGTGTGCATTGGTATAAAGCCTTTGTGATGTCTTAAGTTTTATTGTGTGTTTTGACACCATGTTTTTTACTTTTGACCTCATTCATCTACTATGCCCTTTGCCATTTCTAATTGTTCACACACTAGTGATCATTTCCCTTTACAACTTCACATGATGATTGTGTACTTTGATGTTTAAACCATATATGCATGACCTTTAGGAGTTAGACAATATGTTCTTATGTTTATTTGGATGTGATGTTTCTGCCCATTTTTTATTTGATAATTTATCTTTTTCTTTAGTTGCATTCACAACATGTTTGATGTTTTATTTCTATTTTTCATGACTAGTTTGATTGGGCAATTTCAAGAATTTTCTTCCTTTCCATGACTTGATATAGATTGCTTAAATATTCATTACATGACTTAATATGGTTTACTTTGTCATTGCTGTCATTTTTTCTTTGATCCATGACTTGATATGGACTACTTTTGACCTAATATAGATTGCTATTTGCTTCACTTGTTCTTTCATGACTTGATACGATTTGTTCATCTTATATATGTTCTCCCATGACTTGATATGGATTGCTATGGCTTATTATTTTCTTCCATGACTTCATATGGATTGTTTATCAGTCATTATACTATTTATTGTTCCACGACTTGATATGGATGGTTTAAATTTTTCTCCCATGACTTGATATGGATTACTTTATTATTGTTTTCCTGTTCCCCCCATGACTTGATATGGTATTGCATTGTGTTCTGCATGACTTGATATGCCATCATTTATCTTTTATCCGTTCCTCCATGACATGATATAGATTGGCATCTTCTTTTATCTTTTTTCCTTGTGTGAATAACATGTTAGGACTAAAGTAGATATTGAACTAAAGTAGACTTTAGGATTGTTAACAAAGCATGACAATGTTAGGTAGTCCCCTTGATCCTTAATCATAGGTCTATCTTTGCATGCTAACTTAGGTAGATGTTCCCCTTTTATCCTATTTCTAGGACCACTATTGCATGCCAACATTAGGATTCTCTTTAGAATCCCCATAGATTTTCCTTTCTTTTTTGCATTAATCCTAAAACAAAAACTTTTTCTCAATAAAAATCCAAAAAAAATTATAAATATTACTTGAACTCTTTCAATAATAAGAGAGAATTACTTAGATACCTCCTGCTTTGGGTGGATCATTTCATGTATTCTTTCAACAAAATACTCAACCAATCAAATTTATTTTTCCACTTGGCTTTTGTTATGAAAATTTTCAATAAGGGTGGTTACCCATAAAAGCACAAACAAACCAACATTCTTAAGAAGAACTACAGTGCTCATATTCTTTATTGATACGTAGGCATTGGGTTGCAAAACCTAAGCAAGCGCAATAATAATTTTTTTCCTTTTTTTATAATTCACCCATTTTTCATGCATTCCTTTTTAGTCAGTAAGTTTTAGAATAAACACGCCTTTTTGATTAGAAAAACAAGAGTGGGTCATGTAAAGTACTACAGACGTGAGAGGTGCTAATACCTTCCCCTTGCATAATCGACTGCCTTACCCATCTTTTGGTTCCGAGATCATTAGATTCATCCTTATGTAGGTTTAATCAATGGTTCCTTTCCCTCTTTTGGGATAAATAACATTGGTGGCGACTCTGTTTCGTGTACATGTTTCTTCGAGATGCGACAACTGGAAACTCTGCTGGGGAATCCATAAGTAAGTCAGTCCTAGCTCCTATTTGTTTTCTTTTCATTGGGTGTTTATTTATTTATGCTTTAATTTCTCATTGCATTTCTTTTCTTTCCATATTCTGGATATTGTTGTCGTACTGGTTGTTGGATCTTCTATTTGCAGGTTGGGTGGGATATTCCTATGAGGTAAAAGGCCCACTACCCAGGCTAGTGACACATAGGTTAGAGTGGATAGTCATGTTAACTCTCGTTGAACCTCATACATAAGAGTTTGTATGGCATACCATGCCCATATTAGGTTCTGGTGAGAATGTTTTTATCTTGCATGCCTTTTGCACTAGACAGAGCGTTATCATAAGAACCATTGACTCTGGTTTCCATTAATAATCTTGTTTTGTTCTGATTAGACCTACCTATGAGTTGGGGATGGTGTTACATAACAAGCCTTCATCATACCCAATTTTCTCATAATCACGTCGAACTTTTGAACTTGTGGCATTCAGCCAGTTATCAAGCATACCAGCTATCCATTGATATGGAAACAACATTTGCATTCATAAGCATAGTTATATTCATCCTCTCAAAACACATGTTTTTGTATTTCCAGATGTTTTTAATTATTTATTCGCATTATTTAAGTCGTCTATAAAGATGGATACTAGTAGAGGTGGACATGTTTCTTACAAGTTTCCTGAGATTAACCTAGAATCCCTTCTCGAGATTGCTGAGAGATCCCCTTCTGGTAACCTGGAATTTTCAAAAGAGACAATGGGAATATTGTAGAATACCTCAAAGCTTCTCTCAACAAATATCAACATATTACACTTCATACTCTACTACAGTTCTATGATCCTCCTTTGTGATGCTTTACTTTCCCAGATTATCTGTTGGCACCAACAATGGAAGCGTATTGATGTATTCTGTGAATTCCCATTAAACTTCAAGTTCCTTTCCATGTGTCTATGGAAGTCCCTAATTCTGAATGTATTGTTGCTACCCTTTATTTGGTCAAATATGTGGTGGATGCTAATATCAAGACAAAAGGAGGACTCCCTGGGTTTCATTTGAGCTTCCTTTTGACAACCCTGGATGCTTTGGCTAAGGAAGAGAATTGGAAGGTTTTCAACGCTATTTTATCTGGTAGTATCTATGGAATTGTTTTGTTTCCTAATATGATTGATTTTGTCTACATGAACGCCATTTGTATCTTCCTAATAGGGAACCCAGTACCAACACTTTTGGGTATGTTTATCATTCCATTCATTCTATAAATCACAAAAAGAGAGGTGGCTTAGTATGGTGTTGTGCTCCTCCTTTGTATCATTGGTTCCGAATCCATCTCCCTTGAAAAGGAGCGTTCGTGGATAACAAGGACAACTTTAAGTGGTCCAAGAAATTTATGGGGCTTACTCCAATGATTTGGTGTGGTATAACTTAAGATTGGATAGGATGGAGAAATCAGAGGTAATTGTGAGTTGTGGGGAATTCCTTAATGTTCCTCTCATGGGTGTTAGGGAAGGTATAAACTATAATCATGTACTGTATTAGAGACAATTGGGCTATACTTTAAAGGACATCCAGAAGATAGAAGTATACAAGAGTCTTTGTTATACAATGTGGCTGATGATGTTGAAATGATGAAGAAAACTGCTAAGGCCTGAAGTCATATTTCGTGTAAAGGAAAAGAGTTCTTTGGCATGAAAGAATATGTTGCTTGTCCTCCTTACACGGACTGAATCAATGGTAGAAGTTGAAGCAGGAGAAAGAAGAGTTGAGCATTCAAGTCTTTAGCTTTAGGAAAGAAAAGATGGATTTGGCTCATAAACTTAGAGGGGGAGAGAGAGAAAGAGAGAGAGAGATAGAGAGAGATAGAGATGAATTGCTTAGTAAATATGGTATTGATGTGGATGGAAGGGTCAGAAAGAAGCCTAAAGCCGACAAAATTAGAGGGGATACTTTTACGGTTATTGAAGAACATGGAGAGCTCTTGAAGAGGTTGAAAAAGAGATCAAACAAAAGCATCGAGAACATGAATCCCTCAATGTCTCCAAAGTCAAGATGGAAACGAAGTACAAGGCCAAGGTCAAAAGGTTAGAGAAACAACTTCAGGATAAGAATGTTCAATTCGAAGAGGAAAATACCCAGAGGCTAGGAGTGGGAGCCACATTCATTTGGAGAAAGTTGTGGAGGAGATTGCAAGCCTCACAACTCAGTTGAAAGAAAGAGATGATGCTCCCTTACAAATTCAACTCCCAAAATGCAACAAATGTGAAAAGTTGATTGACCAATGTTGGTACTTCAATGGTATGATTTTTCCTAAAGATATGGTTATCTAAATCCTTGTCTAGAAGCGCAATCAGGAAGAAACAAAGAAGTTGTTCAAAGAGTCCAAAGCCTGTAGCTTGAAGTATCTAAAAAGCGGAGGACCTCTAGCCTACGTGGATTGGAAAGATTAATTTGTCTTCTTGTTTTCCATGTAATGGACACCATCAGGATTGTTGATAGGGTCTTTTGATTTACGCTTTTTTCTATTATCTATTTCTTCCTCTTGAGAGAACTATTTATGTTATTCTGGTTTGTCAATTTAATGAATCTGATATTTGGCCTATCTAGTGCTCGTTATCTATCTTCTATTTTCTTTTGCCTATATAACTTAAATCAAAATTTTTGAAACCTAGAAATAGACAAACATATCATTACATGCATTACATTCATTCATGCATTCATATTGAATTCATAACAGTTTTTCTGGACGGACCTCTCTTATTGATTCTGCTTTTACTAGCAGAGATTGTAAATCCAGTCATTCACCGTTACGCCACAAGAAGCAACCAAAGACGTCTGATGGATCAAACTTAGGCTAATATTGATGAAATGAGGAATCAGATGGATGCAAGAATGGCACAGTTTTTGGAAGCCATTACCAATGTGACTCATAATCAGAAAGAATTTAGGGCTCATGTGGAGAAGCCTTGTGTTGAGAATGAACGACCTGAGTTGATGTTCGAAGATGTTTCTATGGGGAAACTCGTCCCAATATTGCTATGAATTTTGCTAGGCTGAATTTTAATGATCCACATGCTAATGGTTATCATGCTCACTACCAGGGTCTGCATGGAAACATTCCACCATGTACACCACCATTGTACAATCATGGAGGACCACATCTCATTGTTGGGGATATGCTGGGGCATCCCAATGCAAGGGGGAACCCTCAAATGCAAGAGTTAGAAGTAGACAGTGATGAAGATATGTATTCAATGCATAATAGTGACATGAGTGCTCATGATAATGATAGAAAATACTGTCTGTTGGAAGAAAGGTTGAAAGTTGTTGAGGGACAAGGTGTTTTAGGAATGGACATTACTGACGTGTGACTCGTGCCAGGAGTAAGGGTTCCACCTAAGTTCAAAGTTCATGTCTTCGACAAGTATACTGGTACAACTTCTCCAAAGACGCATGTCATAGCTTATTACCGCAAAATGTCTGCTTATTCTGAAGATGAGAGGTTGCTAATGCACTTTTTCCCAGATAACCTAGCTAGAGCATCTTTGGAATGGTATATCCACTTGGAGAGAACATACATCAGAAACTGGAGAGATTTGGTGGAAGCATTTGTGAAACAATACCAATACAATATTGACATGGCACCAAATACGACCAAATTAAAAATTCTGACCCGGGGACCGAATGAATCATTCAAAGAATTTGCTGAGAAATGGCGTGAGCTAGCTGCTAGAGTTCAACCTTCATTGATGGAAAGAGAACAGATTGACATGTTCATGGGTACCTTACAAGGTCCTTACTACGATAGAATGGTGGGTAGTATTTCTACTAGTTTTTCTGACTTGGTAATGGATAGAGAGAGGATTGAAGCTGGTCTCAAATGGGTAAAATTCAGTCAGCCAATGCGAGTAGTTCTGCAAGTGGAGTTAGTAAGAAGTCGTTCAATAGTTACCCCAAGAAGAAGAAGGGTGAATCAAGTGCCGCTTATACTCAGAGGGGAAGAGGAAGACAATAATACATACCGTAACACCAACAACACTATCAACATCAGCATCACCATCCACGTCAACAACAACAAGTGAATGTTGTGGCCATTCCGGTCATCGTCACTCCTGCACAACAACAACCATAATACCAATGGAAACAACAACAAAAAGCCGCTCATCGTTGATATTATAATCAGCCAAGACAACCCAGAATGGATAAAGTATTTGATCCACTCCCTATGACTTATTCTCAAGTGCTTCAACATTTATTACAACTAAAATTGGTTAATTTGAGGGGTATGCTACCTCCTCCTGAGAGGCTCCCTGCGGCTTATAATCCTAATGCTCGATGCGAACTTCATTCTAGAGGTATATGCCATGATATGGAGAATTGTTGGGCCCTTAAATACAAAGTGCAAGAATTATTGGATTCTAAGGCCATTCAGTTCACCCCGGACAATGGACCTAATGTTATTCAAAACCCAATGCTAGCCCATGTTGGACCTACTATTAATGTTGTGGGCGATGGTGAGAACTTGAATTTGATCATGGATGTGAACCTAATGTCTACTCCTTTACTGTGTATTAAAAGTTACTTGATCAAGAATGGTGTTTTTCCTGGGTGCTCCCCAGGTTGTTGTGAGTTCTAGAGTCAGCCCGAACGATGTGTTAGTCTGAAGATTGGGATTCAGAATTTGATCAGTGAAGGTGTTCTACAGTGCGATAGGATCATAAAAGACAAGAAGGTTGAAGGGTAAGAGGTGGCGGTAATTTCCATTCCATATACTCCTGCAAATATTCCAGCACCTGCTAGGCCAACTCCCTTGAAAATCATGTTGCCTGGTCTTATCCTTACTCCAACGGGAATGTTGTACCTTGGCATTATGGGTCAAATGTTTATTACCATGGAGTTAAGCAAGAAGGGAAGCTTTCCGAAGACAAACCATGTGAAGACGAAAGTTTGAATGTTGACAACTTTGCCGGTACAGAAAGGATTACCAGAAGTGGTAAGATATATTCTCCACAAAACGTCCAAGATAATGTTGATGCCTTAGCAAAGGCTAAGGGTAAACAAGTGGTGGATGAAAATTCAAGATATGTGCAAGTTAATACTTCGAATGTAGTACCTGGAACTTCTTCGTCTCAAGTAGTTGAAGAGTTATTGAGATTAATCAGAAAAAGTGACTACAAAGTAATAGATCATCTGAGTCAAACTCCATCTAAGATTTCAATCTTGTCCATGTTATTGTGTTCCGAAGCTCACAGGAGTTCCTTGATGAAATTATTGAGTTTTGCCTTTGTGCCACAAAACATCACTGTCAACCAATTAGAAGGGGTTGTGGCCAGCATTTCAGCTGACAACGATTTGGGTTTTACGAACTTCAATCTCCCTCATGAAGAACGCAATCATAATAAAGATTTGCACTTTTCTATGGAATGCAAAGGAACTACATTATCCTGTGTGTTGGTAGACATCAGATCATCCTCGAATGTGTTACCCAAGTCTTCCCTTATGAAGATTTACTATGCAGGAGTTGAATTGTGCCCAAGCGACTTCAAAGTTCGGGCCTTTGATGGGTCTCGAAGAGCTGTTTTCGGTATAGTAGACCTACCTGTTAAAATTCGAACACAAGTTTTTGGAACTACATTCTTCGTCATGGACATACAACCTGCATATTATTGTTTTCTTGGACGCCCGTGGATTCATCGGGTAGGCGCTGTAGCATCCACCTTACACCAGAAAATGAAGTTCCCAAGTGGTAGTAAGATTGTTACTGTGTGTGGCGATTGTAGCGGTTAATTCATTACCATTAAGCTATGGATAAACTTAACGTCAATAAAACCAGAGTCGCCACCGCGCTTTTATTGTTTCCAACGGAAAAGGAAAATTTTTGAACAAAACCCAAAGATAATAAGTTTTTCAATCGAAACTAATAAAATTCCAGAGATTACAGGTAAGGGGGTTGGTTACACAGAGGGAAGGTACTCCTAGGGAGCCCTTTTTTTATGTTTGTAGGTGTGTTAGGTATAAAAGATGTTTGCAATAAAATAGAGTGTGGGGATGAGAAAAGAATTGATTAATTATATTTTTTTGTTTGACAAGACCTTTGGACTTGTGCCTACGTACCAACATAAAAATGAGGGATCAAAACCTCGCAGTTCGTGGTAACAATTTCAAAATGAATGGATTGCTTTTAATCAAAATTTAAATTTAAGAGAGGCACCAAAAGGCCTAAAAGTGTTTGAATGAGTTTTAGTTTTTTTTGTCTTTTGAAGTTTTAAGTCAATATAGTTAAGTTAATTTATAAGTTTGATTTAAGAAAAGAGTTTAAAAATGCAATGACATAAGGCCAAAGTTTCTAATTTGAAATAAGGTCTAAGTTTGAAATCACAAGCAAAGAAGTTTTTTGAAAAAAAGGTGGGAGAGGTTTTGAAATTTAAGAAATGGGAAGAGGTGAAGAGACTAATCCTAAGCATAAAATTAAAAGTTAAGAATTGAAAAGATCTGACCAATGGGATGCAATCCAATAGACAAGAATGTCATATAGAAACCCACTTTCCCTTTGGACTTTAAATCAAGCAATATCAATAAGCAAGTAGCAAAATGAAGAGCAAGGCATCAAATAAGGATAGCCACATCCAAGCAAGCAACTTCATAGTCTTCTTCTTCTCATGTATCAATTGACATCCTCCTTGATTGGCTCAGAATAAGGCATTATACACAGGTTCAAAGCAACAGTTGTATCAAGACCATGTAGCAGATGAATTCATGTGGATCCCAATACTTGCATCAGATGAAAGCTCAAATCACAATAACTTGGTCTCATAAATGTTGGCAGTGGACAAGTCCCTTTCCATATGGAATGTTGCCTAATTCTAAGTCCAAAAGCTCAGATCAAACCCAACAGTCCACATAAACATTTTTAGGGTTTTTGTTGTTTATTAAGTATATTAATGTCCTAAGACCATAAACACAAGCAAATATATACAATCACAATATATGGCTCAAATAAGCAAAGTGAAAATGACATAACCATAAACAAGTTAAATGATATGTAAATGACAAATGAAATGGTAAATGGCTGGAATTTAAGTTGCATAAAGTAAATGACTTGAAATTAAAAGCAAGGATAATAAAAGTCAGTCACATGTTAGTTGATTAGATGTTAGTGATGTTTTTCTTTTCAATTGATTAAGTCATTCTTTGGTTAACACTCAACCCTCTATTCACAAGCATTTATCCTTGAACCAAGACATCTTCCAAAGGAAGGAAAGAAGGCCAAGTTTCCATACAATACCATGAAACGGGGGAGAGTTACAATCTCACTTACTAGAATGCTATGCCTTTGGGTCAAGATTTAGCACTATGTTAAGCAATCGTAATTGGACTTATGTAGAAATCACACCTATCTGAGGCCGGACAATTGAAATTTTGAGGTTAATGCATGTTAGAGATATGGTATAATGAACCATACTCCTAAAATATACCACACACAAAAAGAAAAAAAAAGATCAAAGAATGGACCTATCTCATACATACTTGTATTAGTTCATCTAACACAACGTTATTAATGAACCAATTAGCCTTAGGATATTGAGACTTCATTGGTTAATGGAAGGGATGGGAAAGAATGGGATTGAAGATGTAGAGGGAGAGAAAATGAGACAAACACAGATTGGTCATGGGAGGACTTTTTATCAAATTAAAATCATTCATTCATTTTGGGAGATGAAATGTACATTTCATCAATCCCCTAAATCCAATGATTTTAATCCAACAAAAAGTCAAATCAACCTTGACCAAGGCCCAAACACATAGTCAAACTTCACAAGTCAATTAAAATGGCTCAACATAATTTCTACACAATTAATCAATTAAAAATCAAATAAAAATGATTTTAAAATGAATTATGTTTGGTCAAAAACCTAAAACCTCTTCACAACACAAAATAAATGGCCAAGAGATTTATCCTAGGTCAAACAAGGTCAAAGGACCTTAGACAAAAAAATTCATAATTTTCGAAAAGTAAGAAGTATTTTTAAACAATTAAAAATATGCACAAAAATAATTAAATCATGAAAAATATCAACATTAAGCCACAAAATAATTTTAATTCAGAAAATGAAAGAAGATAAATTTTTGAATTTTTTTGGTGAAAGTCCCATATTTTTTGGATTAAAAATGAAATTAATATGACTTAATCAAATAAAAGGATTAAATGGAAAAATCAAAAAATCAAGAAACAAGGCCCATCTTATCTCCCTCGTTAATTGAGGTGGCAGATCAGATGGCCAGGAGCGTGCATTCCACAAGGACCTTAGTCAAATACGATGTAGGCATGGTAATCAGATTGGACGCGTGAGATTAAAACATTCTAAATAGATCAGATGGCCTGGATTGATCTAGCGCAGCACCGGAGCCCTAGCTTCGGTCATCTTCTCTGGTGAGCACCACCGGTCTGGTCCAAGCTCAACTCAATGGAAAATTAAAAGTGAATACACTAATTTGAATGAAAAATGCTCATGAGCACGAATCTGGCCTCATACTTTGGCCAAATGAGATGATATTGGACCCTAGTGCAAGTCCTTCATACTTTGGCCCTAGCGCAAGTCTAAATGGTTCTTCAATTTGCACCCAAGCGCAAGTCCTTCATACTTTGGCCAAATGAGATGATCTGGGACTTTTTGGAAAGGTAAGATCAGGGGAAACAAGTTTAATTTTGAAGATTATTTCATTTGAAGCTTGGATCATGAATAATTTTGAGGAGGAACTTTGGGAAATCAAACATATTTGAAAATTTTCTAAGTCCTAAATCAAATGTTCACTTCTTCCACCTTGAATAACTTTTTCTATGTATTTCAAATGAGAAATGTTCCTTCACCAAAGTTGACAATATTTCAAACATGTTCAATTTAGTCACAAATTTGACCTCATTTGGATTTGGCATGAAGGAGTTATGCATTTTATAAGTTGAGGAAAATCACTTGTTCAAAGGTATTGGCCCAAAATGACCTATAATGTTTCCTGTTGGCACATGCACTTGCAAGTTGAATTTGGATTTACTCCAAACATCAAAGTTGAAGTAGACATATTGAATTTGACCATGGAATTTGAATTGATTTTATCTCATAAAAATTGAGCAAGTTATGGTCTTACGAAATTGACCTCGAAACTAGGGTTCAAACAAAATGACCTATAATCTTTCACCATAAAAAATGACTTTCCAAAAAAAAATAGATATTGAATTCAACATGAAAGTTTTTCGGAATGTCATTTTGAGTAACGTTTATCTTTGAATCATTTTCATATGACAAAAAGTGTAGGAGATAGGGTCTAGGGAGCCCTAGTTTTGACCAATTGACCTTCTCTAGTTAACCACCATGAACCATCTTGCTAGATTGAGATTACCTTGACTTTTGGGGATCATGGAGGATCATATATGTGTAAGATAATGTAATGTGCAGTATCCCTTGAAATATTTTATCAATTGTTGAAGAAACTTGTTGAAGAAGTCACACAAAATACCTAGATGAATCGGGGTTTCCAAGGCAAACAAACTTCAAACTCTTGATGATTTCTTGATCAAAATGATATGTGAAGGTCATGGGGATCCATATATGATGCTTAGAGCCAATGTGAACCAATTCTTGATTGAGCTCCTTGCATTGAGGGTCTTAAACCCTAGGTACGAGCTTGATAGAGCATAAGTAAGCATACACACTACCAACAAAAGCAACAAACTATACATTGACATATTTTTGATAACTTGGTTAGTAAAAAATGAAAAAAAAGTGTGATACAATCAAGATGTGCTTGGTGATCTCTCCCAATGTAAACCCAATGAATGGAGGGGTAAGGAGGCTGCCAAGGTGTGATCCCAATGCTAATGCGTATGATGAGATAACATGAGGGATCTTATGGTCAAAATTGGGGTATTATAGCTGCCCCTATTTAAGAAAATCCTAACTGAGGATATGAAGGTTAAAATATTCATATCAACTCATTAGAATGGACTTAAATAACAACATATAGAAACGAATTTTGGTCCCTAAGAGACCTCATGATGCATATGATATGAATGTTAAAATAATCTTTGTGGGGAAATATTACCACAAAGAAAAAGAATTCGGAGAAACCGAAAGTCCGTAGGAGCATAATGCATTCCATAAGGAAAACTCACTAGGGAGACCGAGACTCTGGGGAGGGGGGGGGGAAGTTGTGTGTATGCTAAGCGATGACTTGAAAACTGCTGAAGACATAATAGGATTCCATGAAAATAAATCAATGGAAGAACTCAGTCGGGGATAAAAGGAAAACCCACAGGTATATCAGAACAAAACTAAACTGTCTGAATCAAACTCGACAGGGGAAGAATGATCTTCAACACAGGAGTACCAGAAATGTATCATCTACTACCGATTAGTAGGTAAGGAGATAACATATTCTGGCAGAGAGGACATCCGTTACCGGTTAAGGTAAACATATCAAGGATGACTCGCTGAGGAAAATAGGAGGTGTATTCATTACTAGGCGCACACGTGGCAATAAGGTGTGATATAAATCTGAAGATATAATTCAAGCGCCCAAGAAAAGCTCTGACTTGCTTCTCAGTTTTGGGCGCATGCATCTCTTCTATTGCTTTGACCTTGGCAGGATCAACTTCAATACCCTTCTCGCTGACAATAAAGCCCAACAACTTACCAGAACGAACACCAAAAGTACACTTATTGGGTTTCAAGCGGAGTTTGTGCTTCCTCAAATGCTGGAATAACTTCAAAAAATGCTCAACATGCTCTTCTTCATCACTTGATTTGCAATCATGTCATCAACATAGACTTCGATCTCTTTATGCATCATATTCTGAAAAAGAGTGGTTATCGCTTTCTGGTATGTTGCACCAGCACTCTTTAAACCGAAAGGCATCACTCTATAACAAAATGTTCCCAATGTGTAATGAATATGGTCTTCTCCATATCTTCGGGGTGCCATTTTAATCTGATTATAATCGGAAAATCCGTCCATAAACGAAAAGACTTTGAATTTAGCTGTATTGTCTACCAACATATCAATGTGTGGAAGAGGGAAATCATCTTTCGGACTAGCTTTGTTCAAATCTCGATAATCGACTCACATACGGACTTTTCTATCTTTCTTAAGAACATGCACAATATTGGTTACCCATTATGGATATTCAGCGGTAACAAGGAAACCGACATCAATCTGCTTCTGCACTTCTTCTTTGACCTTCACTTCCGTATTAGGATGAGTTCTCCTCAATTTCTGCTTGACTGGTAGACATTCTGGCTTCAACGGGAATTTATGCTCGACAATCTCAGAATCCAAACCATACATGTCTTGATAGGACCAAGAAAACACATCTAAATACTCTTAAAGAAGATCAATCAACCCCTCCTTAGCCTCTGGACACACTTGATACCCAATCTTGACTTATTTCACATCATCCTCGGAACCCAAATTGACTAACTCAATCTGCTCTTCAAATGGCTGAATAGCTTTTTCTTCGTGCTCAAGTAGACGGGACAATTCATCAGATACTTCTTCATTAATCTCTTCCTTAGCCTCAAATATAGGGAAATCAAAGTTTGGAGAGGGAGTAGAATCATTGTATTCAATGGGTTTGAAACCAACCTGCATAATGATTTGATATTTTGATTTTAGAGAAGTGAGTTGTGACCAAATATTATGCAGAAGGGCAATTATTATTTTTACTTTTTTATGTGATTACCATTTTCAGAAAAGAAAAAAGTAAAAAGTAAAATAAAAACCTCATAGATGTGGATGAATAAAATTGCATTTTATTGATGATAATTTGAAAAATGCCTAACAATGTTCACTTCTCCCTAAGGCATAGGAGAAGGATTTTTCTTAAAATAATGAAAAACAAATTACTTAGAGCGATGGACAATAACAAGAACATCAACAACAACCCAATTGTTACAAGTCTTGCCATGCGTCACAAAGTTGGCGCAATCTTCATCTTCATCGCCTTCAATCAAAGCAGCTGAGTGTTATTCATTACCATGGATAATCCCTCCGCTACGGAAACTTGGTTGCACTTATTCAACTTTGACATTAGACGACCCTCGTTGGAATCCCAATCTGGCTCTATTCTTGTTCTCGAAGATTTCTACCATTTGGCCCCACTGATTTGTACTGCCAAGTACGATAGCTCTCTGAGCATCTTTGAAAGAAGACATGGGTGCCCCAATTTTCTTTACTTCAGCAATAGATAAGGCTTGGAACGGAGTTGCAACCTCCTCCTCAACTTCCACATACGTAAAAGATGATAAATGGCTCACCAAGAGCGCTTTCTCTCCACCAACAATGATAAGCTTGCCATTCTTCACAAATTTGAGCTTCTGGTGCAGAGTAGACGTTACAGCTCCATCCTCATGGATCCATGGCCTTCCCAACAAATAGTTATAGGCTGGGTGGATATCCATTACATGAAAAGTAATTTGAAAATCACTCGGACCTATCTTCACTAGAAGGTTCACTTGTCCAATGACAGTCTTGCGAGATCCATCAAAAGCTTTAACAAACACACCACTTAACCTCATCGGGGCGCCCTGATAGGATAATCTAGACAGGGTTGATTTGGGGAGTACCTTCAGAGAAGAACTGATATCAACTAGCACATTTGACAATGCATCCTCCCTGTAGTTCATTGAAATGTGCAATGCCAGGTTGTGATTTTTGCCTTCCTCAGGAAGTTCTTCATCACAAAAACTCAGATTGTTGCAGTAAGTAATATTAGCCACAATGTGGTCAAACTGATCCACAGTCACATCGTGCTCCACATAGGCTTGCTCTATTACTCTTTGCAATGCTTCTCTGTGCGCTTTAGAATTCATTAGCAAAGACAACACTAAAATCTTAGACGGAGTTTGGAGCAACTGCTCCACCATATTAAATTCACTCTTCTTATTACATTGACATCATCTATATCCCTTGACTGTTGAATCTGGATTACATTCTCATCCACCAACTTCTGGATATCTCTCTTGATGATGACGCACCCTCGAGGGTTTACACTGCAAATTGCACAACCATCATGGTCGTGCTCACAATCACTGATCAAACACAAAGTCCTATGCATTTCCACCAAGGACCTACGGATACGTCGCACATCGAAGACTCGGAAATTTCCTAGGCAACCTTCCACCATATTGACAAAGGAATTACCATGAGCACACAACGAGTTGGCTTTCACATTCGGCGCATAGTCTTCAAAGGACATCGTCCCACTCTTCACAAGTTTATGAACCTCATACTTCAATGGGTAACGGTTCTCAACCATGGCCGGGAGCTCCTTGATGAAAGGCACAACGGAGTTCAGGCTTATACCACCATGGAAGTGTTTTTAGAATTTGAGGAGGATTTCTTGGTTGGAATAGGTTCTTGAGAACCAAAGATAGGTAGAGTTCGGCATATGACATTGGTGTAAGAACAAATTTAGTTCTACAATGTATCTCTAAGATTTTGATGATAACAAAGGATGAAACAAAAATGGTACCCTAACGGAAATTTTTTAAGTGTGCAGAACTCTGATCAAAATAATCAGAAAGATAATCATCAAATACAAAATCAAGCGCTAAGACGCTACTCAAAAGATACGTAACCAGAAGCTCTGACTCTGAACCAACGCAGGCGCTAGCAAAACTAAAGAAGTCAGACACTCTGAAAGAGAAGAAGGATTCCAGACTCTGAAGACACACGCTCTGAAGAAGTCGAATAAAGAGAAACTATGATGACAGTCAGATACAAGCAGCTTCTGAAGACGCAAATTGCTAAATGAAGACCCTAACTAAGATCCGTTGTTTCAAGAAAGCCTAACGTTGAAGAAACTTGCTTATGGAAAGAAACTATTTTTTTAAAGAAGTTATTGCATTCCATACTGATTTGGAAAGAAAAATAAAATTAATGGCGTTAATCAGTCTTCAATGCCCAAGAATATGGCATTAACATCACCCAACGGTCTTCTCACTCTCCTATAAAAAGGATGGAAAGCTTCACAAGAAATACCTTAAACACACGAGAATACAATACTTCCATCACTCTTGATTTTCATTCTCTCACAAGTTGCTGCTCTAACATGAGAACATTTCTTGTTATTATTTTATGTAATATCTACTTACTATTAGAAGCACTATTCATTACTATAATCATATCATTGCTAAGATAATTATTCAAGTGACTCTGTGAAGTCTGAATACTTGAGAGGGCTAAGGGATTATTTCTCTTAGACGGTTGTTTGTGTAATCTTTCAAGATTAGTGGTTAAGTCCTTTTTAAAGGTTAAATCACCTTGGCTGGGTGGACTAGAGTAGCTTTGAATTTCAAGCGAACCAGTATAAAATTCTGTGTTGAGTTCCTTTTTATTTTGTGTGTGTCCAAATTCTCAAAAAAAAATATTTTCCTAAAACAATTCAAACCCCCATTTTCTTGTTTTTCTCTACCTTCAATTGGTATCAGAGCTTCGGCTTTGTTATTTATTTTCTAATCAAACACTTAACAGTGTAGAGAGATCCAGCGTGAGAAAAACACTATGGCGAACACCAATGAAAGAGATAGTTACAATGCTAAACCTCCAATCTTTGATTACTGGAAAGATAGAATTGGAAATTTCTTTCTGGGATATGATGCTGATTTATGGGACATCGTCACAATCAGCTACACAACTCTAGTGTCTGATGTTGGCGTTGCTATTTCCAGAAGTAAAATGACATATGATCAGAAGCGCTACTTCAAAAACCATCAAAAACCATCACATTTCCTACAATGAATATGAAAAGGTCACCAATAGGGAAACAACTAAAGAAATACTTGACTCCCTGGGGATGACTCACGAAGGAAATTCTCAAGTCAAAGAGACAAAGGCTCTGGCTCTAATTTAGAAGTACGAAGCCTTCAAGATGGAGGACGATGAAGCTATAGAGGTAATGTTTTCTAGATTTCAAACTTTAATTACAAGACTCAAAGTTCTGGACAAGGGCTACACAACTCCAGATAATGTCAAAAAGATAGCCATAAGTTTTCCAAAGAAGTGCAGACCAATGGTCATAGCATTCAAAAGATTTGTACAATATCAGTCTTGAGGAACTCGTTAGTTCACTCAAAAGTCACGAGATAGAACTTGAGGAAGACGAGCCTCAAAAGAAAATCAAGTCTATATCACTAAAGTCCATATCTGAAAGATGCAAACCAGAAAGGAACAAAGCCTTCCAAGCTGAAGAGGAAGAAAATGACGACTCTGAAAAGGAAGACTCTGACGATGAAAAAGAGTTATCCCTTTTGACCAGAAGAGTAAAACAACTCTGGAGAAAAAGGAACAACAACTTCAGAAGACCAAGATCCAAGGGAGATTGCTCAGAATCAACATCCAGAGGAAAATCTAACAAAGAAATAACATGCTATGAATGTAAGGAAACAGGTCATTACAAGAAACGAATGTCCAAAGCTGAAGAAGGAAAGCTCTAGAAGAGAAAGTTTCAAGAAAATCTCATTCAAGAACAAAAATGGACTGATGGCCACCTGGGACGACAGTGGATCTGATTCCTCTGAATCAGACTCTGAAGAACAGGAAAATGTTGCATTCATGGCTACCACTTCTGGAAACACATCAGATGCACAATCTGATCCTGAAAAGGTATTTTCTGATCTTTCTCGCTCTGACCTTGAATCATGCCTTTCTGAATCTTTGAACTCATATTAGAAACTTAAACAAAAATTTAAAGCACTAAAAAGGGTTCTTTAAGGAACCATCGAAGAATGTGATAAGCTTGAGATAATACTTTCAGAAGTGAAAGATGAAAACCTAACTTTGACAAAAGAAAGAGACTCCACGAATAAGAAATTTTTAAACTTGAAGAAGCTTTATCTCAAGCCCCACAAACTTCTAACACAATGATATATAAATATGAAAAATCTTTTCAAAAGTTTCTGAAATATGGGATAGAAAGAAGCAGAATGGCATCCATGATTTATGGAGTCAATTAGAATAATAAAAGAGGAATAGGGTATGATCCTAGTGAAGATAAAACTTCCACAGATGACAAACCCAAATCTCCTTCTTCTTATCACTATACACATGCACAAGCACAAATTTTTGACAATGCTTGAAAACCCAAAGTTCTAAGAAACTCTGGGAAAACTAATCACAAAGGACCCAAAAGATTCTGGGTACCAAAGGATAAGATTGTTTATGTTGCATATATCTTATGCAGCAGAGTTAAGAAACCAATCATGGTACCTGGACTCTAGATGCTCGCGACACATGACGGGAAGAAAGTATATGTTCCAAAGCCTGGAACTTAAAGATGCTGGCTTAGTAGGTTTCGGAGGAAATCAGAGGCTCCGGAACTATTGGTAATGGAACTCTTCCCTCTATATCTGATGTTTTATACGTAGAAGGATTAATGTATAACCTGTTATCAATAAGCCAATTAAGCGATAACGGTTATGATGTAATCTTGAATCAAAAAACATGTAAAGCTATTAATCAGAACAATGGAACAGTTCTATTCACTAACAAGAGGAAAAACAATATTTACAAAATAAATCTTTCAGATCTAAAAGGTCAAAATGTTCCTTCACCAAAGTTGTAGATACTTCAAACATCTTCAATTTGGTCACAAATTTGACCTTATTTGGATTTGGCATGAAGGAGTTATGCATTTTATAAGTTGAGGAAAATCACTTGTTCAAAGGTATTGGCCCAAAATGACCTATAATATTTCCTATTGGCACATGCACTTGCAAGTTGGATTTGGACTTACTCCAAACATCAAAGTTGAAATAGACATATTGATTTTGACCATGGAATTTGAGTGGATTTTTTCTCATAAAAATTGAGCAAGTTGTGGTCTTGGTAAGTTGACCTCGAAACTAGGGTTCAGACAAAATGACCTATAATCTTTCACCATAAAAAATGACTTTCCAAAAAAATAGATATTGAATTCAACATGAAAGTTTTTCGGAATGTCATTTTGAGTAACTTTTATCTTTGAATCATTTTCATATGACAAAAACTGTTGGAGATAGGGTCTAGGGAACCCCAGTTTTGACTAGTTGACTTTCTCTAGTTAACCACCATGAACCATCTTGCTAGATTGAGATTACCTTGACTTTTGGGAATCATGGAGGATCATATATGTGAAATATGACGTAATGTGAAGTATCCATTGAAATATTTTATCAATTGTTGAAGAAACTTGTTGAAGAAGTCACACAAAATACCTATATGAATCAGGGTTTGCAAAGCAAACAAACTTAAAACTCTTGATGATTTCTTGATCAAAATGATATGTGAAGATCATGGGGATCCATATATGATGCTTAGAGCCAATGTGAACCAATTCTTGATTGAGCTCCTTGCATTGAGGGTCTCAAACCCTAGGTATGAGCTTTATAGAGCATAGGTAAGCATACACACTACCTACAAAAGCAACAAACTATACATTGACATATTTTTGATAATTTGGTTAGTAAATAATGAAAAAAGAGTGTGATACAATCAAGATGTGCTTGGTGATATCTCCCAATGCAAACCCAATGAATGGAGGGGTAAGGAGGCTGCCAAGGTGTGATCCCAATGCTAATGCATATGATGAGATAACATGAGGGATTTTGTGGTCAAAATTGGGGTATTACAGCTGCCCCTATTTAAGAAAATCCTAACTGAGGATATGAAGGTTAAAATATTCATATCAACTAGTTAGAATGGACTTAAATAGCAACATATAGAAACGAATTTTGGTCCCTAAGAGACCTCATGATGCATATGATATGACTGTAAAAATAATCTTTGTGGGGAAATATCACCACAAAGAAAAAGAATTCGGAGAAACCGAAAGACCGCAGGAGCATAATGCATTCCATAAGGAAAACTCACTAGGGAGGCCGAGACTCTTGCAGGGGGGGGGGAGTTGTGCGTATGCTAGGCTACGACTTGAAAACTACTGATGACATAATAGGATTCCGTGAAAATAAATCAATGGAAGAACTCAGTCGGGGATAAAAGGAAAACCCACAGGTATATCAGAACAAAACTGAACTGTCTGAATCAAACTCGACAGGGGAAGAATGATCTTCAACACAGGAGTACCAGAAATGTATCATCTACTATCGCTTACTAGGTAAGGAGATAACATAATCTGGCAGAGAGAACATCCGTTACCGGTTAAGGTAAACATATCAAGGATGACTCGCTGAGGAAAATAGGAGGTGTATTCATTACCAGTTGTAAGACCCCAATTTTGACCCTAAGATCCCTCATGGCTTCATTACATTGCATTCACATTGCCTCAAGTATCATAAGCATCTTGGCTCTTTGCCTTTGGGTGGGATCTCTTCAGATTTGGTTAGAGATCACCAAGCATACTTGAATTGTATATCTTTGCTTTTCTCATTTTATTCACTAGGCAAAAGCACAAAAATATGTCACTAACATCTTTTTTTTGTAGCTTGAGCAGTCACAAGGTCTAAAGCTTTTAGGAGACCCTAGGTGCATTGATATTGCCAAGAGAAGATGAAAGCAAGCATGGCTATGGTTCTCAAAGCTCTCATCCATCAAATATGCCTCCCAAGTATCTCAATTCATCATTTTGATCAAAGAAAATCAAAGGGTTTGAGGCTTGTTTCTCAAGGAAACCCTAATTCATCTGCTCATCAATTGTGCCTTGCTCATGAAGCAACCTCAACCCATGGTCAAATACAATCAAGGGAAGTCCTTTAATTCATTATTTCATGCATATTTGAACTTATTTGAGTGCCCTCAATCATCAATTCATCAGGATATGAGGTGTGGACTTGAGAAGTTGATCAATTAATTCATCTGACTATTTTGAAATGCACTAAGACCTAACTTTTTATGTGTTGGTCAAATGGAGATGACCCCAAGAGCAAAAATGTTCTTAAGGACAATATGAAAAATTTTCATGTTCATCAAAAATTTATTTAAATCTTGGAAGGTCATCATCCATTCCAAGATATTATAGGTCATTTTGACTAAAACCCTAATTTTGGGTCAACTTCCCAAGGACATAACTCATTATTTCTTCATGATTTTGAGGTGGGATAAAATGCATTGGAAAGATAAATGTGTCTAATTCAAATGTTATGTTGATAAAAATTTCAAAATCTCAAAAGAAATACATGTGATAATGCAAAACATTATAGGTCACTTTGGACCAAATGCATTGAAATGTGAAAAAATCCAAATTTAAGTGCCCATAACTTCTTCATCAAAAATCCAAATAATGCAAAATTTAAGTCCAAATTGGTTGTATTAAAAATATCTACAACCTTCATGTTGAAGATTGTATCATTTGGAGCTTGCATCATTGAGACAGAATGGCTTGAACATTGGCCAATCTTGGAAATTTCACATATGCATGTTTTGCACCCTACACTTCAAGTTCAATTTTCATTAATTTCCAAGGCCCAATTGGAGTTTTGATCAACATGACATTTGTTCCTTATGCAACAAGCTTTCCAACCATTACTCATGAGGTAGCATTTCAAGTTTGGACATGGTATTTTCAAAGGCTTGAACATTATGACACATTTTGGAAAATCATTTAAATTTGCATTGCATGATCCATTAACACACAATCTGCACGTCCAATTTGCACATGATGATGATCAGCTGCCAAAATCAAGTGGAATTTGGCCCTCCATGCGCCTGTACAGGCCCATGCATGGAGGCACTCTTCACCCATGCAATGCTTTGTTCATGCTTCTACCTTGCCAATTGCTATATATAGGAGTGTTTGGCCTCTCATTTCTTCAACCTTAAGGCGCCTACATGCTATGCAACTGAAATCCCACCCTCACACAAAAGGAACTCTCTCTTTTCTCTCAAATTTTCAGATCTAGAATTCAGTTTCCTCGAGCGTTTTCTTAGATCTAAAAGTTCCTAGACCTCTTCACCTTGATCCCTAGTGTGAACTGCAAGCTTTAGTACCAAGGAATTGTGAATCCAAGCTCTGGAAATCAGAGGTTTACTTCTGATTTTAATTTCTTCTAATCAGCTCATATATTGCTTATTTCTTGTTGTTGTTGTGTTGTCTGAAGTCCTCTTCATATAGGCAATCATTTCATGCTTTGAATTTTCAAAATCAAACAAGTTTCAGTTGAACTCCATGAAATTCAACCTCTGATTTCTCTCTCAATAGGAATCTAGAGTGAATTTGGTTGACATTTTGGTTGACATTTTCTCCTCTGCAAATTTGGACCTTCGCCGGAGCTAGCCGGAGAAGACGGTGGCGCTCGCCACCGTCCGATTTCCAGATTTGAACTAGGCCGTTGATGATGATTCCCATATTGAATCAGGGCTCTTAGATCTTATGACTTTTTTTTAAATGTTTGTGTTATTCAGTTGACTGAGGATCATGATGCACGCGCATGCCACAGCCGTCTGATGCTCCAGCTCAATTAATGAGCCTGGATCCAACGCGCGTGGATTTTCCATAATTTCTAATTTCTGATTTTATTTTCTTTTATTTCTTTTAATTCCATTTAATTTCTAGTTTCTAAAAATGATTTTTCATATTTTTTATTTTATCATTTGATATTTTTTAATAATTTTCTCTTTTCTGGTTATTTTTAATTCATTTTAATTAGTTTTGATATCCAAAAAAAATACAAAAATATTTTTCCAACCTCTTTGAATGATGATAGATCTATGAAAAATATTCTCATCGATTTATTAATTGATTTGAGATTTATTTGAGATTTTAATTCAATCAGGTTATTTTTATGCATTATTAATTGATTTAAAATAGTTTCTGACTTCTAAAAATGCTGAAATTTTTTGTCAAATATTGTTTGACCTTGTTGAACTTGGGATAATTCACTTGCACTTTTCAAAGTTGATTTGAAGTGAATTTGAAGTTTGACCTTTCTTTATTATTTTAATTCAAGTTTTATTTAAAATATTAAAAATGCCAAAAATATTTTATTTGTTTCTTGACTTCTAATCTTCATTTTGCTTCTGTTTTCTATTGTTTGACCTTGATCTTCTCTATCTTTGGTCATAGCTTGTTGATTATCTCATTCCATTTCATCTAATGCACTTTAATTCTTCATTCTTCTTCTTCTTCTTTTTCTTTTTTTATCAATGAGTTAAAGATTGGTGGTTAGCATTGATTAGGGAGGTTTAATCTTCCTTGATTCAAATCTAATTCATCTTGATCTTACATCAAGTGAATGGCTTTGCATTAAGGATGGGTTGCTTCCTAAATTATGCAAAGGACCTAAATCAATACAAGATCATTCCTCTTCTTCTTTTTGGCATGGCAAGTTGTTGGAGTTTGATTCACTAATCAAGACCTCTAACTTGTGTTGTTGCCTACATTATTGTTAGACGGTGTGGCTAGTGATCGAGAGGGGGGGTGAATAGATCACCTCTTTAAAATTAACGGATTTAACGTTTTATCAGAGTTTTCAAAAATGGCGGAAAAATCAGTCCCGAATCGACTTCCGTCTATTCTGAACCGCTACTAGAAAGCCGGACACACAAGTATAATTGCTGGATTTTAATGAGAATGACAGAAACAATTCACACCAGAATTTTACCAAATTGAATGCGCTTATCCTTAAATTCTATTTCCAATGAATAAAATCTAGCTAACCGTTTTATCAAACAGTTGGTGTGTGTGTAATCGTTAATGAACAGCAATGGAGTTTGATTAAAGTTTTCTTCCCACTGCTGTATTGAAAAAGAAGCAATCACCACACACTAACTGATATTGCGAAAACAGTTTGAAAAACGTAAAGAGGAGTAAGGTAAGAATACGATACGCAGAGATTTGGTAAGGAAGTTCCCCACGTCATCCTCGCGTGTGGGTACGTCTCCCTCTCAATTTCAAAAGAAATTGAGAACTTTGATTATCAATTATTGCTGAATCCGTTGATACAAGGTTTTGATACAAAGACAGAATTCTAAACTCTAAGAACCTCTTCTTGTATAAACCTTCACTTGATCTGAGCTCGATCAAGATTTTCCTGCACAAAGTTGCAAACAATTCACCGGTTCCACGACCTGCTTGCGAAATCCCCCGATCTCCAAACGCAACGCTGCGGCTGAATATGTTCTGCAAATGTGACTCCCAAACCCTCAAGAACACACCAGTTCTTGAAGGACAAACCAGTAGGTTTTTCCTAGAAACCCCCTTCAATCTTCGACTCAGCTAGATCCTCGATCGTTCCACTGCAAACCACAGCTAGATCCTTGATCGTACCACTGAACGTTATCTCGATGCTTCTTTAATCCAAAGAACAAGAATTGTTATGTGTAAATGTTCTTGAAGAAAAGTGATTGAGAAGATGAAGAAGATGAAGTCTCTTTCAGGTTTCTATATGCTCACAAAACAATTGCTCCAACACTGCTTTTGATCTGTGTTCAATTGTTTTCCCTCAATGAATTCGTTCTTTTGCACTGCTGTCATAACCTGTCTTTTATATGCTGCAAAACAGTTGCTGTTATACCACAAAACAGCTTTATGTATTGATACATAACAGTGTGTATCGATGCATACTGTAAGTAATGTAAATTTTGGTGAAGTTTATTATTCATGTATCGATGCAAAAGTCGTGTGTATCGATGCAAGGGCTTATTACACTAGTATGTATCGATGCCTGGTGCGTATGTGTTGATACACAGGCTGTTTCAATTGGTTATGTATCGATGCCGGGATCGTGTGTATCGATGCATAGAGTATTTTGTCTTCCATGTATTGATGCATGACTCGTATGCATCGATGCATACTGAACAAAAATGTTTTTGTGATTTATTTCATGCTGTGTGTATCGATGCAGAGACTTATGTATTGATACATACTGACACTAAATGCATTTTAATTGTTATTTAGAGGGAAGTATCAATGTAGGTCTATATGTACAGTTATGCAACAATAGAGTGGGATGAAAAACATAATAAAACACACATGTATCATGTAATGCAATGCACAACCAACATTTGGATGATGATCACACAATTTGCTATCATTAAAAATTAATTCAAGGTAAAGAATTCTCTCACAAACTCCCCCTTTTTGATGATGGCAAATTCTTGGCAAGATGTGTGATACTCCCCCTGAGTTTGTGCATATCTATCTTCATTTTCTCCCCCTTTGTCAACATCAAAAAGAGGAGGAAACAAAATTATCAAGGTAGCAGCGTAACAGGGCATGGCAAAAAATGGATAACAAGCTATCAATCACAAAGAAGGAAGCTATCAAAGTAAAGAATCATTCACAAAGAATGACGAATAAGGGTAATAACAATAGAGATAAACATAAAGTGAAAAGCATTTAAGGATTAGAACGAGTTTAAGAATTGCAGCAGTTAAACCATATATTATGCAGCAATTCAAATAAAACTTGAGCAGCATGAGATGAAATGCATTTAATTCAAATAGCATCAGTATGTGTCGATGCAAATGGTCATGCATCGATGCCTATTATTCACATTTGGCCTGTGTATCGATACGTGCGATGGATGCATCGATGCATCCTGAACCAGTTTGACACAAAATTGAAATTCAGAGTATATGGATCGATGCATACATGTTTTGTGTCGATGCATACTGATGCCAAAGCAGATTTTAATGACTTTTGATGCAGTATGGATATGCATTTTGCACTAAGTCATGATGGTTATGCCCAAGAAGGATTCATAAGTCAGATTTTTGTAATGTTCAAACAATATAGGCAAACAATAAATGCAACCAAATTAGTATCAACGAGAGTAAGAGCATTTGTTCTAACATATACAACCACTTAGCAGTAGGAGAATTGTAGAAAGGATTGATATTACCTCTGTTGATGTTATCTTGCGAGGCATAAATGAAATCTAAAACAAATCTCATCAACCAAGGTGAGGCATAATATAGATAAGAAGAAACATGCTTATCCTTATCCAGATTCCCGTTGGTAGGCATATGGGTGTCAATTGATTTTGAGTCATTTATTCCAAAGCGCTTGAGTAGTTTTCTGCAGTATTTTGTTTGACACACTGCTGTACCCTCATCAAGTCGCTTTATCTGCAGTCCTAGGAAATAGTTCAGCTCCCCCATTAGACTCATCTCAAATTCACCCTGCATAACCTTAGAAAATTCCTCGACCAAGTGTATGTTAGTTGAACCAAATATTATATCGTCGACATAAACTAAAAAAAACTGTGCTTTCTTTTGTGCTACTAAACGTGTCTTGTTCCTAGTTATCACTCCGTTTTCATCAAGCTTATTTCTAAAAACCCATTTAGTACCTATGATATGATGATCTCGCGGACGAGGGACAAGTTCCCAAACGTCATTTCTTTTAAAATTGATTGAGCTCTTCTTGCATGGCCATTAGCCAAAATTCATCAATCAAGGCCTCTTTGGCATTTTTAGGTTCTACTTGTGAAACAAACGCGAAGTGAGAACCAAAAACTTATCTTAGAACGAGTCATTACTCCCTTTGAAATGTCTCCCAAGATGTTGTCGATAGGATGGTCTTTTGAGGATTTTCAAGCTGTTGGAAGGTCCTTCACTTCAGCTGTCTTTTCTTCCTCATTTTCTTCATGACTAGTATCTTCCTCCTTCTCGTGGGCAGCTGTTTTGGACTGATCAGTTTCCTCAACAGCTTCCTTGAGTATGTCTTCTGTAGATACACCTGCGTCATCAAAAGAAATACCTTTTCCGACATTTTTCGGATAAGACTCATCAAAAGAAACATAGACAGATTCTTCAATAGTAAGTAAACGCTTATTATACACTCTATATGCTTTTACTCCTTTAAACACAATGTTTTGTTCAGCATGTTCAATTATGCAGCAAGTTTTTGTGAAAGAAAAACTATATAACCCTTGTCTCGCAATTGACTTATGCTTAACACGTTGTGTTTAAGTCCCTCAACTAAATGGACATTAGAAATAGTAGTGGTAGAGGGATTACCTACACTACCTTTGCCGAGTATAGCTCCTTTGTTATTGTCTCCATAAGTAACATATCCCTTCTTCTTTGCTTTGAAGTCTATGAAAAGCGATATGTCACCGGTCATGTGCCTTGAGCAGCCGCTGTCAAGAAACCATCTTCTATCTACGGAAGCAAGGCACTCATCCTACAATATCAAAAGAGAGAATTTGGTACCCAACTTTCATTGGGTCCGAGTGGGTAAGTGCTAACATGGTGGCCTTTTGGCTTCCATTGATAAATACCTTTAGGGACAAGAAATCTCCTAAACTTGCATTTCTCAATGGTATGGCCAGCATGACAACAATAATGACATAGACCATGATGATGTGTTTGTTGCTTCTTGTTCATTGAATCCTTTAGAATAAAAGAGTATTTTGCATATGGAGGATTCAATGACTTCTTGAACAACTTGGGGTCAACGGCATAAGTAACTTTAGGTTGTAGCGCTTTCTCTAATTTGACCTTAAGAGTGTTTACCTCTTTTTGCCAAATATAACAAGCGTCACAATACCTAACTCTACTACATCCGTCAATGTCAATAGTTTTTGAATTTTCTGCAATACTAGTTTTCAATGCTTCTAAATCAATTTCAGCTTTGTTTACTTTACCTTCCAAAAAAGAGAAGATATGTTTGTCGGAAGCTAGTCGTTTAAAAGCATCTACAGCTTCGTTATGCAGTTTTTCAAAAGCTATTTTTAGTTCCGAAAACGACATAGAGGAGAAATTATTGTAGTAGGCTTGTTTTACCTTTTTGTCATTGTTTTTCTTCTTGTGGTAGGACAAATTTTTAGTGTGAGCCGTAAGGCACAGATTTGCGGATTCATCACTATCACTTGAACTTTGTGTGCTTGATGAATCACTATCACTTTCCCATGCAATGTAAGCTCTTCTTTGTTTGATGTACGCTTTTGGTGAATCTTTTCTTTGGTCCTTATACTTCATAGGGCAGTCCGTTTTATAGTGTCCGGATTTACCACAATTAAAACATGATCCTCTTCCTCTACTCTTCTTGTTTTCTTCTTGTTTCGAATTTATGGATTGTCTTCGAAACTTCATGAGATTTTTGTCGGAATGCTTGACTCCATTCTTTCGAATGAATCTATTATATCTCCTTACAAAATGTCTCATTTCCTCATCATCCGAATCTTTGTCACTACTTGAATCATTGTCGCTTTCCTCTTTTCGTGAGGACTTAGAGCTAGAGGCCACAAGAGCTATTGGCTTCTTCTCTCCCTCTTTGTCTCTTTTCTTTTCCTTTTCCTTCTTACTTTTATTCTCATATTTTTCAAGACTTTCCAAAGCTTGCTGATGTTCTTCCAGCTTTCCAAACAGAGTTGTAATCGTAAGTCTTGTAAGATCGTTGGCTTCCTTGATTGCTGTAACTTTAGGTTGCCACTCCCTGCTAAGACACCTGAGAATTTTATTAGTAGCAATTTCATTGGAAATAGGTTTTCCAAGAGCATTCAATCGGTTAGTCAGATGGGTGAATCTCTTTTGCATGTCGGAGATGGATTCTCCTTGTTTCATGCGAAAGAGCTCAAACTCTTGATTGAGTGTGTTAATGCGGGACTGTTTTACTTCAGTAGTACCCTCATGGGCAACTTCTAAAGCATCCCACATTTCTTTAGCTGTCGTGCAATGGGATACTCGATAATACTCGTCAACACCAAGTGCTGAAATTAGTATATTTCGAGCTTTCCAATCACACGACCATTTTTTCTCATCTTTCTCATTCCAATCAGATTCTGGTTTAGGTACTATGGCGCCTGCCGCATTTGTCATAGTAATTTGAAACGGACCGTTTTCAATGGCAGCCCATACTAACCTATCCACAGAATTTATATGAACTCGCATGCAGTCTTTCCAGTAGCCATAATTTTCACCGTTGAAAATAGGCGCTCTATTATACGCTCCCTTTGGTTCAGAATCCATACTGTTACAGGCAGCCACAGAGCACCAGCGAACCGGCGCTCTGATACCACTTGTTAGACGGTGTGGCTAGTGATCGAGAGGGGGGGTGAATAGATCACCTCTTTAAAATTAACGGATTTAACGTTTTATCAGAGTTTTCAAAAATGGCGGAAAAATCAGTCCCGAATCGACTTCCGTCTATTCTGAACCGCTACTAGAAAGCCGGACACACAAGTATAATTGCTGGATTTTAATGAGAATGACAGAAACAATTCACACCAGAATTTTACCAAATTGAATGCGCTTGTCCTTAAATTCTATTTCCAATGAATAAAATCTAGCTAACCGTTTTATCAAACAGTTGGTGTGTGTGTAATTGTTAATGAACAGCAATGGAGTTTGATTAAAGTTTTCTTCCCACTGCTGTATTGAAAAAGAAGCAATCACCACACACTAACTGATATTGCGAAAACAGTTTGAAAAACGTAAAAAGGAGTAAGGTAAGAATACGATACGCAGAGATTTGGTAAGGAAGTTCCCCACGTCGTCCTCGCGTGTGGGTACGTCTCCCTCTCAATTTCAAAAGAAATTGAGAACTTTGATTATCAATTATTGCCGAATCCGTTGATACAAGGTTTTGATACAAAGACAGAATTCTAAACTCTAAGAACCTCTTCTTGTATAAACCTTCACTTGATCTGAGCTCGATCAAGATTTTCCTGCACAAAGTTGCAAACAATTCACCGGTTCCACGACCTGCTTGCGAAATCCCCCGATCTCCAAATGCAACGCTGCGGCTGAATATGTTCTGCAAATGTGACTCCCAAACCCTCAAGAACACACCAGTTCTTGAAGGACAAACCAGTAGGTTTTTCCTAGAAACCCCTTCAATCTTCGACTCAGCTAGATCCTCGATCGTTCCACTGCAAACCACAGCTAGATCCTTGATCGTACCACTGAACGTTATCTCGATGCTTCTTTAATCCAAAGAACAAGAATTGTTATGTGTAAATGTTCTTGAAGAAAAGTGATTGAGAAGATGAAGAAGATGAAGTCTCTTTCAGGTTTCTATATGCTCACAAAACAATTGCTCCAACACTGCTTTTGATCTGTGTTCAATTGTTTTCCCTCAATGAATTCGTTCTTTTGCACTGCTGTCATAACCTGTCTTTTATATGCTGCAAAACAGTTGCTGTTATACCACAAAACAGCTTTATGTATTGATACATAACAGTGTGTATCGATGCATACTGTAAGTAATGTAAATTTTGGTGAAGTTTATTATTCATGTATCGATGCAAAAGTCGTGTGTATCGATGCAAGGGCTTATTACACTAGTATGTATCGATGCCTGGTGCGTATGTGTTGATACACAGGCTGTTTCAATTGGTCATGTATCGATGCAGGGATCGTGTGTATCGATGCATAGAGTATTTTGTCTTCCATGTATTGATGCATGACTCGTATGCATCGATGCATACTGAACAAAAATGTTTTTGTGATTTATTTCATGCTGTGTGTATCGATGCAGAGACTTATGTATTGATACATACTGACACTAAATGCATTTTAATTGTTATTTAGAGGGAAGTATCAATGTAGGTCTATATGTACAGTTATGCAACAATAGAGTGGGATGAAAAACATAATAAAACACACATGTATCATGTAATGCAATGCACAACCAACATTTGGATGATGATCACACAATTTGCTATCATTAAAAATTAATTCAAGGTAAAGAATTCTCTCACAATTATTATTGACCGGCCTCAGATAGTTTTGACTTCTACATAAGTCCAATTACGATTGCTTAACATAGCGCTAAATTTGCCTTATGGCACACTAACTACTGACACTAACCATTAACTATTAACATTTAATTCTTGCACTTTACATTTATGCAATTTACTATTCTTATATATGTTATTCATTTGCTTTTCCCCCTTTGCTCATTTGAGCACATGTTTATGTTAATGCAATTTGCCTTTTGCTCACTTGAGCACATAATTATGTATATATTATTGTGCTTGTGTTTTGTTTTGATTGTTGTGGACCAAATGCAAAAGAAATGGACAAATGGACTTAGTTTCTAGGACTTTCCCTATGCAAAATTGGAGTAAAAGGATCTTAATGTTGAAGATGGATTAGAAGGACCAAACCTCTAAACTCACTCTTGTCCGTTCTTGATTTACTTCATAAAACTCTTTGATGTGTGTGCTTTTGTGCTAGGGGATCCTATGAGAGATCAAATTGAAGAATCATTGCCATGATCATCCAAAGTTAAAGAAACAAGAGGCATTGGGGATCTTCTAAGAAGCTTGTTTGATTATGTTGATTGCTTGAGCTTACATTTATTTTTGCTTCCCTCCACTCTAACCCAAGCCAAAACTTTTGTGCAAACATTTAACATTTGTTTTCAAACATTAGAAACCTCAGCCTTGTGCAATTTGGGATTATTGTATTGTATGTAATGATTGAATTGCTTGAATATTAATTCCTTGTATGCTTGGTGATCTTTGTGAGACGAGTTCTATACCCGAACTCGAGTGCACTTAGGATAGGAGAATGGCATAGTCTTGTTGACTTGTGTGGAGTTATTCCTTAGCAAGTTGACTAGCAAGCCCATTCACTTGGTTGAGGTCATGTTGGGATCAATAATGTCACACAAGTAGTTGTGGTTAGACATTACTCTTTCCAATATAGACCTTAGAAGCCAAGGACCTTAGTTTACCAAGCCCATCTTGACCCATTCTTAGGATGTAGTGCGAAAGTCGTTCAAGTGTAAGATTTGATACGATTGTTACGCGATACTACACTCATAAGAGTCTCTCTTGAGAATATTTTTGGAATAGGAGTAGTCGTTTATCCGATAATATATGAAAGATGGGATGATGACTATGGGAACCTCTTGTAGAACATGTTTGGCAGGTTTAAACCCTAGTACACTCCCTTTGGGTGGTTCTTAACCGAGACTCCATGCTCGTGACTTGCAATAAACCCTTGATTCATGGTTGATTCGTTCTTGTATCCTTAATATCAATGGAACTTGGGTGTTGATAAGGTGTAAACCATAATCCACCAAAATGGATGATTGATATTAAGGATAACATGATCTATCCCATGACCTTTGTTTGGTGTTCTTTGCTTGATCCATGAGTTTGATTGTTGCATTCATGCATTCATGCACCCATTTGCATCCATGTCATCAATAATGAGAAAATTTTCAAGGAACTTAAGAGGTCTATTTGCAAATTTTCAGACATGGAAAGATAAAGAAGGAATACAAAGAAGTACAGTTTCAGACAACCCGACTTGAAAGAGCTAAGGAATTTGACATCCTATGTATTAGATCCCTTGGGTTTCAAGGCTCGTTATGGGAAGCTTCTGTCTATTTTGGCTACTCAAGTGGACGAAGGATTGATGAGTGTATTGGTTCAATTTTATGATCCCTTGTACCGTTGCTTCACATTTCCGGATTTCGAGCTTCTGCCCACGCTTGAGGCGTATGCCTACCTTGTGGGTATACCTATACTAGACCAGTTTTCGTTCAGTGGCTTGGAAAGTGTTCCTACTTCTCAAGAGATAGCTGATATGTTGCATATAGATGAATCTCTGGTTGGTGCTCATATGACTACCAAAGGTGGAATTTAAGGTCTCCCTTCTGAGTTCCTCATTGCTCAAGCTACTATGTTTGGGAAGCCATGAGTGAGGACGCCTTTGAGGCCATATTTGTACTTCTCATCTATGGGCTAGTGTTATTCCCCAACATCGACAAGTTTGTGGATGTGAACGCTATTAGGATTTTCTCTACTCTTAATCCCGTTCCGACTCTGTTGGGTGACACTTACTTTTCTTTGCATATGAGGAATGCAAAGGGTGGTGGTACCATTGTGTGTTGTTTGCCTCTGTTGTACAAGTGGTTTATTTCACACTTGCCACAGACGGTCGCCTTCAAGGAGAACAAAGGATGTCTACGGTGGTCCACGAGACTTATGTCTCTCACTAATGATGATATCTTTTGGTACAACCATGTATATGATGGTGTGCAGATTATCGACTCTTGTGGTGAATTCTCCAATGTACCTCTTCTTAGTACATGTGGTGGGATTAACTACAACCCTATATTGGCACGTCGTCAGCTTGGGTTCCCCCTAAAGGATAAACCCAATAACATTTTGTTAGAGGGTGTGTTCTTTCAGGAGGGTAAAGATCCCCAAGGCTTGAATGGCAGGATGGTCCGCGCTTGGTGTCGCAACCTGAAAAAATACAGTGTGCGAAAAAACAACCGGCGAGAAAGAAATGACAGAAGAGTCGCCACCGTGCGTTATTTATCCCAAAGGAGGGAAAGGAAACGCTCGAAGTAAACCTGGAAAAAGGAAAGGAAAAGACAAGGTCTCGCAACCAAATCTTGGGTTCGGGAGTCGATTATGCGAAGGGAAGGTATTAGCACCCCTACGCATCCGTAGTACTCTACGGGATCCACTCTTGTTTGTTCTTGTCTAGAGGGTGTATGTTTATCTAATGTACTATTTACTAAAAGGGTCAAGAGAGAAATGACTCGCACGGATGTCGCATCCATTGCATACGTATCTCATCTGATTATGAGAATCAGAGTCTTCGTAGCTCGGCTACCTAAGGGTTAAGGATAAGTGTGCTCGCTAAGACATCGCGTCTTATGCCTACGTATCTCATCGGTAATGAGAATCAGAGCAAAACGTAGTTCAACTAACTACGGGAATAAGGGTCTCGATTGCAACTAGGGCAAGAGAAAGGGAATGTCTCGATCGCAACGAGGGCGAGAGAAAGGATCGCAACGAGGGCGCCTACGTATCTCATCTGAACATGAGAATCAGAGTTGCCGTAGTTCGGCTATACGCACGCCAAATAAACAAACACACAAGCAGGCAAACATGGAGCCTGAATGCCAATCACTGGACTTACATCAGCATCCGAACCAAAACACACACAAAAAAGGCAAACGTGGAGCCCGAACGCCAATCACTGGACTTATATCGGCATCCGAACCAAAACACACGCACACTGGAACCTGAATGCCACTCGATGGACTTACATCAGCTTCCAAGCACACAACAACCAAACAAGTTAATAGGGAGTCGGGAACTCGAGCCTATAACTGTCAAGCACACATACAAAAAGAAAGAAAAGTGTGCCCGGAGAGATCTCGCACGATCTCCTGCCTACGTACCTCATCTGGTATGAGAATCAGGGCGACGTAGTTCCCCCTTATAGGGATACAGGACTAGCCTAACCAGATAACAGAGGGAGACACAACTAGGGAGACTACGAGTCGAGCCTAGATGTTATCATGCAAAATCATCCCTAAGTTAAGGTTTCTAGCTAACTTGCACAGGAAGCAAGCCTATCCTAAACATGACTTGCACGGGAAGCAAGCCAAACCAAACCTAACTTGCACAAGAAGCAAGCTAAACTAAACCTAACTTGCACAGGAAGCAAGCTAAAGCAAACACACAAGCACAAGTAACACACACTATATGCAAGCAATGGGCTCAATCAAGGTTAAGTTTTAGTCGAGGGGTCATATCAACCTCAACAAACAAACCTCTGGAACTGGGTAGTGTTAGCTCTTAACCTTGCCATTGATGGGCTAAGGTGAAGCAGATGAAAGGTAAGTGAAGATAAGACTTCACAGCTCTTATCCCTGGCCGGGGAGAGCTTAAGACAAGAATGTGTGGGTTCAAAAAGTGGGAACCCTTCTACACATTTAATATTGACTCAACTGTACAATTGTACAAGATCTTGGGTTTGTATCTGCAATGCATCAACATAGTGGTGTGAGCAAAGCAGATGACACACAGAATAGCAGGGGATAGGTTGCATATCCCTTGGGTTCTGCCAATTGCCTCTTCACTTAGGAGGTCTTTGACTCTATACAAGGACAAATGTAAACAGTCACAAACATTGCCTCTTAAGGAGGACTTCAGACAGTTGCCTGGCCAAGTAACAGGCCAGGTCTTCCAGACTACATGAAAATGAGAAATTATACCTCAATGCAAATTGCTATTAAGCAAAGCAAAGCAAAGTTCACAAGGAACTGAAAGCAACTAAAGTACCTGAAATCAGTCAAGCACAGTTAGTATACCAGACACAAAGTTAAAACAAAACAGCAAGAGTCAACAGACAACATAGTCAGTTAAATGTGAAATGTACAAGGCTCAAAGCATATGAGCCAAGCAAGCTACAAAACAAACAAGTTAGTCATGATAATCAAATCAAACTCATTCAACTTGTATAAGTTTCTTTGGGCAATTGCTTCTTAACCTGAAAAAATGAACTCAAACATGAGCAACAGGACCACTAGGACAAGCCTAGGGTCAAAAGGGGATAAGAAAGTCAAAACAGCAAGTGGCAAGTGTCCAAAATCAAATTCAAACAATCAAGAAACAAACTCAATTGGTTCCACAATCATATCATTCATCATCATGATTTCATAAGCAAATTAGGTCAAGGCATGGCATATGGAAGCTCATAGGAGTCAACAGCAAGACTCAATTCAAAACCAATCATAAACAATCCAAAAAATCATCAAATAAATCATGGTCAAACATAATCCATAGCATGGTAAGCACACCAAATTTTAGCTCAATTGGATAATGGGAAGTAGGGAAATGAAAATCAGAAAGGCAGGGCAAGTTCAAACATGCTCAAAGAAGTCAACCAAACATGCACCAACTTCCATAAACCATAAACCAGTGACAACATATGATAAATGAATGGGATTAACACCATGATAAACCTTAATATGTCTACTAATCACATGTCAAATTTCATGTAGATCCAATAATGTATGAGAATTTCATAAAGCATATACCAACATGTGTCACAAAAAGTCAACATATGACCAAACAGGGGAGAAAAATCCCAAACAATTAGGAAATGCCACAAATAATTCAAAGAAAATTCACATATAAACTAGACATCCAAGAGTACATTCATGCAAAAATTCAAGCCAATTTGAGTTCAAGAAGCATGGTAATGAAAATCATGAAGCTGGACATCAATGGTGTGACACAAATTGTCACACCCTAATTCAAAAAATCATAACTCACAAACCAGCAATGATAAATTCACAAACTCTACACCAAAATCACCATGAATGTGTGTAGTTTAAGCAAAAAAAATTTGGAAGTCATTGGATAAAGCATCATCATTTCACAATTGATTTGGCAAAGTGTACAAAAAATGGGCACATGAACAAAACCCTAGCACAATTAAAAATCCATGCATCCAAAAATTCAGGAAAAATCATGATAAATAACTAGAGATTGAGATGAACATTATGCAAAAAGTCTCATGAATTTTGGATTAAAATTGGATGACTTATGAATTTTGTAAGATGAGCATCAAAATGAAATAAATATTGAAGAATAACATGGATTAATAGAACAATTAGGCACGGAGTGGCAGAAGCGTAAATACTTGGACGTTTTAATGAAACGCTGCGCAGCAATTAGAAGAGTGGCGCTCGGTGATTGGTCATGGCAATAAAACAGTAACATCCACATGCAAACGCGTTTTAAACAAATTCTGGGCAAATGAAGAACTAGGGTTTTGAAGCTACAGTAGACATTCATCTTCATCAACCAATCGTGAAAAATTATTTCGCCCAGAAATGGAAAGTAAGCATATCATTATAACCATCTAACAACACACATCAAGAATCCAACAATCATTTATCCTAAATCGAGCTAGCAAAGCAGAACCAAGAACAAACATATTCAAATATGAAACTTTGAATCCATGTATCTCTCTCAATATGCAACCATTTTTAATGACTCAAAGCTCAAAACAATCAGCATGGCAAGATCTACATAAGGCATAGCATGATTTTGAAAAATGAGGGATTCGAAATCTTACCAAAGTTGGAGAACAGTTGTGATTCAAGGGTTGTTTGGCTGTTTTGTGATGAGACAGATGAAGCTTTAAGTTCCAGATGATGAATGGAGCACGAGTTTTGGTTCAATAAAGCTTGAAATGGCTCAAGATGAAATCTGCCATGGATGTGCTTCTTCAAAACAGTAATGGATTCCTTGCTTACAGCTGGGATTTGATGCTTGAAAATGCTTCAAAAGGGTTGGTAAATGATGGACAAACCAAGGCTAGTTCGTGCTCTTTGAAAGTTTTCAGAAAAAATGCAAAATGAAGAAAATGAGTGTTTGAGAGAAATGAGTTTTTCTGTTTGTGGATAGTGGCTCCTAGGGTTTCTTCTGTAGAAAATGAAGAATATATACTGTGTTTTAGTGTCCTTAAGCTTGGTTAGTTATGTGGTAATTGGATTTTTGTAATTGGAGGTGTTTTGGTTAATTTGTCAATTTTCACTCAAATGGCAAGGTCTGTGGTTACAGTTGCGAAAGTGGGCCTTGTACACACTCCAAATATGATTTCTTAGCAATTTCAATTGGCAAAATATATTGGAAAGGCTTAAATTACAAAATCACTTTTTCACCTCACTTGAAATAATTCAAGTCACTTCAAAAAGTGCCATTTTGATTGGTGAGTTTTTGGTAAATTGTGATGACATATTTGGAAAGAGGGCATCAAATGTGACTTGTAGCAAAAAACCCCACCCAATTTGGCCAAATGGTTTGGAAGATATGCCACTTTGAAGTTCAAAAATTTTTGAGAATGATTTGATCATAACTTGCCAACCATTCCTGGGAATTGAGTGTTCTTGAACTTTTTGAAAATGGGAGAACAAGACCTTCAACTTTCATGTTGAGAAAAAATTCATTTGAAGCTTGTATCATGATGTAATTTTGAGGATCAAGACTTTCCATTTTTGGCAAATTCCAATTACAGGTCAACTTTCTATTTTTGGAAATTTCTTGTTTGACTTCAAATTCTTCCATGATGATGTTTGACATGTTATATGAGGCTTATATGGACATGAATGAACCCCTTCAAACCATTTCCCACCTTGAAATCCATAAAATCAGGCACAGTTGACCATGGTTGACTTTTTAGGGTTTCTGGTGAACTGAGCCATGACTGATGACTTCTGGGCACCCAATCTTTGACCAAAACACTTCAAAAGGACCCCTAGGTCATGTGAACATGTTGGACCAACCCTAGGGCCTTGTCTCAAAGGAAAATGCACTTGCTTGTTTGATTGACTGATCTCCTGACCAGTTTGACCTAATCTGTCTGATGAACCTGCACTTGGGCAAAGGACAATGCAATGTTATGCAGTGGACTATGTTATGTTAATGACCTAACATGAAATTAATGTACAAAATGTAGGGTGCAAATTTGAGGTGCTACACTTGGCGCAAGATCCATATGAAAGGAAGGAAGGAGCTAGGTCCGAAGAACTGTATTGCTTTGGAGCCTTATAATTCTTGGGTTAGGAGAAGAGCTTCCGAGTACCTCATGCCTTACGAGTATCCAAGACCTACGCCTTTGGTTGTGGCTGGGCCTTCAACCCTCCCTGACCAAGGAGTAGAGGAGTTGAGAGACGAAGATCGTTCGCGTGCTTGGATCTGTGAACGAGAGGAGTTGCTTCAGCAGATTAAGGAGAAGGATGCTTTGATAGAGTTCCTCGAGCACCAGGTTATTGATGATCCTGATGATGCATGGACTTTTCTACTTCCTCAGTCTTCCAAGTTTTGGAAGAGGAAGTACGACCGACTCGCCAAAGAGAAGACAGTCATGGAGGCAGCCTACGTGAGGGAGGTGAAGAGGCTTTGTGCATCTTATCTTCCTGTGTCCAGAGCTTTAAATGATTGTTTCTAAGGATCCATAGGATGTCCATTTTCCTTCTCTCTTGTATTGTATTTGGTTACCAAGACTGTACTTCTTTGGTGTAAAATTTTTCCAAATATTATTTGATGAATATTTCCATATATGATAAATGATTAATATTGGAAAATAGGATCCTAAAGTTCCTCTGATATAAAAATTAAATCATATGCATTGCATGCATCATGTGCATAAGCAGGTTTTGCTCCAGGCTTCTTGTTCTATGGTCTAACTCTGTGTTCTTCATTTCTTTTGAAGACAAGCTGACTCACCGGTACTACACCCGAGCCAACGCATCAAGACTAATGGATCATTTGGAACAAGAGAACCGTGAGTTTAAGGAGGAAGTAGCCAGATTGACTTCCCTGATGGAGTCATTCATGGCTTCCCAGAGACAATCGTCTCCAACGCCTTCAACTCCTCCCCAGAGGACAGTCATCTCTGAGATTGTCTCTTCAACTTTGCCTGCGGCCAGCGCACAATTTGCACCAACAACCATGCCAGCCGGATTTCCTTGGGGGATGCCTCCTAACTTCATGCCTGAGGGTCCTGCACCTACTTTTGCTTTTCTGCCGGCATCTAGCCCGGTCCTTGCTGTTCCTCCTCCTGTCGTGCATACTATGCCCAGAGTAGACGACACCATTTATCATTTTGAGCCGTCTAAGGGCCCAGATGTCTATGAGAAGATGGATGGTATGAATGACCAGTTTTTTGAGCTTCACAAGGAATTAAAAAGTCTTCGAGGAAATGACCTTTTTTGCAAGTCTTTTGCTGAACTCTGCCTGGTTCCGAACGTGAAAATCCTTGTAAAGTTCAAGGTCCCTGACTTTGAAAAGTACAAGGGAAATACTTGCCCTCTCAGCCACCTGGTCATGTACGCCAGGAAAATGTCGACTCAGACCGACAACGACCAGCTTCTCATTCACTACTTCCAGGACAGTTTGTCCGGTGCTGCCCTGAGATTGTACATGGGCTTGGACAGTGCGAACATCCGATCCTTCAACGACCTTGGCGAGGCCTTCATCAAGAAATACAAATATAACGTGGATATGGCTCCCGATAGGGATCAATTGAGAGTTAGGTCACAGAAGGACAAGGAAACTTTCAAAGAATACGCCCAGAGGTGGCGAGAGGTAGCAGCACTGATCGTGCCCCCACTAGAGGAGAAAGAGATGACCAAGATCTTTCGAAAGACCTTGAGTTCTTTTTATTACGAGCGGATGATTGCCAGCGCTCCTTCTGACTTCACCGAGATGGTGAATATGGGGATGCGTCTGGAAGAAGGAGTCAGGGAAGGGCGCCTGACCAGAGAAGAAGACTCTTCTGCCAAACGTTATGGGGCATTTGCAAAGAAGAAAGATGGCGAGGCACATGTTGTGACCTCCCATGCTAAACCTAGAAGACCCTCGGTAAGGAGGAAGACCATGCGTCCTGCCGCTAACCAGCACCAGGTGGCTCACATATCACCTGTTTTCAGAGACAATCAGCAGTATCAGCATCACAACAATAATCAGCAACAACAACATCCGCAATATCAACAACAATAACACCGTCCTCAACAACAGGCCTACCAGCCTCGAAACAGTAATCAAGCTAGCATAAGTTATGAGAGGAAGAGGGTCACCTTCGATCCTATTCCGATAACCTATGCAGAATTATATCCCTCTTTGATAGAGAGGAAGTTGATTACTCCACGAGACCCACCGGCTATACCTACCAACCCTCAGTGGTGGTATAAGCCCGAATTACACTGTGTTTATCATTCAGGTGCTCCCGGACATGACGTGGAAAACTGCTACCCACTGAAGGCCAAGGTTCAAGACCTTGTAAGATGCGGTATTCTGTGTTTAGAGGACATTGGTCCTAATGTAAAGAAGAACCCATTGCCCGAGCATGGGAAATCTGTCAACATGGTCCAGGGTTGCCCTGGTAAATACAAAGTCAAATATCTCAGCCATATTCGACAATCTCTGGTCGAGATGCATAGATTGTTGTGTGAGTACAGTCATTACGAGCACGACCACGACAGATGCCGAGTTTGTTCTGTCAACCAAAGAGGATGTCGCCAGGTGCGCAAAGATGTTCAGGAAACGCTGGATGAAGGAGTCATTGAGATACTTCAAAACAGAAATGTTGACGAAGATGCTGATGAAGTCAATGTAATTTCTCCAGTATTCTGGATCCTTAAGCTTGTTATTATCAAGTATGATGGTAGCAAGCAAAAGGCTTCTCCTTCTTTGACCATTAAACCAGCTGGCTCTGTGCCTTACACTTCTGAGAAGGCGGTTCCCTATCGCTACAATGTTGTAGCATTAGAGAATGGGAAAGAGGTGCCCCTGCCATCTACATCTGTTGTTAATATTACCGACGTCAACGGTTTGACCCACAGCGGTCGTGTCTTCTCGGCTCTGCCGAAACCTCGAGTTGATGCTCAAAGAACTGATAATGCTGATTATGCTGAACGCCCGATTGGGAATGCTGTGAATGCTCCGAATCTGACACTTGTTGCCAAACCTACCTCTACGTTGAGAACTCCTGTCTCTGCTGGCCAAAGTAGCAATGCGAAAGAAGACTGTGATGAGATGTTGAGGCTCATCAAAAGAAGTGAGTACAATGTGGTAGATCAGCTTCTACAGACGCCATCCAAGATCTTTGTACTATCCTTACTGATGAATTCAGAACCGCACCGAGAAGCTCTGCAGAAGGTGTTGAATGTGGCGTATGTGGATCACGACGCCACAATTGAACAATTTGACAGAATTGTTTCAAACATCACCGCTTGTAACAATTTAATTTTTGTGATGCTGATCTCCCCGAAGAGGGAAGGGACCACAACTTGGCATTACACATATCTATAAGCTGCAAAGATGATGCCATGTCCAATGTGCTGGTGGACACTGGGTCATCATTGAATGTGTTGCCTAAGTCCACTCTTGCAAAATTGTCATATCAGGGGCCTCCCATGAGGCAGAGTAGAGTGGTAGTGAAAGCTTTCGATGGGTCTCGTAAAATTGTGATTGGAGAGGTTGAGCTCCTAGTCAAGATTGGACCGCGTGACTTCCTGATCACCTTCCACGTCATGGACATTCACCCATCGTGTAGTTGTCTGTTGGGCAGACCATAGATTCACGAGGCAGGCCCCGTGACATCCACTCTACACCAGAAATTGAAGTTTGATAAAAACAAGAAGTTGGTGGTGGTAGGGGGAGAAAAGGCTCTCCTGGTTAGCCATTTGTCTTCCTTCTCTTATATAGATGTTGAGGATGAAGTTGGAACGCCGTTCCAAGCTTTATCTTTGCTGAACCTATTAAGAAGGGAACTTCTTCATTTGCGTCCTATAAAGGTGCGAAGTTGACCATTGAGCGTGGTGCAACTGCTGGATTGGGGCAAATGATTAAGCTAGAAGACAACAAATCCTGGATTGGCATAGGGTATTCTTCTGGTGTCTTCAAGAAGCAAGGGTTGTTCAAGAGTGGTGGATTCATCCACACCGGTCAAGATGAGGAAGCTGCTGCCATTTTGGAAGAGGATGCAGAGGATTCTGGCAACATCATCATCCCTGGAGGGGTCTGCAATAATTGGGTCGCTGTTGATATTCCAACAGTTATCCATAAGTCAAAGTAATGTTCATTGTGTTTAAAAGCCCTCCTCCCATGCCAAAAGGAGGAGTGATGACATTGTTGGCTCATAAATACAATGATATTTTCATTTAATAAATTCATGTTAAATGTTTGTTTTTCCAATTATTTTCCCTTTTCGCTTTTGCATGAAATTGGTGATCACATAAATCCCGAAAATAAGAATAAAATCAATCTTTTTCATCTGCATAATGATTTGCTTTGCCTGAATTCTAAAATCTTTTATATCCAAAATCATTATGCAGGTTAATCAAACCCATTGAACATAATGATCCAACATCATCTCCCAACTTTGAATTCCCTGTACTTGAGGCGGAAGAAGATGATGTTGAAGAGATTCCTGACGAGATCACCCGTCTACTTGAGCATGAAGAGAAGATCATTCAGCCGCATCTTGAGAATCTGGAAACAGTCAACTTGGGGTCTGAAGATTGTGTTAGAGAAGTGAAGATTGGGGCACTCCTGGAAGAATCTGTTAAGAAGGGGTTGATTGAGTTGCTACGAGAATATGTCGACGTCTTTGCTTGGTCATATGAAGACATGCCTGGTATGGATACTGATATCGTGCAACATTTCTTGCCTTTGAAGTCTGAGTGCATGCCTGTAAAGTAGAAGCTCAGAAGAACTCATCCTGATAAGGAAGTAAAGATCAAAGAGGAAGTTCATAAACAAATTGATGCGGGGTTTCTGGTGACTTCTACATATCCTCAATGGGTGGCCAATATTGTGCCCGTGCCTAAAAAAGATGGAAAAGACCGAATGTGCGTGGACTATAGAGACTTGAATAAAGCTAATCCGGAAGATGATTTCCCTCTACCACATATTGATATGTTGGTAGATAATACAACTAAATTCAATGTCTTCTCGTTTATGGACGGATTTTCCGGATATAATCAGATTAAGATGGCACCCGAGGATATGGAGAAGACAACATTCATCACACCTTGGGGAACATTCTGTTATCGAGTGATGCCCTTCGGTTTGAAGAACGCCGGAGCCACGTAACAACGAGCTATGACTACCTTGTTTCATGATATGATGCACAAGGAGATCGAGGTATATGTTGATGATATGATTGCAAAATCCAGAATGGAAGTTGAACATGTAGAGCAATTGCTGAAGCTTTTTCAACGTTTGAGGAAGTATAAGCTTCGTCTGAATCCTAACAAGTGTACATTTGGAGTCCGTTCCAGCAAGTTATTGGGCTTTATTGTCAGCGAAAGAGGTATTGAGGTTGATCCTTCAAAGGTCAAAGCAATACAAGAGATGCATGCGCCCAAAACTGAGAAGCAAGTCCGAGGTTTTCTTGGCCGCTTGAATTACATTTCCAGATTTATATCCCACATGACTGCCACATGTGCACCGATATTCAAGCTCCTCCGGAAAGATCAGTCTCATGATTGGACTGAGGATTGTCAAAAGGCCTTTGACAGTATCAAAGAATATTTGTCTGAGCCTCCGATTCTGTCTCCGCCTGTGGAAGGGAGACCGTTGATTATGTATCTGACAGTTCTTGAAGATTCAATGGGTTGTGTCCTTGGTCAGCAAGACGAGTCAGGGAAGAGAGAATGTGCCATCTACTACCTGAGTAAGAAATTCACCGATTGTGAGTCTCGATACTCAATGCTTGAGAAGACATAATGTGCTTTGGTTTGGGCTGCTAAGCGCTTACGCCAGTATATGTTGAATCCTACAACTTGGTTGATTACAAAATGGATCCAATCAAGTATATCTTTGAGAAGTCTGCTTTAACTGGGAGGATCACCCGTTGGCAGATGTTGTTGTCTGAGTATGATATTGAGTTTCGAGCTCAAAAGGAGATTAAAGGTAATATCTTGGCTGACCACCTGGCACATCAACCAATTGAGGATTATCAGCCAGTTCAGTATGACTTCCCAGATGAGGAGATTCTGTATTTGAAAATGAAAGATTGTGATGAGCCTACGCTTGATGAAGGGCCAGAGCCTGGTTCCCGATGGAGCATGGTGTTTGATGGTGCTGTAAATCAATATGGAAATGGTATTGGGGCAGTGATTATTACTCCTCAGGACACGTATTTTCCTTTTACAGCAAGGCTAACTTTCAAATGTACGAATAATATGGCTGAGTATGAGGCTTGTATTATGAATTTGGAAGAATTTATTGATCTTAGGATCAAGCATCTTGATGTTTATGGTGATTTGGCCCTTGTTGTTAATCAGATTAAGGGTGAATGGGAGACGAATCAGCCTGGCCTCATCCCATATAAAGACTATGCGAGGAGGATTTCAACGTTCTTTACTAAAGTTGACTTCCACCATATTCCTCGAGATGAGAATCGGATGGCAGATGCTCTCGCTACACTTGCTTCGATGATTGTGGTAAGACTTTGGAATGAAGTGCCCAATATCACTGTGATGCGCTTGGACAGACCAGCTCATGTATTTGCAGTAGAAGAGGTGCAAGATGATAAGTCGTGGTATTATGATATCAAGTGTTTTCTTCAGAGCCAGACGTACCTGCCTGGGGCATCTATGAAAGATAAAAATACTTTGAGGAGATTGTCAGGTAGTCTCTACCTCAATGGTGATGTGCTTTATAAGAGAAACTTTGACATGGTCTTGCTCAGATGCGTGGACAGACACGAAGCAGACCTGTTAATGACTGAGCTCCATGAGGGTTCATTTGGTACTCATTCCAATGGACATGCCATGGTTAGAAAGATGTTAAGAGCAGGCTACAATTGGCTGACAATGGAGTCTGACTGCTGCAAGTATGTGAAGAAATGCCACAAGTGTCAGATTTATGCGGATAAGATTCATATTCCCCCGACACTTCTGAATGTGATTTCATCACCTTGGCCTTTCTCTATGTGGGGAATTGACATGATTGGCATGATAGAGCCGAAAGCGTCCAACGGTCACAGATTTATTCTCGTAGCAATTGATTACTTCACCAAGTGGGTTGAAGCGGCATCATATGCAAATGTGACCAGGCAGGTGGTCGTGAAGTTTATCAAGAATCAACTCATATGCCGTTATGGTGTGCTGGATAAGATCATTACTAACAATGGATCTAACTTGAACAACAAAATGATGAAAGAGCTGTGTAGCGAGTTCAAGATTGCACATCATAATTCTTCTCCTTACAGACCCAAGATGAATGGGGCTGTTGAAGCTACTAATAAGAATATCAAGAAGATTATCCAGAAGATGGTTGTTACGTACAAAGATTGGCATGAGATGTTGCCATTTGCCTTACATGGGTATCATACGTCTGTCCACACTCCAGCAGGGGCAACCCCTTTCACTCTTGTATATGGCATGGAGGTTGTGCTTCCATTAGAGGTGGAGATCCCATCAATGAGAGTCTTGATGGAAGCCAAGTTGATCGAGGCTGATTGGGTCCAGTGTCGTTATGACCAGCTGAATTTGATAGAAGAGAAGAGATTGATTGCCATGTGTCATGGTCAGTTATATCAGCAAAGGATGAAGAAAGCCTTTGATAATAAGGTCAAGCCTCGTGTGTTCCGAGAAGGTGACCTCGTGCTCAAGAAACTCTTGTCTTTCGCGCCCGATTCCAGGGGCAAGTGCACTTCAAACTATGAAGGTCCATATGTTGTTAAGAAAGCCTTTTCAGGCGGTGCTTTGGTACATACAACTATGGATGGGGAGGATTTCACTCATCCTTTGAATTCAGATGCAGTCAAGAAATACTTCGCCTAAAAATAAAAACAGAATAGCTCGCTAAGTTGAAAACCCGAAAATGAGTGTCTCGGTGGATTGGAAACCCGAAAGGGCGATCCAGTAAAAAGTTAGAGACATGAAAAAATAAATATGTATCCCGCTAGATTGAGTACCTCACCCTGGGGCAATCTAGGCAAAAATTAGGGATTTGGCAAGTAACTGCATCTTGACAAGACTTTGTCCTACAAACTGTCATCTGTCAGAGATTCTCGCTCAGTCATCGTCAACTGAAACTTCAGATACATCGGATTCAGAGTTGGTGGAGAAATGATCATTATGTTCAATGTAGCCCTTTTCCAATATATATCACCAATTTCAAATTTGTAAAGATCTATGGAGTCTTGCCATTTGCAGACTATCATCCCATCAAATAAATTTGAGCCTTTATCCAATTATTTGCACTCTTATTTGTTTCTGTTCAACAAATGTTTTCCATGCTTTAATTAAGAAATATCATTGTTTTAAAATAAAAATAAATCATAATTTGTTTTTAAACAAAGTGAACATTCACAATGATAAAAGGATACTTGGGATATCTTCGGTGCTCTCCCAAAGATGGTATGATTCCCAACAGGGTGAGATATTCATTCCCAACATGATTGTATCTTCTTCCTTCAGAGCTTGTTTGTGGTTTCCTCCCGAGCAGAGTGGTTAATGAAGAGGTTTATTTTCCCTTCAGCGGAGTTGATTGGTTCCTCCTCAACATATGTGATTTCGTTAGTAGTACGATATATGGTGGTGACCTTGGAAGCTTCTGATTGGTGGTTGTTCCCCATAGAGATCCATCCTCCCCTCTGATAATTCCCCCATAAGTGTTTGCTTCTACAACGGATTCTATCTGTGCGGTGATCCTGCTCCCAGCTCAAATGACTGATGTTCATGCCCCTTACTAAGGTCTTTGTTTCCTGGTATCTCTTACCCCTATCAGATTGGATGTTCTCCAATGGGCCTGGCTTTCTCTCTCGAGATGTAGTACCGGATGTTTGTTCATCGATCTGGGACCTGTTTGTGTTAGATATGTCTGTTTTGATAAGCATTCATCATACATGAAGCACGCATATATGCATAATTTTAACATTCAGATATTCATGTTGCATTCTTTGCCATATATCTTTGTTTGATATCTCCTGCTAGTTGGTAATATATTTCCCCAAGCAGATGTTTGTGTCTGATCTCCCCACGTAGAGTCAGCCCCATAAGCAGAAAGTGTTTACCCTTCCTTCCATATTCCCCACTGAGTTATGTCCTCGTGGATGATGGTTGTTTCTGTTTCCTCTCAACACATATATTGAGATGGAGTTTCCCTTGAGTTATATCCTCATAGGGATGAGTCTTGTTTCATCGTGCCTCTCTAGTTTGTTCCTAGATTGGCTTTTTGCGATTTTTTTGCACTTCCCCGTAGTTTAGATGATTGATTGCTCAGTAACCAGTAATTATCCATCTTTTCCCCGGCAGAGTGCGTGGGTTTCTACCCTTATACCGGTAGTTGTAAACCCTATTTTATCCCCTTTGCAGAGTCAACCTTATTTTGTTCATCCTAACCGATGACGGTTATTTTTCCGTGGTTTTCTACCCTTATACCGGTAGATGTAATCCCCTCTTGGACGGTCATCTTTATCCAATATTCGGTACTGATAGTCCTTCACCCTTTTTGAGTATATCTCCCAGTAACCGGTGATATATCTCCTGGATCTTTGCCTTTGTCAAAGTATCCCTAGCGGGTCATTTGTCATTTACCTTTTGTTGGTAATGATTGCCTCTCCCTTTGATTGGTCGTCATTGTATACCTAGTATTTGGTATCCCGATGCCCTTTTCCTTCGGTCGATTTATCCTTCATTAACCCAGAAACCGGTTGTGGATAATCTTCCATGCGAGTGTGTTATCTACGTTCTGACGGTAATAGATTATATATCTCATGCACTCTTTAGTCGAAGTCTTTTGTTCTTCCCCAGTCGAGTAAGATTCGTATCCCCTTTTTACGGAATCGAATGTCCGTCCTGTAATCGAGTTTGCTTTTTAGACCTCTTTTGGACGATGAGTGTCTTGGAAATATTCCCTAATTCACGCTTGGTCGGTCATCTATTATATGCCCAGTAACCGGTATCCCTGGTGTTCCTTCCTCTCTGCTCCCTATTATGACTTTTGTCCCTTGTGGAGTCAGATTTCCTGAGTTGAAATATACCTTTTAGGTCTTCCTCAGATGATTTTGGATGTTTGATATCTCTCACCCTTATACCGATCTTAGATATTCATTCTCCCCCAAGCATGTTGTTCTTTCACCCTCATACCGGTGTTTTGATCACATGTCTCCTTGAGCTTATTACCCAGTAACCGGTAATACCTCATCCTGTTGTTTCCCCAGAGGAGTCCTGTTTGGACATTCCTCAGTGGAGTCCCTTAGTGGATTTTCCCCATTTTGAGTCCGAATGTTCATCCGAAGTATCCTTTTTGGATAGGTTCTGCTGTATTGGCATATTCCCCAATACATGCACCTTGGAGTCAGCTCGAGTCTTTCCATTGATTTACTTTCATGGAATTCCCTCGTGTCTCTCAGTAAGTTCTAAGTCGTGACCTGCTCACGCAATTTATCTCCTTTCTTATCCCCATAAGAGTCCCGAAGTCTTTGTCCCATGAAGTGTATTACTCATATGGATTGACAGTTTCTCCAGATTTCTTTTCGCTTTGTGGACACATATCCCCAAAGAGTATTACCTTTTTGCATACATACATCTTCATCATGAGGTCTCTTATGGACCAAAATTCGTCTCTTTGTTATTATTTAAGCCCATTCTACCTCGTCGAGACGAAGATTTTAACCTTCACTTCTCCGGCTAGAATGACCTTAAATAGGGGCATCTGTAAGACCCTAATTTTGTCCCTAAGATCCCTCATGACATCATTACATTGCATTCACATTGCCTCAAGGATCAGAAGCATCTTGCCTCTTTGCCTTTGGGTGGGATCTCTTGAGATTTGGTTAGAGATCACCAAGCATACTTGAATTGTATATGTTTGCTTTTCTCATTTTATTCACTAACATAAAGCACAAAAATATGTCACTAACATCTTTTTTTTGTAGCTTGAGTAGTCACAAGGTCTAAAGCTTCTAGGAGACCCTAGGTGCATTGATATGGCCAAGAGAAGATGAAAGCAAGCATGGCTATGGTTCTCAAAGCTCTCATCCATCAAATATGCCTCCCAAGTATCTCAATTCATCATTTTGATCAAAGCAAATCAAAGGGTTTGAGGCTTGTTTCTCAAGGAAACCCTAATTCATCTGCTCATCAATTGTGCCTTGCTCATGAAGCAAACTCAACCCATGGTCAAATACAATTAAGGAAAGTCCTTGAATTCATCATTTCATGCATATTTGAACTTATTTGAGTGCCCTCAATCATCAATTCATCAGGATATGAGGTGTGGACTTGAGAAGTTGATCAGTCAATTCATCTGACTATTTTGAAATGCACTGAGAACTAACTTTTTATGTGTTGGTCAAATGGAGATTACCCCAAGATAAACAATGTTCTTAAGGACAAATTGAGCAACTTTCATGTTCATCAAAAATTTATTTGAAGCTTGGAAGGTCATCATCCATTCCAAGACATTATAGGTCATTTTGACTGAAACCCTAATTTTGGGTCAACTTCCCAAGGACATAACTAATTCATTCTTCATGATTTTAAGGTGGGATCAAATGAATTGGAAAGCTTAATGTATATACTTCAAATGATATGTTGAGAAATATTTAAAAATATCAAAAGAAATACATGTTATAGTGCAAAACATTATAGGTCACTTTGGACCAAATGCATTGAAATGTGAAAAGGTCCAACTTCAAGTGCCCATAACTTCTTCATAAAAAATCCAAAAATTGCAAACTTTAAGTCCAAATTGGTTGTCTTAAAAAGATATATAACTTTCATGTTGAAGAGTTTATCATTTGGAGCTTGCAGCATTGAGACAGAAGGGCTTGAACATTGGCCAATCTTGGAAATTTCACATATGCATGTTTTTCACCCTACACTTCAAGTTCAATTTTCATTAATTTCCAAGGCCCAATTGGAGTTTTCATCAACATGACATTTGTTCCTTATGCAACAAGCTTTCCAACCATTACTCATGAGGTAGCATTTCAAGTTTGGACATGGTATTTTCGAAGGCTTGAACATTATGGCACATTTTGGAAAATCATTTAAATTTGCATTGCATGATCCATTAACACACAATCTGCACGTCCAATTTGCACATGATGATGATCAGCTGCCAAAATCAAGTCGAATTGGGCCTTCCATGCGCCTGTACAGGCCCATGCATGGAGGCACTCTTCACCCATGCAATGCTTTGTTCATGCTTCTACCTTGCCAATTGCTATATATAGGAGTGCTTGGCCTCTCCTCTCTTCAACCTTAAGGCGCCCTACATGCTGTGCAACTGAAATCTCACCCTCACACAAAAGGAACTCTCTCTTTTCTCTCAAATATTCAGATCTAGAATTCAGTTTCCTCGACTATTTTCTTAGATCTAAAAGTTCCTAGACCTCTTCACCTTGATCCCTAGTGTGAACTGCAACCTTTAGTACCAAGGAATTGTGAATCCAAGCTCTGCATATCAGATGATTACTTCTGATTTTAATTTCTTCGAATCAACTCATATATTACTTGTTTCTTGTTGTTGTGTTGTCTGAAGTCCTCTTCATAGAGGCAATCTTTTCATGCTTTGAATTTTCAAAATCTAACAAGTTTGAATTGAACTCCATGAAATTCAACCTCTGATTTCTCTCTCAATAGGTATCTAGAGCGAATTTGGTTGGTACAGGAGTGATGTACATCACTCCACCTTTCGTTTGATACCGGGATCGTGCATTTTGGTTGACATTTTCTCCTCTGCGAATTTGGACCTTTGTCGGAGCTAGCCGGAGAAGTTGGTGGCGCTGGCAACCGTCCGTTTGCCAGATTTGATCTAGGCCGTTGATAATGAATCCCAGATTGAATCAGGATCTTGGATCTTATGACTTTTTTTAAATGTTTGTGTTATTTAGTTGACTGAGGATCATGATGCGCACGCGTGCCACAGCCGTCTGATGCTCCAGCTCAATTAATGATTTTATTTCTAATTTCTAATTTTATTTTCTTGGATCTTGGATCTTATGATTTTATTTTCTTTTATTTCTTTTAATTCCAATTTATTTCTAAAATTCTTATCTCTCTCATTATTGGTCCAAAAATTATGGGACCAATTGGATTATTTCTCTTTTAATTTCTAGTTTCTAAAAATGATTTTTAATATTTTTTATTTTATCATTTGATATCTTTTAAAAATTTTCTCTTTTCTGGTTATTTTTAATTCATTTTAATTAGTTTTGATATCCAAAAAAAATACAAAAATATTTTTCCAACCTCTTTGAATGATGATAGATCTATGAAAAATATTCACATCAATTTATTAATTGATTTCAGATTTATTTGAGATTTTAATTCAATTTTGTTATTTTTATGCATTTTTAATTGATTTAAAATAGTTTCTGACTTCTAAAAATGCTGAAATTTTTCGTCAAACTTTATTTGACCTTGTTGAACTTGGCATAATTCACTTGGACTTTTCAAGGTTGATTTGAAGTGAATTTGAAGTTTGACCTTTCTTTATTATTTTAATTCAAGTTTTATTTTAAATATTAAAAATGCCAAAGATATTTTATTTGTTTCTTGACTTCTAATCTTCATTTTGATTCTGTTTTCTATTGTTTGGCCTTGATCTTCTCTATCTTTGGTCATAGCTTGTTGATTATCTCATTCCATTTCATCTAATGCACTTTAATTCTTCATTCTTCTTTTTTTTTTTTTTATCAATGAGTTAAAGATTGGTGGTTAGCATTGATTAGGGAGGTTTAATCTTCCTTGATTCAAATCTAATTCATCTTGATCTTAGATCAAGTGAATGACTTTCCATTAAGGATGGGTTGCTTCCTAAATTATGCAAAGGACCTAAATCAATACAAGATCATTCCTCTTCTTCTTTTTGGCATGGCAAGTTGGAGTTTGATTCACTAATCAAGACCTCTAACTTGTGTTGTTGCCTACATTATTATAGACCGGCCTTAGATAGTTGTGAATTCTACATAAGTCCAATTACGATTGCTTAACATAGCGCTAAATTTGTCTTATGGCACACTAACTACTGACACTAACCATTAACTATTAACATTTAATTCTTGCACTTTACATTTATGCAATTTACTATTCTTGTATATATTATTCATTTGCTTTTCCCCCTTTGCTCATTTGAGCACATGTTTATGTTAATGCAATTTGCCTTTTGCTCACTTAAGCACATAATTGTGTATATATTATTGTACTTGTGTTTTGTTTTGATTGTTGTGGACCAAATGCATAAGAAATGGACAAATGGACTTAGTTTCTAGGACTTTCCCTATGCAAAATTGGAGTAAAAGGATCTTAATGTTGAAGATGGATTAGAAGGACCAAACCTCTAAACTCACTCTTGTCCATTCTTGATTTACTTCATCAAACTCTTTGATGTGTGTGCTTTTGTGCTAGGGGATCCTATGAGAGATCAAATTGAAGAATCATTGCCATGATCATCCAAAGTGAAAGATGCAAGAGGCATTGGGGATCTTCTAAGAAGCTTGTTTGATTATGTTGATTGCTTGAGCTTACATTTATTTTTCCTTGCATATTCCAAAGGATGGGAGCTACTTGGATCATCAGTATGATCTCAAGAGAGGAACTCCATTTGTGATCTTGTTTCTTATCCCTTATCTCCTGTATGATTAGGACCTTAGTCATTCTTCTTCTTCCCTCCACTCTAACCCAAGCCAAAACTTTTGTGCAAACATTTAACACTTGTTTTCAAACATTAGAAACCTAAGCCTTATGCTTTTGATTTTCAAACTTTCTTTTCATAATACTTATTTTGAATTGAACTTCTAAGTTAACTTTCACCATATTTTGTAAATACTTCTCATTGATAAATATAACTCATTCAAATACCTTTGTGGTTTCAATCGCCACTTTCTTAATCCAAACTTTTTCATAACCTTTAGCTATTAGGTTTGAGTTATCCTTGAAGTAGATGTAATACTCACCTTTATCCTTAGTGATGGACAATGAGTCTTCCATGCTTATTATAGGGTTAACCCCTCACTAGCATGTTGAAGCTATCCTCACATGGTGGATTTGTGGTTTTTAGGTTGAGTTATCTCCCTTGGATAACAAAAGACCTTAAGGCTTTTGGACCAATCAATTCACCAACTCATTTTGAGATTTTTACCCCGAACTACGAGGTTTTGATCCTAATATTTTTTAAGATGGTACGTAGGCAATGGGTTTATCCATCCAAACACAAAATGTAAGTAACTTGTATATTCTCTTCTCATCTCTTCAATCATGTTTGCACAGACAAATTTAAACAAAATACCAACCTTACAACAAATGTGAAAAGGGCTCCCTAGGAGTATCTAGGATGTTTTAGGTGCTTAAAACCTTCCCATTGCATAACCAACCCCCTTACCCCGATCTCTGACATTTTTACTAGTTTTGTATTCGATAAAACTTTTAGCTTTTTGTTCGCTTTATAACCATTCCTTTGGATAAATAGAAGTGCGTTGGCGACTCGATTTGTATGGTTTACCTTAGATTTAGTCAATATCTCTAATGGTAACGAATACCCCGCTACACAAGTTACTGGGCAAGAACAAAATGCTGGAGAATATATCAAATGGGATTTACAACTACCGGTTATTGGGCAAAACACCAAAGGAAGAGGATACCACCATAGCAGAGGAACAAGGAATCAAATGCGATAACAAATGCATAATGAAATACATGAATGTATATGTACATGTATATATGATTGATGATCATGTTGATGAAACAATCACGAAGGATACAAACGTTACTGATATGAATCATTGATACAACACTTATCTAATCTCGACATGATGGAGGCATCGACTAGAGAAAAAGAGTTGGGGACTGACATAAATCATCCATCTCAAAGGCCCGACCTTGGCTGGGGGAAAGAGAACGGATCTGCCGAGGATTCAGATCATCAAATCTGCATGGAATTTTAGGTTAATACCATAACAAATGGGAGACAACCTTGTAGAGGACCAAAAATACTGCTCAAGAATAAACGCTAACGGGGATCTAGAGTGAACTTTGTTGGCTACTTGAGGGGAATAAAAATATGTACTGAATCTGTGCAAACTATTAAGAATATGCCCATACAATTCAACTAGGGAGGCGATCAACCAACTCAGTTGGGGAAACTAATTTGTCGTTAGGGAGGAGAAAATGATCAAACCAACTGCTTGGGGAAGACTAATTTGTCGTTACCTGTTCTCAAACTGCTGTTGATATTTCTTAATGAAATCGATTGCTTTTATTATTTTAAGAAAAATGGTTTTTATTTTAAAATTTCAGAATTATTATCATAAAAATTCAATTCTATTTAGCTGAAAGATAAACAACAGTAGAAACAATTGGGTAAAAATCTCAATTCTATTATCATAAAAATAGATTTTTACAAAAGTTAAACAATGGTAATTTACATGGTGCTCTTGGCTTCGGTTAAGGATGACAAATCAGAGTTTACTGACTTGCTCAAGACTGGAGATCGACCGAATGCAATTACATGCCATAATCCTTAATTTTTGCCTAGATTTTCCCAAGATGGAGTACTCAATCTACCGGGATAAATATTTCTATTTTATGTCTCTAATTGTTTCCTAGATCGGTCTTTCAGGTTTTCAATCTATCGTGACGCTCATTCTTTCCTAAGCAGCCCTTTCGGGTTTTCAACTTAGCGAGTTGTTCTTTTCTTTTATAGTCGAAATATTTCTTGACTGCATCGGCGTTCACGGGACGAGTGAACTCTTCACCATCCATAGGTATAAGAATCAAAGCAACGCCTGAAAAGGCTCTCTTAACAACATACGGTCCTTCACAATTAGGAGTCCATTTTCCCCTAGAATCTGGTTTTAAAGATAGAATCTTCTTGAGCACAAGGTCACCTTCTCTAAACACATGAGACCTGACCTTATTATCAAAAGCTTTCTTCATTCTTTGCTGGTATAACTGACCATGACACATGGCAATCAACCTCTTCTCTTCAATTAATTTCAGTTGTTCATACCTGGTCTAACACCATTCAACTTCAGTCAACTTGGCTTCCATCAGAACACGTAATGATGGGATCTCAACCTCTACGGGGAGGACAACTTCCATGCCATAAACAAGCGAGAAAGGGGTTTCCCCTGTTGAAGTGCGGATGGATGTACGATACCCATGCAAAGCAAGTGGTAGCATTTCATTCCAATCTTTGTGGGTCACAACCATCTTCTTAATGATCTTCTGAATGTTCTTGTTTGCAACTTCAATAGCCCCATTCATCTTAGGTATGTAAGGAGAAGAATTATGATATGCAATCTTGAAGTCTTTGCAAAGAGCTTCCACCATATTATTATTCAAGTTAGATCCATTATCGGTAATGATACTACTTGGCACACCATAACGGCATATAATCTGATTCTTGATAAACCTTACAACAACTTGCTTGGTTACATTCGCATACGATGCCGCTTCAACCCACTAAGTAGTCAATAGCCACCAGAATGAAATGATGTCCGTTCAAAGCTTTAGGCTCAATCATACTAATCATATCAATTCCCCACACGGAAAAGGGCCATGGAGAGGAAATGACATTCAACAGTGTTGGAGGAACATGAATCATATCTGCATATATTTGACACTTGTGGCATTTTTTCACAAACTTGCAGCAGTCAGATACCATTGTTAGCTAATAGTAACTTGCTCTCAACATCTTCTTAGCCATATCATGTCCATTGGAATGAGTACCAAAGGAACCTTCATGGACTTCAGTCATCAACTGGTTTGCATCGTGTCTATCCACACATCTGAGCAGAGCCATATCGAAGTTTCTCTTGTAAAGCACATCACTATTCAGGTAGAAGTTTCCAGCTAATCTTTTGAAAGTCTTTTTATCTTTCAAAGATGCCCTAGGCAGGTAAATATGATTTTGGAGGAAACATTTAATATCATAGTACCACGGCTTCTCATCTTCTATCTCTTCAACATCAAACACATGAGTTGGCCTATCAAGACGCATCACAGTCAGATTAGGAACTTCATTCCAAAATTTCACCATCATCATTGAAGCCAACGTTGCAAGAGCATTTGCCATCCGATTTTCATCTCGAGGGATATGATGAAACTCAAATTTTGTAAAGAAAGTTGGAATCCTACTCTCATAGTCTCTATATGGTATCAAACCGAGTTGATTTGTCTCCCATTCACCTTTGATCTGATTTACAACCGAAGCTGAATCTCCATAGACGTCAATATATTTGATTATGAGGTCAATGGCCTCTTCAAGCCCCATAATGCAAGCTTCATACTCAGCCATGTTATATGTACACTTGAAAGTCAATCTAGCTATAAACGGAAAATGAGTGTCTTGAGTGTAAGACCCCAATTTTGGCCCTAAGATCCCTCATGGGATCATAGCATTGCATTTGCCAAGCCTCAAGGATCATAAGCATCTGGGTTCCCTTTGCCTTTGGATGTGACTTCTTGTGAGTGGTTTGAGATCACTAAGCATACTTGAATTGTATATCATTGCTTTTCTCATTTTTCATTTGCTAACCAAAAGCACAAAAATATGTCACTAACATCTTTTGTTTGTAGCTTGAGCAATCACAAGGTCCCAAAGCTCCTAGGAGATCATTCGTGCAATGATATGGCCAAGAGAAGATGAAAGCAAGCATGGTAATGGTTCCCAAAGCTCTCATCTACCAAATATGCCTCCCTAATATCTCAATTCATCATTTTGATCAAAGCAAGTCAAAGGGTTTGAGGTTTGTGTTCCCAGGAAACCCTAATTCATCTGTGTACCAAGTGTGCCTTGCTCATAAAGCAACCTCAGCCCATGGTCAAATACAATCAAGGGAATTTCTTTAATTCATCATTTCATTCCTATTTGAACTTATTTTAGTACCCTCAATCATCAATTCATCAAGATATGGGTTGTGGACTTGGAAAGTTGATCAGTCAATTCATCTGACTATTTTGAAATGCACTGAGACCTAACTTTTTATGCGTTGGTCAAATAGAGATCATCCCAAAAGAAAACATGTTCTTAAGGACAATATGAACAACTTTCATGTTCATCAAAAATTGATTTGAAGCTTGGAAGGTCACTTCCCATTCCAAGACATTATAGGTCATTTTGACTGAAACCCTAATTTTCGGTCAACTTCCTAAGAACATAACTCATTCATTTTTTATGATTTTTAGGTGGGATTAAATGCATTGGAAAGCGTATTGTGTCTACTAAAAATGTTATGTTGAACAAAATTTCAAAATCTCAAAAGAAATACATGTGATAATGCAAAACATTATAGGTCACTTTGGACCAAATGCATTGAGAGGCAAAAAAGTCCAACTTCAAGTGCGCATAACTTCTTCATCAAAAATCCAAATGATTCAAAATTTAAGTCCATCTTGATTGTCTTGGAAAGATCTACAACTTTGATGTTGGAGATCTTTCCGTTTTAGGCTTGAATCATCAAAACATAAGGGCTTGAACATTGGCCAAATTTGGAAACTTCACTTTACATGTTTTGCACCTTACACTTTAAACTCAAAATTCACTAATTTCCAAGGCCCAATTGAAATTTTGATCAACATATCATTTGTTCCTTATGCAATAAGCTTTCTAACCCTTACTCATGAGGTGGCATTTGGAGTTTGGAAACACCATTTTCGAAGGCATGAAGGTTTAGTGCATTTTGTGAAATTCAATTCCAATTGCCATGCATGAGCTGTTTACACTTCTTGTACACGTCCATTTGCATTATGCATGAGTTCAGCAAGTTATTCCAAGCTTCATTGGGCCTTCCACATGATCATACAAGCCCATGCAAGGAAAATCCATTTGCCATGCACACGAGTAAAATCACTTGTTCAGCCAATTCCAGCTATAAATACATGTGATATGCTTCATTATGAACTAACCTAAAGGCGCCTGAAATGCTGCAAGAGTGAATTCCCAACCATACCAAAGGAACTAAGTTCATATTTCTTCAAAATTTCAGATCTGAAATTCAATTGAATTTGGTTGAATCTTCAGATCTAAAGTTCCTAAACCTTCATCATCTGATACATTGAGGTTCTGTTTTGCAAAAGGAGCTAAGGAAAGGGACTCAAAGCTTCACAATTCAAAGGTGTGCATCAACTGGTTTTTTCTTCGAAACTCCTTATTCTTTGATCTAATGGCTTTGATATTATGTTGTCTGAAGTCCTCTCTATAGAGGCATCATTGTTATATGCTCAATTTTTGAAATCCATAAAGTTTAGCATGAACACCATATTTATCTCCTTCTGATTTCTCTTACTATGGGGATCTAGAAGAGAAACTAATGGTACAGGGGTGATGTACATCACCCCAGCTTTAATTTGGTATATGGATCGTGAGTTTTGGTTAACTTTTGCAAACCTGCAACTCTGGCTGGAGCTGGTGTGCTCGTCGGAGAAGACGGTGGTGTACACCACCGTCCAGCATGCCAGATTGAATCTGGACCATTGGATGCGTTTCCCACGATCTAATCCTGGCCCTTGTTATGTTTGACTCCATGTAATGCATGGTACCACGTGCTTGACTCATGTACATGGTAAGCGCGCACTTGAGAGCCTTCTGATCAGCCACGTCAATTAATGAGGCTTGATCAGACGCTCGTGGTTTTTCCTGATTTTTATAATTTCCATTTTATTTCTTTTATTTTATTTACTTCAAAAATTCATAACTCTCTCATTTTTAATCCAAAAAATATGGGACCAATTGCAGTATTTCTCTTTTTAATTCTAGCTTCTAAAAATGATTTTTAATATTTTTTATTTCATCATTTGATATTTTTTGTGAATTTTCTCTTTTCTGGTTATTTTTAATTCATTTTAAATAGTTTTTGATATTAAAAAAATACAAAAATATTTTCTCAACCTATTTGAATGATGATGGATCTATGAAAAATATTCTCTACAATTTTTTAATTGATTTGAGATTTATTTGAGATTTTAGTTCAATTAAGTTATTTTTATTCATTTTTAATTGATTAAAAATAGTTTCTGACTTTTAAAAATGCTGAAATTTTTGTCAAACTTTGTTTGACCTTGTTGAACTAAGGATAAATCACTTGGACTTTTCAAAATTGATTTGAAGTGATTTTGAATTTTGACCCTTTAACATTTTAATTCAATTTTATTTTCAAATATTAAAAATGCCAAAAATATTTTGTTCATTTTCTTGACTTCCAATCTTCATCTCACTTCTGTTTTTGATTGTTTGACCATGATCCTCAATGTCATTGGTCAACACTTGTTGATTGGTACATTCCATTTCATTTAATGCACTTTATTCTTTCCATTTTCATTATCCATTATTCATCTCCTTCTTCTTCTTCTTCTTTCTTTTTCATCAATGAATTAAAGGTTGATAAGTTAGCATTGATTAGGGAGGCTTAATCTTCCTTGATTCAAATCTAATTCATCTTGATCAATTGATCAAATGAATGGCTTTGCATTAAGGATAGGTTGCTTCCTAAATCATGCAAAGGACTTAAACCAATATAAGATCAATTCTCTTCTTCTTTTTGGCATGACAAGTTGTTGGAACTTGGTTCACTAATCAAGACTTTTAACTTGTGTTGTTGCCTACATTATTATTGACCGACCTCAGATAGTTGTGACTTCTACATAAGTCCAATTACGATTGCTTAACACAGCGCTAAATTTGCCTTATGGCACACTAACTACTAACACTAATCATTAACCATTAACATTTACTTTTTGCACTTTACATTTATGCAATTTACTATTCTTGTACATATTATTCATTTGCTTTTCCCTTTGCTCATTGGAGCACATGTTTATGTTAATGCAATTTGCCTTTTGCTCACTTGAGCATATTATTTTGTATATACTTTTGTGGTTGTGTTTTGTTTGATTGTTGTTGACCACAATGCAAAGAATTGGACAAAATGGACTTAGACTTTAGGACTTTCCCTATGCAAATTTGGAGTCAAAGAGCAACTAGGCATTGGGCCTTTAGAGTGCTATAAAAGTCAAAGAGCAACTAGGCATTGAGCCTTTAGAATGCTTAACGTTGAAAGATGACCTTGAAAGGACCAACTTCTAAACTCTTCTTGTCCATTTCTTGTTTGTTTTGCTAGAATCTTTTAATGTGTGTGTTCTTGTGCTATGGATTCCAACTTGATCCAAATTGAGGAACCATTACCATGAACTTCTAAGAGAGAGGGACCCAAGATACAAGAGTTCACTTGATTGTTGATTGCTTGAGTTTATGCTTATGTGATTGCTTATTCCAAAGGATGGGAGCTACTTGGATTATTAATATGATCTCAAGAGAGGAACTCCATTTGTGGTCTTGCTTCTTATCCCTTATCTCTTGTATGTTTATGACTCTAGCCATTCTTCTTCTTCTCTCCACTCTAACCCAAGCCAAAACTTTTGTGCAAACATTTAACACTTGTTTTCAACATTAGAAACCTAAGCCTTATGCTTTTGATTTTCAAACTTTCTTTTCATAATACTTATTTTGAATTGAATCTTTAATCCACTTTAACCATACTTTGTAAGTACTTCTCATTGGTAAATATAACCCATTCAAATGTCTTTTATGGTTTCAATGGCCACTATCTTAATCAAAAAATTTCATAACCTTTAGCTATTAGGTTTGAGTTATCCTTGAGGTAGATGTAATACTCACCTATATCCTTAGTGATGGACAATGAGTCTTCCATGCTTATTATAGGGTTAACCCCTCACTAGCATGTTGAAGCTATGCTCACATGGTGGATTTGTGGTTTTAGGTTGAGTTTTCTCCCTTGGATAACAAAAGACCTTAAAGGCTTTTGGACCATTCAATTCACCAACTCATTTTTGAGATTTTTACCCCGAACTACGAGGTTTTGATCCTAATCTTTTTTAAGATGGTACGTAGGCAATGGATTTATCCATCCAAACACAAAATGTAAATAACTTGTATATTCTCTTCTCATCTCTTCAATCATGTTTGCACAAACAAACTTTCACCAAATACCAACCTTACAACCAATGTGAAAAGGGCTCCCTAGGAGTACCTAGGATGTTTTGGGTGCTTAAAACCTTCCCATTGCGTAACCAACCCCCTTACCCAGATCTCTGACATTTTTACTAGTTTTTGATTCGATAAAAAATTTAGGTTTTTGTTCGCTTTCTAACCATTCCTTTGGATAAATAGAAGTGCGGTGGCGACTCGACTTGTATGGTTTACCTTGGATTTAGTCAATGTCTCTAATGGTAACGAATCCCCCGCTACATTGAGAAGTAGTAATCACTGCCCCAATGCCATTACCATACTGATTAACAACTCCATCAAATACCATGCCCCAACAGCAACCACGTTCTGGCCCTTCTTTAAGCAACGGTTCATCAAAATCTTTCATTTTCAAGTACAAAATTTCTTCTTCAGGAAAATCATACTGCACTGACTGGTAATCTTAAATCAGTTCGTGAGCCAAATGGTCAGCCAAGAGACTACCTTTGATAGCTTTCTGAGATCGATATTCAATATCATACTCGGATAACAACATCTGCCAACGGGCAATCCTCCCAGTTAAAGCATTCTTTTCAAAGATATATTTGATTGGATCCATTTTGGATATCAACGAAGTAGTATGATTCAACATATACTGACGCAGACGCTTAGCAGCCCAAGCCAATGCACAACAAGTATTTTCAAGCATAGAATATTGAGTCTCACAGTCGATGAATTTCTTATTAAGGTAGTAAATAGCATATTCCTTCTTTCCAATTTCATCTTGCTGACCTATAACGCAACCTATACTCTCATCAAGCAAAGTCAAATACATGATCAAAGGCCTTCCGTCAACAAGCGGAGACAAAATCGGAGGCTCAAGGAGATATTCTTTGATACTATCAAAAGCTTTCGGGCAATCTTCGGTCCAATCACAAGACAGATCTTTCTGAAGAAGCTTGAATATAGGCGCATACATGGCAGTCATGTGTGATATAAATCTCGAGATATAATTCAAGCGGCTTAGAAAACCTCTGACTTGCTTCTCAGTTTTGGGCGCATGCATCTCTTGTATTGCTTTGACCTTGACAGGATCAACTTCAATACCCTTCTCGCTGACAATAAAGCCCAACAACTTACCAGAACGAACACCAAAAGTACACTTATTGGGTTTCAAGCAGAGTTTGTGCTTCCTCAAATGTTGGAATAACTTCAACAAATTCTCAACATGCTCTTCTTCATCAGCAAAAAGACTTTGAATTTAGCAAAAAGTACACTTATCGCTTTCTGGTATGTTACACCAGCACTCTTTAAACCGAAAGGCATCATTATATAACAAAATGTTCCCAAGGTGTAATGAATATGGTCTTCTCCATATCTTCGGGGTGCCATTTTAATCTGATTATAACCGGAAAATCCGTCCATAAACAAAAAGACTTTGAATTTAGCTGTATTGTCTACCAACATATCAATGTGTGGCAGAGAGAAATCATCTTTCGGACTAGCTTTGTTAAAATGTCTATAATCAACTCACATACGGAATTTCCTATCTTTCTTAGAAACATGCACAATATTGGTTACCCATTATGAATATTCAGCGGTAACAAGGAAACCGACATCAATCTGCTTTTGCACTTCTTCTTTGACCTTCACTTCCATATTTGGATGAGTTCTCCTCAATTTTTGCTTGACTAGTAGACATTCTGGCTTCAACAGCAATTTATGCTCCACAATCTCAAAATCCAAACCAGGCATATCTTGATAGGACCAAGCAAACACATTTGAATACTCTTAAAGAAGATCAATCAACCCCTCCTTAGCCTCTAGACACAGTTGAGACCCAATCTTGACTTATTTCACATCATCCTCTGAACCCAAATTGACTAACTCATTATGCTCTTTAAATGGCTGAATAGCTTTTTCTTCGTGCTCAAGTAGACGGGACAATTCATCAGATACTTCTTCATTAATCTCTTCCTCAACCTCAAATATAGGGAAATCAAAGTTTGGAGAGGGAGTAGGATCATTGTATTCAATGGGTTTAGAAACCAACCTGCATAATGATTTGATATTTTGATTTTAGAGAAGTGAGTTGTGACCAAATATTATGCAGAAGGGCAATTATTATTTTTAGTTTTTTATGTGATTACCATTTTCAGAAAAGAAAAAAGAAAAAAGAAAAATAAAAACCTCATAGATGTGGATGAATAGAATTGCATTTTATTGATGATAATTTGAAAAATGCCCAACAATGTTCACTTCTCCCTAAGGCATAGGAGAAGGATTTTTCTTAAAATAATGAAAAACAAATTACTTAGAGCAATGGACAATAACAAGAATATCAACAACAACCTAATTGTTGCAAGTCTTGCCATGCGTCACAAAGTTGGCGGAATCTTCATCTTCATCTTCGTCGCCTTCGATCAAATCAGCTGAGTGTTGTTCATTACCATGGATAAACCCTCCGCTACGGAAACTTGGTTGCACTTCTTCAGCTTTGACATTAGACGGCCCTCGCTGGAATCCCAATCCAGCTTTATTCTTGTCCTCACAGATTTCTACCATTTGGCCCCACTGATCTGTACTGCCAGGTTCGATAGCTCTCTGAGCATCTTTGAAAGAAGACATGAGTGCCCCAGTTTTCTTTACTTCAGGAGTAGACAAGGCTTGGAACGGAGTTCCAACCTCCTTCTTAGCTTCCACATACGTAAAAGATGATAGATGGCTTACCTAGAGCGCTTTCTCTCCACCAACAATGATAAGCTTATCATTCTTCACAAATTAGAGCTTCTGGTGCAAAGTAGACGTTATAGCTCCATCCTCATGGATCCATGGCCTTCCCAACAAATATCTATAGGCTGGGTGGATATCCATTACTTGAAAAGTAATTTGAAAATCACTCGGACCTATCTCCACTGAAGGTTCACTTCTCCTAAGACAGTCTTGCGAGATCCATCAAAAGCTTTAACAATCACACCATTATACCTCATCGGGGCGCCCTGATAGGATAATCTAGACAAGGTTGATTTGGGGAGTACCTTCAGAGAAGAACCGATATCAACTAGCACATTTGACAATGCATCCTCCCTTTAGTTCATTGAAATGTGCAATCCCAGGTTGTGATTTTTGCCTTCCTCAGGAAGTTCTTCATCACAAAAACTAAGATTGTTGCAATAAGTAATGTTAGCCACAGTGTGGTTAAACTGATCCACAATCACATTGTGCTTCACATGGGCTTGCTCTATTACTCTTTGCAATGCTTCTCTGTGCGCTTCAGAATTCATTACCAGAGACAAGACTAAAATCTTGGACGGAGTTTGGAGCAACTGCTCCACCATATTAAATTCACTCTTCTTGATTAATCTCAGTACCTCATCATCATGATTAGGCTTTAGCTTGCTGGATTCACCAGACCGACACGCCAGAGCACTAACTGGGTTTACTGCAGGTATATCAACCTTCTTACCAACTGAAACATCCTCTATCACTTATTTCGGAAAGACAGGACCAAATACACGATCACTACGGGTCACCCTCCCGATATCGGCTATATTCACCATGGAATTCGTCGTAGGCAATGGAACCTCTTGCCCATTCTCCATCATCATGGCATTATACTGGTAAGGAACAACTCTATCGGATGCGTACAGGATGGGCCCGCTAACCATATTACTAACTGTGATACCAATCTGTTAACGCTGTTACTACTACTTCTATCGAATTGAATGACTACCCGCTCAGGGGTCTTAAACGCTGGTATTATTACATTTACATCATCTATATCCCTTGACTATTGAATCTGGATTACATTCTCATCCATCAACTTCTGGATATCTCTCTTGATGATGACGCACCCTCGAGGGTTTACACTGCAAATTGCACAACCATCATGGTCGTGCTCACAATCACTAATCAAACACAAATTCCTATGCATTTCCACCAAGGACCTATGGATACGTCGCACATCGAAGACTCGGAAATTTCCTAGGTAACCTTCCACCATATTGAAAAAGGAATTACCATGAGCAGGCAACGGGTTGGCTTTCACATTTGGTGCACAGTCTTCAAAGGACACCATCCCACTTTTCACAAGTTTCTGAACCTCATACTTCAATGGGTAACGATTCTCAACCATGGCCGGGAGCTCCTTGATGAAAGGCACAACGGAGTTCAGGCTTATACCACCATGGAAGTGTTTTTGGAATTTGAGGAGGATTTCTTGGTTGGAGTAGGTTCTTGAGAACCAAAGATGGGTAGAGTTCGGCATATGACATAGGTGTAAGAACAAATTTAGTTCTACAATGTATCTCTAAGATTTTGGTGATAACAAAGGATGAAACAAAAATGGTACCCTAACGGAATTTTTTTAAGTGTGCAGGAATCTGATCAAAATAATCAGAAAGACAATCATCAGATACAGAATCAAGCGCTAAGATACTACTCAAAAGATACGTAACCAGAAGCTCTGACTCTGAACTAACACAGGCGCTAGCAAAACTAAAGAAGTCAGACACTCTGAAAGAGAAGAAGGACTCCAGACTCTAAAGACATACGCTCTGATGAAGTTGAATAAAGACAAACTATGATGACAGTCAGATACAAGCATCTTCTGAAGACGCAACTTGCTAAATGAAGACTCTGACTAAGATCTGCTGTTTCAATAAAGCCTAACGTTGAAGAAACTTGCTTATGGAAAGAAACTATTTTTTTAAAAGAAGTTATTACGCTCCATACTGATTTGGAAAGAACAAGGAAATTAATGGCGTTAATCAGTCTTCAATACCCAAGATTATGGCATTAACATCACCCAACGATCTTCTCACTCTCCTATAAAAAGGATGGAAAGCTTCACAAGAAATACCTTAAACACACGAGAATACAATACTTCCATCACTCTTGATTTTCATTCTCTCACAAGTTGCTGCTCTAACATGAGAACATTTCTTGTTATTATTTTCTGTAATATCTACTTACTGTTAGAAGCAGTATTCATTACTGTAATCATATCATTGCTAAGATAATTCCTCAAGTGACACTGTGAAGTCTGAATACTTGAGAGGTCTAAGGGATTATTTCTCTTAGACGGTTGTTTGTGTAATCTTTCAAGATTAGTGGATTAAGTCCTTTTTAAAGGTTAAATCACCTTTTCCGGGTGGACTGAAGTAGCTTTGAATTTCAAGCGACCTAGTATAAAATTCTGTGTTGAATACCTTTTCATTTGGCGTGTGTGAAAATTCTAAAAAAAAAATATTTTCTTAAAACAATTCAAACCCCCCTTTTCTTGTTTTTCTCTACCTTCAATTGGTATCAGAGCTTCGGCTTTGTTATTTATTTTCTAATCAAACGCTTAACAGTGTAGAGAGATCCAGCGTGAAAAAAACACTATGGCCAACACTAATGAAAGAGATAGTTACAATGCTAAACCTCCAATCTTTGAGGGAGAAAAATTTGATTACTGGAAAGATAGAATTGAAAGTTTATTTCTGGGATATGATGTTGATCTATGGGACATCGTCACAATCGACTAAACACCTCCAGTATCTGATGTTGGCGTTGCTATTTCCAAAAGTAAAACGACAGATGATCAGAAGTGCTACTTCAAAAACCATCATATTCCATTTCCTACAATGAATATGAAAAGAGCATCAATAGGGAAACGACTAAAGAAATACTTGACTCCCTGAGGATGACTCACGAAAGAAATTCTCAGTCAAAGAAACAAAGGCTCTGGCTCTAATTCAGAAGTACGAAGCCTTCAAGATGGAGGACGATGAAGCTATAGAGGTAATGTTTTCTAGATTTCAAACTTTAATTGCAGGACTCAAAGTTCTGGACAAGGGTTACACAACTGCAAATCATGTCAAAAAGATAGTCATAAGTTTGCCAAAGAAGTGGAGATGAATGGTCATAGCATTAAAATTGTCAAAAGATCTGAAAAATATCAGTCTTGAGGAACTCGTTAGTTCACTCAGAAGGCACGAGATAGAACTTGAGGAAGACGAGTCTCAAAAGAAGATCAAGTTTGTAGCACTAAATTCCAGATCTAAAAGATGCAAACCAGAAAGGAATAAAACCTTCCAAGCTGAAGAGGAAGAAAATGACGACTCTGAAAAGCAAGACTCCGACGATGAAGAAGAGTTATCCCTTTTGACCAGAAGAGTAAAAAAACTCTGGAGAAAAAGGAACAACAACTTCAGAAGACCAAGATTCAAGGGAGATCGCTCAGAATCAACTTCCATAGGAAAATCTAATAAAGAAATAACATGCTATGAATGTAAGGAAATAGGTCATTACAAGAAACAAGTGTCCAAAGTTGAAGAAGGAAAGCTCTAGAAGAGAGAGTTTCAAGAAAAGCTCCTTCAAGAACAAAAATGGACTGATGGCCACCTGGGACGACAGGGGATCTGATTCCTCTGAATCAGACTCTGAAGAACAGGCAAATGTTTTATTCATGGCTACCACTCCTAGAAACACATCAGATGCACAATCTGATCCTGAAAAGGTATTTTCTGATCTTTCTCGCTCTGACCTTAAATCATGCCTTTCTGAATCTTTGAACTCATATTAGAAACTTAAACAAAAATTTAAAGCACTAAAAAAGGTTCTTGAATGAACCATCGAAGAATGTGATAAGCTTGAGATAATACTTTCAGAACTGAAAGATGAAAACCTAACTTTGACAAAAGAAAGAGACTCCACGAATAAACAACGTTTAAAACTTGAAGAAGCTTTATCTCAAGCCCCACAAACTTCTAACACAATGATATATAAATATGAAAAATCTTTTCAAAAGTTTCTGAAACATGGGATAAAAAGAAGCAGAATGGCATCCATGATTTATGGAGTCAGTTAGAATAATAAAAGAGGAATAAGGTATGATCCTAGTGAAAATAAAACTTCCACAGATGACAAACCCAAATCTCCTTCTTCTTATCACTATACACATGCACAAGCACAAATTTTTGACAATGCTAGAAAACCAAAAGTTCTAAGAAACTCTAGGAAAACTAATCACAAAGGACCCAAAAGATTTTGGGTACCAAAGGATAAGATTGTTTATGTTGCATATATCTTATGCAGCAGAGTTAAGACACCAATCATGGTACTTGGACTCTAGATGCTCGCGACACATGACGGGAAGAAAGTATATGTTCCAAAGCCTGGAACTTAAAGATGCTGGCTTCGTAGGTTTCGGAGGAAATCAGAGGCTCCGGAACTATTGGTAATGGAACTCTTCCCTCTATATCTGATGTTTTATACGTAGAAGGATTAATGCATAACCTGTTATCAATAAGCCAATTAAGCGATAACGGTTATGATGTAATCTTCGATCAAAAAACATGTAAAGCAATTAATCAGAATAATGGAACAGTTCTATTCACTAGCAAGAGGAAAAAAAATATTTACAAAATAAATCTTTCAGATCTAAAAGATCAAAATGTAAAATGTTTGATGTCTGTTCATGAAGAGCAATGGGTATGACATAGACGCTTGGGCCACATTAGCATGAGAAAACTTTCTCAGCTAAATAAACTCGAGTTACTAAGAGGTCTACCTAAGCTGAAGTATTCTTCAGAAGCTCTGTGTGAGGCATCTCAAAAAGGAAAATTTTCGAAAACATCTGTTAAAAAGAAAAATATTGTTCCCACCTCTAAGCCTCTAGAACTTCTTCACATTGACCTTTTGGGCCTGTTAAGACAGCGTCAGTCAATGGAAAGAAGTATGGACTAGTTATTGTTGATGATTTTAGTCGTTGGACATGGGTAAAATTCTTAAATCACGAGAGTGAGTCTTACTATGTATTCACTAGCTTCTGTTCTAAAGTGGAAAATGAACTTGACTCTAAAATCATCAGAGCCAGAAGTGATCATGGTGGCGAATTCGAGAATAAATTTTTTGAGGAACTATTTGATTCTAATGGAATATCCCATGATGTCTCCTGACCTAGAACTCCACAACAAAATGGAGTTGTAGAGAGGAAGAATAGGACTCTCTAAGAGATGGCCAGGACCATGATCAATGAAACAAATGTGGCTACGCACTTTTGGGCTGAAGTAGTAAATACAGCGTGTTATATTCAGAATAGAATCTCTATAAGACCTATTCTGGAAAAGACTCCTTATGAACTGTGTAAGGGAAGAAAACCCAACATTTCTTATTTCCATCCTTTTGGTTGTTGTTGTTTTATTCTCAATACTAAAGACCATCTGAACAAGTTTAATTTAAAAGCACAAAAATGTATTATGTTAGGATACTCAGAACACTCTAAAGGCTACAGAGTATACAACACAGAAACCAAAATTGTGGAAGAATCAATACATGTTAGGTTTGAAGATAAGCTTGACCCTAAAAAGTCAAAGCTAGTTGAGAAACTTACAGATTTGGAGATAACTCTTGCAGGCTCTGACGAAAAGACTAAGGCATCGGAAGAAACTAAGAAGCAAAGTCTAGATGCAACTGAAGTTTCAACTATCCAGAAAAGATCAAAAAGTATCCCTAACATCTCTGAAGATTTGATTATGGGAAACAAGGATGGACTTGTCAGAACTAGGTCAACATTCAAAGTATCTGAAGAAACTCCTCTAGGATTAGTATCTCTAATCGAGCCTACTTCTTGTGATGAGGCACTTCAAGATAATGACTGGATTCTGGCTATGAAAGAAGAGCTAGAGAAATTCTCAAAGAATGACGTATGGGATCTCGTCTCAAAGCCTAAAGGAAATCACATTATTGAAACCAGATGTGTGTTCAGAAACAAACTGAACGAAAAGGGAGAAGTAGTCAGAAACAAAGCACGACTGGTGGCACAGGGTTATAGTCAACAAGAAGGAATTGACTACAATGAAACCTTTTCCCCAGTCGCCAAGTTAGAACCTATTCTCCTACTTATTTCATTTACTGTAAATCATTCCATCAAACTATATCAGATGGATGTCAAGAGTGCATTCCTTAATGGGTATATATCATAAGAAGTATATCTCAATCAACCTCCAGGATTTGAAAACACTAAATGTCCAGAACACATTCTTAAACTAAAGAAATCACTGTATGGACTAAAATAAGTTCCTAGAGCTTGGAATGAAAGATTAAGTAATTTTCTTCTAGAACATGATTTTATTAGAGGAAAGGTTAAATCTACACTCTTCTGTAAAAACATTAGAAATGATCTCATGATATGCCAGATATATGTTGATGACATTAATTTTGGTTTAGCTAACTCCTATGTATGTCAAGAATTCTCTGAGCTAATGCAGGCATAATAATAAATGAGATTAATGCAAGAACTAAAGTTCTTTATGGGAATTTAAATCAATCAAGCTTCAAAAGTTACCCACGTATATCAAAGTAAGTACATAAAAGACATTCTGAAGAAATTCGAAAAGGCTGAATGCAAACCTGCTAAGATACCAATGCATCCATCCTGCATTCTGAAGAAGGAAGAAACTAGCTAGAAGGTTTGTCAGAAGCTTTATCGTGGTATGATAGGCTCTCTTCTCTATCTGACGGCCACACGCCCTGCTATTCTTTTTAGTGTGTGTCTCTGTGCCAGATTCTAATCAGACCCCAGGGAATCTCACTTAATAGTTGTTAAAAGAATCCTCAGGTATTTGAAAGGAACCCATAACCTTGGTCTGATGTATGAGAAAACATCAAAGTATAGGCTCTCTGGTTATTACGATGAAGATTATGTAGGGGGCAGAATGGAACGTAAAAGCACATTTGGGAACTGTCAGTTCTTCGGAAATAATCTCATATCGTGGGCCAGCAAAAGACAGTAAACCATTGCCCTGTCTACTGCAGAAGTAGAATATATATCAGCGTCACTCTGCACTACTCATATGCTCTGGATGAAAAATCAACTAGAAGACCTTCCGATCTTTGAGAGTAACGTTCCTATATTTTGTGATAATACTACTGCCATCTGTTTAAGTAAGAATCCTATCTTGCATTCCAGAGATAAGCACATAGAAATAAAACATCATTTCATTAGAGACTACGTTCAGAAAGGGGTAATATCATTAAAATTTATTGATACAGACCATCAATGGGCTGACATCTTTGCTAAACCCCTCGCTGAAGACAAATTCTCTTTTATTTTAAAAAATTTAAACATTAAAATTTATCCATAATAAATGTGCTTCTCTGAAATAGCAAAATAAGACTCTGAATTAAACACCTGGTATCTGGATCTGACTCTGATACTTCTACCAGTTAGGAGTCATGTGAATCAGAAATCCTCAGGGCCTAACCCTTTGGTATTCCTGAAGATCAGATAGATCAACACGTGCGGCATCATGCATCTGACCTTGAATCTTCTAGACAACTGTCTAGTAGAAATCAAGAGAGGGACTCTTGAAATCTCCTCGAGCAATGTGTTGATTTGGGGATTTGACCTCCATCATGGGCTGTAATCATTTCTCCCCTAAGCGTGTAAAGTTGGATAACATGCATCAATTAATTCATAACCTCTAAACTACCTTTAACACAATTGTTTTACATGCATCTATTTGTGTATATATATTTTTCACTCATCACAAGCTCACACTTTACACTCACGCCCTACACAAACCCTTTTCCTCTCTCAGTTCTTCATCATCTTCATCAAGGTTTTCTTCATCTTTATCAAGTTCTTCATTGTTCAAACCTCCTTCAACATTGTTCTACATGGATGCTCAACAACAATCTGTCTACAACTACTCAAAACATATGGATTCAATGGATCAAACACCCATTTCTTCTCCACAAACAACTTCAACTACTGGCGTTGTCTCAACCCCCATCTATAGGAAACCCCACATTCTTGACCGTGAACCTCACATCCATCTTTCAATACCATATAAGAAGCTTGAGGTACTGTGCAAATCACTGGTGGATTTCGAAAATATGAAGAGAAATGGTGTATACCTCACTGAGGAGTTAAGAATGCAAGGGTGGGAAACCTAATTTCAGAGACTCTACGGCCCTGTGTACACATATCTGGTGAAGGAGTTCTGGGGCTTCGCAGATTCAGATGATCATTATATTGTCTTTCACATTCTGGGAGTCAAAATAGTCATCACTGAGAAATCAATAGCCTACCTTCTGAACATGGAAAAGACAGGAGGAAGAAGAATCTACAAAATCAACCCTAGGGCAAAATACTTGTCCCAGGAAATATCCACCACCAGTTTTCAACAAAACGCTAAGCGAAAACACTCCAAGAACAAAGAACTGCATCAGAATCTCCGTGTCTGGATGAAGAACATCCTAGGCACCATCCATCACCGTCCTAATCCAACTCTTCTGACTACATCAACACAGATCAGAAGTGCATTTTATACTGTATCCACAAGGGGCTGAAACTGAGTCTGCCAACACTACTCTTCAAGTATCTCAGAGACTCTGTTAAAAATACCAGAAATAACATGAAGACCAGAAATTACATTCCTCTAGGAATACTTATCTCGGATGTTCTAATCGAGAGTGGCTTAGTGGATCATGTGATCCATCACAATCTGATGGAAGATGTCACTGTTGACACTAGAAGACCTCTAAATGCTCAAAATCTAAAGAGTATGGGGATAATTGAGCATGTCAGAGCTAAACCAACTCTAGACACTTCCTGGGAAGCACTGAAGGACCAAAGGAAGATCCCCAACGGTCTGTATCTGTTCTCCAAGATTGACCCTCAAGAAGTGGTAACTTACTATCTACAAGATCTTGCAAACCAAGGGGTGGACATTTATGAGTTCTCAGTGGACTGGCTACCTGAGCTTCCACCAAACTTCATGAAGAGGATGCGAGAGCCCTCTGAGAAGTCAAAGAAGGCAAAGAAGTCTAAGTTGGGAGACACCTTCAGGTCAAGACCTCTAGTCCCTCTGGCTAATTCTCCAAGTAAGTCTATGCCTCTTTCACGCTCTATTAAATTAAATCCTGTTGCTTCTTCTCTCCCTTAAAACTCTCTCATTTACACCCCATAAGAAACACCTCCCTCAATCACCAGAACAACTAAACCACCATCCCTCAAATTCAATCTCGCAACCACTACACTACCCGTTTTTGAAGCATAAATGTTGAACAAAACTACCTCACCATCCTCCTCCTCCCATTCATCCCCATAATCTTATATTCTCTCATCTGACAACGAACCTTCTGACCCCCAATCCCCCACTCTAGCTCAGCTTCAAGCACATGCTTTGGCCTCTCAACAACCATCAAAAATTGAACCTGAACCTGAAGTCACTTCCGCATCCACTGAACAACAAAATCCACCTCCATCTTATCAACCTCAAACTCCACTACATGCACAACAAACTAATCCACCTCCTGAACACCCAATACCCTCATAATCTGAAACTCAACCAAATCCACAACTTGAACAAACGACACCATATCCATTTGATATTCCCCCACCACCAACCTCTGATGCCATCCTCACTCCCACTCACGATCCCACTAACACCAATCCATCTCCACCACCCTCCCCGACCTCTAACTCTGAACTAGAAACTGCCTTCCCCACATTTGAAGAAGAAATGACTTTGTTTGCAGAGTCTTCAGTGGAGAAGATCAAGTCTCTGTCTATCAACTTTGGCATCAGTGATGATCCCTTTGTAGTAAGGATCCACTGGAAGAGAGTGATCAGATGGATGGACTCTGAATCCTTCAAACTGAAAGGCCTCTCTAAACAAGTCCGTAATGACTTCATCAGGGACGCTGTAATGAGGCTACAGGCTCTCTTGGCCAGAGAGGCTAAGTAAAAGGCCATGAAGGAAGCAGAAGAGAAAGCTCATCTGGAAGAAGAGAAAAGGATCATAGAAGCAGAAGAAAAGGTTGTTGCTGAAGTTGCTGCTACTGCTGCTACTTCTGAGGCTGAGGCAAAAGCAAAAGCTGAAGCTGAAGAAGCAGCACACATTGCTGCATAGGAAGCTGCCAAGGAAAGTGTTAATACTGTGACTCAGGGGGAGCAATCTACCACTGTTTTGCCCCTCTGGTCTCGAAGACTCTTGAGGATTTGCAAAAGGAACAACAAGTTGTACAAGCTAGGTTGGATCACCAGGATTCTGTCAACACTAACATTCATAACTTGTTGACACAATTGCTCCAAAGGATGCCTCCGCCTTCAAACCCTTAGGCACTAAGGCTCTTTGTTTGTTGCTTTTCCTCTGATGTTTTTTTATGCCTTCTAATCTATTCTTTCCTTTCTGCCTATTTGTACCTGTTTTTCTCTTATATATATGAATATCCATTTCCTGCTTATCCTTCTGTCTTTTTGATTCTGACAAGAAGGGGGAGAACTAAAACAGCTCTGATGAAAACATATATCTAAAACCTCTCAAGGAACTGAGAATATTAATAAATCCTAATGACTTATGAAAAGTTAAGTTATGCAGGATAATAGCTAAGGTACAAAACCAACTGAGCACAAGGAAGATCCGGTAAGAACTTCTGTTAAATCTGATGATCTAACTTAGGGGGAGTCCATTCCTCTTATCTGTTTTTGAGATATTATATATTGTTTCATCATTATTCCGACTTGTTTTGTCATCATCAAAAAGGGGGAGATTGTAAGAACAAATTTAGTTCTATAATGTATCTCTATGATTTTGATGATAACAAAGAATGAAACAAAAATGGTACCCTAACGGAATTTTTCTAAGTGTGCAAGACTCTGATCAAAACAATCAGAAACACAATCATCAGATACAGAATCAAGCGCTAAGATACTACTCTGAATATACATAAACCAGAAGCTCTAACTCTGAACCAACGCAAACGCTAGCAAAAATAAAGAAGTCAGACACTCTGAAAGAGAAGAAGGACTCCAGACTCTAAAGACGTACGCTATGAAGAAGTAGAATAAAGAGAAACTCTGTCGTCAGTCAGATACAAGCATCCTCTAAATACGCAAATTTCTAAATGAAGACTCTGACTAAGATACTACTCAAAAGATACGTAACCAGAAGCTCTGACTCTAAACCAACACAGGCGCTAGCAAAACTAAAGAAGTCAGACACTCTGAAAGAGAAGAAGGACTCCAGACTCTAAAGACATACGCTATGATGAAGTCGAATAAAGAGAAACTATGATGACAGTCAGATACAAGCATCTTCTGAAGACGCAAATTGCTAAATGAAGACTCTAACTAAGATCTGCTGTTTCAATAAAGCTTAACGTTGATGAAACTTGCTTATGGAAAGAAACTATTTTTTTTAAAGAAGTTATTATGCTCCATACTGCTTTGGAAAGAAAAAGGAAATTAATGGCGTTAATCAGTCTTCAATGCCTAAGATTCTGGCATTAACATCACCCAATGTTCTTCTCACTCTCTTATAAAAAGAATGGAAAGCTTCACAAGAAACACCTGAAACACATGAGAATACAATACTTCCATCACTCTTGATTTTCAGTCTCTCACGAGTTGCTTCTCTAATGTGAGAACATTTCTTGTTATTATCTTCTGTAATATCTGCTTACTGTTAGAAGCACTATTCATTACCGTACTTATATCATTGCTAAGATAATTCATCAAGTGACTTTGTGAAGTCTGAAAACTTGATAGGGCTAAGGGATTATTTCTCTTAGACGGTTGTTTGTGTAATCTTTCAAGATTAGTGGATTAAGTCCTTTTTAAAGGAGAAATCACCTTGGCTGGGGGGACTGGAGTAACTTTGAATTTCAAGCAAACCAATATAAAATTCTGTGTTGAATTCCTTTTTATTCTGCGTGTGTCCAAATTCTCAAAAAGTTTTATTTTCCTAAAAAAATTCAAACCCCCCTTTCTTGTTTTTCTATACCTTCAATAGGAATAGGGTCAAAAGAGACCTTCTTCCTCTCGAAGTTTTGATGTTGTTGATTATTGTTGTTATTGTTGTAGTTTTTAGGTCTTTGTTAAGGTTGTTGCTAACGTTGTTGTTGAATTGGTGTTGATTGATTGTTTGAAAATACTTGGCTAACTGATGAAACGCGATGTTGATGCTACCGCGGTTGCGGATTTCTTCTGACATCAGGCCTCCTCTGCCTCCCTACAGATACTGCATTAGTTTCTCCTTCCTTCTTCTTGAAAAATCCACTTCCATACTTCTAACTATATGACACCACTTCCTTAGACAGACATCCCTCTCGGACTCCTTTCTCTAACCTCATCCCCATGTTTACCATTTCGGTAAAGTCACTAGGGGACTACAAATCATGCGTTCGTAATAAAACAAAATCAAGGTCTTCAGGAAAATTTTCGTCATCTCTTTCTCTTCCAATAAAGGATTATTCTGAGCAGCAAGCTCTCTCCACCTCTGGGCATACTCTTTAAACGTCTCCTTGTCCTTTTGAGACATAATCCTCAACTGGTCTCTATCAGGCGCCATGTCCATATTATACTTGAATTGTTTCACAAAAGCTTCACCCAAATCATTAAACATGCGAACACTTGTACTATCTAGCCCCATATACCATCTCAAAGAGGCACCAGTTTGACTGTCTTGAAGTTAGTGAATCAATAACTGATCATTATCAGTTTGAGTTGACATTTTTTTGGAGTACATAACAAGGTGGCTAAGTGGAAAAGTATTTCCCTTATACTTTTCAAAGTCAGGGACTTTGAACTTCATCGGGATCTTCAAATCTAGCATTAAGCAAAGATCATCAACACTCTTACCGAATAGGTATTTTCATCTCAATGTTTTCAATTCCTTACGAAACTCAAGTAACTGATCCTTCATCTCGTCAATTTTATCATAAACATCTGGGCCCTTAGACGACTAAGAATGGTAGATGGTGTCCTCAACACGAGGCAAGGTATGAACAACTAGAGGTGGCACAAAATTGACCGGGCTAGATGCCGGCATAGAAACAAATGCGGGTGCAAATCCTTCAGGCATAAAATTCAGTGGCATTCCCCACGGGAATCTAGCAGGAATAGTTGGACCAGATTGAGTAGCAGCAACATGCACAATTGAGGTAGCAACCTCTGAGATGACACTCCTTTGAGGAGGAGGAGTTACGGGAGTTGGCGATAACTGATTCTACGCTGTAAGGATAGACTCCATCATAGCAGTCACACGAGCAATCTGATCCTTTAGTTCTTTGTTCTCTTTCTCTAAGTGCTCCATAATTCTGGGTAGATTAGCACGAGTGTTGTATCGGTGAGTCAGCTTGGCTGAAGCACAAAAGAATAACCGATAAGACATTTGGCAGAAGAAAACCTGTTATGCAAATGATGCATGAAATGCAATGTTTTTGTTTGTTTTTATTTTCAAGGAACATATTATTTTATTTACAAATATATAATAACAATAGTAACAATTTGATTGACTATAAAAATATCTTTTATTCATAAAACATGGAAGGATTACACTCAGTACTATAGCGGTGTATTCGTTACCATTAGAGATATTGATTAAATCCAAGGTAAATCATACAAAGTCGAGTCGCCATCGCACTTCTATTTATCCAAAGGAAAGGTTAGAAAGCGAACAAAAACCTAAAAGTTTTACAAACAAAACTAGTAAAAGAAACAGAGATCTGGGTAAGGGGGTTGGTTATGCAATGGGAAGGTGTTAGGCACCCAAAGCATCCTAGGTACTCCTAGGGAGCCCTTTTCACGCTTGTTGCAAAGGTTATTGTTTATGAAATTTATTTGTGCAAACATGATTGAAGAGATGAGAAAAGAATATACAAGTTTATTTGCATTTTTGAGTTTGGATGGATAAATCCATTGCCTGCATACCCTCTTATGAAAAGATTAGGATCAAAACCTCGTAGTTCGGGTAAAAAATTTCAAAACAAATGAGTGGATTGATTGGTCCAAAAGCCTTAAGGTCTTTTGTTATCAAAGGGAGAAAACTCAACCTGAAAATAAGCATGGAAGGATAGCTTCAACATGCTAGTGAGGGGTTAACCCTATAATAAGCATGGAAGGTTCATTGTCCATCACTAAGGACATAGGTGAGTATTACATCTACCACAAAGATAACTCAAACCTAATAGCTCAAGGTTATGGAAAAATTTGATTAAGAAGTGGACATGGAACCACAAAAGAAATTTGAATGGGTTATGTTTACCAATTAGAAGTATATACAAAAATGGTTAAAGTTGACTTAAAGATTCAATTCAAAATGAGTGTTATGAAAAGAAAGTTTGAAAATCAAAAGCATAAGGCTTAGGTTTCTAATGTTGAAAACAAGTCAAATGTTTGCACAAAAAGTTTTTTGGTTTGGGTTAGGATGGGGAAATGAAGAAAAAGGGTTAAGTTCTAAAGAGAACAAAAAGGTGATGGTTATAGAATGAAATCATACTAGGAGTTCCTCTCTTGAGATCATATAGATGATCCAAGTAAGTTCCTTTGGAATAAGCAAGCACAAAGCAAAAGCAATCAACCAAGTCTCATAAGAGATCCACAATAAAAGGAAACAGAATGCCAATACATGGACTTACATCCAACTTCTAACAATGAAAAGGAAACAGAATGCCAATATATGGACTTATATCCGACTCCCAACCAGCAAAATGGAAACAGAATGCCAATATATGGACTTACATCCGACTCCCAATCAACAAAACAAATGTCAAAAGCAAACACATCAAAAGTTCACAAGTAAACAATCATCACACACTATATACAAACAAGAGGCTCAAACAAAAGGGTAGGCTTTAGTCAAGAGGGGTCATATCATCCTCGACAAACAAGCCAAACTGTACAAGGGTAATTTGTAGCTCTTAACCACTAACATTGAGAGTTAGGGTGAAGCTGATCAAATATGGAAATGAGGATAAGACCTCATGCTCTTAACCCTGGCCTGAGTGAGCTCATGATAAAGAAAGCGTGGGGATCCAGAAAGTGGGATCCTATTCCACTTGACAGACACTAGACAAAGATCTTGGGTACATGTTCAAAAGCATCAGCACGTAGTGCGAGCATAATGAACGACTCGCTGAATAACGGGGGATTGATTGCTAATCCCTTTTATCCGTCAATTGCCTCTTCACTTAGGAGGACTTATCAAGTAGCACATTCCTCATCTTGGAGGTCTTTGGCACAATCTGAACAATCACAAACAGAGCCTCTTAAGGAGGACTTGCCAGCAAAATGCCTGCCAAAAAGGTGACAGAACTTCCAGACTACATGAAGTAAGAGGATAACTACCTAAGTGGTGTATCAACCACAATCCAGAGGTCAAGCAAGAGCTAAAAGCAAGCAACTAATGTACCTGTACAAAAGCTAAACAGTTAGTATTTCAGACAACCAATCAGAAAACCAACAGTGAAACCATCCAACTGTTACACAATTCAATGAGCAATGTTCAAGCAATCAAATGAAGCAATGATCTCAACTCATCAACTTAAATCCCTACAAAACACAAAGAAGTCAAAACACAATCCAATTTGCATCTCAAAAGGTGAGCAACTCAACCATTAATGCTAAATGTCCAAACCTGAAACACAAGTCAAGGTTAGTTCATGTACAAAACACTAGTACAAATACCAAGTTCAAAACCAAACCAAATGATCAAAACAGAAGTCAATCTTTCACATATTGCACATTCAAACAATCAACAAAATGTCCTCAAAAGGACCAACATCAATGCACAAGGCAAGTAGCTCAAATGATCAATGTAAAGCAAAAGCAAGCAAATGTGCACAAAGTGAACTTCCAATTTAGAAAATCCAAATCAAAACAGAAAAGCATGCAATGGCCTTGAAATTTTTTATGCAAGCTACTCATGTCATGAACAAGCAATGTGCAAAAATCAGATCCAGAAGAGTTCAAATGCTAGGTAAACAAAAATGCACAAATGCAATGTCCAAAATGTGACACAAATTGTCACATACATCTTCATGTATCAAAAACAATAATAGCATTTGAGAAAAAATTCAAACCAGTGCTCAAAAAATTCATATCATGAGTGAAGATCAAGCATACAAAAAATCAGATCAATTGGATCAAAGATGAAGATTTCACAATGCATGGAATACAACATATCAATTTAGCATAATGTTCAATCAAAAATTCACACATTAAGAATCAAACATCAACAAATCATGAAAATAATGTCAGAAAAAACTAGACATTAAAACAAAACCATGAAAAAAAATTGGAGTTAATTTGGAGCATTTTTCAATTTTTAATGATTTTTCTAAAACAAGCAAATGAAATGAGATAAACAAAATAAATGGAGGGAAAACAAATATTTGAAATTAAATCAAAATATTCACAGCCATTGGATCAGGCGCGAAATGCAATCAGACGGTCCATGTTTAAACATCAAAACACACAGCATCATTTATTACATGGCAAGCATAGTCAGCAAGTCAAAGCACACGCAAGCGAGTCAAACAAACAAGAGCCAATCATACAGACAAACAGGCGCAAACGTGACGTACACATCACCTAAATGAAACAATGCGTTTCATTAATGTGTCATCAGCACACATCAGCGAGTCAAAGCTCGCGTGGCACGGTCAAAGGATATCAGCCAATCAATTGGACACGCAGGGAGCCACATGGATAGACACGCAAGTAGGCAAACCCTAAAAACCAGATGTCGGAGCTACAGTCTCCGGTCATCTTCTCCGACCACATCCACGGCGGAGCTAACAGAAAAATTTCCAGAATTCTACAAATCATATACCAATCGATAGCTCTTGCAACATAGAATCCAAATATCATATCATCTAATCCTAAATCATCATGTATTTTCCAGATCGAACGAAAACATTTTCATAATCAAAACTTGAAGTTCATCATACATGAACATTTCTCATCCATTTTTAAATCTAATCATATCAGCATACTCCAGGCAATGAGATCTACACAACTATAACAAGAAAACAGCAAAAGGAGAGGATCGATTTTTCACTTACTTGAAATACAGTTCTCTGAAATCGAGCTCTCAAGTGTCCAAAAGCTCCAGATCTACTCCAATATCCTTGCCTTGAAGCTTTGAGCAAGAAGAATCAACTGAAAATACCTAGATCCACTTCAATTTCAGAAATCCATTTCCATGAAGAGTGTTCTTGAACTGCATGATTATGGACTGAATTGCTCAAAGTAAGAGATGAATCTTGCTCAGTGAAGCTCTATGATCAAGAATATGCAAGAATTATTGGTGTTTGTGTGAAGAAAATTGAATTTCGAAGAGAGAGAAAAATGGAGGGAAATGGAAAATTTGAGATCTGAAAATTCTGTTCTCCCCTGAATTATGGTTAGGGTTTGGCTTTTATATGGCCTGCTAATGATGTTGAAATCCCAATTAGGCTTTTGTTAATCATGATTAGGGAAATGTGAAGTGAATTGCAAAAATTGCAAAATGAACTCATGAAGCCATGCTACACGTGCACATGCTCATGCAAGGGCCTGAATTCACTTAAAATCAGCCAAGGATTATCATGGAATTGTTGGTTTGCTTGTACCATAAGCCAATTTTGAATTATGAAAATTCCCTCCAAAATGATCTCTTGAGGAATGATGAGCATACATGCCTCTCTCATGCATGGCAATAGTTCATTTGAAAGGTCTGGATCATGAGGAGTATTTTGCAAAAAGAATGGACCAAATTGGAGCTTTGTATCCAAAGTTATGTCACTTTGAACTTCCATGTATACTTTGTGATCGTTTGGCCATAACTTCTCAACCAATCATCATATGAACATGAAATAGGAATTTTTGGAAAGGGGAGAGAAAGATCTACAACTTTCATGTTCACCAAAAATCCATTTGAAACTTCTTTGATATTGATAAGTCAAATTGAATATGGACTAAAAACATGCCATTTTTGGAAACTTGAAATTACAGGTCATTTTCCATTTTTGGAAACTTTTGCCATGACCTCAAAATCTTCAAGATAGATGTTTGAAATGACAAATAGACTTCTTTTGAACATGAATGAGGTGTTTCAAATCATTTCCCCACCTCCAAGCCCTCAGTTGACTGCACAGTTAACGTTTTTGGTCCTCAGATGACCTGGAAATGTATTGATGAACTTTAGCCTTTACCACTTGATGAAATGGCTTCAAAATGGAACCCTAGCTCATGTAAGCTCTTTGTAAAGATCATGTGGTCCTTATACCAAGGAAAATATCTCAATTTTTGCCTAAAGTATTCTCTTGAAGTGCTTGACCTATGATTGCTTAATGCTACAAAAAAAATGTTAAATGACATAGTTTTGTGCTTTTGGTTAGTAAACAAAATGATAAAAGCCATGATATACAATTTAAGCATGCCTGGTGATCTCAAACCACTAACAAGGAGGTCCCACCCAAAGGGAAAGGAAGCCAAGATGCTCAAAGATCCTTGAGGCTATGCAATGCAATGCTATGATGCCATGAGGGATCTTAGGGACAAAATTGGGGTCTTACAGATGCCCCTATTTAAGGTCATTCTAGCTGGAGAAGTGAAGGTTAAAAATCTTCGTCTCGACGAGATAGAATGGGCTTAAATAATAACAAAGAGACAAATTTTGGTCCCTGAGAGACCTCATGATGCAAATGTATGTATGCAAGACAAACAAACTCTGTGGGGATTATGTGTCCACAAAGAAGAAAAGACATCGGGAGAAAGTGACAATCCATAGGAGTAATACACTCACTAGGAAACAGAGACTCTAACGAGGACTCTCATGGGGATATGAAAAGAAAATGCGTGAGCAGGTCACGACTCAAAACTGGGGAGTGAAGAACTGACACCGCGTGAGCAAGTCACGACTTGACACTGGGGAAAAGAGTTTCCAAAAGGAATAAATCCGTTGGAAAGACACAAGCTGACTCGAAGATGCATGTATTGAGGAATACGCCAACACAGCAAAATTATCCGCAATGGATACTTCGGATAAAAATCCGGACTCAGGCTGGGGAAAGATATGAACAAAAACTCCCTGCCGGGGAAAATGCATGTATTGGGGAAAACGCCAACACAGCAAAAGGAAATTCACAACAGAAACTCCGCTAGGGAAATCTAAAAAGACTCTCCAGGGGAAGCAGCGGGATGAGGTGTTACCGGTTACTGGGTAACAAGCTCGGGAAGAATGAATATCTAAGACCGGTATAAGGGTGAGAGATTTCAATCAACCAAAACATCTGAGGAGGACCTAAAGAAGGTATATCTCGACTCAGGAAAATATGACTCCACAGGGGACCAAGGTCATAATAGGGAGCAAAAAGGAAGGAACACCAGGGATACCGGTTACTGAGCATATAATAGGTGACCAACCAAGGCGTGAATTGGGGAATATTCCCAAGACACACATCATCCAGAAGAGAGTAGAAACGCAAACTTGTTTATAAGATGGACATTCGATTCCGCAAAGGGAAAACGAATCTTACTCGAATGGGGAAGGACAGAAGGCTTTGACCAAAGAGTGCATGAGATATATTATCTATTGCCGTCAAAACGTAGATAATATACTCGCATGGAAGATTATCCACAACCGGTTACTGGGTTAATAAAGGATAAATCGACCGAGGCGTGAATTGGGGAATATTCCCAAGACACTCATCATCCTGAAGAGAGCAGAAACGCAACCTTGTTTATAGGATGGATATTCGACTCCGCAAAGGGAATACGAATCTTACTCGGTTGGAGAAGGACAAAAGACTTCGACCAAAGAGTGCATGAGATATATTATCTATTTCCATCAAAACGTAGATAATATACTCGAAAGGAAGGAACACCAGGGATACCGGTTACTGGGCATATAATAGGTGACCAACCAAAAGGAGAAACAATCATTATCAACAAAGGATAAATGAGAGATGACTCACTGGGGATACATTGACAAAGGCAACGATCCAGGAGACATATCACTGGTTATTGGGAGATATGCTCAAAAAGGGGGAGTAACAAACATCACCGGCAAACGGTAAATGAAAGAGGACCCGCTGGGGATAAAATTGCTAAATCAGAGCAATTATCCGAAAGAAGGAGGGAATTCAATACCGAATATTGGACAATGATAACCGTCAAAGAGGGGATTACATCTACCGAATACTAGGTAGAAAAACCACAGAAGAGTAACCGTCATCAACTAGGATGAACAACAAGGGTTAGCTCTGCAAATAGGGAAAAAACTTACTCAACTGGGGAAGAACAAAAGCTTCAACCAGAGAGTTCATGAGATATACTATCTATTACCGTCAAAACGTAGATAGTAAACTCGCATGGAAGATTATCCACAACCGGTTACTGGGTTAATGAAGGATAAATCATCCGAAAGAGAAAAGGCATCGGGATACCAAAACTAGGTATATAATGATGACCAATTCAGGAGAGAAACAATCGTTACCAACAACAACAGGGTAGACAAAAGATGACTCGCCGGGGATTAATTGCGAGCACAAGGCAATTACCCAGGAAAACGAGGGAATATCAACATCGAATACTGAATGAAGATAACCACCAAGGAGGGGATTACACCCACCGATTACTGGGTAGGAAACCACGGAAGAGTAACCGCCATCGACTAGGATGAACAACAAATGGTTAACTCTGCGAGGGGAGAAACAAAGGGTTTACAACTACTGGATACTATGTAGAAAACCACAAACTCCGCTAGGGGAGGGAAAATGGGATTTACAACTACCGGTATAAGGGTAGCAAACCACAAAATCCACTGAGGATAAGGTGAATAATTACTGATTACTGAGCAATTATTCATTTACCACAGGGAAACACCAGAGATAGTCACAAAAGGCCAATTTAGGATCAAACCAAAAAGGCAAACTGAATCAAGACTCATCCTAATGAGGATATAACTCAATAGGGAAAACCATCCCAATATATGTGTTGGGAGCAAGCGGAAACAACCGTCGTCCACGAGGATATAACTCAGTGGGGAAATGGAAGGAAAGATGAACACTTTCTGCTTAAGGGGCTGACTCTACATGGGGAAATATATCACCACATAGCAGGAGACAACAAACAAAAGATATATGGCAAAGAATGCAACATGAATATCTGAATGTTATAATTATGCATGTATATGCGTGATTTATGTTTGATGAATGCTGACAAACAGACATATCTAACACAAACAGGTCCAGGAATCAACCACCCGATATTACATCTCGAAAGAGAAAGCCAGGTTCACCGGAGAATATCCAATCTGATGGAGATCCGAGATGCCAGGAAGCAAAGACCTTGCAGGGGAATCAGAGATACCAGGAAATCACCAGATCTTTGGGGATGAATCATCAGTCTCAGTTGAGGAAAGAAGATTCATCGCACAGGCAAAAACTACCACAAAAGCAACTCTACAGGAATCAGAGATATCTGAAACATCATAAAAATCTCTGCAGGGGAATGAACAACAATCATTCCGACTGTGAACCGGATCACGGTGCAAATAAGTTCTGCTGGGGGACCACTCCGCCGGGGAAATCCAAAAAAAGGGTGAGAGATCTTTGTGGGAATACCACCACCAACCAAAAGCTCCCAAAGGTCAAATGAACCAAGATCTCTCACCTGTTGAGGAAGAAGGAGGCTAAAATACCTTTACCACACACTCTGCTCGGGAGGAAAAACAAAAACGGCTCCGGAGGACTCACCAATCACAGCCGGAGAAAAGAGTTCATTGTGCAGACAGAAACTGCCACAAAAGCAACTCTAAAGGGAAATCCATCTCAGAGAGATAAAGGAAACTGGTGATCCAACACCAAGTATCAAACTCACCAAGGGAATCACACCTGCTAAGGAGAAAAGATCGCACAAGTAGAATCTGCCACACAAACAACTCTATTGGGGATTAGATATGCCAGGAAACAACAATATCTCTTGCAGGGGATAACATCATCATAAATAAGATCCAACACACCAACAACTCCGTTGGGGATCTATCTGAGGAAGATAACATCATCATAGATAAGATCCAACACACCAACAACTCCGTTGGGGATGAACTATCACAAATAAAATCCATCACACCAATAACTCCACTGGGGATGAACTATAGAGATAAAATCCACCACACCAACAACTCCGCTGGGGATGAACTATAAATGTCAGCTGGGTAGAAGAGCTTAATGCACAAATAGAATTCGTCACCCAAGCCACTTTGCCGCTCTACTGGGGAATCTACCCGAGGAATATGCAGGAATACTGGGGATCAACCACCAAATACCGAACCTTCCAAAGAGGACACAACTTCTGAGGAGGGAAGACCACTGCTCTACTTAAGAGAGGGGAGGTAAAAACCTCAACAAGCACTCTGATGGGGAGAAAACCCACAATACAATATTCTAGAGAAAGAGGATACAGTCATGCCAGGGATATGAACAAATGTCTTACCCTGTTGGAAATCATGCCACCCTTGGGAGAGCACTGAGAATCCCTTAAGTATCCTTTCATCATTGTGAATGTTCACTTTGTTAAAAACAATTTGTGAAAAATTTGTTTATTTAAAACAATGACATTTTCTCAATTAAAACATGCAAAACATTTGTTGAATAGAAACAAATAAGAGTGCAAATAATTGGATAAAAGCTCAAATTTATTTGATGGAATGGTAGCCTGCAAATGGCAAGACTCCATAGATCTTTACAAGTTTGAAATTGGTGATATATATTGGAAAAGGGCTACATTGAACATAATGCCCATTTCTCCACCAATTCCGAGTTCGATGCATCCGAAGCTTTAGTTAACAACGAATGAACAGGAATCTCTGACGGATGACAGTTGTAGAACACAGTCTTGTCAGGATGCAGTTACTTGCCAAATCCCTAATTTTTGCCTAGATTGCCCCAGGATGATGTACTCAATCTAGCGGGATGCAAATACACATTTTTTCATGTCTCTAACTTTTGCCTGGATCGCGTTTTCGGGTTTTCAATCCACCGAGACCCTCATTTTTGCCTAAGCCGCCCTTTCGGGTTTTCAACTTAGCGAGCCATTCTGTTTTTATTTTTAGGCGAAGTATTTCTTGACTGCATCTGAATTCACAGGACGAGTGAAATCCTCCCCATCCATAGTTGTAAGTATCAAAGCACCGCCTAAAAAGGCTCTCTTAACAACATATGGACCCTCAAAGTTTGGAGTCCACTTGCCCTTGGAATCGGGCGCGAAAGACAAGACTTTCTTGAGAACAAGGTCACCTTCTCGGAACACATGAGGCTTGACCTTCTTACCAAAAGCTTTCTTCATTCTCTGCTGATATAATTGACCTTGACACATGGCAGTCAATCTCTTCTCTTCAATCAAATTCAGTTGGTCATAACGACCCTGAATCCATTCAGCATCAGTCAACTTGGCCTCCATCAAGACTCTCATTGATGGGATCTCCACCTCTACTAAGAGTACGGCCTCCATGCCATAAACAAGAGAGAAAGGGGTCGCCCCTGTTGAAGTGCGGACAGATGTACGATATCCATGCAAAGCAAATGGCAGCATCTCATGCCAATCTTTGTACGTAACAACCATCTTCTGGATAATCTTCTTGATATTCTTATGAGCAGCTTCAACAACCCCATTCATCTTGGGTCTGTAAGGAGAAGAATTATGGTGTGCAATCTTGAACTCACTGCACAACTCTTCCATCATCTTGTTATTCAGATTAGATCCATTATCAGTAATGATCTTATCTGGCACATCATAACGGCATATGAGTTGATTCTTGATAAACTTTACGACCACCTGCCTGGTCACGCTTGCATATGACGCGGCTTCAACCCACTTGGTGAAGTAATCAATTGCTATGAGAATAAACCTGTGTCCATTGGACGCTTTCGGCTCAATCATGCCAATCATGTCAATTCCCCACATAGAGAAAGGCCATGGTGATGAAATCACATTCAGAAGTGTCGGAGGAATATGAATTTATCCGCATAAATCTGACACTTGTGGCATTTCTTCACATATTTGCAGCAGTCAGACTCCATTGTCAGCCAATAGTAGCCTGCTCTCAACATCTTCCTAGCCATGGCATGTCCATTGGAATGAGTACCAAATGAACCTTCATGGACCTCAGTCATCAACAGGTCTGCTTCGTGTCTATCCACGCATCTGAGCAGAACCATGTCGAAATTTCTCTTGTAAAGCACTTCGCCATTGAGGTAGAAACTGCCTAAAAATCTCCTCAAAGTATTCCTATCTTTCACAAATGCCCCAGGCGGGTAAACCTGGTTCTGGAGGAAACATTTGATGTCATAATACCATGGCTTATCATCTTTCACTTCTTCAACTGCAAACACATGAGCTGGTCTATCCTAGCGCATCATAGTGATATTGGGAACTTCATTCCAATACTTAACCACAATCATCGAAGCGAGCATAGCAAGAGCATCCGCCATCCGATTATCATCTCGAGGAATGTGATGGAAGTCAACTTCAGTAAAGAACGTTGAAATCCTCCTCGCATAATCTCTGTATGGAATAAGACCAGGCTGATTCGTCTCCCAATCACCCTTGATCTGATTGACAACAAGGGCCAAATCACCATAAACATCAAGATGCTTGATCCTAAGATCAATGCATTCTTCCAATCTCATAATACAGGCCTCATACTCAGCCATATTATTCGTGCATTTGAAAGTTAGCCTTGCTGTAAAAGGAATATGTGTGCCCTGAGGAGTAATGATTACTGCCCCAATACCATTTCCGTACTGATTTACAGCGCCATAAAATACCATACTCCATCTGGAACCAGGCTCTGGCCCTTCAACGAGTGTAGGCTCATCACAATCTTTCATCTTCAAATACAGAATCTCCTCATCCGGGAAGTCATACTGAACTGACTGAAAATCCTCAATTGGCTGATGTGCCAAGTGGTCAGCCAAAATACTACCTTTGATAGCTTTTTGAGATTGATACTCAATATCATACTCAGATAACAACATCTGCCAACGGGTAATCCTCCCGGTTAAAGCAGGCTTCTCAAAGATATACTTGATTGGATCCATTCTGGATATCAACCAAGTTGTATGATTTATCATATACTGGCGTAAACGCTTAGCGGCCCAAGCCAAAGCACAACATGTCTTCTCAAGCATTGAGTATCGAGACTCACAATCAGTGAACTTCTTACTCAGGTAGTAAATAACATATTCTTTCTTTCCGGATTCGTCTTGCTGACCAAGGACACAACCCATCGAGTCTTCAAGAACGGTCAGATATATGATCAAAGGTCTTCCTTCTGCAGGCAGAGACAGGATTGGAGGTTCAGACAGATATTCTTTGATACTATCGAAAGCTTTCTAGCAATCCTCGGTCCAATCATGAGACTGATCTTTCTGGAGGAGCTTGAATATCGGCGCACATGTGGCAGTCATTTGGGATATGAATCTGGAAATATAATTCAAGCGGCCAAGAAAACCTCGGACATGCTTCTCAGTTTTGGACGCAGGCATCTTTTGTATTGCTTTGACCTTTACATGATCAACCTCAATACCTCTTTCGCCGACAATAAAGCCCAATAACTTGCCAGAACGGACTCCAAATGTACACTTGTTAGGATTCAGACGAAGCTTGAACTTCCTCAGACAACATAGACCTCAATCTCCTTGTGCATCATATCATGGAACAAGGTAGTCATAGCTCGTTGATACGTGGCTCCGGCGTTCTTCAAACCGAAGGGCATCACTCGATAACAGAATGTTCCCCAAGGTGTGATGAATGTTGTCTTCTCCATATCCTCGGGTGCCATTTTAATCTGATTATATCCGGAAAATCCGTCCATAAACGAGAAGATATTGAATTTAGTTGTATTGTCTACCAACATATCGATATGTGGTAGAGGGAAATCATCTTTCGGACTAGCTTTATTCAAATCTCTATAATTCACACACATCCGGACTTTTCTGTCTTTCTTAGGCACGGGCACAATATTGGCCACCCATTGAGGATACGTAGAAGTCACTAGAAACCCCGCATCAATTTGCTTCTGAACTTCCTCTTTGATCTTCACTGCCATATCAGGATGAGTTCTTCTGAGCTTCTGCTTCACAGGCACACACTCAGGCTTCAAAGGCAGGAAATGTTGCACAATATCTGTATCTAGACCCGACATGTCTTCATACGACCAAGCGAAGATATCAACATAATCTCGTAGCAATTCGATCAACCCCTTCTTAACAGATTCTTCCAGGAGTGCCCGGATCTTTACTTCTCGCATACAATCCTCAGACCCCAAGTTGAATGTTTCCAGATTCTCAAGATGCGGCTGAATGATCTTCTTTTCGTGCTCAAGTAGACGGGTAATCTCATCAGGAATCTCTTCAACATCATCTTCCTCTTCCTCAAATATAGGAAACTCAAAATTGGGAGATGGCGTTGGATCGTTATGTTCTATGGGTTTAGAAATCAACCTGCATAATGATTTTGGATATCAAAAGATTTTTAGAAATCAAACAAGGCAAATCATTATGCAGATGAAAAGATTGATTTTATTCTTTTTTAGGGTTTTATGTGATCTCCAATTTCATGCAAAAAGCGAATAGGGAAAACAATTGGAAAAACAAACATTTAACATGAATTTATTGAATGAAAATATCATTGTATTTATGTTGCCAACAATGTCATCACTTCTCCTTTTGGCATAGGAGAAGGGTTTTTAAACAAAGTGATCGTTACTTTGACTTGTGGATGACTGTAGGAACATCCACAGCGACCCAATTGTTGCAGATCCCTCCAGGGATGACAAAATTGTCAGAATCCTCTACATCCTCTTCCAAGACAGCAGCAACTTCCTCCTCCTGACCGGTGTGGATGAAACCTCCACTCTTGAACAACCATTTCTCATTGAAGACCCCAGAAGAACAGCCTATGCCAGCCCGAGACTTATTGTCTTCTAGCTCAATCATTTTTCCCAAACCAGCAACTGCACCACACTCAATGGCCAGTTTCGCATCTCTATAGGAAGCAAATGAAGGAGTTCTCTTCTCAACAGGCTCAGCTATAGATAAAGCTTGGAAAGGAGTTCCAACTTCATCCTCAACATCTATGTATGAAAAGGAAGACAAGTGGCTAACCAGGAGAGCCTTTTCTCCTTGAGTTCACGGTTCTCTTGCTCTAGATGATCCATCAATCTGGAAGAGTTGGCTCTGGTGTAGTACCGGTGAGTCAGCTTGTCCTCAAAATAAATGAAGAGCACAGAGTTAGACCACAAGATCAGAGGCTGGAAACAACACCTGCTTATGCATATGATGCATGCAATGCTTGTGCATATGATTTGTTTTTTTTTCAAAGGAACTCTAGGGTTTTATTTGCAAATTTTGGAAATATTAAGCATTTTATCGCATATGAAAATATCTCATCATATATCATCAGGAAAAATAAGTACAACATTTGTCAATCATATACAAGAGAAAAGGAAAATAATCATCCTATGGATCCCTAGAAGCTCGGGACTTAGGATGAACAGATGCACGAAGCTTCTTCACCTCTCTCTCGTACGCTGCCTCCATATTTGCCTTTTCCTTAGCGAGTCGATCATACCTCCTTTTCCAAAACATGAAAGACTGAGGAAGTAGAGAAGTCCATGCATCATCAGGATCGTCAATAACCTGATGCTCGAGGAACTCTATCAAAGCATCCTTCTCCTTAATCTGCTGAAGCAACTCTTCCCTTTCACGGATCCAGGCACGTGATAGGTCTTCGTCTCTCAACTCCTCTACTCCTTGGTTAGGGAGGGTTGAAGGCCCAACCACAACCAAAGGTGTAGGTCTCGGATAATCGTAAGGCATGAGATACTCAGATGCTCTCTTCCTTACCCAAGCAGTGTACAGCACCATAGAAATTCAATTCTTAGGACCTAACTCCTTTCTTCCTTTCTTATGGACTTTGCGCCAAGCGCGAACCATTATGCCCTTCAAGCCTTGGGGATCTTTACCCTCCTGAAAGAACACACCCTCTAACAGAGTGTTATTAGGTTTATCCTTTAGGGGGAACCCAAGCTAACGACGTGCTAAAACAGGGTTGTAGTTAATCCCACCACATGTACCGAGAAGAGGCACATTGGAGAATTCACCACAAGAATCGATAATCTGCACACCATCATATACACGATTATACCAAGAGATACCATCATTGGTGAGAGACATAAGTCTCGTGGACCACCGTAGACATCCCTTGTTTTCCTTGAAGGCGACCGTCTGAGGTAAGTGAGAAATAAACCACTTATACAACAGAGGCAAACAACACACAATAGCACCACCACCCTTTGCATTCCTCAGATGCAAAGAGAAATAGGTATCACCCAACAGAGTCGGAACGGGATTAAGAGCAGAGAAGATCCTAATAGCGTTCACATCCACAAACTTGTCGATGTTGGGGAACAATACCAAACCATAGATGAGAAGTACAAATATGGCCTCAAAGGCATCCTCACTCATGGCCTTCCCATAAACAGTAGCTTGAGCAACGAGGAACTCAGAAGGGAGACCTTGAATTCCACCTTTGGTAGTCATATGAGCACCAACCAGGGATTCATCTATGTGCAACATGTCAGCTATCTCTCGAGAAATAGGAATACACTCCAAGCCACTGAACGGCAACTGATCCAGAATAGGTATACCCACAAGATAGGCATAATCCTCGGTCCAATCATGAGACTGATCTTTCTGGAGGAGCTTGAATATCGGAACACATGTGGCAGTCATTTGGGATATGAATCTGGAACTATAATTCAAGCGGCCAAGAAAACCTCGGACTTGCTTCTCAGTTTTGGGCGCAAGCATCTTTTGTATTGCTTTGACCTTTACAGGATCAACCTCAATACCTCTTTCGCTGATAATAAAGTCCAATAACTTGCCAGAACGGACTCCAAATGTACACTTGTTGGGATTCAGACGAAGCTTGAACTTCCTCAGACAACATAGACCTCAATCTCCTTGTGCATCATATCATGGAACAAGGTAGTCATAGCTCGTTGATACGTGGCTCCGGCGTTCTTCAAACCGAAGGGCATCACTCGATAACAGAATGTTCCCCAAGGTGTGATGAATGTTGTATTCTCCATATCCTCGGGTGCCATTTTAATCTGATTATATCCGAAAAATCCGTCCATAAACGAGAAGATATTGAATTTAGCTCTATTGTCTACCAACATATCGATATGTGGTAGAGGGAAATCATCTTTCGGACTAGCTTTATTCAAATCTCTATAATTCACACACATCCGAACTTTTCCGTCTTTCTTAGGCACTCGCACAATATTGGCCACCCATTGAGGATACGTAGAAGTCACCAGAAACCCCGCATCAATTTGCTTCTGAACTTCCTCTTTGATCTTCACTGCCATATCAGGATGAGTTCTTCTGAGCTTCTGCTTCACAGGCACACACTCAGGCTTCAAAGGCAGGAAATGTTGCACAATATCTGTATCTAGACCCGACATGTCTTCATACGACCAAGCGAAGATATCAACATAATCTCGTAGCAATTCGATCAACCCCTTCTTAACAGATTCTTCCAGGAGTGCCCCGATCTTTACTTCTCGCATACAATCCTCAGACCCCAAGTTGAATGTTTCCAGATTCTCAAGATGCGGCTGAATGATCTTCTTTTCGTGCTCAAGTAGACGGGTAATCTCATCAGGAATCTCTTCAACATCATCTTCCTCTGCCTCAAATACAGGAAACTCAATATTGGGAGATGGCGTTGGATCATTATGTTCAATGGGTTTAGAAATCAACCTGCATAATGATTTTGGATATGAAAAGATTTTTAGAAATCAAACAAGGCAAATCATTATGTAGATGAAAAGATTGATTTTATTCTTTTTTAGGGTTTTATGTGATCACCAATTTCATGCAAAAAGCGAAAAGGGAAAACAATTGGAAAAACAAACATTTAACATGAATTTATTGAATGAAAATATCATTGTACTTATGTTGCCAACAATGTCATCACTTCTCCTTTTGGCATGGGAGAAGGGTTTTTAAACAAAGTGATCGTTACTTTGACTTGTGGATGACTGTAGGAACATCCACAGCGAACCAATTGTTGCAGATCCCTCCAGGGATGACAAAATTGTCAGAATCCTCTGCCTCCTCTTCCAAGACAGCAGCAGCTTCCTCCTCCTGACCGGTGTGGATGAAACCTCCACTCTTGAACAACCCTTTCTCATTGAAGACCCTAGAAGAACAGCCTATGCCAGCCCGAGACTTGTTGTCTTCTAGCTCAATCATTTTTCCCAAACCAGCAACTGCACCACACTCAATGGCCAGTTTCGCATCTCTATAGGAAGCAAATGAAGGAGTTCTCTTCTCAATAGGCTCAGCTATATATAAAGCTTGGAAAGGAGTTCCAACTTCATCCTCAACATCTATGTATGAAAAGGAAGACAAGTGGCTAACCAGGAGAGCCTTTTCTCCTTGAGTTCACGGTTCTCTTGCTATAGATGATCCATCAATCTGGAAGAGTTGGCTCTGGTGTAGTACCGGTGAGTCAGCTTGTCCTCAAAATAAATGAAGAGCACAGAGTTAGACCACAAGATCAGAGGCTGGAAACAACACCTGCTTATGCATATGATGCATGCAATGCTTGTGCATATGATTTGTTTTTATTTCAAAGGAACTCTAGGGTCTTATTTGCAAATTTTGGAAATATTAAGCATTTTATCGCATATGGAAATATCTCATCATATATCATCAGGAAAAATAAGTACAACATTTGTCAATCATATACAAGAGAAAAGGAAAATAATCATCCTATGGATCCCTAGAAGCTCGGGACATAGGATGAACAGATGCACGAAGCTTCTTCACCTCTCTCTCGTACGCTGCCTCCATATTTGCCTTTTCCTTGGCGAGTCGATCATACCTCCTTTTCCAAAACTTGGAAGACAGAGGAAGTAGAGAAGTCCATGCATCATCAGAATCGTCAATAACCTGATGCTCGAAGAACTCTATCAAAGCATCCTTCTCCTTATTCTGCTGAAGCAACTCTTCCCTTTCATGGATCCAGGCACGTGATAGGTCTTCGTCTCTCAACTCCTCTACTCCTTGGTTAGGGAGGGTTGAAGGCCCAACCACAACCAAAGGTGTAGGTCTCAGATAATCGTAAGGCATGAGATACTCAGATGCTCTCTTCCTTACCCAAGCAGTGTACGGCTCCATAGAAATGCAATTCTTAGGACCTAACTCCTTTCTTCCTTTCTTATGGACTTTGCGCCAAGCGCGAACCATTCTGCCCTTCAAGCCTTGGGGATCTTTACCCTCCTGAAAGAACACACCCTCTAACAGAGTGTTGTTAGGTTTATCCTTTAGGGGGAACCCAAGCTGACGACGTGCTAAAACAGGGTTGTAGTTAATCCCACCACATGTACCGAGAAGAGGCACATTGGAGAATTCACCACAAGAATCGATAATCTGCACACCATCATATACACGGTTATACCAAGAGATACCATCATTGGTGAGAGACATAAGTCTTGTGGACCACCATAGACATCCCTTGTTCTCCTTGAAGGCGACCGTCTGAGGTAAGTGAGAAATAAACCACTTATACAACAGTGGCAAACAGCACACAATAGCACCACCACCCTTTGCATTCCTCAGATGCAAAGAGAAATAGGTATCACCCAACAGAGTCGGAACGGGATTAAAAGCAGAGAAGATCCTAATAGCGTTCACATCCACAAACTTGTCGATGTTGGGGAACAATACCAAACCATAGATGAGAAGTACAAATATGGCCTCAAAGGCATCCTCACTCTTGGCCTTCCCATAAACAGTAGCTTGAGCAACGAGGAACTCAGAAGGGAGACCTTGAATTCCACCTTTGGTAGTCATATGAGCACCAACCAGGGATTCATCTATGTGCAACATGTCAGCTATCTCTCGAAAAATAGGAATACTCTCCAAGCCACTGAACGGCAACTGATCCAGAATAGGTATACCCACAAGATAGGCATAATCCTCGGTCCAATCATGAGACTGATCTTACTGGAGGAGCTTGAATATCGGCGCACATGTGGCAGTCATTTGGGATATAAATCTGGAAATATAATTCAAGCGGCCAAGAAAACCTCGGACTTGCTTCTCAGTTTTGGGCGCAGGCATCTTTTGTATTGCTTTGACCTTTACAGGATCAACCTCAATACCTCTTTCGCCGATAATAAAGCCCAATAACTTGCCAGAACGGACTCCAAATGTACACTTGTTGGGATTCAGACGAAGCTTGAACTTCCTCAGACAACATAGACCTCAATCTCCTTGTGCATCATATCATGGAACAAGGTAGTCATAGCTCGTTGATACGTGGCTCCAGCGTTCTTCAAACCGAAGGGCATCACTCGATAACAGAATGTTCCCCAAGGTGTGATGAATGTTGTCTTCTCCATATCCTCGGGTGCCATTTTAATCTGATTATATCCGGAAAATCCGTCCATAAACGAGAAGATATTGAATTTAGCTGTATTGTCTACCAACATATCTATATGTGGTAGAGGGAAATCATCTTTCGGACTAGCTTTATTCAAATCTCTATAATTCACACACATCCGTACTTTTCCGTCTTTCTTAGGCACGGGCACAATATTGGCCACCCATTGAGGATACGTAGAAGTCACCAGAAACCCCGCATCAATTTGCTTTTGAACTTCCTCTTTGATCTTCACTGCCATATCAGGATGAGTTCTTCTGAGCTTCTGCTTCACAGGCACACACTCAGGCTTCAAAGGCAGGAAATGTTGCACAATATCTGTATCTAGACCCGACATGTCTTCATACGACCAAGCGAAGATATCAACATAATCTCGTAGCAATTCGATCAACTCCTTCTTAACAGATTCTTCCAGGAGTGCCCCGATCTTTACTTCTCGCATAGAATCCTCAGACCCCAAGTTGAATGTTTCCAGATTCTCAAGATGCGGCTGAATGATCTTCTTTTCGTGCTCAAGTAGACGGGTAATCTCATCAGGAATCTCTTCAACATCATCTTCCTCTGCCTCAAATACAGGAAACTCAAAATTGGGAGATGGCGTTGGATCATTATGTTCAATGGGTTTAGAAATCAACCTGCATAATGATTTTGGATATGAAAAGATTTTTAGAAATCAAACAAGGCAAATCATTATGCAGATGAAAAGATTGATTTTATTCTTTTTTAGGGTTTTATGTGATCACCAATTTCATGCAAAAAGCGAAAAGGGAAAACAATTGGAAAAACAAACATTTAACATGAATTTATTGAATGAGATATCATTGTATTTATGTTGCCAACAATGTCATCACTTCTCCTTTTGGCATGGGAGAAGGGTTTTTAAACAAAGTGATCGTTACTTTGACTTGTGGATGACTGTAGGAACATCCACAGCGACCCAATTGTTGCAGATCCCTCCAGGGATGACAAAATTGTCAGAATCCTCTACATCCTCTTCCAAGACAGCAGCAGCTTCCTCCTCCTGACCGGTGTGGATGAAACCTCCACTCTTGAACAACCATTTCTCATTGAAGACCCCAGAAGAACAGCCTATGCCAGCCCGAGACTTGTTGTCTTCTAGCTCAATCATTTTTCCCAAACCAGCAACTGCACCACACTCAATGGCCAGTTTCGCATCTCTATAGGAAGCAAATGAAGGATTTCTCTTCTCAACAGGCTCAGCTATAGATAAAGCTTGGAAAGGAGTTCCAACTTCATCCTCAACATCTATGTATGAAAAGGAAGACAAGTGGCTAACCAGGAGAGCCTTTTCTCTTTGAGTTCACGATTCTCTTGCTCTAGATGATCCATCAATCTGGAAGAGTTGGCTCTGGTGTAGTACCGGTGAGTCAGCTTGTCCTCAAAATAAAGGAAGAGCGCAGAGTTAGACCACAAGATCAGAGGCTGGAAACAACACCTGCTTATGCATATGATGCATGCAATGCTTGTGCATATGATTTGTTTTTATTTCAAAGGAACTCTAGGGTCTTATTTGCAAATTTTGGAAATATTAAGCATTTTATCGCATATGGAAATATCTCATCATATATCATCAGGAAAAATAAGTACAACATTTGTCAATCATATACAAGAGAAAAGGAAAATAATCATCCTATGGATCCCTAGAAGCTCGGGACATAGGATGAACAGATGCACGAAGCTTCTTCACCTCTCTCTCGTACGCTGCCTCCATATTTGCCTTTTCCTTGGCGAGTCGATCATACCTCCTTTTCCAAAACTTGGAAGACTGAGGAAGTAGAGAAGTCCATGCATCATCAGGATCGTCAATAACCTGATGCTCGAGGAACTCTATCAAAGTATTCTTCTCCTTATTCTGCTGAAGCAACTCTTCCTTTTCACGGATCCAGGCACGTGATAGGTCTTCGTCTCTCAACTCCTCTACTCCTTGGTTAGGGAGGGTTGAAGGCCCAACCACAACCAAAGGTGTAGGTCTCGGATAATCGTAAGGCATGAGATACTCAAATGCTCTCTTCCTTACCCAAGCAGTGTACGGCTCCATAGAAATGCAATTCTTAGGACCTAACTCCTTTCTTCCTTTCTTATGGACTTTGCGCCAAGCGCGAACCATTCTGCCCTTCAAGCCTTGGGGATCTTTACCCTCCTGAAAGAACACACCCTCTAACAGAGTGTTATTAGGTTTATCCTTTAGGGGGAACCCAAGCTGACGACGTGCTAAAACAGGGTTGTAGTTGATCCCACCACATGTACCGAGAAGAGGCACATTGGAGAATTCACCACAAGAATCGATAATCTGCACACCATCATATACACGGTTATACCAAGAGATACCATCATTGGTGAGAGACATAAGTCTCGTGGACCACCGTAGACATCCCTTGTTCTCCTTGAAGGCGACCGTCTGAGGTAAGTGAGAAATAAACCAATTATACAACAGAGGCAAACAGCACACAATAGCACCACCACCCTTTGCATTCCTCAGATACAAAGAGAAATAGGTATCACCCAACAGAGTCGGAACGAGATTAAGAGCAGAGAAGATCCTAATAGCGTTCACATCCACAAACTTGTCGATGTTGGGGAACAATACCAAACCATAGATGAGAAGTACAAATATGGCCTCAAAGGCATCCTCACTCATGGCCTTCCCATAAACAGTAGCTTGAGCAACGAGGAACTCAGAAGGGAGACCTTGAATTCCACCTTTGGTAGTCATATGAGCACCAACCAGGGATTCATCTATGTGCAACATGTCAGCTATCTCTCGAGAAGTAGGAATACTCTCCAAGCCACTGAACGACAACTGATCCAGAATAGGTATACCCACAAGATAGGTATACTCCTCAAGGGTAGGCAAAAGCTGAAAGTTCGGTAACGTGAAGCAACGGTACAGAGGATCATAAAACTGCACCAATACGCTCATCAGACCTTCATCCACCTGAGTATTCAGAAGAGGAAGAAGCTTCCCAAAACGAGCTTTGAAACCCAAGGGATCTAATACATAGGATGTCAGATTCCTTAACTCTTTCAAATTTGGCTGTCTGAAGCTGTACTTCTTTGTATTCCTTCTTTGTCTTTCCATGTCTGAAAATTTTGCAAATAAACCTCTTAAGTTCCTTGAAAATTTTATTTGTAACTGATGATATGGATGCAGATGAATGCATGAATGCATGAATGCAACAATCACACTCAAGGATCAAGCAAAGCACACCAAACAAAGGTCATGGGATGGTTCATATTAAGGCCATATGAACGGATCAACCATGAATCAAGGGTTTATTGCGAGTCACGAGCATGGAGTCTCGGTTAAGAACCACCCAAAGGGAGTGTACTAGGGTTTAAACCTCCCAAACATGTTCTACCAGAGGTTCCCAAAGTCATCATCCCATCTTTCGAATATTATCGGAGAAATGACTACTTGTATTCCAAAAATATTCTCAAGAGAGACTCTTAAGAGTGTAGTATCGCGTAACAATCGTGTAACACCCCGAATAAAATAAGAGAATTATTTAAATTAAGTTAATAATATATTTATTAATTTAATTAAATAAATTGAATTATTGGATTATTATTATTATTATTTGGAATAATAATTATTGGAAAATATATAAGTTGGAATAAGAAAAAGGGTTTTCATTTTTGGTAAAGAGTTTTCACGTGAAACAGAGAAGCGGCTGAAAGGTGAAAAGTGGAGAAAGGGCAAAGCGGAAGAGCTAGAGAGCAAAGGTTGAAGAACGGAAAAGCTTGAAGCTTAGAGATTGCCGGATTATCTCAGGTAAGGGGGGTTTATCGTCGTTTAATGGGTATTATAGATTAACATGTAATGGGTAGTGATAAACCGTTGAATTGACCCTAATTGGGATTTAGGATGCTGAGAAAATTGTGATGAATAAGTTGTAGTAAAACTGAAATTGAATCGATAATTGTATGTGTCGTGATTTTCCGATAATGTAGCTTTTTACGGAAATTGAAACGGAGGTCCGGAAGTCCTCCAACGGCGGAAAATGCGGAGAACTCTGCATTCTGCCTTGTGTTAGCGCAGGAACTGCTGTTTTGTCTGCGTTAACCGGTTAACCCAGGGCGTTAACCGGTTAACACTGTTATATTTTGTGGAAATGTGCTGTTTTGCCTGCGTTAACCGGTTAACCCAGGGCGTTAACCGGTTAACACTGTTGCGTTTTGCCAGAAAATGTATTTTTGTCCTGCGTTAACCGGTTAACCCAGGGCGTTAACCGGTTAACACTGTTGGAAATTGGAAAAAAATGATATTTTAAATGTTGTGAACATAATTGGTGATTGGCCTACTATCGTTAATTTTGATGAGTAATTTTGTTGAGTTTATGTTATGAAGTGTTGATGTAAATATGTTGATAAGTTGTGTTAAAGTTGTCGAAAATACTGAGTTGTAGGCTCGGTGAGCCAAAGTTGATTATAAGTTGATTTTGTTGAAAACATTGTTGTGTTGCTGTTATTATTATGTTGTCGAAATTTTAAAGTCGTATATGCCATGTACATTCATATGCATTAAGTCGGAGCTTTGCTCACACCACGTTGGCCTGGATTGGCAAAATTTAAGTTGAAAGTTGAAGGCTTATGCCTTGATGCCCACTAAAATGGCAATGATTTTAAGTTGGGAGTTTTACTCCGAATGGTACCACATGCATGACGAGTCGAGTCTCATTAGAGTTGCATTATGTTGGTTTGTTGTATGTGTATCAGTGGTATTGATCTTGAGTATGTATATGAGTTGTGTTGATATTGGGTGATTAATGAGTTAAATTACTTAACATAACATGATAATTTATAATGTTTGTTATATCGATTGAGGAACTCACCCTTACAACTATTTTTCAGGTAACGAGCAATGAGTTGAGTAGAAGCTAATGCTTGGAGTCTAGTGTAGTCTACTTAGTGGGTCGTGCTCTGATAGATGTAACATCGGGACGGGATGTTTAATTGTTTTATTGTCGGTTGTTGAACCATTTTACATGTAATATGTTATACGTTTTAATTGGTTGACGTAAAATCTATCCGCTGCGAATTTGCAAACAAAAATGTTTATTTTGAGTTAAATAAAGAGCATGACAGTTTTTATGGTGTGAAATGTTGTGTGACACCCTTGGTGCATGATTACTCTGATATATATTTGTTGTTGTTATTAAATATTTGGGGTATTTTAGAAGGGTGTTACATTAGTGGTATCAGAGCAGGTCGGTCTGTCCGGCCAGTTGTCGTGTCGTTACTGTCTAACAATTGTGTATTGTTACTAATCTAACTTTAAGTTGTGTTGTATTGATAAGTTGAAATGGCTGGAAGGAATGACGCTGCAATGGCTGCCGCAATGCAAGCAATGGCACAAGCTGTGCAGAACTTGCCAAATGCTGGTGGAGATGCTGGATCACGTAGCTTAGCGACTTTTCAAAGAGAGAATCCGCCGGTGTTTAAAGGGAAGCATGATCCAGATGCAGCCTTGGGATGGTTGAAAGAGATTGAGAGAATCTTCCGTGTTATGGATTGCACTCCAGCTCAGAAGGTTCGGTATGGTACTCACATGCTAGCAGTCGAAGCTGATGACTGGTGGCTAGAGACTCACGAGAGGTTGACCGTGGCAGGTGAAGTCATTACTTGGGATGTATTCCGTAGGGAATTCATGAGAAAGTATTATCCGGAAGATGTCCGTGGTAAGAAGGAAATTGAGTTCCTTGAGCTGAAGCAAGGAAACATGTCTGTCACTGATTATGCTGCGAAATTTGTGGAGTTATCCAAATTTTATCCTCATTACACTGGTGCTGGTGCTGAATTTTCAAAGTGCATCAAGTTTGAAAATGGACTGCGCTCTGAAATTAAGAAGGTTGTTGGGTATCAGAAGATACGCATTTTTACTGAATTGGTTGATAGCTGCAGGATATTTGAAGAAGACAATAATGCTCATTACAAGATTGTCAGTGACCGCAGGGGCAAGCAACATCAAAACCGTGGAAAGCCGTATGATGCCCCAGTGGGAAAAGGGAAACAAGGAGCTGCTCCGGCTCAGAGGACCGGTAGGGGAGGTGCTCCTGCTGGTATAGTTTGCTTCAAATGTGGTCAGGCTGGTCATAAGAGTAATGTATGCACTGCTGAAATAAAGAGATGTTTTCGTTGTGGTAAGACTGGTCATGCAATAGCTGATTGCAAGCACAAGGAAATGATTTGTTTTAATTGTGGCGAAGAAGGGCATATTGGAAGTCAGTGTCAGAAGCCAAAGAAATCTCAGACTGGGAAGGTGTTCGCATTGACCGGAACTCAAACCTCCAGTGAGGACAGACTTATCCGAGGTACGTGTTATATTAATGGCTTTCCTCTTGTAGCTATTATTGACACAGGTGCGACTCATTCCTTTATATCTTTGGATTGTGCTGTGAAACTTAAGTTAGAGATATCTGAGATGTTTGGTAGTATGGTAATTGATACTCCTGCGAAGGGTTCAGTGACTACTACTTCGGTTTGTTTAAATTGTCCTTTGAGTATTTTTGGTAGAGACTTTGGGATGGACCTAGTGTGTCTTCCACTAGTGCAGATTGATGTTATTCTGGGTATGAACTGGTTGGTGTTTAACCGAGTTTCTATCAATTGTTTTGATAAGACGGTGGTCTTTCCTGAGATTGAGGAAGGAAAGAGTTTGTTTCTATCAGCAAGGCAAGTGAGCGAGGAAGTAGCTGATGGGGCAGAGTTGTTTATGCTGTTAGCGACTTTGGAGGCTAAAGATAAACTGGTGATTGGCGATCTAGCCGTGGTGTGTGATTTTCCTGATGTGTTTCCTGAAGAGGTGAATGAATTACCACCGGAACACGAAGTGGAGTTCTCAATTGATTTGGTACCTGGTACTAGGCCGATATCGATGGCTCCGTACCGTATGTCTGCTGTTGAGTTAACTGAGTTGAAGAGTCAGTTGGAAGATCTGTTGGATAAGAAATTTATTCGTCCGAGTGTGTCACCGTGGGGTGCACCAGTGCTATTGGTTAAGAAGAAAGAAGGTACTATGAGGTTGTGTGTGGACTACAGGCAACTGAATAAAGTGACGATCAAGAATCGGTATCCTTTGCCGAGGATTGATGATTTGATGGATCAGTTGGTTGGTGCAAGTGTGTTCAGCAAAATAGATTTGAGATCTGGGTATCATCAGATCCGTGTGAAAACCGAGGATATTCAGAAGACTGCTTTTAGAACAAGGTATGGACATTACGAGTATTCTGTAATGTCTTTTGGTGTGACTAATGCGCCTGGAGTATTTATGGAGTATATGAATAGGATTTTCCATCCGTACCTAGACAAGTTTGTTGTGGTGTTTATTGATGATATTTTGGTGTATTCGAAATCTGAAGAAGAGCATGCTGAACATTTGAGAGTGGTTTTGGGAGTTCTACGAGAAAAGAAGTTATTTGCTAAATTGTCCAAGTGTGAATTTTGGTTGGGAGAGGTAAGTTTTCTTGGTCATGTGATTTCAAGAGGTGGTGTTGCTGTTGATCCTTCTAAGATAGAAGCGGTATCTAAGTGGGAAGCTCCGAAGTCTGTTGCCGAGATTCGAAGTTTCCTTGGTTTGGCTGGTTATTATAGGAAGTTCATTGAGGGATTTCCTAAGTTGGCGTTACCATTGACGATGTTGACTAGGAAGGGGCAAGCGTTTGTTTGGGACTCAAATTGTGAAGAAGGTTTCCAAGAGTTAAAGAGAAGGTTAACTACTGCTCCTATTCTGATATTACCGAGTTCGTCGGAATCATTTGAAGTTTACTGTGATGCTTCATTGTTGGGTTTGGGTGGCGTGTTGATGCAGAATAAGCAGGTTATAGCTTATGCTTCAAGACAGCTGAGGGTGCATGAGAGGAACTATCCGACGCACGATTTAGAGTTGGCGGCTGTGGTGTTTGTTCTGAAGTTATGGAGGCATTACTTGTACGGGTCAAGATTTGAGGTTTTCAGTGACCATAAAAGTTTAAAGTATTTGTTTGATCAGAAAGAGCTGAATATGAGACAGAGGAGATGGTTAGAGTTTCTGAAGGATTATGACTTTGGTTTGAATTACCATCCGGGTAAAGCAAACGTAGTGGCTGATGCATTGAGTCGGAAATCATTACATATGTCTATGCTAATGGTTAAGGAATTGGATTTAATTGAGCAGTTTAGAGACTTGAGTTTGGTGTGTGAGACTACTCACAATAGTGTTAAATTGGGAATGTTGAAGTTAACAAGTGGTATTCTGGATGAGATCAGAGAGGGTCAGAAATCCGATGTGCTTTTGGTTGATAAGTTGACTCTAGTGAATCAAGGTCAAGGTGGCGAATTCAGAGTTGATGAGAATGGTGTTGTGAGATTTGGTAGTCGGGTGTGCATTCCGGATGTTACCGAACTTAAGAAGAGTATTCTTGAAGAAGGACATCGTAGTGGGTTGAGTATTCATCCTGGAGCTACGAAGATGTATCATGATTTGAAGAAGTTATTTTGGTGGCCGGGAATGAAGAGAGAAATTGCGAGTTTTGTTTATTCTTGTTTGACTTGTCAGAAGTCAAAGATTGAGCATCAGAAGCCGTCTGGGCTAATGCAACCGTTGGCTATTCCAGAGTGGAAGTGGGATAGTATCAGTATGGATTTTGTTTCTGGTTTACCGAGGACAATTAAGAATTTTGAAGCTATTTGGGTGATTGTTGACAGATTGACAAAGTCGGCTCATTTCATTCCGATCAGAATGGATTATCCGTTAGAGAGATTAGCTGAGTTGTATATTGAGAAGATTGTAAGTTTGCATGGTATTCCGTCGAGTATTGTTTCGGACAGAGATCCTAGATTTACATCGAAGTTCTGGGAAGGTTTGCAGAAGGCCTTGGGAACTAAACTGAGATTGAGCTCTGCATATCACCCGCAGACTGATGGTCAGACTGAGAGGACGATTCAGTCATTAGAGGATCTTTTGAGAGCTTGTGGTTTGGAGAAGGGAGGTGGTTGGGATTGTTATTTACCTTTGATTGAGTTTACCTACAACAATAGTTTTCATTCGAGCATTGGTATGGCGCCGTTTGAAGCTTTGTATGGTAGGAGATGTCGGACACCGTTATGTTGGTATGAGTCCGGTGAGAGTGCTGTGGTTGGACCGGAGATTGTTCAACAAACTACGGAAAAGATTAAGAGGATTCAGGAGAAGATGAGAATTGCTCAGAGTCGTCAGAAGAGTTATCATGACAAGAGGAGGAAGTCACTTGAGTTCCGAGAGGGAGATCACGTGTTTCTTCGTGTTACTCCGATAACTGGGGTTGGTCGAGCTTTGAAGTCAAAGAAGTTGACACCGCGATTTATTGGTCCTTATCAGATTTTGGAGAGGATAGGAGAAGTAGCCTATCGTATCGCTTTACCGCCGTCACTTGCGAATTTGCATGAGGTTTTTCATGTGTCTCAGTTGAGGAGGTATATTCATGATCCGTCGCATGTGATCCAAGTAGATGATGTACAGGTGAGAGATAACCTGACTGTTGAAATATCGCCTATGAGGATTGAAGATCGAGAGTTGAAGCAGTTGCGGGGTAAAGAGATTGCCTTAGTGAAGGTAGCTTGGGGAGGACCAGCAGGTGGCAATGTGACTTGGGAACTGGAGAGTCAGATGAAAGAGTCTTATCCAGAGTTATTTGCTTGAGGTATGTTTTCGAGGACGAAAACTCTTTTAGTGGGGGAGAGTTGTAACACCCCGAATAAAATAAGAGAATTATTTAAATTAAGTTAATAATATATTTATTAATTTAATTAAATAAATTGAATTATTGGATTATTATTATTATTTGGAATAATAATTATTGGAAAATATATAAGTTGGAATAAGAAAAAGGGTTTTCATTTTTGGTAAAGAGTTTTCACGTGAAACAGAGAAGCGGCTGAAAGGTGAAAAGTGGAGAAAGGGCAAAGCGGAAGAGCTAGAGAGCAAAGGTTGAAGAACGGAAAAGCTTGAAGCTTAGAGATTGCCGGATTATCTCAGGTAAGGGGGGTTTATCGTCGTTTAATGGGTATTATAGATTAACATGTAATGGGTAGTGATAAACCGTTGAATTGACCCTAATTGGGATTTAGGATGCTGAGAAAATTGTGATGAATAAGTTGTAGTAAAACTGAAATTGAATCGATAATTGTATGTGTCGTGATTTTCCGATAATGTAGCTTTTTACGGAAATTGAAACGGAGGTCCGGAAGTCCTCCAACGGCGGAAAATGCGGAGAACTCTGCATTCTGCCTTGTGTTAGCGCAGGAACTGCTGTTTTGTCTACGTTAACCGGTTAACCCAGGGCGTTAACCGGTTAACACTGTTATATTTTGTGGAAATGTGCTGTTTTGCCTGCGTTAACCGGTTAACCCAGGGCGTTAACCGGTTAACACTGTTGCGTTTTGCCAGAAAATGTATTTTTGTCCTGCGTTAACCGGTTAACCCAGGGCGTTAACCGGTTAACACTGTTGGAAATTGGAAAAAATGATATTTTAAATGTTGTGAACATAATTGGTGATTGGCCTACTATCGTTAATTTTGATGAGTAATTTTGTTGAGTTTATGTTATGAAGTGTTGATGTAAATATGTTGATAAGTTGTGTTAAAGTTGTCGAAAATACTGAGTTGTAGGCTCGGTGAGCCAAAGTTGATTATAAGTTGATTTTGTTGAAAACATTGTTGTGTTGCTGTTATTATTATGTTGTCGAAATTTTAAAGTCGTATATGCCATGTACATTCATATGCATTAAGTCGGAGCTTTGCTCACACCACGTTGGCCTGGATTGGCAAAATTTAAGTTGAAAGTTGAAGGCTTATGCCTTGATGCCCACTAAAATGGCAATGATTTTAAGTTGGGAGTTTTACTCCGAATGGTACCACATGCATGACGAGTCGAGTCTCATTAGAGTTGCATTATGTTGGTTTGTTGTATGTGTATCAGTGGTATTGATCTTGAGTATGTATATGAGTTGTGTTGATATTGGGTGATTAATGAGTTAAATTACTTAACATAACATGATAATTTATAATGTTTGTTATATCGATTGAGGAACTCACCCTTACAACTATTTTTCAGGTAACGAGCAATGAGTTGAGTAGAAGCTAATGCTTGGAGTCTAGTGTAGTCTACTTAGTGGGTCGTGCTCTGATAGATGTAACATCGGGACGGGATGTTTAATTGTTTTATTGTCGGTTGTTGAACCATTTTACATGTAATATGTTATACGTTTTAATTGGTTGACGTAAATTCTATCCGCTGCGAATTTGCAAACAAAAATGTTTATTTTGAGTTAAATAAAGAGCATGACAGTTTTTATGGTGTGAAATGTTGTGTGACACCCTTGGTGCATGATTACTCTGATATATATTTGTTGTTGTTATTAAATATTTGGGGTATTTTAGAAGGGTGTTACAAATCGCATCAAATCTTACATTTGAACGACCTCCGCACTACGTCCTAAAAATAGGCCAAGATGGGTTTGGTAAACTAAGGTCCTTGGCTTCTAAGGTCTATATTGGAAAGAGTAATGTCGAACCACAACTTACTTGTGTGACATTATTGATCCCAACATGACCTCCACCAAGTGAATGGACTCGCAAGTCAACTTGCTAAGGAATAACTCCACACAAGTCGACGAGACTACGCCATTCTCCTATCCTAAGTGCACTCGAGTTCGGGTATATGACTCATCTCACAAAGACACCAAGCACACAAGCAATTAATATATCAAGCAATTCAATCATTACAAACAATACAGTAATCCCAAATTGCACAAAAATATGTCATAAACAATATAATACAACAAGTGTGAAAAGTTGGCAAAACCCACTAGGGAGTTCTCTTGTCGCCAGCAGAGTCGCCACTTTTCTGTAGCGGTGTATTCGTTACCATTGGAGATATTGATTAAATCCAAGGTAAATCATACAAAGTCGAGTCGCCACCGCACTTCTATTTATCCAAAGGAAAGGTTAGAAAGCGAACAAAAACCTAAAATTTTTACAAACAAAACTAGTAAAAGAAACAGAGATCTGGGTAAGGGGGTTGGTTATGCAATGGGAAGGTGTTAGGCACCCAAAGCATCCTAGGTACTCCTAGGGAGCCCTTTTCATGCTTGTTGCAAAGGTTATTGTTTATGAAATTTATTTGTGCAAACATGATTGAAGAGATGAGAAAAGAATATACAACTTTATTTACATTCTTGAGTTTGGATGGATAAACCCATTGCCTACGTACCCTCTTATGAAAAGATTAGGATCAAAACCTCGTAGTTCGGGTAAAAAATTTCAAAACAAATGAGTGGATTGATTGGTCCAAAAGCCTTAAGGTCTTTTGTTATCAAAGGGAGAAAACTCAACCTGAAAAACCACAAGTCCACCATGTGAGGATAGCTTCAACATACTAGTGAGGGGTTAACCCTATAATAAGCATGGAAGGCTCATTGTCCATCACTAAGGACATAGGTGAGTATTACATCTACCACAAAGATAACTCAAACCTAATAGCTCAAGGATATGGAAAAATTTGATTAACAAATGGACATGGAACCACAAAAGAAATTTGAATGGGTTATGTTTACCAATTAGAAGTATATACAAAAATGGTCAAAGTTGACTTAAAGATTCAATTCAAAATGAGTGTTATGAAAAGAAAGTTTGAAAATCAAAAGCATAAGGCTTAGGTTTCTAATGTTGAAAACAAGTTAAATGTTTGCACAAAAAGTTTTTTGGTTTGGGTTAGGATGGAGAAATGAAGAAAAAGGGTTAAGTTCTAAAGAGAACAAAAAGGTGATGGTTATAGAATGAAATCATACTAGGAGTTTCTCTCTTGAGATCAGATAGATGATCCAAATATGTTCCTTTGGAATAAGCAAGCACAAAGCAAAAGCAATCAACCAAGTCTCATAAGAGATCCACAATAAAAGGAAACAGAATGCCAATACATGGACTTACATCCAACTCCTAACAATGAAAAGGAAACAGAATGCCAATATATGGACTTATATCCGACTCCCAACCAGCAAAATGGAAACAAAATGCCAATATATGGACTTACATCCGACTCCCAATCAACAAAACAATTGTCAAAAGCAAACACATCAAAAGTTCACAAGCAAACAATCATCACACAATATATACAAACAAGAGGCTCAATCAAAAGGGTAGGCTTTAGTCAAGAGGGGTCTTATCAACCTCGACAAACAAGCCAAACTGTACAAGGGTAATTTGTAGCTCTTAACCACTAACATTGAAAGTTAGGGTGAAGCTGATCAAAGATGGAAATGAGGATGAGCTCATGATAAAGAAAGCGTGGGGATCCAGAAAGTGGGATCCTATTCCACTTGACAGACACTGGACAAAGATCTTGGGTACATGTTCAAAAGCATCAGCACGTAGTGCGAGCATAATGAATGACTCATTGAATAACGGGGGATTGATTGATAATCCCTTTTATCCGTGAATTTCCTCTTCATTTAGGAGGACTTATCAAGTAGCACATGCCTCATCTTGGAGGTCTTTGGCACAATCTGAACAATCACAAACAGAGCCTCTTAAGGAGGACTTGCCAGCAAAATGCCTGCCAAAAAGGTGACAGGACTTCCAGACTACATGAAGTAAGAGGATAACTACCTAAGTGGTGTATCAACCACAATCCAAAGCTCAAGCAAGAGCTAAAATCAAGCAACTAATGTACCTGTACAAAAGCTAAACAGTTAGTATTTCGGACAACCAATTAGAAAACCAACAGTGAAACCATCCAACTGTTACACAATTCAATGAGCAATGTTAAAGCAACCAAATGAAGCAATGAGCTCAACTCATCAACTTAAATCCCTACAAAACACAAAGAAGTCAGAACACAATCCAATTTGCATCTCAAAAGGTGAGCAACTAAACCATTAATGCTAAATGTCCAAACCTGAAACACAAGTCAAGGTTAGTTCATGTACAAAACACTAGTACAATAACCAAGTTCAAAACCAAACCAAATGATCAAAACAGAAGTCAATCTTTCACATATTGGACATTCCAACAATCAACAAAATGTTCTCAAAAGGACCAACATCAATGCACAAGGCAAGTAGCTCAAATGATCAATGTAAAGCAAAAGCAAGCAAATGTGCACAAAGTGAACTTCCAATTTAGAAAATCCAAATCACAATAGAAAAGCATGCAATGGCCTTGAAATTTTTTATGCAAGCTACTCATGTCATGAACAAGCAATGTGCAAAAAATCAGATCCAGAAGAGTTCAAATGCTAGTTAAACAAAAATGTACAAATGCAATGTCCAAAATGTGACACAAATTGTCACATACATCTTCATGTGTCAAAAACAATAATAGCATATGAGAAAAAATTCAAACCAAAGCTCAAAAAATTCATATCATGAGTGAAGATCAAGCATATAAAAAATCAGATCAATTGGATCAAAGATGAAGATTTCACAATGCATGGAATACAAAATATCAATTTAGCATAATGTTCAATAAAAAATTCACACATTAAAAATGAAACATCAACAAATCATGAAAATAATATCAGAAAAAACTAGACATTAAAACAAAACCATGAAAAAAAAATTGGAGTTAATTTGGAGCATTTTTCAATTTTTAATGATTTTTCTAAAACAAGCAAATGAAATGAGATAAATAAAATAAATGGAGGGAAAACAAATATTTGAAATTAAATCAGAATATTCACAACCATTGGATCAGGCGCGAAATGCAATTAGACGGTCCATGTTTAAACATCAAAACACACAGCATCATTTATTACATGGCAAGCATAGTCAGCAAGTCAAAGCACACGCAAGCGAGTCAAACAAACAAGAGCCAATCTTATAGACAAGCAGGCGCAACCGTGGCGTACACATCACCTAAATGAAACAATGCGTTTCATTAATGTGTCATCAACACACATCAGCGAGTTAAAGCTCGCGTGGCACGGTCAAAAGGATATCAGCCAATCAATTGGACACGCAGGGAGCCACATGGACAGACACGCAAGTAGGCAAACCCTAAAAACCAGATGCCGGAGCTACAGTCTCCGGTCATCTTCTCCGGCCACATCCACGGCGGAGCTAATAGAAAAATTTCCAGAATTCTACAAACCATATAGCAATCGAAAGCTCTTGCAACATAGAATCCAAATATCATATCATATAATCCTAAATCATCATGTATTTTCCAGATCGAACGAAAACATTTTCATAATCAAAACTTGAAGTTCATCATACATGAACATTTCTCATCCATTTTTAAATCTAATCATATCAGCATACTCCAGGCAATGAGATCTACACAATTATAACAAGAAAACAGCAAAAGGAGAGGATCGATTTTTCACTTACTTGAAATGCAGTTTTCTGAAATCGAGCTCTCAAGTGTCCAAAAGCTCCTGATCTACTCCAATATCCTTTCCTTGAAGCTTTGAGCAAGAAGAATCAACTGAAAATACCTAGATCCACTTCAATTTCAGAAATCCATTTCCATGAAGAGTGTTCTTGAACTGCACGATTATGGACTGAATTGCTCAAAGTAAGGGATGAATCTTGCTCAGTGAAGCTCTATGATCAAGAATATGCAAGAATTATTGGTGTTTGTGTGAAGAAAATTGAATTTCGAAGAGAGAGAAAAATGGAGGGAAATGGAAAATTTGAGATCTGAAAATTCTGTTCTCCCCTGAATTATGGTTAGGGTTTGGCTTTTATATGGCCTGCTAATGATGTTGAAATCCCAATTAGGCTTTTGTTAATCATGATTAGGGAAATGTGAAGTGAATCGCAAAAATTGCAAAATGAACTCATGAAGCCATGCTACACGTGCACATGCTCATGCAAGAGCCTGAATTCACTTAAAATCAGCCAAGGATTATCATGGAATTGTTGGTTTGCTTGTACCATAAGCCAATTTTGAATTATGAAAATTCCCTCCAAAATGATCTCTTGAGGAATGATGAGCATACAAGCCTCTCTCATGCATGGCAATAGTTCATTTGAAAGGTCTGGATCATGAGGAGTATTTTGCAAAAAGAATGGACCAAATTGGAGCTTTGTATCCAAAGTTATGTCACTTTGAACTTCCATGTATACTTTGTGATCATTTGGCCATAACTTCTCAACCAATCATCATATGAACATGACATAGGACTTTTTGGAACGGGGAGAGAAAGATCTATAACTTTAATGTTCACTAAAAATCCATTTGAAATTTCTTTGTTGTTGATAAGTCAAATTGAATGTGGACTAAAAACTTGCCATTTTTGGAAACTTGAAATTACAGGTCATTTTCAATTTTTGGAAACTTTTGCCATGACCTCAAAATCTTCAAGATAGATGTTTGAAATGACAAATAGACTTCTTTTGAATATGAATTAGGTGTTTCAAATCATTTCCCCACCTCCAAGCCCTCAGTTGACTGCATAGTTGACTTTTTTGGTCCTCAGATGACCTGGAAATGTATTGATGAACTTTAGCCTTTACCACTTGATGAAATGGCTTCAAAATGGAACCCTAGCTCATGTAAGCTCTTTGTAATGATCATGTGGTCCTTATACCAAGGAAAATATCTCAATTCTTGCACAAAGGATGCTCTTGAAGTGCTTGACCTGTGATTGCTTAATGCTACAAAAAAAATGTTAAATGACATATTTTTGTGCATTTGGTTAGTAAACAAAATGATAAAAGCCATGATATACAATTTAAGCATGCCTGGTGATCTCAAACCACTCACAAGGAGGTCCCACCCAAAGGGAAAGGAAGCCAAGATGCTCAAAGATCCTTGAGGCTATGCAATGCAATGCTATGATGCCATGAGGGATCTTAGGGACAAAATTGGGGTCTTACAAGTACAATTTCAGAAACCAAAGTATAAGTACAAGAGAAAAGGAAACTAATCATCATAAGGATCCCCTAACAACGGTGTCAGATGATCTGGATGCAGGCGCATACTTCCTTCAGATTCTTCGAATCTCGGATTCAAAGGATGTCTTCATCTGAGCCTTTTGAAGGACAAGCTGATGAACAATCTTCTTCCAAGCACCGGAAGGCTGAGGCATACGAGAGGAAGTTGGACCCTCTGGCTCTCTCTGTCTCTTTACTACTCAGTCTTCAAGAATTTCAATAAGTGCATCTTTGTCCTTTGGCTTAAGCTGCAAATCTTCATGCTTTCGGCTCAAAGCATTGAACCGCTCTTCCCACGTATCTCTTTCTTGCTTAGTCTTGGCGAGTGCATCTTCTAAATCCTCTACATCTTGGTTAAGCCACAACCAAAGACATAGATCTCTCACAAGCATACAACATCTTCAACTCCAAAGCTATCTTCTTCACCCAAGTAGTGTAAGCTTCCAAAGCTACACAATTGCTTGGACCAAGCTAGGATCTTCCTTTCCTATACACATTATGGCAAGTATGTATCATCTTCTGCTTTAAATGTTGGGGATCTTTACCCTCTTGATAGAAAAGACCTTCTAACTGAGTTTTATTAGGTTTGTCTATCAAGGGGAACCCAAGTTGACGACTAGCCAAAGAAGGGTTGTAGTTGATTCATCCATGTGTACCAATGAGAGGCACATTAAATAATTCACCACAACTGTCAATAATATCCAAGCTACCCAATAGATAATCATACCAAACAATATCATCATTAGTGAGGGACATAAGTCTTTAAGACCACCGTAAACAATATCATCATTAGCGAGGGACATAAGTCTCCACAAAAGCAGACGTCTGAGGCAAGTGCGAAATAAACCACTTGTACAGAAGAGGAACACAATGCACAATAGTCTCACCACCTTTAGAATTTCTCAAATGCAAAGAAAAGTACATATCACCCAACAAAGTTGGAACTAGATTCCCAATCAAGAAGATTCTAATGGTGTTAACAGTAACAAAACCGTCAATGTTTGGGAACAAAGCTACACCATAAATGAGCAACACAAAGATGGCTTCAAAAGTGTCCACATTACCGGCTTGAGCAAAGACAATAGTTTTCATAATGAGAAACTCAGAAGTCAATCCAAACCTTCCTCCTTTCTTCACCCAATGAGTCTCAACCTCATACTTCTTCAGATGAAGAGCTTCAACTATGATATGAGATTTGGGAATCTCCTCCAATCCACTAAAAGGCATCTTGTCAGAAACAGGTATTCCGAAGAGATGGGCATACTCCTCTAACTTAGGCATAAGCTGATAATCGGGAAAAGTGAAGCAACGGTAGAGAGGGTTATAAAACTGAACCAACACACTCAAGAGTCCTTCAACCATATCAGGAGATAACATTGACAAAAGCTTCCCATGACGTTGCTTGAAGTCCAAGTGATCTAATACAAAGGATGATAACTTCCTTAGCTCTTTCCAATCAGGACATCTGAAACTATACTTCTTAGTGCTCCTTCGTCCATAATCCATGGTCTAAAAATATTTGCAAATAAAACCTCAGTTCCTTGAAGTTATTTTTCGTGTGATGAATGTCATGATGTGCATGAATGCATGGATACAACAATCACAATTAAGGGATCACACACAAGGCAAACAAAGGTCAAGGGATGAATCAAGTCATTGTCTAGATCAATCATCCATTTTTGTGGATTACAATTTTCACCTTATCAACACCCAAGTTCCATTGATATTGACAAGACTTGATTGTATCAACCAAGAATCAAAGGGTTTGTTATGAGTCACGAGTATGGAGTCAGGTTAAGAACCATCCCAAAGGAGTGTACTAAGGATAAAAACATGTAGATCATGTTCTAAAAGGTTCCCAGAGTCTTAATTCCATCTATCGAATATTATAGGTTAGGATGAATGACTTATCAACCCATAATATTCTCAAGAGAAACTCGTCTGAGTGTAGTATCGCGTAACAATTGTTATCAAATCTACACTTGAACAGTCTCCGCACTACGTCTTAAATAGGCCATGTTGGGTTAAATGTTCTATGGTCCTCAGCTTCTCGGACCCCAAATCAGAGAAATTAATGCCTAACCACAAATAACTTGTGTGACATCAATAACTCTAAAAGGGTCTCCACTGAGTAGATGGGTCTCAAGCCAACTTGTTAAGCACTACTCCACACAAGTCGAACATGACTATACGATCCTCCTATCTTAATTGCACTTAAGTTCGGGTTAGTACATACCTCACCACTCAGAGATCACCAAACACAACAAGCAGACTATATCACACAAATAAATATGCAAACAATAAATATACAATTATATACACATAAAAAAGTAGGCTAAACCCACTGAGGACTACTCCCCAGTAGAGTCGCCACTTAATTTGTGTAGCGGTAAATTCATGACCATTAAGCTATGGATAAACTTAACATCAATAAAACCAGAGTCACCATCGCGCTTTTATTGTTTCCAATGGAAAAGCAAAAAGTACGAACAAAACCCAAATATTAGAAGTTTTCAAATCAAAACTAATAAAATTCCAGTGATTATAGGTAAGGGGGTTGGTTACACAGAGGGATGGTGTTAGCATCCAAAGTGTCCTAGGTACTCATAGGGATCCCTTTCTTATGTGCGTATGTGTTTTTGGTATAAAAGATGTTTGCAATAAAATAGAGTGTGGGGATGAGAAAAGAATTTATTAATTATATTTTTGTGTTTGACAAGACCTTCAGACTTGTGCCTACGTACCAACATAAAAATGAAGGATCAAAACCTCATAGTTCGTGGTAATAATTTCAAAATGAATGGATCATTTTTGATCAAAATTTAAATTTAAGAGAGACACAAAATGTGTAAAAGTGTTTTAATTAGTGTTATTCTTTTTGTCTTTTGATATTTTAAGTCAATATAGTTAAGTTCACTTACAAGTTTTATTTAAGAAAAGAGTTTAAAAATGCAATGGCATAAGGCCAAAGTTTCTAATTTGAGATAAGGTCTAAGTTTGAAATCACAAGCAAAGAATATTTTTAAAAAAAGGTGGGAGAGATTTTGAAATTTAAGAAATGGGAGGAGATGAAGAGACTAATCCTAAGCATAAAATTAAAAGTTAAGAGTTGAAAATATCTGACCAATGGGATGGAATCCAACAGACAAGAATGTCATATAGAAACCACTTTCCCTTTGGACTTTAAATCAAGCAATATCAATAAGCAAGTAGCAAAATGAAGAGAAAGGCATCAAATAAAGATAGCCACATTCAAGCAAGCAACTTCATAGTCTTCTTCTTCTCATGTATCACATGACATACTCCTTGATTGGCTCAGAATAAGGGATTAGACACAGATTCAAAGCAAAAGTTGTATCAAGACCATGTAGCAGATGAATTCATGTGGATCCCAATACTTGCATCAGATGAAAGCTCAAATCACAATAACTTGGTCTTAAAAATGTTGGCATTGGCCAAGTCCCTTTGCGTATGGAATAATGCCAAATTCTAAGTCCAAAAGTTCAGATCAAACCCAACAATCCATACAATTTTTTTTAGGGTTTTTGTTGTTTATTAAGTATTTTAAGGTCCTAAGACCACAAACACAAGCAAAATACACAAGGAAATATATACAATCACAATATATGGCTCAAATGACATAAACATAAACAAGTTAAATGATATGTAAATGCCAAATGAAATGGTAAACGACTTAAGTTTAAATTGCATAAAGTAAATGACTTGAAATTAAAAGCAAGGATAATAAAAGTTAGTCACATGTTAATTGATTAGATGTTAGTGATGTTTTGCCTTTCAATTGATTAAGTCATTCTTTGGAGAACACTCAACCCTCTATTCATAAGCATGGATCCTTGAACCAATACATATTCCAAAGGAAGGAAAAAATGCCAAGTTTCCACACAATACCATGAAAGTGGGGAGACTTACAATCTCACTTACTATAATGATATGCCTTTGGGTCAAGATTTAGCGCTATGTCAAGCAATTGTAATTGGACTTGTGTAGAAGTCACAACTATCTGAGGCGAGACAATAGAAATTTTGGTGTTAATGCATGATAGAGATATGGTATAATAAACCATACTCCTAAAACATAGCACACCCAAAAAGAAAAAAAAAGATCAAAGGATGGACCTATCTCATCCATACTTGTATTGGTTCATCTAACACAAAGTTATTGATGAACCAATTAGCCTTAGGATATTGAGACTTCATTGGTCAATGGAAGGGATGAGAAAGAATGGGATTGAAGATGAAGAGGGAGGGAAAATGAGACAAACATAAATTGGTCATGGGAGGACTTTTTTATCAAATTAAAATCATTCATTCATGTTGGGAGATGAAATGTACATTTCATCAGTCCCCTAAATCCAATGATTTTAATCCAACAAAAAGTCAAATCAACCTTGACCAAGGCCCAAACACATATTCAAACTTCACAAGTCAATAAAAATGGCTCAAGATAATTTCTACACAATTAATCAATTAAAAATAAAATAAAAATGCATTTAAATTGAATTATGTTTGGTCAAAAACCTAAAACCTCTTCAAAACACCAAATAAATGGCCAAGAGATTTATCCTAGGTCAAACAAGGTCAAAGGACCTTAGAAAAGAATTTCCATAATTTTTGAAAAGTCAGAAGTATTTTTAAACAATTAAAAATATGCACAAAACAATTAAATCACGAAAAAATATCAAAATTATCCAAAAAATAATTTTAATTTAGAAAATGATATAGGAAAATATTTGAATTTTTTTGATGAAAGTCGCATATTTTTTGGATTAAAAATCAAATAAATATGAATTAATCAAAATAAAAGGATTAAATGGAAAAATCGGAAAATAAAAGAAAACAAAAGCCATCTGACTCCCTCATTAATTGAGGTGGCAGATCAGATGGCCAGGAGCGCGCATTCCACAAGGACCTTAGTCAAACGTGCTGCAGGCATGGTAATCAGATTGGACGCGTGAGATTAAAACATTCCAAATAGAACAGATGGCCTGGATTGATCCAGCGCACCACCAGAGCCCTAGCTTGGTCATCTTCTCCGGTGAGCACCACCGGTCTGGTCCAAGCTCCACTCAATGGAAAACGAAAAGTGAATAGACTAATTTGAAGGAAAAATGCTAAGGAGCACGAATCTAGCCTCAATTTTCTCCAATTCCAAGTATATAAAAAGATATTGGGATTTGAATTTTAAGGATCATGAATTGAGTTACTTTGATTTGACCTCAAAGCAACTCAATCTTATTTCCTACATTGATAGGAGTTCAGACAACCAAAAATCAACAAGAATGGTGAAGAATTGAGAGAGAATCGAAGAGATGAAAATTCTGAAAATTCACCTTCAATGGAGCTTCAGATTGGGACGATCTTGCTTTCAATTATGCTTGGCCTTGCTTCAGATGCTTGTTGGAAGTGATTAGGATCAATGAAAGGTATGGACTCTTGGAGTTTTAATCTCAAAACAGATGGAGATTTGAAACTCGATTTTCAAAGAAAATCTTCAAGCTTATCCTTCAATGGTGAGGGTTCGGGGTTACAGGTTCAAAGCTTGGGCATGAGGTCCTTAATTCTGAGCAATGAGGATCTTATTTATAGGCCATGAGATTGATTTCTACACACTTCCAAATTTGGCAGTTTTATGAAATTCTCTTTGCATGCTTGCATGGGCGTGTGCTAGGCCCATCAAGTAAAGTGATATGATCCAAAAATGAGTGAGAGTCATCCTGAATTCATGTCGAAAAGCCATGCAATCGTGTATGAAAAGTGGAAGTGGAAATCATCCAAATGGTTCTTCAATTTGTACCCATGCACAAGTCCTTCATACTTTGGCAAAATGAGATGATCTTGGACTTTTTGGAAAGGTAAGATCAAGTGGAACAACTTTCATGTTGAAAACGTTTTCATTTGAATCTTGGATCATGATGAATTTTGAGAGTAAGTTTGGGAAATCAAACATATTTGAAAATTTTCGAAGTCCCAAATCAAATGTTCACTTCTTCCACCTTGAATAACATTTTCTATGGACTTCAAATGAGAAAAGTTCCTTCATCAAGGATGTATCTCTTTCAAGCCTTTTCAATTTGGTCAAAAATTTGACCTTATTTAAGTTTGGCATGAATGAGTTATGCATTTTATAAGTTGAGGAAAATCACTTGTTCAATGGTATTGACCCAAAATGACCTATAATGTTTCCTCTTGGCACATGCACTTACATGTTGAATTTGGACTTCCTCCAAACATCAAAGTTTAAGTAGACATCTCGAGTTTGAAGATGGAATTTGAATGTATTTCATCTCATAAAAATTGAGCAAGTTATGGTCTTGGGAAGTTGACCTCCAAATTAGGGCTCAAACAAAACTAGTTCTTGACTTCAACATTAAAGTTGTTTGGAATGTCATTTTGAGTAAATTTGCTCTTGGAATCATTTTCATATGACAAATATTTTAGGAGATAGGGTCTAGGGAACCCCAGTTTTAATCAGTTGACTTTCTCTAGTTAACCACCATGGACCATCTTGTTAGCTTGACATTCCCTTGACTTTTGGGACTCATGGAAGATCATATATGTGTAAGATCATGTAATATGAATTATCCCTTGAAATATTTGATCAATTGTTGAAGAAACTTGTTGAAGAAGTCACACAAGATACCCATATGAATTAGGGTTTCCGAGGCAAACAAACTTCAAACTCTTGATGATTTCTTGATCAAAATGATATGTGAAGATCATGGGGATCCATATATGATGCTTAGAGCTAATGTGAACCATATCTAGATTGAGATCCTTACATTGAGGGTCCCAAACCCTAGGTATGATCTTGATAGAGCATAGGTAAGCATACACACTACCTACAAAAGCAACAAACTATACATTGACATAGTTTTGGTATTTTGTTTAGTAAATAATGAAAAACAAAGTATGATACAACCAAGATGTGCTTGGTGATCTCTCCTAATGCAAAACCAATGAATGGAGGGGTAAGGAGGATGCCAAGGTGTGATCCCAATGCTAATATATATGATGAGATAACATGAGGGATCTTAGAGTCAAAATTGGGGTCTTACAGCTGCCCCTATTTAAGAACATTCTAACTAAGGATGTGAAGGTTAAAATCTTCATATCAACTCAGTAGAATGGACTTAAATAACAACATATAGAAACAAAATTTAGTCCCTAAGAGACCTCATGATGCATATGATATGAATGTTAAAATAATCTTTGTGGGGAAATATTGCCACAAAGGAAAAGAATCCGGAGAAACCGAAAGTCCGCAGGAGCATAATGCATTTTGTAAGGAAACCTCACTGGGGAGACAGAGACACTGGGAGGGGGGGGGGGGGAATTATGTGTATGCCAGGCTACGACTTGAAAACTGTTGAAGACATAAGAGGATTCCTTGAGGATAAAAGGAAAACCCGAAGGTATATTAGAACAAAATTGAATTGTCTTAATCAAGTTCGACAGGGGAAGAATGATTTTCAACACACGAGTATCGAAAATATATCATCTATTACCGGTTATTGGGTAAGGAGATAACATAATCTGGAAGGGAGGACTTCCGTTACCGGTTAAGGTAAACATATAAAGGATGACTCGCTGATGAAATTAGGAGGTGTATTCATTATCAGTTACTGGGCAAGAACAAACTGTTGGAGAATATATCAAATGGGATTCACTAACCCTTTTGTTGAGTTTTTGTGAAGGCTCACATGACTTTTGCAGGGATAGCTCGCTGGATATTCCACTTTGCTTGTGGGATACCATTTGGGAGATTTATTCTGATTGCCTTGTTGGCACATTTACTTTATACATGTTTGTTTTGTATGTGTTTGTATCCCCACAGGTAGCACGATTCCTTCGTCAAGGACTGCCTTTTTGCATGAGCATCTCAAACCCTAAGTCTTCATTGATTTTTTTTCTCCTAAACACATGTTTACTCCTTCTACTACAGGTGAGTAAGTCTCCAAAGGTCGAGCATCCGGTAGATTGCGTAGTAACGTCGTCCGCCCCCAAAACATAATCCTTAACCCCGTAGTTAGCCGAACTACGGCTTGCTCTGATTCTCATTCCAGATGAGATACGTAGGCATAAGACGCGATGTCTTAGCGAGCACGCATCCCCCAAACCCATAGGTCAGCCGAGCTACGAAGACTCTGATTCTCATATTCAGATGAGATACGTATGGATGCGACATCCGCGCGAGTCATTTGCATTTACCCCCTTTTTTAGTAAACAGCACAAGATAAACTCACACCCTTTAGACAAGAACTACAAAAGTGGATCCCATAGTGTACTACGGATGCGTAGGGGTGCTAATACCTTCCCTTCGCATAACCGACTCCCGAACCCAAGATTTGGTTGCGAGACCTTGTCTTTTCCTTTCTTCTTTTCGGGTTAACTTCGAGCGTTTCCTTTCCCTTCTTTGGGATAAGTAACGCACGGTGGCGACTCTTCTGTCATTTTCTTTCGCCGGTTGTTTTTTCGCACACTGTAGTTTTCAGTTTGCGACAGAGTGGTGGAAGATGTTCTTATGAAGATTGATAAGTTTTTATTTCTGGTGGACTTTGTCATCTTAGATATGCCGGAAGATGAAGAGATACCACTCATTCTTGGTAGACCATTTTTGGAGACCGGAAGATGTTTGATAGATATAGAATAGGGCACCATGACTCTAAAAGTTTACGACGAAGAGTTAAAAATTTATGTGCGTAACACCATGAAATACAAAGATGGTGTGGCCACCAGTCAACACATAGAGGTGATTGATCAAATGGTTCTGAAAGAAAATCCTTTAGGTGAACAAAAATTGCCCTTGGAGAGAGTTCTAAGTCTATCAATTTCTGAAGACACTCAAGAAGTTGATGAAAAGGAGAGGGAAATGTTAACTATGATGGCAACACAACCACCCTTTAAGGGATCCCGATCACTCCGATGGGAAAACTTGAGGGAACCCCAGGTTGAGGAAAAGAAAGATGGGACCAAGAAAGTGGCTGAGCTGAAACAATTTCCTGAAAATCTCAAGTATATTTTCTAGATCCTGAAAGGAAATGACCGGCTATTATAAGCTCTAATCTAGAAGTTTCTCAAGAAGACAAGCTTGTCAAGGTTCTGAAGAAGCACAAAAGTGCATTGGGATGGGCGATAGAAGACTTGAAAGGGATTATCCCTACGGTTTATATGCATAAAATTCTCATGGAGGATGGTCACAAACCAGTGGTGAAACCCCAAAGAAGACTAAATCCTGCAATGAAGGAAGTGGTTAGGAAAGAGGTTGTTAAATTATTAGATGCTGGGTTAATTTATCCCATACCCGATAGCTCTTGGGTGAGTCCTGTGGATGTGGTTCAGAAGAAAGGAGGGACTACCATTATAAGGAATGAGAAAAATGAGTTACTCCCTACAAAGACGGTCACGGGGTGGCATGTTTGCATCGATTACAGGAGGTTGAATTTGGCGACAAGAAAGGATCATTTTCCTTTACCATTCATCAATCAGATGTTGGAAAGGTTTGTGGTCATGAGTACTATTGTTTCCTTGATGGATACTCTGGTACTATTGCACCAAAAGATCAAGAGAAGACAGCTTTTACTTGCCCCTATGGTATTTTTGCTTATAGAAGAATGCTATTCGGGTTATGTAATGAACCAGCCACATTTCAAAGATGCATGACTTCCATTTTTGCGGACATGCTCAAAAAGCATATGGAGGTCTTCATGGATGACCTCTCGGTATTTGGTTCCTCTTTTGATAATTGTTTAACTAACCTTTCTCTTGTGTTAGAAAGATGCCAACAGACCAATCTGATTCTCAACTGAGAGAAGTGTCCCTTCATGGTGTGAGAAGGCATAGTCTTGGGTCATAAAATTTCTCACAAAGGGATAGAAGTGGACCAAGCCAAGATCGAGGTAAAAGAAAAGATACCCCCTCCTATGAACGAAAAAGGTATAAGAAGTTTCTTAGGGTATGCGAGTTTCTACCATAGGTTCATAAGAGACTTTTCCAAGATAGCTAAACCTTTAACTACCCCGTTGGTTACGGACAAGGCTTTCATCTTTGATAAAGAGTGTGTCGTTGAATTTGAAACTATAAAAAATAAATTGGTGACGACACCAATTGTCATTGCCCCAGATTAGTGTCTACCTTTTGAGATCATGTGTGATGCGAGTGACATTGCAGTGGGAGCAGTTCTTGGGCAACCTAGAGATAAACTGTTGCATGTCATATATTATGCTAGTCATGTTTTGAACCCTGCATAAATGAACTACGCGACTACTGAGAATGAGTTGCTAGTGGTGGTCTATGCCTTTGATAAATTCAGGCAATATCTGTTGGGTTCTAGAGTCATTGATTATACTGACCATGTTGCGTTGAAGTATTTATTTGCTAAGCAGGACTCTAAGCCAAGACTGTTGAGATGGTTCCTACTCCTCTAAGAGTTTAATGTGGAAATTCGTGACAAAAGAGGGTGTGAAAATATTGTGGTAGATTACCTCTCTCGGATGTCCCCCATAGAGGAGAATGAGGAAAAGCGTCCAATAAAGGATGAGTTTGCTGACGAACACATCCTTGCGGTTATTGGAATGCCATGGTTCGCAGATTACGCGAACTATCTAGTAGGCGGGGTGATCCCTAGAGAATTGACTCTAGCAGAAAGAAAAAGATTGTGCTTGATTGCAGGTTTTACTTGTGGGATGACCCATTCTTGTAGAAGAAATGAGTAGACGGGTTTGTCAGAAGATGTGTTCCCGAAGAAGAACAGAGAGATGTCCTGAAAGCATGTCATGACTCTGACTATGGTGGACACTTTAGTGGTGATAGAACCGCTGCCAAAGTCCTCCAGTCAGGCTTATACTGGCCTACACTTTTCAAAGATGCTGAGCAAGTAATCAAAGAGTGCGATAAGTGTCAAAGGTTGGGAAACATCTCAAAAAGAAATCAGATTCCGCAAAACCCCATGTTGGAAGTTGAACTCTTCGATGTTTGGGGTATTGACTTTATGGGACCATTTCCACCTTTATTTGGAAAGAATTACATTTTGGTGGCGGTGGATTATGTATCCAAATGGGTAGAATTAGTTGCTTTACCAACGAATGATGCAAAAGTGATAGTCAAGTTTCTGAAAGAAAACATATTTGTCAGGTTTGGAGTGCCAAGAGCTCTAATAAGTGATGAAAGAACTCACTTCTTAAATCACCTAATGGAGGAGCTACTCTTGAAGTATAATGTAAAACATCGGATAGCCACTCTGTACCACCCGCAAACAAGTGGTCAAGTTGAAGTGTCGAATAGGCAGCTGAAACAAATCCTGGAGAAGACGGTTAACGCTTCTCGCAAAGATAGGGCAAGTAAGCTTGATGATGCGTGTAGAGGGGTATTCGTTACCATTAGAGATATTGACTAAATCCAAGGTAAATCATACAAGTCGAGTTGCCACCGCACTTCTATTTATCCAAAGGAATGGTTAGAAAGCGAACAAAAACCTAATAGTTTTAACAAAAACTAGTAAAAGAAACAGAGATCTGGGTAAGGGGGTTGGTTATGCAATGGGAAGGTGTTAGGGACCCAAAACATCCTAGGTACTCCTAGGGAGCCCTTTTCATACTTGTTGTAAAGGTTGTTGTTTTGTGAAAATTTATTTGTGCAAACATGATTGGAGAGATGAGAAGAGAATGTACAAGTTATTTACATTTTGTGTTTGGATGGATAAACCCATTGTCTACGTACCATCTTGTAAAAAGATTAGGATCAAAAACTCGTAGTTTGGGGTAAAAATCTCAAAATAAGTTGGTGAATTGATTGGTCCAAAAGCCTTGAGGTCTTCTATTATCAAAGGGAGAAAACTCAACCAAACCACAAATCCACCATGTGAGGATAGCTTCAACATGCTAGTGAGGGGTTAACCCTATAATAAGCATGGAAGACTCATTGTCCATCACTAAGGATATAAGTGAGTATTACATCTACCACCAAGATAACTCAAACCTAATATTTAAAGGTTATGAAAAAATTTGATTAAGAAGGTGGCAATTGGAACCACAAAAACAACTTGAAGTGAGTTATATTTACCAATTAGAAGTATGTACAAAAATGGTCAAAGTTGACTTAAGGATTCAATTCAAAATAAGTGTTGTAAAAAAAGAAGTTTGAAAATCAAAAACATAAGGCTTAGGTTTCTAATGTTTGAAAACAATAATTAAATGTTTGCACAAAAGGTTTTGGCTTGGGTTAGAGCGGAGAGATGAAGAAGAAAGGCTAAGTCTTAAACATACAAGAGGTGAGGGGAAAGAGAAAAAAACCACACAAGGAGTTCCTCTCTTGAGATCATATTGATGATTCAAGTAGCTCCCATCCTTTGGAATAAAGCAACCACAAAGCAAATATTTGAAGCAATCAAACACAAGGTCATGCTTCCAAGAATCCTCCAATGGCTTTTGTATTTCTCACTTTGGATGCTCATGGTAATGGTCCTCCAATTAAGCTCAAATGGAAACTCCTAGCACAAAAGCACACACATCAAAAGTTTCATGGAATAAACAAGAATGGACAAGAGTGAGTTTAGAGATTTGGTCCTTCTAATCCATCTTCAACATTAAGATCCTTTTACTCCAATTTTGCATGAGGAAAATCCTAGAATCTAAGTCCAATTCTCCATTTTTTGCATAGGGAAAGTCCTAGAAACTAAGTCCATTTCTTTGCATTTGGTTCACAACAATCAAAACAAAACACAAGCATAATAGTATATACACAATTATGTGCTCAAGTGAGCAAAAGGCAAATGGCATTAACATAAACATGTGCTCAAGTGAGCAAAGAGAAAAGCAAATGAATAATATGTGCAAGAATAGTAAATTGCATTAAAGTAAATTGCATAAAGTAAATGTTAGTTGTTAGTGGTTAATGGTTAGTATGCCATAAGGAAAAATTTAGCGCTATGTTAAGCAATCGTAATTGGACTTATGTAGAAGTCACAACTATCTGAGGTCGGTCAATAATAATGTAGGCAACAAACACAAGTTAGGAGTCTTGATTAGTGAACCAAGTCCCAACAACTTGCCATGCCAAAAGAGAATGAGAAATGATCTTGTATTGGTTTAAGCCTTTTGCATGATTTAGAAGACAACCTATCCTTAATGCAAAGCCATTCACTTGATCAATTGATCAAGATGAATTAGATTTGAATCAAGGAAGGTTAAATCTCCCTAATCAATACTAACTTATCAACCTTCAACTCATTGATCAAAAAGAAAAGAAGTAGAAGAAGAAGAAGGAGATGAATAAGAGAAATGGAAATGACAAAATGGTAAAAGAAATATAAGTGCATTAAATGGAACATCATGTACCAATCCTCATATGTTGACCAATAACATTGAAAGTCAAGGTCAAACAATCAAAAACAGAAGTGAGATGAAGATTGGAAGTCAAGAAATTAATAAACTATTTTTGGCATTTTTTAATACTTAAAATAATCTTGAATTAAAATAAATGGAAAGGTCAAACTTCAAAATCACTTCAAATCAACCTTGACAAAAAATTTCAGCATTTTTAAAAGTCAGAAACTATATTTAATAAATTAAAAATGGATAAAAATAACCTAAATGAACTAAAATCTCAAATAAATCTCAAATCAATTCAAAAATTGATGAGAATATTTTTCATAGATCCATCATCATTCAAATAGGTTAGGAAAATATTTTTGCATTTTTTGAATATCAAAAACTATTTAAAATGAATTAAAAATAACCAGAAAAGAGAAAATTCACAAAAAATAACAAATTACAAAATAAAAAATATTAAAAATCAGAAATAGAAACTAGAATTTATTTGGGAACTAATACAATTGGTCCCATAGTTTTTGGATAAAAAATGAAAGAGATATTAATTTTTGAAAATAATTGGAATTAAAGAAAATAAAAGGAAAATAAAACAGAAAATAGAAATTGTAAAAAGTGTGGACCGTCTGATCTAAGCTCATTAATTGAGTTGGCAAATCAAGAGGCCACGAAGCGCGCACCTACCATGGATCCAAGTCAATACGTGCACATGAGAAAGAATTAAAAGTCATAATAATGGACGCCTGGGATCGAATCTGGAAACATCATCACACGGTCCAAATTTAAACTGGAGATGATGACGCCACCGGAGCCACCGTCTTCTCCGGTGAGCTTCCAGATTCCGGCCAAAATGCAGAAACTCAAAAGGCAACCAAAACGTGCGATGTATATATCAATAGAAAGTTGGGATGATGTACATCATTCCTATACCATCCATTTTCATTCTAGATCTCTATGATTTGAGAAATCGGAAGTTGAAAAATCTGTTGTTCATCATGAAGTCAATGAATTGCAAAAATTAAAAGCATAAACATGATGCCTCCATTGAGAGGACTTCAACAAACACAAAACCACAGCCAATAGGTCAAAGGATTAGGAGAATCGAAGAAAATACCAGTTGGAGTGTAAGCTTGAGTTCTGGTGATTTGAGCTTGAAACCTTGCTTGCTTTATCAAAATAGAAATTCAATGAAGTGTATGGTGAAGGTCTAGAAGCACTAGATCTAAGAATACAACCAGATGAAGCTGAATTCTAGATCTGAAAATTTTAAGAGAAATGAAACTTGCTTCTTTAGTGATGGTTAGGGAATCAATTCTGCAGCATTTCAGGTTGAAATTAGGCGTGTAATGGAAGCTCTCATGCCATGTATTTATAGCCAATGCCGTGCTGAAAGTGTGATTTCAAACTTGCATGAATGAAGGGGGCCTCCATGCATGGGCCTGTACAGGCGCATGGAGGGCCTAATTCCACATGGATTGGCAAGCTGAGATCAAGAATGAATGAAATGGACGTGCAATTTTGATGTAATCAGCTCATGCATGGTAGTTGAATCAAGTTTCCCAAAAATGCACTTAAGGTTCTCCTTTTCGAAAATGATATTTGCCAAATCCAAATGTAGCCATGTGAGTAATGGTTGGAAAGGTCTTGATGTAAGGAACAATTGTTATGTTGGTCAAAAATCCATTTGGAATGTGGAAATTTAGGAAATTTGAGTTTAAAGTGTGATGTGCAAAACATGTCAAGGCAAGGTTTCTAAAATTGGCCAACTTTCAAGCCCCTCTGTTTGGATGATTCAAGCTTCAAATGGAAAAGCCTCCAACATCAACATTGTATATATTTTCAAGACAATCAAGATGGAATTAAATTTTGCATCATTTGGATTTTTGATGAGGAAGTTATGGGCACTTGAAGTTGGACTTTTTTGACTTTTAATGCCTTTGACCCAAAAGGACCTATAATGTCTTGGATTATCACATGTATTTCCTTTGAGAATTTGAAATTTTGTTCAACATAACAGTTTAATTAGACATATTAAGCTTTCCAATGCATTTGATCCCACCTCAAAATCATAAAAAATGAATGAGTTATGTCCTTGGGAAGTTGACCTAAAATTAGGGTTTCAGTCAAAATGACCTATAATGTATTGGAATGGCAGATGGTCTTCCAAGCTTCAAATCAAATTTTGATGAACATGAAAGTTGTTTCATATTGTCCTTAAGAACATTTTTACTTTTGGAATCATCTCCATTTGACCAACACATCAAAAATTAGGTCTCAGTGCATTTCAAAACAGTTAGATGAATTGACTGATTAACTTCTCAAGTCCACAACTCATACCTTGATGAATTGATGATTGAGGATACTCAAATAAGTTCAAATATGCATGAAATGAAGATGTAAAGAACTTCCCTTGATTGTATTTGACCATGTGCTGAGGTTGCTTCATGAGCAAGGCATTGTGGTGCACAGATGGATTAGGGTTTCCTTGAAGAACAAGACCTCAAACCCTTTGACTTGCTTTGATCAAAATGATGAATTGAGATGCTAGGGAGGCATATTTGATGGATGAGAGCTTTGGGAACCATTACCATGCTTGCTTTCATCTCTTCTTGACCATGTCTTTGTACCAAGGATCTCCTAGAGGCTTTTGACCTTGTGATTGCTCAAGCTACAAATAAAAGATGTTAGTGACATATTTTTGTGCTTTTAGTTAGTAAACAAAATGAGAAAAGCAACGATATACAATTCAAGCATGTTTGGTGATCTCAAACCACTCACAAGGAGTCCCACCCAAAGGTAAAGGTAACCAAGATGCTTATGATCCTTAAGGCAATGCAAATGTAATGTTATGATGCCATGAGGGATCTTAGGGACAAAATTGGGGTCTTACAATGCGCGTTGGGTATACCGAACTGCTTTGAAAACAACGATTGGTATGTCCCCTTATCAATTGGTATATGGTAAGGCATGTCACTTACCCTTAGAACTTGAACACAAAGCTTTGTGGGATTCAAAATTCCTTAACTTGGATCTACAAATATCAAACAAAGAAATGGAATCATAGAAGGATCCAAAGGAAGGAATTTTGGGAAGCACAAATGGTACTATTGTTTAATTCAAGGATGAAGTTGTTCTCGGGAATCTGAGATCGAAATGGTCGGGTTCATTTATGGTACACAAGGTATATCCCCATGGAGCAATTGAAATAAAAAATCCATCCAATAGGGACATTTTTAAAGTGAATGGCCAAAGATGGAAGCCTTACAATGTGGAGCAAGAAGTTGGCCAAATTGATGTTGTTCATCTTGTCTGATAAGATGCACAACCGTCGAGCCAAGCGACGTTAAACGAAGCGCTACGTGGGAGGCAACCCACGCTTTTGTGTCTAATTATTTTCTTTGTTTGGTTGTGTGTTATTTACTTGTAGGTGTGAACAACGTTTGCTAGAGGAGTTAAAAATTTTGTGAGCAAAAAGTCTCTAGAAAATTCGAAAGCAAAAGCCTGGCACAACTCGAGAAAGCAATGAAGTAAATTGAAAAATCAAGGGCCTGACACGGGTGCCCGTATCAGCTGACACGGCTCGTGTCAGGAAGTGTTCAGGAAGTTTTCAGGAAGGGGGTTTCCAAGGGATTGACACGGGTGCCCGTCTCAGGTGACACGGCCCGTGCCAGCCCCTGCGTGGAGAAGCTCTAATTTGGAAGGACACGACCCGTGTCAAGGAGGTCTTGTGTGCTGACACGGTCGCCCGTGTCAGCTGGCACGGCCGTGTCAGCAAGCGCAATGTGATTTTTTCAAATTTCTTTTACCGTTGGAACTTGGGCCCACCACCAAATTTCCCTCACTAAATCCATTTTATCACCCGTTCTCTCCTCATTAACCTTTTCTTTTACCTATTCTCTCACCTCCATCTCTCTTTCTCTTAAAAATACCTTAAAACCTCCATTTTTCTCCCTTAAAGCTCCATACTTTCACCTCATAACACCATCATATCTCCATCCGTCTTCACAAAAGTTCCTCCATTTTCCATCCTTTACCTTCCTACGGTAATATTTTTTCCTAATCTTTCGTTTCAATTTCTAGTTTCTCTTTGTTGTATGCAGGAAAGAACATGTCTCGCCGAGTAGACAAAAGCAGAAATGTGGTGGAATCATCCCGGCCACGTCAAAGGGCGAGAAGAACCCCGATGAGCACGACATTGTGTTCGAAAACTTGGAGCACCAAAAGATGTATGCGGTGCATCTTACAAGAAAATTAACCCCCACCAGGTACATGTGTAATGGCACTTCGTAGGAATTGGGATTGCAAGATAAGGTTCACCATATGTTCCACACCTTAGGAATGTTGGAATTCATGCAGTTAGAAGCGCCAACTTTCGCGCACATTACTCTTGAATTCTTGAGTACCATTGAATTTAAGTTGAAAAATAGGTGGAATGGAACGGAGAAAGAATACTATGGTACTTTTCATTTTCGATTATTTAATACTGATATCGAATTGTTTGTGGATGAGTTACTAAAACTCCCAATCGTAGGCCCTGGAACGGTGCCCGATACTTTTGTCCCGGCGGAATTCTGGACCGCTATAACAGGTAACACTAAATATGTTTCCAAAGGGGCAAAAGCATCGGGTATCCATAACCCGTGTTTCATGTACGCGTTGAAGGCTTTGGCGTACACCATGTTTGGTCGCAGAGATAGCACCAGTGTCGCCACCCAAAGGGAGTTGTTCTTTCTGTATAGTATGGAAGCACAAACTCCTATTAATGTAGCAGCTTTTGCAGCTGTCTACCTAGGTAGAGTTGGTTGCTCTACTTCAGGCGACATTTCGGTTGGCGGCATGATCACACAGATTGCCGATCATTTTGGATTTGGTGTTGTGCTTGCTGACTGTCCACGGGTGCCGGGTAAAAATAAAATGGACATGGCCGCGTTGATCCAACAAGGCATGATTGCGATAAAACAAGATTATTATTCTCTTATTTGCCAAAAATTCCATGTTCTTGCTTTACCCGCTTATGATTTCATCAGTATTACTAACAGAGCCAACTGGCTTTATGACTGTCCCGACCTGGATGAGGGGGACAAAGATTTTCTTGACTCTTTGCCTGCAGATGAACATATGGAGGGTGCATCGATCACCGAGGAGCCGTTTTACCAGCAACCACAAGAACCGACTCAAGCTTCAGGGTCCTACTCCATGCCACAAGACCAATGGGGTTGGATTCAGGATGAGATCGGTCACCTTCGCACGGAGCAATCGAGGCAAGGTAAGGAGCTCACCAGGTTCGGAGTCGAACAACGCCGTCAAGGGACAGTTTTGGATGAGATGAATGCGATGATGCAATACATGATGTTGCATTATCCGTACCCGCCCCCACCTCCTTAGTAAACATTGTGAGTACCCCTCTTATCTTGACAATAAACATTACGGACAATGTTTGGTTCAAGTGTAGGGGGGTTTTATTTGTTTTGTATTTTATTTTTAGTTGTGTTTGTCTCTTTTGTTACGTTGTTTTGTCTTTGTGTGTCTGTTTTATTTCTTTAAGTTACAGATAAAAGTGGATTATGCTAGAGAAATGATGGACTAGTGACTAGTGAGGGAAAGACGCAACCCCGAATTTGCTCCCGAGGCAACCTGGAAGGTGATACAGCCGAGAAGAAAAATGGTGGACGATACTTGGCAACTCTAGACCGAAAGAGGGGAAGGTAAGCCCAAGCTGAAAAAGAAGTTGTCTATCATAAAGAGTGGTTTGGAGCCTGGAAGCTTATCCAACATGGTGAGATTTCAACATAACCAAACACAAAAGAGCGCATTCAGGTATGACTTTATCTCTCTAATTTTGCGTAAGTTTTACTGATACAGCATAATACAAAGACGCACGTTGAGGCACGTTGTTTGTTTTCACCCTTTTAGCCTTTCTAGCCATCCATAATGTTGTATTTATCCGTTGTTAACCCCGTTGAGCCTGTACCCCCTTGTTTGTGTAAATCGTCATGTTAACCATAAGCTAAACACTCCCTACCCTCGCTCGGCATGACTGTTGTAGTGTAAAATTCGTGCAAAAAGATTAGTTTGGGGTGGTAATCCTTAGAAGAAATTTTTAAAAAGGGGAAAGTGCAACATAAAGAAAAGAAAATTAGTGTAGAAATATCCGCTTCTACCAGAAAAAATAAAATAGAAATGAAAAAAAGAAATGAAGTATATGCACTTGCCTAGGTCAAAGACTCATGCATTAATGTGATACTCAAAAGAAAAAAAATTGAGTGAAAAAGAGTCAAGTTGGACAACACCCCATAAAATAGTTTGTGCACAAAGAAAAACAACAACATGAATGCCGAGTTCTAAACCTTTGTCATCCATTTTCTTGTCTACCCCCACCGTACCTAAGCCCCGTTACAACCCGGAAGACATCTAAAAGTGTGTGATTTTGGTTTGTGTAGTTAACGTAGAATCTATTCAAAAGTTAAGAGTTGATATTGTATACCTTGATATCATGAGTGCTAAACACCTTAACCCCGAGAGATTTGGTGAGTAGTGTGAAGAAATTTGCAGGTGAAGGAACACTCTTATATGATAATGCTTTGGATAGTTCGAATGGGTGAACCAGAAGCTTAATCGGGAAGGAGGAAGATAAGTTACGAATGACATCAATTGTGTTGTGGAAAGAAGAAAATCCATGGTTGACCTCTATGTTATCTCTTACATCACTTGAGGACAAGCAATGAAATAAGTTTGGGGTTATGATCGGTCACCATTTGCACTTGGTTTTCATCATCCATCCAGCATTAATCTCCAAGAATCGGTAACATTTTGTTCTTTATTTTAGTTGATTTCTTAAGTTTATCGCATTTTATAAATTTCTGCTTGTTTTATGTTGCATAAGTAGTTCATCTCTTTTTGTCACATTTTATGCGTTTCTATGTAGTACTGTTTGGTTTCCAGGTCCAACAATAAGCCCGAAAGATGCGTACCGGAAGAATGGAAGTCAAGGACATCATGCAAAGCAAAAAAAGACAAGAACAGGGGGCTGACACGGGTTCCCGTGTGATCGCTGTGATTCGCAAGTGCACGAATAACGTCAAAGTAATATAAAAGAATATTGATCCCACAGAGACCAATCATCAATCTATCGAATATTATCGTTACGGTGTTTATCTAAGGCGGTATAAAAGAGATATTTGGTTTGCAAAATAACGGTATATAATAAATGTAGGTAAAGACAAGTTGAATGTAATTCACGTCAGTTAAGTGATGTTTCGATTGTCTAAATAGAACTACTTATGAGGCAATATTTTCTACTCTTGAAAAGAATCCATTTAACGGGAACTATCGCTTTCGCGTATTCAGAACCGAGTTTACCCTTAAATTAAGGCCTTTTATTGTCACATATAAAAGGTGCATAGAACGCTAAAGTAGTAAACCTATTTTTAAGAAATGAGACTCATAGACTTAGTTGAAAAGTGATTTTGATTTGGAAAGTTTACCTAAGGAGTTTACTGATTTTAAACATATCAACGCGTCCGAAAACAGTTTCAAAAATAGCTTTTCCTTAAAGTGATAAAGATTCCTAGTTACTATGCCAGGGTGCTTTCGCACTCCTTGAATAATTAAAACTAACCAAGTTTGTTTTAGAAAACTTAAGTTAAAAATCAAAACAACCTTTAGAGTATTTCTACAGATTTCAATATGTGAAACATTACTTTAACCGTGATCCTTATATTCTAACCTTTAAAAGATTTAGCCAGACATGGTAACACAAACACACATAACGGTGTTAATCATAATGAAAAGTTTGTTTTAGAATGTGAGGCGTAGAGAGCGAGTAAAGTGCGTAAAATAAATAAAGTAAAGCGAGTGCGGAAAGTAAATAAAATAAAAGCGATGCGGGAAATAAATAAAGTAAAGCGAGTGCGGGGAAATAAATAAAATAAAAGCGATGCGGGAAATAAATAAAGTAAAAGCAATGCGAAAAATAAATAAATAAAGCGATAAATAAGAACCTGCTCCAAACGGAAGCTTCGATTCTGATACAAAAATAAACCCCCGATTCCTGAAGCTAAAGACGACAGCAACTCGAAGTGACCCAACTCAATCTCACAATGGTGCGATAACCCACCGATGTGACGGATTATCGCTATTACAAATGAAAACTATATGCTTAGTGATGTAAAACTAAGTTGGATGATAGAAAACGAAATGAAATGAGCTATTTATAGAGATTCTCAGCAGTTTGTAAAGACCATGGTGCCCTCCAACTTCCCCTTAGTGGGCTTAAGTGGGAACGAGATTTCCAAAGATGGCGCCCGCCATCCCTTCATGGCGCCTGCCATGTGTGTAAATGGGGTGAATCATGGGAACATGGCGGTTACCTCCTGGTTGAGGGCTGGTGATTCATGGCTTCCCCTTTAGTGGCCTCCATGTGCAACACCATGTGTGTAATTTCGCCAAAAAACCCTAATTCTAGGTCTTTTTGCTTCGTTTCTTCCAAAAGTGTCCGAAAGTGCTAAATATCTGAAAACAAGAGAAAATAGGGCATAATACAAATAAAATGAAGATAAAGTCCTAATAAACATGTGAAATTCGAGTCAAAAATATGGTGTAATTCGGTGCGATCAAACTCTCCCACACTTAAACCTTTGCTTGTCCTCAAGCAAAACTCTTTATAGTTGATGCAAGAAAATCAGTATCAACTAGAGTTCATTCGAGGCAAAAAAACTTACGAGTTCATTAAAGGAATGTATCGATAGGTACTAACGAATCGAGCTAAGGGTATTGTAGTGACACTTCCCGGAATTGCGGTCGTAGGCTTCGTTCCTATACAAATCAATCCACATTACCCCATCATACCTAAGCCTTCTTTTTGTTTTCCTAAGGTCCTTTTCATTCAAGTGCAATCACATTAAGCCCGTTATCTATACATACTCATAGTAAAGTGACAGGTTAGTGATTATGATCTTATGCATGGGGCTCTGGTACATGAGTTTGTGTAGCCCTTTTATTTAACCCAATTTGCGGTCATGGAGGATTGGATCGTAATCCACCCTACCAAGTTCAGCACCAGATACCTCTAAACCGACAAGCAAATAGGCTTTTTATTTTATTTTTCTAAGCATGGGGCTCTGGTACATAAGTTGGTGTAACCCCTTTATTCGACCCAATTTGCAGTTGTGGGGGATTGGATCGTGATCCAGCCTACCAAGTTCAGCACCAGATACCTCTGAGTCAACAAACAAATAGGCTTATTATTATTTATTTTTTTGTTTTTGTCCTGCATGTTCCGCATATGTTTTTATTTTTGCTGGGTTAAATGACTGTGTGAGAGTCACCTAGCCTGGATTTTCATGCAATTTGGGAACAAAGCAGGGATTTTTGTGATCATTCACTTATTTTCATCGGTCCCCTACATAGAGCATGCTTAAGCCGGAGTTGAATGCTAGGATAAACTACTTAAGGACCTATTTGGAACAAAAACTGGGGCTACAACATATGGGGTATCGGGATCGACTCTTATATCATGAAGCCTAAGGTGTTAAGACAATACCGATTTTTGAAAAAGTTTTCCCAAGTCTTTTACATCCTATTATAAACCTGTCCTGTAGTCTGAATGTTCAAGATGTACTGTTTTCTTGGCTAAATTTTTTTGGTAAGGTTAAAGAAATGGGGGAAATAAGGATACACTTACACAGATGACTCGTCAAACACATGTTATTTTATTGAAAGGGAAAAAACAAGCAACTAAAATAAACAAAACATACTAAAAGTAAAGGAAGGCAATAAAAATAAAGGAAAGATGAAAAGCAATAAAATCTCCTCCCACACTTAAACCGAACATTGTCCTCAATGTTTCGATGTGAGGTAGGGTAGGAGTAACCTGGAAGAGAGAGAGAGATCTAGGGGTGAGCACCGGTACCGTCACCGCCCGGGTCAGGACGCCTGGGTCAACGACGTCTGGATCGAGTACTAAGTCCTTCCTGCAGTTGCCGAGAGTGACCTAAGAGATCTCCTTGGTTGGCATCGATGAGAGCGAAGTGACGCTCATTAGACTGTCGCATGCATTGCTGCTCATTAGTGATCGCAAGAAAAGACTCGGTGACAGTCCGATGTTCTTGCTCACTACGCTACTGGGAAGCTACCATAAAACTCATATTTTCTGACAATTGTTGGTTGATGGTGTTCAGGAGGGTGTCACACCTTTCCGCACGAGCCATGTGCTCACGCCACATCTCCTTGGTGATGTAGAAACCGGGAGTGGTACCTGCAAAAGGGTTAGGGGAAGAAGGTGCGGTGTGTGCAGGTGACGCAGCAGGAATATCATGAGCTGGCGACTGGTCGCGCCGATCATACTCATCATCAGTTCCTTGCCCTTCGTCCATAGGAACGTTAGGTGGAAAAGGACCGGTAAATTGGGGAGCATCAAGATCGTATGTCCAATTCCTCGCATGTCGCACATCCGTACGCTGAGAGCAAGGTAGGACAACACTGGGTACAGCTGTACCATGTATCATAAGATAGAAACTAACTTCTCGCCACACCTTGCATAATTTCATATATTTCAAAAACTTCAAGTTAATGGTGGGGTGAGGGAGGGGTTCCAAGGTAGCTAACTCAACGTGTAGATTCAATGCTCTAGCGATGGAGGTAAATAAACCACCGAAAGAGATGGTTCCTCCTTTCTTAAGGATGGCAGACATATGGGCCAACATGAAAGGAACAGGATTGATCCTGCGATTATTAAGGCACCCCTATAAAAATAGCAATTCTCGGGCATTTACTTTGTTAGAATTTTCCCGGCTAAATATAGTACATGCCAAAAGGTATCTAAAATTACGTATGGCCGGGTTATGGATGTTAGAAGCCAAAATTCCCTCAAAGGAAGTGACATTCACATTAGATAATCGGTTCCAAAAGGTAAATGCCTCGACTGCCCATTCAACATCTAAGGGCGTCTCACAAATAGCACCATCACCATAAGGCATTCCGAGCAATCCCGCTAAAGCATCGGTAGTGTACTCGTATTCTACATTAAACATCCTAAAATAAATGGTATTGTAGCGGGCTATTCGTTACCTTTAGATTTATTGACTAAATCAAAAGTAAATCATACAATACGAGTCGCCACCACACTTCTATTTATCCAAAGGAAAGGTTAGAAAGCGAACAAAAACCGAGAAGTTTTATCAAATCAAAAACTAATAAAAATGTTAGAGATCTGGGTAAGGGGGTTGGTTATGCAATGGGAAGGTTTTAAGCACCCAAAACATCCTTAGTACTCTAAGGGAGCCCTTTTTGCAAAGTTGTATGGTAGGTTGGTATTTGTGAAAATATTTGTGCAAACATGATTGGGGGGATGAGAAAAGAAAATACAAATTATTTACAATTTTGTTGTTTGAATGGATAAACCTATTTCCTACATACCATCACAAAGGTAAGATCAAAACCTCGTAGTTCGGGGTAAAAATCTCAAAATAAGTTGGTGAATTGATTGGTCAAAAACGTTAAGGTCTTTTGTTATCAAAGGGAGAAAACTCAACCTAAACCACAATCCACCATGTGAGGAGAGCTTCAACATACTAGTGAGGGATCCACCCTATAATAAGTATGGAAGACTTATAGTCCAATCACTAAGGATAAGGTGAGGTTTACATCAACCACTATGATAACTCAAACCTAATAGCTAATGTTTATCAAAAGATTTGACAAAGGTGGCCATTGGAACCACAAAATAATTTGAAGTGAGTTGGATTTACCAATTAGAAGTATTCACAAAAGGAAGTCAAAGTTGACTTAAAGTTCAATTCAAAATAAGTATTGATGAAAAGAGTTTGAAAAATCAAAGGCATATGGCCTAGGTTTCTAATTTTGAAAACAATGTCAATGTTTGCACAAAATAAGTTTGGCTTGGGTTAGAGTGGATAGAAGAAGAGAAGGGCTAGGTCCTAGACATGCAAAGATGAGGGAAGAGAATAAAACCCATGGAGTTCCTTTCTTGAGATCATAAAGATGATTCAAGAGCTCCTTTCCTTTGGACATAGCAAGCAATAAGAAGATAACTCAAGCAATCAATCAAATATACAATCAAGCTCCTAGGATCTTCCAATCTGGATTTGTCTCTCTTATTTTGGGTGCTCATGACAATGGTCCTTCTAACTAGCTCAAGTTTGGGATCCCTATCACACAAGAACAAACAAATCAAAAAGTTCCACAATGCAATAATAAGAATGGACAAGAGTGAGTTTAGAATAGGGGTCCTTTAAATTCATCTTCAAGATTAAGCATTCTAAAGGCATGAGGCCTAGTTGCTCTTCAACAATTTTAGCATTCTAAAGGTATGAGGCCTAGTTTCTCTCGAAACTCCATTTAGCATAGGTAAGGTCCTAATTCTATGTCCTTTCTCCTTTTTGCATTGGGTTCACACTAACAAAAAACAAAACAAACACAAGGCAATAGTATATTTACACAATAATTTGCTCAAGTGAGCAAAAGGCAAATGGCATAAACGTAAACATGAGCTCGAGTGAGCAAAGGGAAAAGGCAATATGAATAAATGAGCAAGAAATTAAATTGCATTAAAGTAAATTGCAAGAATTAAATGCTTGAATTAAAAGTTAGTGATTAGTAGTTAGTGTTAGTGTGCCATAAGGCAATTTAGCGCTATGTTAAGCAATCGTAAGTGGACTAATGTAGTAATCACACCTATCTGAGGTCGGTTAATAAAACAATAGGCAAATAAACACAAGTTAAAGATCATGACAAGTAAGCCAAGCTCCTACAACTTGTCATGCCAAAAGAAAAGAAGAATGACCTTGTATGAATTTCAGGTTCTTTGCTTGACAAAGAAGCAACCTATCTTGGACACAAATCAATTCATTTGATCTTTGATTAAGATGAATTTGATTTGGATCAAAGAAGGTTAAGTCCCTCATGTGTCAAGGCTAACCACAAATCATTAACTCATTGGTCAAAAGAAAAAGATGAAGAAAGGAGATGAAGATATAATGTACAAAATGGAAATTTAAATGACATAACCCAAAGCACATTGATCAAACATGAATGGAATAAACATCAATCAATGGTAAACAGAAGTGAAATGAAGAATAGAAGTCAAGAAAGGTCAAACATATTTTTGGTATTTTTTGGAATTAAAATAATACATAAAATAAAATGAAAAAATAAAGGTCAAACATCAAATCCAATTCAAATCAACTTGGATAAGTCCAATTGGATCATCATAAGTCTAACATGGTCAAACAAGGTTTGATAAATTTTCTCAACATTTTTTGAAAACGGAAACTATTTTTAAACAATGAAAAATGAAGAAAAATAACATAAATGGACTAAAATCTCAAATCAATTAAGAAATTGATGAGAATATTTTTCATAGACTATTAAAAATGAAGAAAAATAACATAAATGGTATTTTAAATGAATTAAAATCAATCAGACAAGAAATAATTCACAAAAATTATTAAATGGAATCACAAATATAGTTAAAAATCATTTTATGAAATTAGAATTTAAGAGAAAATTTTTGCAATTGGTCCCATATTTTTGTGATTCCAAATACGGAAGTTATGAATTTTTGAAAATAAAAAGAATTAAAGAAAATAAAACAGAAATTAATAAAAGAGAAAAAACCACAACACTCAGATCCAACTCATTAATTGACGTGGACATCATCAACGGATCAGAGGCGCGCGCTTACCATGTACATGAGTCAAGCACGTGGTACCATGCATTAAATGGAGTCAAACATAACAAGGGTCGAGATTAGATCGTGACCAATGGTGGTGGAAACCTTAGCTATGAGATCAGCCACGTGTGGACGGTGGTGGAAACCACCGTCTTCTCCAATGAGAAGCCAAAATCCAGCCACCAGTTCCAAGTTTTGCAACCTTAACCAAACCACACGACTCATACACCAAATTAAAGCTGGGGTAATGTACATCACCCCTGTAACCTTAGTTTTTACTCAAGATCCTTATGGAAGAATAAATCTGAGATTCAAAAACTAGGTGTTCAATCTGAAGTTCACCAATTCACAAAATTAAAGCCACCATTGGCTTGCCTCTCACATGAGGACTTCAGAAATGCAAACCAACACAAGCAATGCACAATATTTAGTGTGATTCGAAGCAAAACAGTTGAGGTATAAACCTTTGTAGAGCAGCTTTTATGACCACAATTCAACTGATCCTTTGCTTGCATCTTGATCCTGATGCTTGGCATGAGAGCAAGGCTTAGGAATTAGTGATGATAATCAAATGATGTTGTTGAAAATCATACTTGAAAAATGAAAGTGAAAACTCAAATTCCTTTGGTGAAAGGTTGGGAAATGAATTCAGCAGGGATTCAGGCGCCTTCAGGTTACTATTTATAGCCACAGCTGATGCAAAGTGTCATCAAACTCGTGTGCATGAACTTGGGTCCTCCATTCATGGGCTAGTACAGGCGCATGTTGAGGCCCAAAATCCATTGCAAATGAGTGTTAAACATCAACTGAGTTGAATTGGACGTGCAGATTGCAAGGCATTGGATTGTGCATGAAGATTTCACTTGGTGTCCATAAATGATCACAAATATTCATCTCTTCGAAAGTCCCATTTGGGAAATTCAAACATAGGCATGTGAGTAACAGTTGGAAAGGTCTTGATATAAGGAACAAAAGCTATGTTGAAAAAAAATCAATTTGGAGTTTGGAAATTTATGAAAACTGGTCATGAAGTTCAAGTTACAAAACATGTATTTGAAAAATTTGCCAAAATAGACCAACTTCAAGCCCTTCTGTTTCAATGATGCATGCGTCAAATTACAAAACCTTCAACATCAAAGTTGTATATATTTTAAAGATAATAAATTTGGACTTAAATGTTGCATCATTTGGATTTTTTATGAGGAAGTAATGGGCACTTGAAGTAGGACTTTTTCAAGATTCAATGGCTTTGGTCCAAAGTGACATATAATGTTTTGTATTATCACATGTATTCATTTTAGGATTGTGAAAGTTTTTCCAACATAACAATTGAATTAGACATCTTAAAATTTCCAATGAACTCGGTCTCACCTAAAAATCATAAAAAATGAAGGAGTTAGGACCTTGGGAAGTTGACCCAAAATTAGGGTTTCAATCAAAATGACCTATAATGTTTTGAAATGAATGATGACCTTCCAAGTTTAAAATCAATTTTTGATGAACATGAACATTGTTCATATGGTTCTTAAGAACATGTTTTCTCTTGGGGTCATCTTATTTTGACAAACACATCAAGAGTTAGGTCTCAGTGGATTTCAAAATAGTCAGATGATTTGACTGATCAACTTCTCAAGTCCAAACTTCAAACATTGATGAATAAATGATTGAGGGGCCTCACATAGGCTCAATTATGCATAAAATGATGAATGAAATAACTTTCCTTGATTTTATTTGATCATAGGTTGAGGTTGCTTCATGAGAAGGCACAGTCAATGCACAGTTGAATTAGGGTTTCCTTGGGAAACAATCCTAAAGCCCTTTGGTTTATCTTGGTCAAATTGACAAATTGAGATACTTGGGAGGCATATATGATGATTGAGAGCTTTGTGAACCATTGTCATGCTTGCTTTCATCTTCATCTGGCCACTTTAATGGGCATAGGGGCCTTCTAGGAGCCTTGGATCATATGACTGCTTAAGCTTCAACACAAACAAGTTAGTGACATATTTTTGTGCTTTTGCTTAGTAAACAAAAAAAGAAAAGCAATAATATAAAATTCAAGCATGCTTAGTGATCTCAAACCAACTCACGTAAGTCCCAACCCAAGGGTTAAGGAGCCAAAATGCTATGTTCCTTGAGGAAAATGCTATGAACAATGATATGATGCCATGAGGGATCTTAGGGTCAAAATTAGGGTCTTACAAATGCCCCTATTTAAGTTCATTCTAGCCAGAGATATGAAGGTTAAAATCTTCATCTCGACGAGGTAGAATGGGCTTAAATAATAACAAAGAGAAGAATTTTGGTCCCTAAGAGACCTCATGATGCAAAAGTTAATACTCTGTGGGGAGTATAAAAAGGAATCAGGAGAAACTAAAAATCCACGGGAGTATAAAACATTCCATAAGGAAAACTCACTGGGAGACAGAGACTCTGAGGGGATAAAGGGAATAAAATGCGTGAGCAAGTCACGACTTAAAACTTGCTGAGAGACACGAGGGGATTCCACGAAAATAAATCAATGGAAATACTCGAGTTGACGCAAAGATGCATGTATTGGGGAATATGCCAATACAGCAAAACTATCCACACAGGATACTTCGGATAAAAATCCGAACTCAGGCGGGGATATCCATAAAGGACCCAACTGATGAAGAAACAAATGAGATATTATCGGTTACTGGGTAATAAGCTCAAAGAGAGACATGTGACCAAAAACACCGGTACAAGGGTGGGAGAACAACACGCTCAGGGAGAAAGAATATCTAAGACTGGTATAAGGGTGAGAGATATCAATCATCCAGACATCTGAGGAAAACCTAAAAAGGTATATTTCAAGTCAGGGAAATCTGACTCCATAGTTGACAAAAAGTCATAATAGGGAGCAAAAGGAAGGAACACCAGGGATACCTGTTACTGGGCATATAATAGGTGACCAACCATGCGTGAATTGGGGAATATTTCCCAGACACTCATCATCTGAAAGGAGGGCTGAAAAAGCAAACTCGATTACTGGATGGACATTCGGTTCCATAAGGAAATGCGAATCTTACTCAACTGGGGAAGAAAAAGACTTCGAATGAAGAGCGCATGAGATATATTATCTATGACCGTCAAAACATAGATAACATACTCGCATGGAAGATTATCCATAACTAGTTACTGGGTTTATAAAGGATAAATCGACCGAAAAGTAACGACATCAGGATACCTGCTACGGGGTATAAAATGATGACCATCAAAGGGAGAGACAATTATTACCACACAAGGGTAAATGAAAGATAACTCGCTGGGGATAATTTTCTTGACCAAAGCAATTATCCAAGAGATATATCACCGGTTATTGGGAGATATACTCAAAACTGAAGGAATATCAATACCAAATATTGGATAAAGATAACCAACAAAGAGGGGATTACATCTACCGGTTACCGGGTAGAAAACCAAAAGTGAGAGTAACCGTCATAGGTTAGGATGAACAATATCAAGAATTAACTCTGCAAGGGGAGAAAATGGGGTTTACAACTACCAGTTATTGGGTAGAAGAGGAGTCAATCTAGGAACAAACTAGATAGATACAAAGAAATAAGACTCAACCCAATGAGGATATAACTCAGGGGAGTAATTACATCCCAATACATATTTTGGGAGCAAACTGAAGCAATAATCATCCACGAGGACATAACTCAGTGGGGAATATAGAAGGAAAGATAAACACTTTCTGCTTATAGGGCTGACTCTATATGGAGAAATCAGACACAAAAATCTGCTTGGGGAAGAATATTTCATCCATAGCAGGAGATAACAAGCAAAGATATATGGCAAAGAATGCAACATGAATTATTGAATGCTATAAATATGCATGTATATGCATGGTTTATGTATGATTAATGCTAACAACAGACATATCTAACACAAACAGGTCCAAGAATCAATGGACAGACATCCGGTACAGCATCTCAAAATAGAAGGCCAGGCCCAAGGGAGAAAATCCAATCTGGTGGGGAGCAACAAATACCAGGAAACACCAATCACAACTGAGGATGAAGCAGAGTCACTACCGGGGACAAAGACTACTTCTAGGGGAACAAGCAGGGTTGTTGGGGATCAGAGGCCGCTGTTGGGGATAAGCACAGGGTTACAACTACCACATTCTAGGGATCTTCCAACAGTACGCAGAGATATGGACAAGATCAGTCATAGAAGAACTCTACTGGGGATCTTATCAGGGGGTGATGCGGAATTCTGTGGGAAACAACCTCCAAACAGAAACACATCAAGTATTCTCTTCTAATCACGGAATGAACATCTCTGCTGTGGAGAAAGAGCCAATCACTCAATTGGGGAAGGAAACAACATATCCTCCTCGAAGTTCCAACGCCAAACTAGGATCAGGTAAAGTCTCAACTAGGGAAGCTATAAAGCCATCGTCGGGGATTTGCTGCTGAACATACAAATATCTGATGCAGAGGAAACTCTATCGGGGAGCTCAACACGAATAAGATCCATCGTAGAAGAAACTCTACTGGGGAACTTATCAAGGAATGATATGAAACTCTGTGGGGAATAACCACCAAACAAAAGTTTCAATAATCAATAAATTTCCTCATATTTGCTGGAGAAACATCTCTGCTAGGAGGAGAGGACCACCGCTCCGATGGGGACGGAAATAAACATCTTCAACACCAGCCCTGCTAGGAGGAAACTATTCAAGAAGGAGGAAGTAAATATCATGCTCTGATTCGGCAACTCCACTGGGGAAGGACTGTTGGCGACTGACTTGGGGATAACCTGTAGGCGACCCAACTGGGGGAAGTCTAACGTGAAAACCTTACTGGGGATGAGTTGCAAGCAAACTTGATGGAGAAAAACTGTATGCGAATCCGCTAGGGATAAGCTACAAACCAAACTGCTGAAAGTTTTTACTCATGTTGGGAAATCCTGCTCGTTCTGCGGGAGATTTCTACTCATAATGAGGGAAAGACCAACCTCCTCGAAAAAGATAGCATTTCAAATTTTGTCAATTTATAAGGGATTTTAGGTCAATCCACACGAGGGGTGACAACCATATAATTGATAAACACAAATGCTAGACTCAGACTCTCTGGGGATCTGAGGATGTTAGAGGTATACATCTTTAAGCACATCAGGACCAAAACTCCAGACTCTCTGGGGAATTGATGAAGTATCACCCTTCTCTGCGCTCGCTGAGGAGACAACCTGAAAGATGATGAAGAGGACATAAATGTGCCAGGAATATGAACAAATGTCTTACCCATTTGGAGATCATACTATCCTTGGGAGAGCACTGACGATATTCCATTTATCCAGTCATTGTGAATGTTCACTTTGTTTAAAAACAGTTTTGCAAAAACTTTATTTGTGTAAAACAATGATATTTATTAATTAAAACATGCAAACATTTGTTAAATAGAAACAAATAAGAGTGCAAAGAATTGGATAAAGGCTCAAATTTATTTGATGGAATGGTAGTCTGCAAATGACAAGACTCCATGGATCTTTAAAAATTTGAAATTGGTGATATATATTGGAAAAAGGCTACGTTTAACATAATGACCATTTCTCCACCAACTCTGAATCCAATGTAATTGAAGCTCCAGTTGACGATGACCGAGCGAGAATCTTCGACAGATGAAAAATGTAGAACAAAGTCTTGTCAAGATGCAGTTACTTGCCAAATCCCTAATTTTTGCCTAGATTTCCCCAGGGTGAGGTACTCAATCTAGCGGAATATATACATTTATTTTTTTAATGTCTCTAACTTTTGCTTGGACCGCCCTTTCGGGTTTTCAATCCACCGAGACGCTCATTTTTGCCTAAGTCGCCCTTTCGGGTTTTCAACTTAGCGAGTTATTCTATTTTTATTTTAGGCGAAGTATTTCTTGATTGCATCTAAATTCACAGGACAAGTGAAATCCTCCGCATCCATAGTTGTAAGTATCAAAGCACCGCCTGAAAAGGCTCTCTTAACAACATATGGACCTTCATAGTTTGGAGTCCACTTGCCTCTGGAATCGGGTGCGAAAGACAAAACTTTCTTGAGCACGAGGTCACCTTCTCAAAACACACGAGGTTTGACCTTCTTATCAAAGGCTTTCTTCATCCTTTGCTGATAAAATTGACCATGGCACATGGCAGTTAATCTCTTCTATTCTATCAAATTCAATTGGTCATAACGACTCTGAACCCATTCAGCCTCAGTCAACTTGGCTTCCATCAAGACTCTCATTGATGGGATCTCAACCTCCACTGGTAGCACAGCCTCCATGCCATATACAAGGGAGAAAGGGGTTGCCCCTGTTGAAGTGCGGACAGATGTACGATAACCATGCAAAGAAAATGGCAGCATCTCATGCTAATCTTTGTACGTAACAACCATCTTCCGAATAATCTTCTTGATGTTCTTGTTAGCAGCTTCAACAACCCCATTCATCTTGGGTCTATAGGGAGAAGAATTTTGATGTGCAATCTTGAACTCACTACACAGCTCTTTCATCATCTTGTTGTTCAAGTTAAATCCATTATCAATAATGATCTTATTTGGCACACCATAACGACATATGAGATGATTCTTGATAAACCTCACAACCACCTGCCTGGTCACATTCGCGTACGATGCTGCTTCAACCCAGTTGGTGAAGTAATCAATTGCTACGAGAATAAACTTGTGACCGTTGGACGCTTTTGGCTCTATCATGCCAATCATGTCAATTCCCCACATGGAGAAAGGCCATGGTGATGAAATAACATTCAGAAGTGTTGGGGGAATATGAATCTTATCCGCATAAATCTGACACTTATGGCATTTTTTCACGTATTTGCAGGAGTCAGACTCCATTGTCAGCTAATAGTAGCCTGCTCTTAACATCTTCTTTGCCATGGCATGTCCATTGGAATGAGTACCAAATGAACCCTCATGGACTTCAGTCATCAACAGGTCTGCTTCGTGTTTATCCATGCATCTGAGCCAAACCATGTCAAAATTCCTCTTGTAAAGCACATCGCTATTGAGGTAGAAACTGCCAGATAATCTCCTCAAAGTCTTCTTATCTTTAACACATGCTCCAGGCGGGTAAATCTGACTCTGAAGAAAACATTTGATATCATAATACCATGGCTAATCATCTTTCACTTCTTCTCTTGTAAATACATGAGTTAGTCTATCCAAACGTATCAAAGTAATATTGGGGACTTCATTCCATAATTTTACCACAATCATCGAAGCAAGCGTAGCAAGAGCATCTTCCATTCGATTCTCATCTCGAGGAATATGATGGAAGTCAACCTTTGTAAAGAAATTTGAAATCCTCCTTGCATAATCTCTGTATGGAATGAGGCTAGGTTGATTCATCTCACATTCACCCTTAATCTGATTAACAACAAGGGCCGAATCACCATAAACGTCAAGATGCTTGATCCTAAGATCAATACACTCTTCCAAACCCATAATACAGGCCTCATACTCCGCCATATTATTCGTGCATTTGAAAGTTAGCCTTGTTGTAAAAGGAAAATGTGTTCCCTGAGGAGTAATAATCACTTCCCCAATACCATTTCCATATTGATTAACAGCACCGTCGAACACCATACCCCATCGGGAACTAGGCTCTGGCCCTTCATCGAGCATAGGCTGGTCGCAATCTTTCATCTTCAGATACAGAATCTCCTCATCAGGGAAGTCGTACTGAACAGACTAATAATCCTCAATTGGTTGATGTGCCAAATGGTCAGCCAAGATACTACCCTTAATAGCCTTCTGAGCTCTATACTCAATATCATACTCAGACAACAGCATCTGCCAACGGGGAATCCTCCCAGTTAAAGCAGGCTTCTCAAAGATATACTTAATTTGATCCATTTTAGATATCAACCAAGTCGTATGATTCAACATATACTGGCGTAAACGCTTAGCGGCCCAAGCCAAAGCACATCATGTTTTCTCAAGCATTGAGTATCGAGACTCACAATCAGTGAACTTCTTACTCAGATAGTATATAGCATACTCTTTCTTTCCTGATTCATCTTGCTGGCCTAACACACAACCCATAGAGTCTTCAAGAACGGTCAAGTACATAATCAATGGTCTGCCTTCCACAGGCGGAGACAGAATCGGAGCCTCGGACAGATACTCTTTGATACTATCAAAGGCCTTTTGGCAATCCTCGGTCCAATCATGGCGCTGATCTTTCTAGAAGAGCTTGAATATTGGCGCACATGTGGCAGTCATGTGGGATATAAATCTGGAAATGTAATTCAAGCGGCCAAGAAAACCTCGGACTTGCTTCTCAGTTTTTGGTGCAGGCATCTCTTGTATTGCTTTGACCTTGGCAGGATCAACTTCAATACCTCTCTCGCTGACAATAAAGCCCAATAACTTTCCGGAACGGACTCCAAATGTACACTTGTTCGGATTTAGACGAAGTTTGTAGTTCCTCAAATACTGAAAAAGTTTCAACAAGTGCTCTACATGTTCAACTTCCGTTCTCGACTTCGCAATCATATCATCAACATACACCTCGATCTCCTTATGCATTATATCATTAAACAAGGCAGTCATAACATGTTGATACGTGGCTCCAGCGTTCTTCAAACCGAAGGGCATCACTCAATAACAGAATGTTCCCCAAGGTGTGATGAATGTTGTCTTCTCCATATCCTCGGGTCCCATTTTGATCTGATTGTATCCGGAAAATCCGTCCATAAATGAGAAGACATTGAATTTAGTTGTATTATCTACCAACATATCAATATGTGGTAATGGAAAATCATCTTTCGGACTAGCTTTATTCAAGTCTCTATAGTCCACACACATTCGGACTTTTTCATCTTTCTTACGCACGGGTACAATATTGGCCACCCATTGAGGATATGTAGAAGTCACCAGAAACCCCGCATCAATTAGCTTCTGAACTTCTTCTTTAATCTTCACTGCCATATCAGGATGAGTTCTTTTGAGCTTCTGCTTCACAGGCACAAACTCAGGCTTCAACGGCAAGAAATGTTGCACAATATCAGTATCTAGACCAGGCATGTCTTCATATGACCAGGCAAAGACGTCGGCATACTCTCGTAGCAACTCAATCAACCCCTTCTTCACAGATTCTTCCAGGAGTACCCCAATCTTCACTTCGCTAACACAATCCTCAGACGCAAGTTGATTGTTTCCATATTTTCAAGATGCGGCTGAATGATCTTCTCCTCGTGCTCAATCAGACGGGTGATCTCATCAGTAATCTCTTCAACATCATCTTCTTCTGCCTCAAATACAGGGAACTCAAAGTTGGGAGATGGTGTTGGATCATTATGTTCAATGGGTTTGATCAACCTGCATAATGATTTTGGATATAAAAAGAGATTTTAGATTTCAAACAAACCAAATCATTATGCAAATGAAAAGATTGATTTTATTCTTTTTTTAGGGTTTTTTGGTGATCACCAATTCCATGCAAAAAAGCAAAAAGTGAAAATAATTTGGAAAAACAAACATTTAACATGTAATTATTGAATGAATATCATTGTATTAATGTGCCAACAATGTCATCACTTCTCCTTTTGGCATGGGAGAAGGTTTTTTTAAACAAAAATGAACGCATTACGTGGACTTATGGACAACTGTTGGAACATCAACATCGACCCAATTAATGGAAACTCCTCTAGGGATGACAAAGTTGCCAGAATCTTCCTCTACATCATCTTCCACTATAGCAACAGCCTCTTGGTCTTCGACCGTGTGGATGAAACCTCCACTCTGAAATAGCCCATGCTCGTTGAAAGTGCCTGAAGAGTACCTTATGCCAGCCCAATATTTATTGTCTTCCAGCTTAATCATTTGTCCTAAACCAGTAGTTACGCCATGCTCAATGGCCAACTTTGCATCATTGTAGGACGCAAATGAAGAAGTTCCTTTCCTTAAAGGCTCATCAATAGATAAGGCTTGGAACCACGTCCCAACCTCATCCTCAGCATCTATGTAAGAAAAGGAAGACAAATGGATTACCAAGAGAGCCTTCTCTCCCCCTACCACCACCAACTTCATATTCTTAACGAATTTTAACTTCTGGTGTAGGGTGGATGTCACGGCGCCTGCCTCGTGAATCCATGGTCTGCCAAGCAAGCAGTTATATGATGCGTGAATATCCATGACCTGGAAAGTGATCTAGAAATCACTAGGTCCGATCTCGATTGGGAGCTCAACCTCGCCAATCACAGTTTTCCTGGATCCATCAAAAGCCTTAACAACCACTCCACTCTGCCTCATGGGAGGCCCCTCGTAAGAAAGTTTCGCCAGAGTGGATTTTGGAAACACATTTAGCGATGATCATGTGTCTACCATCATATTAGACAAGGCATCATCCTTGCAGTTCATGGAAATGTGTAGAGCCAAATTGTGGTTTTTTCCCTCCTTGGGAAGATCAGCATCGCAAAAGCTCAAGTTATTACAAGCAGTAATGTTTGCAAAAGTGCTATTAAATTGCTCTATTGTGATATCATGATCCACACATTCGACGTCCAACACCCTCTGCAAAGCTTCGCGGTGTGGCTCTGAATTCATCAACAAAGATAGGACAGATATCTTTGATGGATTTTGAAGCAGTTGATCGACAACATTATATTCGCTCCTCTTGATGAGCCTCAGCCTCTCATCACAATCCTCTTTCATTATGCCATTCTGACTATCAGGGACAGGAGCTCTAGCAACAATGGTAGGTTTATCAACAACAAGTGTCGGATTCGGAGAAGAAGAAGAAGTTCCCACAGGACGATCAGAATTATCAACAACATCAGTTCTTCTTGAGACGTCTGCGTGGGGTTTTGGCCGCGCCGAGAAAACAAGACCACTATGGGTCATACCACTGACATCAGATATGCTTGTAATAGAAGTGTAGGGAAAAGGCACCTCCTTCCCATCTTCTAACACAACTATGTTATATCTGTAGGGAACTGCTCTATCTATAGAGTAAGGGACCGGGCCCACTGGCTTAATAATGAGAGACGGAGAAACCTTCTTCTTGCTGCTATCATATCTGACAACAACAGGTTCGGGTATTCTTAATACATGTGATATAACATTAACTTCATCCTCATCACGATTCTGAAGTATCTCGATCACACCCTGATCCAGCATCTCTTGGATGTCCTTCATGACTTGGCGACATCCCCTCTCATTGACAGTGCACACACGGCAACTGTCATGGTCATGCTCATAGTGATTGTATCCATATAACAGTCTATGCATCTTGACCAAAGATTGTCTGATATGGCTGACATATTGGACCTTGTATTTTCTAAGGCAACCCTGAACCATATTAACTGCAGCCTTCCCATGCTTGGGTAATGGGTTCTTCTTAACATTAGGACCTACGTCCTCGAAAAACAATATCCCACTTATAACAAGGTCTTGCACCTTGGTCTTCAGAGGATAACAATTCTCTACATCATGTCCGGGAGCACCAGAATGATAAATACAGTGAAGCTCGGGCTTGTACCACCACTGAGGGTTGATCGATACAGCAGGTGGGTCACGTGGAGTAATCAGCTTCCTTTCAATCAATGAAGGATATAGCTCTACATAAGTCATTGGAATTGGATCGAAAGTGACCCTCTTCCTATCATAGCTAGTGCTGGTATTGTTGTTGTTTCGAGGCTGGTAGGCCTGTTGTTGCGGACGATGCTGTTGTTGTTGATATTGCTGATGTTGTTGTTGCTGGTGCTGATAATGTTGATTTTCCCTGAAGGCAGGCGCTATTTAAGCCATCTGGTGTGTGTTACTGGCAGGGAGCACAGTCTTCCTCTTCATAGAGGGTCTTCTTTGTTTAATATGGGAAGACACGACATGTGCTTCTCCATCTTTCTTCTTGGCAAACGCCCCATAACGTTTGGCAGAAGAGCCTTCTTCTCTGGTCAGGCGTTCTTCCCTGACTCCTTCCTCTAGTCACATCCCCATGTTCACCATCTCGGTGAAGTCAGAGGGAGCACTAGCTATCATCCGCTCGTAGTAGGAAGAGGTTAAAGTCTTTAAAAATATCTTCGTCGTTTCTTTCTCTTCGAGTGGGGGCACAATTTGTGCAGCCAATTCACGCCACCTCTGGGCGTACTCCTTAAATGTTTCCTTCTCCTTCTGGGAAATATCCCTTAGTTGGTCCCTATCGGGAGCCATATCAACGTTGTACTTGTACTGCTTGACGAAAGCTTCGCCAAGGTCGTTGAAGGAGCGGATGTTCGCACTATCCAGACCCATATACCATCTGAGTGTGGTGCCGGACAGGCTGTCCTGGAAATAATGGATAAGGAGTTGATCGTTGTCAGTCTGAGTTAACATCTTCCGTGTGTACTTCACAAGATGGCTGAGCGGGCAAGTGTTTCCTTTGTACTTTTCAAAGTCATTCACTTTGAATTTGATAGGAATCTTGACATTTGGCACGAGGCACAGCTCAACAGTAAATTCATCGAAGAGGTCCTTCCCTCTAAGAGTCTTTAGTTCCTTGCGCAGCTCACGGAATTGGTCATTCATAGCAATAATTTTATCATACACATATGGGCCATCAGACGGCTCAGAGTGATAAATGGTGTCATCAACTCTCGGTAAAGTGTGCACAACTGGAGGTGGCACACCAAGGACCGGGATAGATGCCGGTAAAGAAGAAATGGTCGGAGCGAGACCTTCTGGCACAAAATTCGCGTGCATCCCCCAAGGAAACCCGACTGGCATAGCAGACAGAGCGAAATGAGTGGTGGTGGTAGGCACGGTAGAGGAAGCAACCTCTGAGATGACCGTCCTTTGGGGAGGAGTTGAAGGCGTTGGAGAAGAATGACTTTGGGCGGCTAGGAATGACTCCATCGGTGCGTCAACTTGTCTTCAAAATAAATGAAGAACATAGAGTTAGACCACTGATCAAGAAGCCCTGAACAAAACCGGCTTATGCATATGATGCATGCAATGCTTGTGCATATGATTTATTTTTTATTATCAGAGGAACTTCAGAGATCTATTTGCAAATATTTAGAAATACTAATCATTTAGACATATAATGGAATATTCATATCAATAATATCTGGAAAAATTTTACACCAAAGAAGTACAGTCTTGGTAACCAAATACAATACAAGAGAGAAGGAAAATGAACATCCTATGGAACCCTAGAAGCAATCGTCCAAAGCTCTCGAGACCGGAAGATAAGCTGCGCGAAGCCTCTTCACCTCTCTCTCATAGGCTGCCTCCATATCTGCCTTATCTTTGGCGAGTCAATCATACTTCCTCTTCCAAAACCTAGATGACTGAGGAAGAAGAGAAGTCACCACATCATCAGGCTCCTCGTTAACCTGATGCTCCAGGAACTCTATTAAAGCATCCTTATCTCTGAGTTGCTGAAGTAGCTCCTCTCGTTCACGGACCCAAGCACGCGAATGATCTTCATCTCTCAGCTCCTCTACTCCTTGGTTAGGGAGGGTCGAAGGCCCAACCATAAACATAGGCGTAGGTCTTGGTTAATCATAAGGAATGCGGTACTCAGAAGCTCTCTTCCTCACCCACGAGGTGTAGGGTTCCAAAGCAATACAATTCTTCGGACCAAGCTCTTCCCTTCCCTTCCTATGAATCTTGCGCCAAGCGTGGACCATCCTGCCCTTCGAGTTTTGGGGATCTTTACCCTCTTGAAAGAACACACCTTCTAACAGAATGTTATTAGGTTTATCCTTTAAGGGGAACCCAAGCTGATGGCGTGCCAAAACAGGGTTGTAGTTAATCCCACCACATGTACCAAGAAGAGGCACATTGGAGAATTCACCATAAGAGTCAATAATCTGCACACCATCATACACACGGTTATACCAAAAGATATCATCATTAGTGAGAGACATAAGTCTCGTAGACCACCGTAGACATCCTTTGTTCTCCTTGATTGGATCATCAGAAGTCTAACATGGTCAAACAAGGTTTGACAAATTTTCTCAACATTTTTTGAAAACAGAAACTATTTTTAAACAATTAAAAATGAAGAAAAATAACATAATTGGACTAAAATCTAAAATAAATCTCAAATCAATTAAGAAATTGATGAGAATATTTTTCATAGACTTATCATCATCCAAAGATGTTAAGAAAATATTTTTGGCATTTTTGAATATCAAATGGTATTTTAAATGAATTAAAAACAATCAGACAAGAAATAATTCACAAAAAATATTAAATAGAATCACAAAAGTAATTAATAATCATTTTATGAAACTAGAATTTAAGAGAAAAAGTTTGCAATTGGTTTCATATTTTTGGGATTCCAAATAAAGAAGTTATGAATTTTTGAAAATAAAAAGAATTAAATAAAATAAAACAGAAATTAATAAAAGAGAAAAAACCGCAGCGCTCAGATCCATCTCATTAATTGACGTGGACATCATCAACGGATCAGAGGCGCGCGCTTACCATGTACATGAGACAAGTGCGTGGTACCATGCATTAAATGGAGTCAAACATAACAAGGGCCAAGATTAGATCGTGACCAATGGATCCAAGGGCTATAAGATCAGCCACGTGTGGACCGTGGTGGAAACCACCGTCTTCTCCGGTGAGAAGCCAGAATCCGGCCACCAGTTACAGGTTTTGCAACCTTGACCAAACCACAGGATCCATACACCAAATTAAAACTGGGGTGATGTATATCTCCCTTGTATCCTTAGTTTTTACTCAAGATCCTTATGGAAGAAGAAATCTGAGATTGAAAAACTAGGTGTTCAATCTGAAGTTCACCAATTCACAAAATTAAAGCCACCATTGGCTTGCCTCTCACATGAGGACTTCAGAAATGCAAACCAACATAAGCAATGCACAATATTCAGTGACATTCGAAGCAAAATAGTTGAGTTATAAACCTCTGCAGAGCAGCTTTTATGAGCATAATTCAATTGATTCTTTGCTTGCAGCTTGATCCTGATGCTTGGTATGAGAGCTAGGCTTAGGAATTAGTGATGATAATCAACTTATGTTGTTGAAAATCACACTTGAAAAATGAAAGTGAAAACTTAAATTCCTTTGGTGAAAGGTTGGGAAATGAATTCAGCAGGGATTCAGGCGCCTTCAGGTTACCATTTGAGTGAAGCAATGCCTTCTATTTATAGCCACAACTGATGCAAAGTGTGATCAAACTCACGTGCATGAACTTGGGTCCTCCATGCATGGGCCTGTACAGGCGCATGTGAGGCAAAAAATCCATTGCAAATGAGTGATGAACATCATATGAGTTGAATTGGACGTGCAAATTGTAAGGCATTGGATTGTGCATGAAGATTTCACTTGGTTTCCATAAATGATCACAAATATTCATCTCTTCGAAAGTCCCATTTGGAAAATTCAAACATAGGTATGTGAGTAATGCTTGGAAAGGCCTTGATATAAGGAACAAAATCTATGTTGAACAAAAATCCATTTGGAGTTTGGAAATTTATGAAAACTGGTCATGAAATTCAAGGTACAAAACATGTATTTGAAAAATTTGCCAAAATGGACCAACTTCAAGCCCTCCTGTTCCAATGATGCAAGCCTAAAATGACAAAACCTTAAACATCAAAGTTTTGTATAGTTTCAAGATAATAAATTTGGACTTAAAGTTGCATCATTTGGATTTTTGATGAGGAAGTTATGGGCACTTGAAGTTGGACTTTTTCAAGATTCAAAGGCTTTGGTGCAAAGTGACCTATAATGTTTTGTATTATCATACATATTTATTTTAGGATTATCAAATTTTGTCCAACATAACAATTGAAGTATACATCTTACAATTTCCAATGCACTTGGTCTCACCTCAAAATCATAAAAAATGAAGGAGTTAGGTCCTTGGGAAGTTGACCCAAAATTAGGGTTTCAGTCAAAATGACCTATAATGTTTTGAAATGAATGATGACCTTCCAAGTTTCAAATGAATTTTTTATGAACATGGAAGTTGTTCATATGGTTCTTAAGAACATTGTTTCTCTTGGGGTCATCTTCATTTGACAAAGACATCAAGAGTTAGGTCTCGGTGGATTTCAAAATAGTTAGATGATTTGACTGATCAACTTCTCAAGTCCAAACTTCAAACCTTAATGAATCAATGATTGAGGGGCCTAAAATAGTCTCATATATGCATAAAATTATGAATGAAAGAACTTCCCTTGATTGTATTTGATCATAGGTTGAGGTTGCTTCATGAGCAAGGCGCGGTCAATGCATAGTTGAATTAGGGTTTCCTTGGGAAACAATCCTCAAGCCCTTTGGTTTATCTTGATCAAATTGACAAATTGAGATACTTGGGAGGCATATATGATGATTTAGAGCTTTGTGAACCATTGTCATGCTTGCTTTCATCTTCATCTGGCCACTTCAATGGGCATGGGGGCCTCCTAGGAGCCTTGGATCACATGACTGCTTAAGCTTCAAAACAAACAAGTTAGTGACATATTTTTGTGATTTTGGTTAGTAAACAAAATAAGAAAAGCAATAATATACAATTCCAGCATGCTTGGTGATCTCAAACCAACTCATACAAGTCCCAACCCAAGGGTTAAGGAGCCAAAATGCTATGATCCTTGAGGCAAATGCAAGGAATAATGATATGATGCCATGAGGGATCTTAGGGTCAAAATTAGGGTCTTACAGGTATCTACCGTGCTAGCAGTGCTGGGATGGACAATGTAAATCAGGGAACTTAAAAATTCCCTAGTGAGCCTATCATAGGTGGGCGCTTTGCTAGCAAAAAGATCATGTAATCCTAAATTGTCTAGCATGTGGAATACATTATGATATATGCCTAGAGTGTACAAACAGTGTTCGTCGACATACCTGGTAGAGAGGATCTCCCGAGTTTGCAATATTTGCAAAATCTTATTTTGTCGCTCACCGGGCTTTCCTTGACGAAGAGTGATGTCGTTAAATTCCGTTCCGGACGTTCATGGAGGTTGTTGAGAAAAATTTGTAAATATAGAAAAGAAAGGAAAAATGGAATTTTATGGATTTTTGGTGGAGGGTTGGAGAAGTGAAGATGGAAAATTGTTGGTTTGTAGTGAAAGTGAGAAAATTGGAAATTCTTATGAATTTGGTAGAGTTTAGAGAATAAGAGAATAGGTTTTGAAGGGTTAAAGAAGGTATAAATAGTGGAAAAGGTAAATCTGACAGTGACGTCATGGCGCCCGCCATGTGTTCGAAAATGGTTTGGGTCGGCTGTGTTGTTTTGCTTCTTAGGCCTTATTCCTTATCGTCTTCATTTTTGTAATAGGGGGTGTATATAGGTATCCACGAATGCTGTTTTTTTTTTTTTTGATTTTAAGCTTGATAAAATAAAATGAAACAAAAATAAAAATAAAACAAAATAAAGCTAAACAAAATGAAATAAAATAAAACAAAATAAAACAAAATAAGATAGTAAAGTAAAACAAAATAAAATAAAATAAAATAAAATAAAATAATGGACATAAAAAACATAATAATTATAATAATGCATATATATATATATATAATATATATATATATAATATTATATATATATATATATTATATGTGTGTGTGTGTGTGTGTGTGTGTGTGTGTGTGAAGAGTCAATAATAATTCACGAGTCCAAAAATAACGCAATATATATATATATATATATATATATATATATAATATATATTATATATATATATTATATAATATATATATATAGTGTGTGTGTGTGTGTGTGTGTGTGTGTGTGTGTGTGTGTGTGGTGTGTGTGTGTTGTGTGTGTGTGTGAGAAGAGTCAATAATAATTCACGAGTCCAAAAATAACGCAAGAATAATGTCATAGGAAATGATAGAAATAGGCATGAATAATAAATACGGGAAAAGAAATAGGGAAATTCAAACAGTATTTCTCGGTCCATAATGGCATCAACGCTCTGGATATAGTGGAGTTTCTTCGACCTCGTAGCCTCGAATCTCTGCGATCTGGTGTCGGAGATCGGAAATCTCATCATGCAGCATATCAGTCTCGGTGTCGTGTGAGGCAACTGCTACCTCGACATGCAGGGCAACATCAGCAAGCTCCTGGCGAAGCTCGACTATATCCATGCGAAGCTTAACCAATTCGGACTGCATGCTCGGAGTCTGGAGATTAGGATTGTTTGTGCGGACTTTAATTCTGATCGGTGCAATCTTCGGCACATCTACATTCTCTCCCTGCCCTTCTATGGCGTAGACCCAGTTGACCTGATCAATGACACAAGTCACCTGAGGGTCAGGTAAAGTGAAGTAATGAATGGTCTCACCCTTAATTAATAGTCTGTATTGATCCGGATGGAAAGAGGATCTCCTCATCAGACCACGGTCCAGGAAAAAATCAACATCCATCAAGGTGTAGCTGCAATAAGGTGTTAGGTGAAACAGTCTACTATCGAGTCCCAAGGCTAAGGCTATGTGGGTCACAGTGCTTCCGACATGAATGGGGCTCGCAGCAGAGCGAGCAGTAAGGTGTAGACTCTCGATTAAGAAAGCTCCACAGTGTACCAGGCGTGACTGAGTAGTGTAGTACATGAAGAAGATCTCTTCAGCACTCACATGCGTATCAAGGTCACTCTTCCCCCGGAAGGTATGGGCAATGATCATCTGGAAGTATCGGAAAGCAGGGTTGTGAATTTTGTTGGAGATCTGGGTTGAGGGGTCAGGACTACCTTCACATGTGATATCTCTCCAAAACTTCTCGACGTCTCGGCTAAAAAACTAGCTCATGGGGAGCTCGGATGAAGCATCATAGGCAGTCTGGAAACCAAGCAAGTCGCCAAAACGCTTGTGGTTGAAGGTATATTCTACCCCGAACAATCTGAAGTTAATGTATCCTCCATCACTGGCGTGACCAACATAAGGCTTGTAGACAAGTGAGCTCAGGAACTCCAAAGTCAGGTTCTTGTAAGTCACGTGCATAGCATCTGTATATTCGTCCCACTGTAACTGATTGCATAAGTGCCTGACACTAGGCTCAATGCTTAATTCCTCCATGCAGCTCGAATCGGGATATCTAGTAGGCAGCATCGGGCGCTGTGAAAGCATGTTGTAACGCTGCTCTTGGACTGGGTCACAGAAGATTAGAGGCATGGTGTTGATATTCTCCATTCCTGAAAAGTTAGATTAGGAACAGAGGACACCTGAAATCACAAATATTATAATTGTTAGTCTCCACATAGATATACATACATATAAAACAAATAAATATAAACTAAAAAAATAAAAGTAAAGGAAAAGAAGTCATGGGTTGCCTTCCATGCAGCGCTTGTTTAACGTCATTAGCTTGACGATTCTAACTTTATATTTTAGAGGTAGGAACTGGAGGTGGTCAGGGTCTGGTCATGACATTCTCTGGGTATGTCACCTCCTTGGTATGGCTTCAATCTTTTTCCATTTACCACGAATGGATTGCATGAGTTGTTTCGGATTTCGACTGCTCTAGATTTCAGGATTTTGGACACCTTAAAGGGGCATGTCCATCTCTTACTGGAAAAAGACGTAATCTTTAATTGAAGAGAAGAATAGAGTCTCCTATATTAAATTCCTTTTTCACGATCCTCTTTTCGTGCCAAGCTTTGGTTCTCTCCTTGTATATAACGGCATTTTCGTAAGCGTTCTGGCGAAGTTCCTCCAATTTGTGAATATCAAGGACTCGCTTCTTTCCAGATGCTAAGTAATCCAAGTTTGGGGTGATAGCTTCTGTGAAAGGTATCTCTACATGAAGCTTTTCTATCACTTTTATAAATTTTTGATATTGGTTACTGAATTTGGTTTGTTTAAGTCTTTGCGGATATGGGATTGGTGGTTTGTACGGGGGAGGTGGTTTGTAAGTTTTATCCTTGGCTTCATCTTCTTGGTTGTTTATTTCTCAGGTTCCTCTAGTTTCTCTTCTTGGTTGGTAGGCACATTCTCTTTAGAAGATTTTGACTCGCTCATTTCTAGGTTCTGAGGCCCTTCGTAAGCAGTTCTACTTCGTAACGAGATAACATTAGCTTGCCCTTGAGGGTTCGGTTGAGGTTGTCCAGGAAATTGGCCTCCAGGTGTAGTTTGTGGGGTTTGGTTTTGTGCTACCTGTGAGATCTGGGTTTCAAGCATCTTGTTGTGAGTGATTATCTGATCAACCTTGGTTCCTAATTGCGTTATAAGTTCGTTTACGTGAATGTTTTGGTTTAGGAATTCTTTATTTTGCTGAGTCTGGCCCGATATAAAGTTCTCCATGATCATCTCAAGGTTAGACTTCTGGGGCACAGCCTACATAAGTCAGTTTGGTTTTTGGGCTTGATAACCTTACGGTCTCTGAGGTGCATTATTTTGGACAAGGTTCTGGTTTCTATAAGGGAAATTTGGATGATTCTTCCATCCAGTGTTGTAAGTGTTTGAAAATGGGTTCCCTTGGGCGTAATTTACTTGGTCGGGATTCAGTTTGTTTAAAAGGTTACACTCCATCGATTAGTGTCCTTTAGATCCACAGAGTTTGCACTCTGTGTGGACTACTGCTACGGTTTTAGTGTTTGTAGACATATGTTAGATCCTAAGGGCTAAAGCCTTCATTTTTGCCTGCATCATGTCTAGAGAGCTTACCTCATGTATTCCACCTTGGGTCTCCTTTTTCTCTATTGATGCTCGTTCAGTTCCCCATTGATAATGGTTTTGGGCCATATCCTCAATTAGGTCACAAGCTTCTGGATAAGGTTTGTTCATCAGCGCGCCACCTGCGACAGCTTCGATGCTCATCTTGGTATTATAACGGAGTCCATTGTAAAAGGTGTGAACGATCAGCCATTGCTCTAGGCCATGGTGTGGGTAGACTCTTAACAGTTCTTTATATCTCTCCCAAGCTTCGAAAAGCGATTCTCCTTGGTTTTGAGCAAATCTAGTTATTTGGTTTCGAATAACAACAGTCTTACTAGTGGGGAAATATCTAGCAAGGAATACTCTTCTAAGGTCTTCCCAGGTAGTTATTGAATTAGCTGGAAGTGAATCTAACCATGAACGTGCTCTATCCCTGAGGGAGAAAGGAAATAATCTTAAACGGATTGCATCGGGTGAAGCGCCGTTAGATTTAAAGGTGTCGGCTAGTTGGATAAAAACTTTTAAATGTTGATTCGGGTTCTCAGTAGCGAGACCCGCGTATTGGTTTTGTTGTACTAATTGCAACAAAGACGGTTTTAGTTAGAAGTTGTTAGCAGGTATAAGGGGGTTTACTATACTCGAACTAGGTTCGTAATTAGAGGGTTGGGAAAATTCCTTAAGAGGTCGCCTATCGCGATTCTCGGCCATAAATTTTTTAATTCGGATGAGTAAGAGGCGTGTACGAGTATAACGTTCGGGTTCCGCTAAAGGATCTACTAAATTTCCGGTACTACGGGTTCTTCGCATTTACCAGCTAAAAATGCCTTAGTCTATACGGTGTAACAATAGGGTACGAAATTTGACGAAGTTGGTCCCCGACAACGGCGCCAAAAACTTGATCGATGTGATTCGCAAGTGCACGAATCATCAATCTATCGAATACTATCGTTACAGTGTTTATCTAAGGTGGTATAAAAGAGATATTTGGTTTGCAAAATAACGGTAAATAATAAATGCAGGTAAAGACAGGTTGAATGTAATTTACGTCAGTTAAGTGATGTTTTGATTGTCTAAATAGAACTACTTATGAGGCAATATTTTCTACTATTGAAAAGAATCCATTTAACGGGAACTGTCGCTTTCGCGTATTCAGAACCGACTTTACCCTTAAATTAAGGCCTTTTATTGTCACATATAAAAGGTGTGCAGAACGCTAAAGTAGTAAACTTATTTTTAAGAAATGAGACTCATAGACTTAGTTGAAAAGTTATTTTGATTTGGAAAGTTTACCTAAGGAGTTTACTGATTTTAAACCGATCAACGCGTCCGAAAATAGTTTCAAAAATAGCTTTTCCTTAAAGTGATAAAGATTCCTAGTTACTATGCCAGGGTGCTTTCGCACTCCTCGAATAATTAAAACTAACCAAGTTTGTTTTAGAAAACTTAAGTTAAAAATCAAAACATCCTTTAGAGTATTTCTACAGATTTCAATATGTGAAACATTACTTTAACTGCGATCCTTACATTCTAACCTGTAAAAGATTTAGCCAGACATGGTAACAGAAACAGACATAACGGTGTTAATCATAATGAAAAGTTTGTTTTAGAATGTGAGGCGTAGAGAGCGAGTAAAGTGCGTAAAATTAATAAAGTAAAGCGAGTGCAGAAAGTAAATAAAATAAAAGCGATGCGGGAAATAAATAAAGTAAAGCGAGTGAAGGAAAGTATATAAAGTAAAAGCGATGCGAGAAATAAATAAAATAAAAGCGATGCGGGAAATAAATAAAATAAAAGCGATGCGGGAAAAAAGAAAGCGATGCGGGAAATAAATAAAGTAAAAGCAATGCAGGAAATAAATAAATAAAGCGATAAATAAGAACCTGCTCCAAACGGAAGCTTCGATTCTGATACAAAAATAAACCTCCGACTCCTGAAGCTAAAGACGACAGCAACTCGAAGTGACCCTACTCAATCTCACAACGGTGTGTTAACCCCCCGATGTGACGGATTATCGCTATTACGAATGAAAACTATATGCTTAGTGTTGTAAAAATAAGTTGGATGATAGAAAACAAAATAAAGTGAGCTACTTATAGAGATTCTAAGCAGTTTATAAAGATCATGGTGCCCTCCAACTTCCCCTTAGTGGGCTTTAGTGGGAACGAGATTTCCAAAGATGGCGCCCGCCATCCCTTCATTGCGCCCGCCATGTGTGTAAATGGGGTGAATCATAGGCATGTGGCAGTTACGTCCTCGTTGAGGTCTGGTGACTCATGGCTTCCCCTATAGCGGCCTCCATGTGCAACACCATGTGTGTAATTTCGCCGAAAAACCCTAATTTTAGGTCTTTTTGCTTCGTTTCTTCCAAAAGTGTTCGAAAGTGCTAAATATCTAAAAACAAGAGAAAAGAGGGCATAATACAAATAAAATGAAGATAAATTCCTAATAAACATGTGAAATTCGAGTCAAAAATGCGGTGTAATTCGGTGCTATCACCGTGTCAGCATGTGCAGAAGAGAGATGTCGGAATCAAGAATCCATGGGGCTGACACAGGATCCTGTGTCAGCTGACACGGCCCGTGTCAGCAAGGGCTGAAGATTTGAGATTAACAGAGAGCCAACATGGGCGGCCGTGTCACCTAACACAGCCCGTGTCGGCCAATTCGCCCCGTTTGCTGATTTTTAGTGTGTTGATCCCTATGTACCCCCGGAGGGAAGTCTGGGTATTTCACGATGTTTTTAGTTGATTAGAAACTATTTAGTCTGGATTTTGGTATACAGAGAGGGACTTTTGGATCGTAGAAGAAAAGAGACAGAAAGGAGAAGCGAGCTTGCAAGGTGTTTAGAGGAGAAGAGATCTTCAAGATCGGAAGAGATTGAAGAACAACCTTCAACAACAACAAATTGTAATGTCTCTATTTTGTAATTTACTGTCTTTGAATATTATGAGAAGCTAAATCTCCCAATTCTAGATGGGTGTCCCTGAATTGCTACTGTATGAATACTTTTTCTATGTTTTTTATGATCATCGATGTTTTCTTTATTCAAATTATTATACAACGTTCTTAATGCTTTATTTTATCGGACAAATGAAATTTTGATCTCTGGTTAAGGTTTAGGTCGTACATACCGCCTTATCGCTTGTTGTATAATAATACTTCGTTTTAATCACTTAGGAAAAAGGATCAAACCGTAGTAGTCGTTAATTCTTGATCAATTACATATTTCGTAACGTCAATTTGAATAACTAAGGAATTAGGATTGAAATTTATTGTTAATGGTTTTCGTCTAAGGAATTTGAGAAAACAATTCTTGAGAATCAGTTTTGAATAATTACAACGTAGATGTTATATAATATGGAAGAAGTGTGTTACAAAGCAATTCTCACATCTAGCCCTAGGATGCTTTCTCATATCGGTTAACAGTTTTTATACGCTTTATATAATTATTTCCCGTTCTTATTATTTTTGAAAACAACCATCAAACCCCCTATGATCTTTTGTTCAATAGAATTATTATAAAGATTGGTACTTATGACGCAGTCCTCGAGATCGATACTCGGGATAACTCCCATTTTATTACTACATTGGTGCAAATAGTACACTTGTTATTTTACCGATCACGAACTCCTTTTGACACGAGGCCTGCTCTGCCTCCCCATAGATACTGCATTGGTTTCACCTTCCTTCTTCCTAGCGAAGTTGTTACCATACTTTTTGCTCGAAGATACCTCTTCCTTGGACAAACGTCCCTCACGGACACCCTCTTCTAACTCATCCCCATACTTACCATTTCGGTAAAGTCACTGGGGGTACTAGCAATCATGCTTTCGTAATAAAACAAACTTAGGGTCTTAAGGAAAATCTTGGTTATCTCTTTTTCTTTCAACGGAGGGTTGATCTGAGCAGCAAGCTCTCTCCACCTCTAGGCGTACTCTTTAAAAGTCTCTTTGTCCTTCTGAGACATCGACCTCAACTGGTCTCTATTAGGCACCATATCAACATTGTACTTCTACTGCTTCACAAAGGCTTCACCCAAATCATTGAACGTGCGAACACTTGCACTATCCAATCCCATGTACCACCTCAGAGCAGCACCAGTCAGACTGTCCTGGAAGTAGTGAATCAATAATTGATCATTATCAGTTTGCGTCGACATTTTCCTGGCATACATGATGAGATGGCTAAGTGAACAAATATTTCCCTTATACTTTTTAAAGTCGGGGACTTTGAACTTCATCGGGATCTTGTCGTTTGGCACTAAGCAAAGTTCCGCAACACTCTTACCGAATAGATATTTTCCTCTGAACATCTTCAACTCCTTCCGTATCTCAAGGGATTGGTCTTTCATCTCACCCATCTTCTCATAAACATCCGGACCCTCAGACGACTCGAAATGGTAGATGGTTGAAGGTGAGAAAAACAAGAAAGGGGGGGTTTGAATTGTTTGAAAAATAAGCGCTTTTGCAAAATGAAATCACACAATGATTTTATACTGGTTCGCTTATAACACAAAGCTACTCCAGTCCACCCGGCCAAGGTGATTTCGCCTTCAACAAGGACTTAATCCACTAATCTTGAAAGATTACAAACAACCCCTAAGAGAGAAGAAAATCTCTTAGTCCTCTCAAGTCTACAGACTACAAAGAGTCACTTGAGGAAATCAAATAAAAATTAGATACAAGATGTGTAATCTAGAGTGCTTCTAAGAAAGCAAATATTACAAACTTAAGAACAAATTTTTCACTTGATAAGCAAAAGCTTAGTGAAATTCTTTGAAGAACAAAGATGTTTTTCTTGAGCGTGATATAATTTCAGTATAGTTTTGGCTAGTGATTTCTTGCTTACTGAATGTTGATTTCTTCTCTATTTATAGGAGTTGAAGTAGAGTTGAAGTAGCGTTGAATCTGTTGGATATTGAGATGTAGTTACGCCATTCCATTAATAGCTTCTGCAGTAGACTTTTTTCTCTTAGAAGTGACTACTTACCACAATTAGTATCTTCTCTCTTGGAAGTGGAGATTAACGTCTCTTTCTAATTGAGGAAATCCATTTGCAGAACTTTAACTTGGCTTAAACGTTACTTCATCATGATTAACAATTCTGATTAGAGTCTTCGTGTATCTGGAGAAACTTGGGATCTGGCTTCTGATGTTATTTCTTGAGAGATCAGATAGCGCTGATAACTTCAGAGTTTACAGAAGGCATTTGTTCAGAGTCAGAGCTTCTAGACTTTACTTCATGTTCAGATGCTTCTGATACTTTGTAGTTTTGTCCAGAGTCAGAGCTTCTTGAATGAGATTCCTCTTTAGATGCTTCTGATACTTGAGATTTTGCATCTGATCTTGTTTTGCATCTGATGACATCATCAGATTTATTTCTTCTTTCTATAGAACCCTGCACACTTAGAAACTTTTCGTTAGGGTGCCATTTTTGGTTTCATCCTTTGTTATCATCAAAATCATGGAATCTGTTGTAGAACAATTTTTGTTCTTACAATCTCCCCCTTTTTGATGATGACAAAACAAATAAAATTATCAGATGAAACATGAAAAATATTAGATCAGATAGACAAAAGCTCCCCCTGAGTTAGCGCTAGGGAGTTCAGAAGTTCTTACCAGAGCTTTCCAAGCAATGAGATTTCTGAAAACTTTCTGCAATTTCTTAATTTTAATGTTAGAGTTATTTAATCAGAGCTATTATTTAATCAGAGCTATTTCTATAATTGTTGCAGAATGCTTAAGGTTTTAGACATAATTTTCATCAGAGCTATTTAATAATTTCTCCCCCTTTTTGGCATAATCAAAAAGGCATAAAAAGTAAAGAGAATAATAAAGAGAAAAACACTTCATTAAAAACGCACAAAGGCAAACAGCAGTCAAAACATCAGATTCAAGAGAATATCAGAGCTAAAAAAAAAGACAGAAGCAAAAACACTAGGCAAACCAAAATAAATCCTAAGTGCCTAAGGGTTTGGAGGTTGAGGAAGTCTCTGAAGCAACATGGCAAACATGTTCTGGATATTTTCATTCAAAGCATCTTGCTTGTCCATCCTGGCACGAAGCTCATTCTGATCTTTCTTGATCTCTTGCTGATCTTGCTTTATCTCTTTCAGAGTGTTAAGAATCAGAGGGATCGCAGAGGAAGACTCCCCCTGAATCAGAGCCTGCTGAGCTTCAGCTTCAGCAGCAGCTTGGGCTTCTGCATCTGCCTGAGCCTTGGCTTCAGCTTCCTGAATCCTTAGAAGTTCTGCTTCCTTTGCCAGTCGTTCTTCTTCCAACCTCTTGGCTTCTTCTGCTTCCCTGGCCAACCTTTCTTCCTCTAATCTCTTAGCCTCAGCTTCTCTAGCCAATCTCTCTTGGAGTCTTTCCTCAGAGTCTCTGATGTAGCCATTTCTGACTTGTTCAGAGATACTCTTCAGCCTATAAGACTCAGAGGTCATCCAACTAATGACTCTGTTCCAGTGTGTCCTAACAGACTTAGGATCATCACTTACTTCAGAGTTTTTAGCCAGAGACTTGATCTTCTGGACTGAGGCTTCTGCAACCTGTATAATGGCCTCCTCAAGGGTAGGTATGGTAAGTTCAGGTTCAGGTTCAGGTGAATGAGGTGGAGAGTTTTGAGGGCTGAGATTTAGAGGTTGAGGTTCAGTTTGTTGAGGTTCAGATTCTGCTTGAAGTTCAGAATCTGCGTCTGGTTGAAGACTAGGGGATGAAGCATATAGTGGATTTAGGTCTAAAGGGTCAGAGTCTGGTCCAGGTACAGCGGGAATAAATGGTGGAGTGATATTAGAGGTGAAGGGATCAGATGGTTGAGTTTCAGAGGGTAAGGTTGTTGTTTGTTGTGGTGGAAGTGAAGTTTGGAGGGGTGAGGTTACTTCAGATTGTGTTGAGGGTTGTGGAGCGAAATTTTTAGCATAAATTTCAGCTATTGTTGGGGAGTTTGGGTCAGAGTGTTCTTGGTCAGAGGACTCTTGTTCAGAGAACTCTTGGTCAGAAGAAGGGGAAAGGTAAGGGGGTGATTCATATTCAGAGGATGAGGAAGAGCTGTGGTGATATAGTTGATTAGGGTCAGAGGTTGTTGTGAAATTACGAGCAATTTTTAGAACAGGTGGAGGTTGAGAGGTTCTGATGGTTGAAGGAGAGATTTCAGAGGTTGTAAATATGGGAGGTGTTGGGAGAGGAGTAGAAGAGGCCATCATAGGTATTACAGAAGTAACAGGAGGAATAGACTTACCAGAAGAAGAGATTTTCAGAGGAGCTTTGGTTCCAGAAGATTCTCCAAGTCTGGGTTTCTTTGCCTTCCTTGCTTCCTCAGCTATCTTCTTCTCAGAAAGACCTCTTTTGTATCTGACCAAATCTTCTACAGAGTCCAGACAGTCTTCAAGGCGGAAATCAGAAATATCAATGCCTTCATCCAGACGATCCTGAAGGTAGATAGCAATGGCATCTCTGGGTTCATTCTTGAAGAACCTTTCAAGGCCATGAGGCATCTTCCTCTGATCCTTCAGAGCTTCCCAGGTCACATCCATAGTGGGCTTGACTCTGATGTCTTTGATGATTCCCATACTCCTCAGGTTTTTGGCATTCAGAGGCTTTCCCACATCAATTGCCAGATCATCCATACATCTGGTCTTCTCCAGATCATCTACCAAGCCATGCTCAATGAAGACATCAGAGAGCAATCTTCCCAGAGGAATGTAGGATCTGGGCTTCATATTATTCCTCGTTTCTTTGACTGAATCTCTCAGATATCTGAAGAGGAGAACAGGGAGGTTGATCTGGATACCCTTCTGAATACAGTAAAGGATGCATTTCTGATCAGCATTTATGTAATCTGAAGAGTTGGAGGCTGGACGATGATGGATTGTTCCCAGAATAATCTTCAGCCAAACTCGGAGGTTCTGATGAAGCTCCTTGTTCTTAGAGGGGTTTCCTTCAACATTTGCTTTGAAGATTGTAGGGTTAATGACTTCTGTGATGCGCTTGGACCTTGGAGGAATGTTGTAAATCCTTTTACCTCCAGCTTTCTCCATGTTTAGCAAGGAAGCTATTGATGCTTCAGTGATGACAATCTTCACACCCAGAACAAACGAGACAATGAACTGGTCATCAGCATCTGCACATCTCCAGAATTCTTTGACAAGGAGAGGGTAAATGGGACCATAAAGCCTGTTGAAGTAGTTTTCCCAACCTTGCTTGCGAAGATCTTCAGTAAGATCAACACCGTTTCTTCTCAAGTTCTCAAAATCCACCAGTGATTCACACAGTACATCCAAACCTTCAAAGGGAGTTGAAAGATGAATGTGGCGTTCACGTTCCAAAATGTGAGGTTCTTGATAGACTGGGGTCGTGGTAACGTCTATAACCATGGGTGTTTGAGTGTTTGAGGTTTGGGGATTAGAACTGGCTTCCATTTGTTGGGAGAAGTTAAAAACTTCTTGCTCTTGAGGATTCATGAAGAAAATTGATGAAGAAGATGAAGAACTGAAGGAGTTGCAGAGAAAACTTCGAGAGAGGGTTTAGGGTTTAAGAGTGAGTGAAGAGTGATAAGTGTGAAAAGTGAGAGAAAGTGTTTATATACTAAGGGTAAAAACACATGCAAAACGACACACATACCAGCGTTAGCACAAAAACCAAAATAGCACGTTTGGGGAAAAATGATTACAGCTCATTAATGAATGTCTAATCCCAACAGTAAGCACACTGCTCGAGGAGATTTCAAGCGTTCTGACCTTTGATTTCTTTTGACAGCTGTCTAGAAGTTCTAGGGTTAGACGCATGTTCCCCACGTGTTGATGTATCTGATCTTCAGGAATACCAAAGGATTTCTGAAGATTTCTAACTCAGATATCTTCTTAACTTGGTAGAAGTATCAGAGTCAGAGGCAGAAGTGTATTTGTTTTTATCAGAGTCTCATTTTACATGTTCAGAGCCAAATTTTACTCAGGGCAATTTTTAATGTTCAGATTTTCTAAGATAAAAAGAAATCTATCTTCAGCTAGAGGCTTAGTAAAGATATCTGCCCATTGATGTTCTGTATCAATGAACTTCAGCGTTACTATCCCTTTCTGAACATAGTCTCTAATAAAATGATGTTTTATTTCTATGTGTTTGGCTCTGGAATGTAGAATGGGATTCTTACTTAAACAAATAGCAGCAGTATTATCACAAAAGATAGGAATGTTACTCTCAAATATCTGAAGATCTTCTAGCTGATGTTTCATCCAGAGCATCTGAGTTGTGCACAGTGATGCTGAGATATATTCTGCTTCTGCAGTTGATAGAGCGATAGTTGACTGTCTTTTGCTAGCCCAGGAGATCAGATTGTTTCCCAGAAGCTGGCAATTTCCAGATGTGCTTTTTCGTTCTATTCTATCTCCTGCATAATCTGCATCACAATAACCAGAAAGCCTATACTCTGATGTTTTCTCATACATCAGGCCCAGGTTAGGAGTTCCTTTCAGATACTTAAGAATTCTCTTAACAGCTGTTAAATGAGATTCTCTAGGATCTGATTGGAATCTGGCGCAAAGACAGACGCTAAAGAGAATATCAGGACGAGTAGCAGTCAGATAGAGAAGAGAGCCTATCATACCTCGATAGAGCTTCTGACAAACCTTGTTGCTTACCTCTTCCTTTTCCAGAATGCAAGTTGGGTGCATAGGAGTTTTTGCAGAGTTGCATTCAGACATATCAAACTTCTTCAGAACGTCTTTAATGTACTTGCTTTGATGAATGTATGTGACTTCTAGAGTTTGATTAATTTGAATTCCCAGAAAGAACTTTAATTCTTGCATTAAACTCATTTCAAATTCTGCCTGCATTAACTTAGAAAATTCTTGGCAAACAGAGATATTAGCAGAACCAAAAATAATATCATCAACATAAATTTGGCATATCATCAGATCATTATTAAGGTTTTTACAGAAGAGTGTAGAATCAACTTTCCCTCTGATAAAATTTTGTTCCAGAAGAAAATTGCTCAGACGTTCATACCAAGCTCTGGGAGCTTGTTTAAGTCCATATAGAGATTTTTTAAGTTTGAAAACATGTTCTGGAAATTTTGAATTTTCAAAACCTGGAGGTTGATTTACATACACTTCTTCTGAAATATAACCATTTAGAAATGCACTCTTGACATCCATTTGGTATAATTTGATAGAATGATTAATAGCAAAAGATACAAGAAGACGAATAGATTCTAACCTCGCGACTGGAGCAAAAGTTTCATTATAATCAATACCTTCTTGTTGACTATAACCTTGAGCTACCAGTCGTGCTTTGTTTCTGACAACTTCTCCTTTTTCGTTCAGTTTGTTTCTGAAAACCCATCTGGTTCCAATGACATGAGTGCCTCTGGGTTTTGGAACGAGATCCCAGACATCATTCTTGGAGAATTGATCTAACTCTTCTTGCATAGCTGCCAACCAATCATTATCTTGAAGAGCTTCAGCACAGGACGTAGGCTCAATCAGAGACACTAGTCCCAGAGGAATATCTTCAGAAGTTCTGAAGGTAGATCTGGTTCTAACAGGTTCATCTTTGTTTCCCAAAATCAAATCTTCAGATACGTTGCTACGACTCTTGACTTTCCTTGGAATTTCTGGAGATTTAATTTCTTCAGAGTCTGGAGTGACAGTTGCTTCTGGAGTTTTCTCAGATTCTACCAGAGTGATCTCTAAATCTGCAAACTTTTCAACTAGCTTTGACTTTTCAGGGTCAAGCTTATCATCAAATCTAACATGAATTGATTCCTCCACAATTTTGGTTTCTGTGTTGTATACTCTGTAGCCTTTAGAGCGTTCTGAGTATCCTAACATAATACCTTTTGTGCTTTGGAATCAAACTTGTTCAGATGTTCTTTAGTATTTAATATAAAGCAAATGCATCCAAAAGGATGAAAATATGAAATGTTGGGTTTTCTTCCCTTACACAGTTCATAGGGAGTCTTATCCAGAATAGGTCTAATAGAGATTCTATTCTGAATGTAACACGCTGTATTTACAGCTTCTGCCCAAAAGTGCTTTGCTACATTTGTTTCATTGATCATGGTTCTGGCCATTTCTTGGAGTGTCCTATTCTTCCTCTCTACAACTCCATTTTGTTGTGGAGTTCTAGGGCAGGAGAAATCATGGGATATTCCATTAGAATCAAATAATTCTTCAAAATCTTTATTTTCAAATTCTCCACCATGATCACTTCTGACTCTAACAATTTTAGAGTCAAATTCTTTTTGCACTTTAGAACAGAAACTGGTGAATACAGAGTGAGACTCACTCTTGTGCTTTAGGAATTTTACCCATGTCCAGCGGCTGTAATCATCAACGATTACAAGTCCATACTTCTTTCCATTGACTGATGCTGTTTTCACAGGACCAAATAAGTCAATGTGAAGAAGCTCCAGAGGCTTGGAGGTAGAAACAACATTTTTCTTTTTAAAAGATGTTTTTGAAAACTTTCCTTTCTGACAAGCTTCACACAGAGCATCTGAAGAAAACTTCAGTTTAGGTAAGCCTCTGACTAACTCAAGTTTAGTTAGCTGAGAAAGTTTTCTCATGCTAATGTGGCCTAAGCGTCTATGCCATACCCATTGCTCTTTGTGAACTGACATTAAACATTTAACATTTTGATCTTTTAAATCAGAAAGATTTATTTTATAAATGTTGTTTTCCTCTTGCCTGTGAAAAGGACAGAGCCATCGTTCTGACTAATGGCTTTACACGTTTTTTGATTAAAGATTACATCATAACCGTTATCACTTAATTGACTTATGGATAACAAGTTATGCATTAATCCTTCTACATAAAGAACATCAGATATAGAGGGAAGAGTACCGTTACCAATAGTTCCGGAGCCTCTGATCCTTCCTTTCTGATCTCCTCCAAAGCCTACGAAGCCAGCGTCTTTAAGTTCCAGGCTTTGGAACATAGACTTTCTTCCCGTCATATGTCGCGAGCATCCAGAGTCCAGGTACCATGACTGGTGTCTGAACTTTGCTGCATAGGATATCTGCAACATAGATAATCTTATCTTTCGGTACCCAGAATCTCTTGGGTCCTTTCAGATTAGTTTTCCCAGAGTTTCTTACAACTTTGGGTCTTCTAGCATTTTTAAATTTGTGTTCTTGTGTGTGTGTGTAGTGGTATGAAAAAGGCGATTTAATTAGGTTACTGGTAGAAGTTTTATCAGAATCAGAATCATACCCAATTCCCCTTTTATTATTCTGACCTACTCCATAAATCATGGATGCCATAATACTCCTATTTATCCCATTCTTCAGAAATTGTTGAAAGGCTTCTTCATATTTATAAATAATTTCATTTGAAGTTTGTGGTGCTTGAGACAACACTTCTTCTAATTCTAAGTTTTTCGTTTTAGCTTCATCTCTTTCTAACGTTAAAGATATGATTGTATCATCTCTTGTTAGAATTGTTGTCTTAAGTTTACTACACTCTTCAGATTTTGCTTTAAGAAGACCTTTAATGTTTTTAACTTTTTGTTTTAATTTCTGAAGAGAGGTAAGAGTTTCTGATAAACATGATTCTAAGTCAGATCTAGAAAGTTCAGAAAATACCTCTTCAGATTCTTCATCTGAGCTGCTGGATGTGGTAGCCATAAGAGCTACGTTGGCCTGTTCATCAGAGTCAGATTCTGATGATTCGGATTCACTATCGTCCCAGGTGGCCATTAATCCCTTCTTTGTTCTGAAGGCATTTTTCTTGAAGCTTTCTTTCTTAGAGTTATCTTTCTTCAGCTTGGGGCATTCATTTCTATAATGACCTGTTTCTTTACATTCAAAACAGGTAATATCTTTATTAGGTTTACCTTTTGAAGTTGACTCTGATCTATCCCCTCTGGGTCTTGATCTTCTGAAGTTGTTGTTGTTCCTTCTTTTCCAGAGTTGCTTAACTCTTCTGGTTAGTAAGGACAGTTCTTCTTCATCATCAGAGTCTTCAGGTTCAGAGTCGTCAGTATCTGCAGTTTCTGCCTGGAGAGCTTTGGTTCTGTCTGACTTCCGTCTTTCAGGTCTGGACTTCAGCGCCACTGACTTGTTCCTTTTCTGAGGCTCATCCTCCTCTAGTTCTATCTCATGGCTTCTGAGAGAACTAACAAGTTCTTCAAGGCTGATATTGTTCAGATCCTTTGATAACTTCAGAGCAGTAACCATTGGTCTCCATTTCTTTGGCAGACTTCTGACTATCTTCTTAACATGATCTGCAGTCGTGTATCCTTTGTCTAGCACTTTAAGACCTGCAATAAGAGTTTGGAATCTGGAAAACATAGCTTCTATAGCTTCGTCATCTTCCATCTTGAAGGCTTCATATTTCTGGATCAACGCCAGAGCCTTCGTCTCCTTGACTTGGGAGTTTCCTTCATGGGTCATCTTCAGAGAGTCAAGTATATCTTTAGCCGTCTCTCTGTTGGTGATCTTTTCGTATTCGTTGTATGATATAGCATTTAGAAGTATTGTTCTGGCCTTGTGATGATTTTTGAACTCACGTTTCTGATCTTCTGACATTTTGCTTCTGGGAACTTCAGCTCCATTTAAGGTTGGAGGTTTGTATCCATCTGTGACAATGTCCCAAAGGTCAGCATCATAACCCAGAAAGAAACTTTCGATTCTATCTTTCCAGTAATCAAACTTTTCTCCATCAAAAACAGGAGGCTTGGCATTGTAAGAATCTTTCTCATTTGAGTGGGCCATTTGTTTTTCTCGCACTGGATCTCTCTACACGGTTAAGTGTTTGATTTGAAAATCAATAACAGAGCCGGAGCTCTGATACCAATTGAAGGTGAGAAAAACAAGAAAGGGGGGTTTGAATTGTTTGAAAAATAAGCGCTTTTGCAAAATGAAATCACACAATGATTTTATACTGGTTCGCTTATAACACAAAGCTACTCCAGTCCACCCGGCCAAGGTGATTTCGCCTTCAACAAGGACTTAATCCACTAATCTTGAAAGATTACAAACAACCCCTAAGAGAGAAGAAAATCTCTTAGTCCTCTCAAGTCTACAGACTACAAAGGGTCACTTGAGGAAATCAAATAAAAATTAGATACAAGATGTGTAATCTAGAGTGCTTCTAAGAAAGCAAATATTACAAACTTAAGAACAAATTTTTCACTTGATAAGCAAAAGCTTAGTGAAATTCTTTGAAGAACAAAGATGTTTTTCTTGAGCGTGATATAATTTCAGTATAGTTTTGGCTAGTGATTTCTTGCTTACTGAATGTTGATTTCTTCTCTATTTATAGGAGTTGAAGTAGAGTTGAAGTAGCGTTGAATCTGTTGGATATTGAGATGTAGTTACGCCATTCCATTAATAGCTTCTGCAGTAGACTTTTTTCTCTTAGAAGTGACTACTTACCACAATTAGTATCTTCTCTCTTGGAAGTGGAGATTAACGTCTCTTTCTAATTGAGGAAATCCATTTGCAGAACTTTAACTTGGCTTAAACGTTACTTCATCATGATTAACAATTCTGATTAGAGTCTTCGTGTATCTGGAGAAACTTGGGATCTGGCTTCTGATGTTATTTCTTGAGAGTTCAGATAGCGCTGATAACTTCAGAGTTTACAGAAGGCATTTGTTCAGAGTCAGAGCTTCTAGACTTTACTTCATGTTCAGATGCTTCTGATACTTTGTAGTTTTGTCCAGAGTCAGAGCTTCTTGAATGAGATTCCTCTTTAGATGCTTCTGATACTTGAGATTTTGCATCTGATCTTGTTTTGCATCTGATGACATCATCAGATTTATTTCTTCTTTCTATAGAACCCTGCACACTTAGAAACTTTTCGTTAGGGTGCCATTTTTGGTTTCATCCTTTGTTATCATCAAAATCATGGAATCTGTTGTAGAACAATTTTTGTTCTTACAATGGTGTCCTCAACACGAGGCAGAGTGTGAACAACTAAAGGCGGCACAGACATGGCCGAGCTAGATGCCGACATGGAAGCAAAGGTATGCTCAAAACTTCGGGCACAAAGTTCGGCAGCAATCCCCACGGGAATCCGGCAGGCATAGTAGGAGTAAACTGAATGGCAGGCACGGTTGAAGTAACAACCTTTGAAATGACAGTCCTTTGAGGAGGAAGAGTTGTAGATGTTGGAGAGGACTGACTCTCTGCAGATAGTACAGACTCCATCATGGCAGTCAAGCGAGCAATCTCATCCTTCAACTCTCGGTTCTCTTGTTCCAAGTGCTCCATGATTCTTGGATGATTGGCGCGGGTATTGTATCGATGAGTCAGCTTGGCTGAGGCACAGAAGAATAACAATTAAGACATTTGGCGGAAGAAAAACCTGTTATGCAAATGATGCATGAAATGCAATGCTTTAATTGTTTTTATTTTCAAGGAGTATACTATTTTATTTGCAAATATATACTACCAATTGTAACAATTTGATTTACTATAAAAATTTCTTTTATTTATATAATTTGGAAGGATTACACTGAGTACAATTTCAGAAACAAAAATACAAATACAAGAGAAAAGGAGACTAATCATCCTAAGGATCCCCTAAGAACGGTGTCATATGATCTGGATGCGGGCGCGTACTTCCTTCGGATGTGTCGAATCTCAAACTCAAAAGAAGTCTTCATCTGAGCCTTCTCAAGGACAAGTCGGTCAATAATCTTCTTCCAAGCACCGGAAGACCTTCACTACTCGGTCTTCCAGAAGTTCAATAAGTGCATCCTTGTCTTTAGACTCAAGTTGCAACTCCCCATTCTTTCTTCTCAAAGCATGGAACAACTCTTCCCACATATCCTTCTCTTGCTTCATCTTGGCGAGTGCATCTTCCAACTCCTCTACATCTTGGTTAGGGAGGTTTAATGGCTCAACCACAACCATAGACATATGTCTTTGACAACCATAAAACATCTTTAACTCCAAAGCTCTCTTCTTCACCCAAGTAGTGTAAGCTTCCAAAGCTACACAATTGCACGGACCAAGCTCAGATCTTCCTTTCCTATGCATATTATGCCAAGCATGAATCAACTTCTACTTCAAAAGTTTGGAATCTTTACCCTCTTGATAGAAAATACCTTCTAATTGAGTGTTATTAGGTTTGTCTCTCAATGGGAACCCATGTTGACGATGTGCCAAAGCGGGGTTGTAGTTGATTCCTCCTTGTGTACCAATGAGGGGCACGTTAGAGAATTCACCACAACAATCAATAATCTCTAAGCTACTCAATGAATAATCATACCAAACTATATCATCATTAGTGAGAGACATAAGTCTCTGAGACCACCATAGACATTATTTATTCTCCATAAAAGTAGGTGTCTGATGCAAGTGCGAAATAAACCACTTGTACAAAAGAGGAACACAACACATAATAGTTCCACCACCTTTAGAATTCCTCAAATGCAAAGAAAAGTACATATCACCCAACAAAGTAGGCACATAATTCCCAATCAAGAAGATTCTAATGGTGTTAACATCAACAAAACCGCCAATGTTAGGGAACAAAGACAAACCATAGATGAGCAATACAAAGATGGCTTCGAAAGCATCCACACTACCGGCTTGAGAAAAGGAAGTAGCTTTCCCAATATGGAATTCAGAAGTCAACCCAAATATTCCTCCTTTCTTCACCCAATGAGCCTCAATCTCAGACTTCTTCATATGAAGAGCTTCAGCTATGATATGAGATATGAGAATCTCTTCCAATCCACTAAAAGGCACTTTGTCAGAAACAAGTATTCCAAAGAGATGGGCATACTCCTCTAACTTAGGCATGAGCTGATAATCGGGAAAAGTGAAGCATTGGTAGAGAGGGTCATAAAACTGAACCAACACACTCAAGAGTCCTTCCACTACATCAACAGATAACATAGATAGAAGCTTCCCATGAAGTTGTTTGAAGTCCAAGGGATTTAATACAAAGGATGATAGCTTCCTTAGCTCTTTCAAGTCTGGACATCTAAAACTGTACTTCTTAGTGTTCCTTCGTCTATAATCTATGGTCTGAAAATATTTGCAAATAAAACCTCTGTTCCTTGAAGCTATTTTTCGTGTGATGAATTTTATAATGCACATGAATGCATGAATGCAATAATCACAAGTAAGGGATCACACACAAGGCAAACAAACAAAGGTTCGGGATGAATCAAGTCATTGTCAAGATCAATCATCTATTTTGGTGGATTATGGTTTTTACCTTATTGATCGGTAAAATAGCAAGTGTACTATTTGCACCAATGTAGTAATAAAATAGGAGTTATCCCGAGTATTGATCTCGAGGACTGCGTAATAAGTACCAATCTTTATAATAATTCTATTGAACAAAAGATCATAGGGGGTTTGATGGTTGTTTTAAAAAATAATAAGAACGAGAAATAATTATATAAAGCGTATAAAAACTGTTAACCGATATGAGAAAGCATGCTAGGGCCAGATGTGTGAATTGCTTTGTAATACACTTCTTCCATATTATATAACATCTACATTGTAATTATTCAAAACCGATTCTCAAGAATTGTTTTCTCTAATTCCTTAGCCGAAAACCATTAACATTCAATTTCAATCCTAATTCCTTAGTTATTCAAATTGACGTTACAAAATATGTAATTGATCAAGAATTAATGGCTACTACGGTTTGATCCTTATTCCTAAGTGATTAAACCGAAGTATTATTACACAACAAGCGATAAGGCGGTATGTCCGACCTAAACCTTAACCAGAGATCAACATTTCATTTGTTCGATAAAATAAAGCATTAAGAACGTTGTATAATAATTTGAATAAAGAAAACATCGATGATCATAAAAACATAGAAAAAGTATTCATACAGTAGCAATTTAGGGACACCCCCTAGCATTGGGGGATTTAGCTTCTCATAATATTCAAAGACAGTAGATTACCAAATAGAGACATTAAAATTTGTTGTTGTTGAAGGTTGATCTTCAATCTCTTCCGATCTTGAAGATCTCTTCTCCTCTAAACACCTTGCAAGCTCGCTTCTCCTTTTTGTCTCTTTTCTTCTACGATCCAAAAGTCCCTCTCTCTATAACAAAATCCAGACTAAATAGTTTCCAATCAACTAAAAACATCGCAAAATACCCAGACTTCCCTCCGGACGTACACATGGGTCAACACACTAAAAATCAGCGAACGGGGCGAATTGGCCAACATGGGCCGTGTCAGGTGACACGGCCGCCCGTGTTGGCTCTCTGTAAATCTCAAATCTTCAGCCCTTGCTGACACGGGTTGTGTCAGCTGACACGGGCACCCGTGTCAGCCCCCTATTCTTGTCTCCTTCGCTTTGCATGATGTCTTTGACTTCCATTCTTCCGGTACGCATCTTTCGGGATTATTGTTGGACCTGGAAACCAAACAGTACTACACAGAAACGCATAAAATGCGACAAAAAGAGATGAACTACTAATGCAACATAAAACATGCAGAAATTTATAAAATGCGATAAACTTAATAAATCAACTAAAGTAAAGAACAAAATGTTACCGATTCTTGGAGATTCATGCTGGATGGATGATGAAAACTAATTGCAAATGGTTACCTATCACTTATCAACACCCAAGTTCCATTGATATTGACAAGACTTGATTGGATCAACCAAGAATCAAGGGTTTGTTGTGAGTCACGAGCATGGAGTCAGGTCATGAACCATCCAAAAGGAGTGTACTAAGGATAAAAACCTGTAGATCATGTTCTAAAAAGTTCTAGAGTCTTAATTCCATCTATTGGATATTACAGGTTAGGATGACTGACTCATCACCCCATAATATTCTCAAGAGAAACTCGTATGAGTGTAGTATCGCGTAACAACTATTATAAAGTCTACACCTGAACAGTCTCCGCACTACGTCCTAAATAGGCCAAGTTGGGTTAAAAGTTCTACGCTCCTCAACTTCTCGGACCCCAAGTCAGAGAAAGTAATGCCTAATCACAAATAACTTGTGTGACATCAATATCTCCAAAAGGGTCTCCACTGAGTAGATGGGTCTCAAGTCAACTTGTTAAGGACTACTCCACACAAGTCGAACATGACTATACCATCCTCTTATCTTAATTGCACTCAAGTTCGGGTTAGAACTTATCTCACCACTCAGAGATCACCAAACACAACAAGTAGATTATATCACACAAACAAATATAAAAACATCAAATACACAATTACATACACATAAAAAAAAGTAGGCTAAACCCACTGAGGACTACTCCCGACCAGAGTTGCCACTTAATTTCTATAGCGGTAAATTCATGACCATTAAGCTATGGGTAAACTTAACGTCGATAAAACCAGAGTCGCCACCGTGCTTTTATTATTTCTAAGGGAAAGGGGAAAAGTACTAACAAAATACAAAAATAAGAAGTTTTCAAATCAAAATTAATAAAATGCCAGAGATTACAGGTAAGGTGGTTGGTTACACAGAGGGGTTAGCACCCAAAGTGTCCTAGGAACTCCCAGAGATTATGAAATTATGTATTTTAAGTTTCCAAAAATTATGAAATTTTTTCTTCAAAGTCCTTTGACCTTGTTTGACTTATGATAAATCTAATGGCCATTTATTTGGTGTTTTGATGAGGTTTTAGGATTTTGACCAACCATAATTTATTTAATGCAGTTTTAATTCATTTTAATTGTTTAATTACAAAATAAAGTGTGTTGAGCTTTTGATATTGACTTGTTGAGTTTGACTTGTGTTGTTGGGCTTTGGCCAAGGTGGATTTGACTTTGTTGGGTTAAAATCATTCGATTTAGGGGATTAATGAAATGTACATTTCATCTCCCAAAATGAATGAATGATTTTAATTTGATAAAAGTCCTCCTTTGACCAATTTGTGTTGATCTCACCCCCCCCCCCCTCTTCATCTTAATCCCATTCTATCCCTATTCATTTCTTTGACCTATGATATCTCTATATCCTAAGGATAATTGATTGCAAAATCAACATAAGTATGGATGAGATTAGGTCCACCCCTTTTGCCATTTTCTTTTAAGTGTGGTATGTTTTAGGAGTATGGTTCATAATACCATATCTCTAACATGCATTAACACTAAAATTTCTATTGCCCGACCTCAAATAGTTATGACTTCTACATAAGTCCAATTACGATTGCTTAACATAGCTCTAAATTTTGACCCAAAGGCATAGCATTCTAGTAAGTGAGATTGTAAGTCTCCCCTCTTTCATGGTATTGTGTGGAAACTTGGCCTTTTTTTGCTTCCTTTGGAAGATGTCTTGGTTCAAGGATCCATGCTTGTGAATAGTGGGTTGAGTGTTCTCCAACGAATGACTTAAATAAAACAAAAGCAAAAGCAATACTAACCTCTAATCAACTAACAACTAACATTTAATTTTAATCCATTTACTTCTATGCACTTTAATTTTAAGTCTTTATTCATTTTCCATTATTCATACCATTTAACTTGTTTACTTTGATGTCATTTTCACTTTGCTCACTTGAGCCATACTTTTTGATTATATTATGATTGTATATACTTGTTTGTGTTTCTGGTCCTTTGACTTGAATGTACATAATAACAACAAAAACTCTAAAACACATTTGTGTGGATTGTTGGATTTGATCTAAGACATTGGACTTAGAATTAGGTAACACTCCCCATGTAAAAAGGACTTGGCCAATGCAAACTTTCGTGAAACCAAGTTCTTGTGACTTGAAACTTCATCTGAAGCAAATATTTAAGATCCATTTGAGTTCATCTTCTACATGGTCTTATTGAAGCTGTTACTTTAAACCTGTGCTTAATGCCTATCTCTGAAGTCATCTGATACATGGGAGATTATGAAGAAGATCATGTAGTTGTTAAGCTTGGATGTGGCTATCTTTATTTTACGTCTTGTTCTTCATCTTTCTATATGTGTATTGTGTTGCTTGACTCTAAAGTCCAAGGGAAATTTGGGTTTCTATATGACATTGTTGTCTATTTGATTGCATCCCATTGGTCAGATCTTTTTAACCCTTAACTTTTAAATTTGTGCTTAGGATTAGTCTCTTCATTTCTTCCCCGATTCTTTAATTTCAAATCACTCCCTCCTTTTAAAATCTTCATTTCTTCCCCGATTCTTTGATTGCAAATTAGAAACTTTGGCCTTATGCCATTGCATTTTTAAACACTTTTCTTAATCGAATTTATAAATGAGCTTAACTATACTTGACTTAAAATTTAAAAAGACAAAAAGAACTAACACTCATTCAATCCTTTTTGGGCCTTTTGTGCTTTTATTAAAATTAATTTTTTGTTAAAAGCAATGCATTCACTTTGAAACTGATACCACAAACTACGAGGTTTTGATCCCTCATTTTATGTTGGTACATAGGCACAAGTCCGAAGATCTTGTCAAACACAAAAATATAATTAATGAATTTTTTTCTCATCCCTCCACTCCATTTATTGCAAACATCATTTTGTACCAAAACACATATGCACATAAAAAGGGCTCCCTAGGAGTACCTATGACACTTTGGGTGCTAACACCTTCCCTTTATGTAACCAACCCCCTTACCTGTAATCTCTGGCATTTTATTATTTTTGATTTGAAAACTTCTTATCTTTTTGGGTTTTTTTCGTACTTTTCCCTTTTCCCTTGGAAATAATAAAAGCGCAGTGGCGACTCTAGTTTAATTGACGTCTAACTTTTCCATAGCTTAATGGTCATGAATTTATCGCTACATGAATTTATCCATAGCCTACTTTTTGGGTCTATATAATTGTATATTTGATGTATGTATATTTATTTGTGTGATATAATCTGCTTGTTGTGCTAGGTGATCTCTGAGTGGTGAGATAAGTTCTAACACGAACTTGAGTGCAATTAAGATAGGAGGATGGTATAGTAATGTTCGACTTGTATGGAGTAATCCTTAACAAGTTGGCTTGAGATCTATCTACTTAGTGGAGACCCTTTTGGAGTTATGAATGTCACACAAGTTATTCGTGGTTAGGCATTACTTTCTCTGATTTGGGGTCCGAGAAGTTGAGGACCGTAGAACACTTAACCTCTCTTGGCCTATTGAGGACGTAGTGCAGAGACTGTTCCGGTGTAGACTTTATAACAGTTATTACGCGATACTACACTCAGACGAGTTTCTCTTGAGAATATTATGGGTTGATGAGTCAGTCCTCTAAACTTGTAATATCCGATAGATGGAATTAAGACTCTGGGAACTTTTTAGAACATGATCTACATGTTTTATCCTTAGTACACTCCTTTGGGATGGTTCTTACCCGGACTCCATGCTCGTGACTCACAACAAACCCTTGATTCTTGGTTGATCCTATCAAGTCTTGTCAATATAAATGGTACTTGGGTGTTAATAAGGTGAAAACCATAATCCACCAAAATGGATGATTGATCTTGACAATGACTTGGTTCATCCCTTGACCTTTATTTGTTTACCTTGTGTGATCCCTTATTTGTGATTGTTGCATTCATGCATTCATGTGCATCATAACATTGATCACACACACTATTTTTTTTCAAGGAACTGAGGTCTTATTTGCAAATATTGTCAGACCATGGATTGTGGACGAAGGAACACTAAGAAGTATAATTTCAGATGCCCCGACTTGAAAGAGCTAAGGAAGCTATCATCCTTTGTATTAATTCCCTTGGACTTCAAACAACGTCATGGGAAGCTTCTGTCTGTGTCATCTACTGGTGTGGTTGAAGGACTCTTAAGTATGTTGGTTCACTTTTATGACCCTCTCTACCGTTGCTTCATTTTTCCCGACTATTAGCTTATGCCTATGTTAGAGGAGTATGCCTATCTCTTGGGGATACTTATTTCTAGCAAGGTTCCCTATAATGGATTGGAGGAGATTCCCAGATCTCATATCATAGATGAAGCTCTTCATCTGAAGAAGTCTGAGATAAAGGCTCATTGGGTGAAGAAAGGAGGAGTAATTGGGTTGACTTATGAGTTCCTCATCAAGGAAGCTACTACCTTTGCTTAAGCCGGTAGTGTGGATGCTTTTGAAGCTATCTTTTTATTGCTCATCTATGGTTTAGCTTTGTTCCCTAACATTGACAGCTTTGTTGATGTTAACGCGATTAGAATTTTCTTGATTGGGAATATTGTGCCTACTCTGTTAGGAGATATGTATTTCTCTTTGCATCTAAGGAATTCTAAAGGTGGTGGAACTATTGTGTGTTGTGTTCCTCTTCTATACAAGTGGTTTATTTCACACTTGCCTCAGACACCTACTTTTGTGGAGAACAAACAATGTCTAAGGTGGTCTCAGAGACTTATATCTCTCACTAATGATGATATAGTTTGGTATGATTCTTCATTGGGTAGTTTGGAGTTTATTGACGGTTATGGTGAATTCTCTAATGTGCCTCTCATTTGTACACAAGGAGGAATCAACTTCAACCCTGCTTTGGCTTGTCGTCAACTTGGGTTCCCCTTGAAAGACAAGCCTAATAACACTTTATTATAAGGTCTTTTCTATCAAGAGGGTAAAGATCCCAAAAACTTGAAAGAGAAGATTATGCACGCTTGGTATAATGTGCATAGGAAAGGAAGATCCGAGCTTGGTCCGTGCAACTGTGTAGCTTTGGAAGCTTATACTACTTGGGTGAAGAAGAGAGCTTTGGAGTTGAAGATTCCCTATGCTTGTGAGAGACATATTTCTATGGTTCTGGTTGAGCCATTAACTCTCCCTAGCCAAGATGTAGAGGAGTTGGAAGACGCACTCGCTAAGATAAAGCAAGAGAAGGATATGTGGTAAGAGCGTTTCCATGCTTTGAGCCGAAAGCATGAAGAGTTGAAGCTTGAGTCTAAGGACAAGGATGCACTTATTGAGCTTCTTGAAGACCGAGTAGTGAAGAGGTAGAGAGAGCCATATGTTTCATCTTCCTCTAGTATGCCTCAGCCTTTCGTTGAATGGAAGAAGATTGTTGGTCCGCTTGTCCTCGAGAAGACTCAGATGAAGACTTCTTTTGAGTCTAAGATTCGACGCATCCAAAGGAAATACACACCTACGGCCCGACCATCTGACACCATTGTTAAGGGATCCTTAGGATGATTAGTCTCATTTTCTCTTGTATTTTTATTTTGGTTTCTGAAATTGTACTCAGTGTAATCCTTCCAATTATATAAATAAAAGAGATTGTATGGTCAATCAAATTGTGCAATTGTTATTATTATATATTTGCAAATAAAATAGTATGCCTCTTGAAAATAAAAACAAACAAGCATTGCATTTCATGCATCATTTGCATACAATTTTCTCTTCCACCAGATGTCTTATTGGTTATTCTTTTGTGCTTCAGCCAAGGTGACTCATCGATACAATACCCACGCCAATCATTCGCGAATCATGGAACATCTAGAGCAAGAGAACAGAGACTTGAAGGACGAGATTGCCCGCCTGACTGCCATGATGGAGTTAGTTTTAGTTGCTCAAAGTCAATCTTATCCAACGCCTACAACTCCTCCTCCTCAGAGGACGGTCATTTTAGAGGTTGTTTCTTCAACCGTGCCTACTATTCAGTTCGCTCTCACCATTCCTGCCGGATTCTCGTGGGGAATGCCGTCCAACTTTGTGCTAGAGGGTTTTGCGCCTACTTTCGTTTCAATCCCGGCATTTAGCCCGGTCATGTCTGTTCCACCGCCTATAGTACACATTTTGGCTCGTGTCGAGGACACCATCTATTACTCCGAACTGTCTGAGGGTCCAGATGTTTATGAGAAGATGGATGAGATGAAAGACCAATACCTCGAGCTACGAAAGGAGTTGAAAACCTTGAGGGGAAAAGATTTGTTTGGTAAGAGTGCTGCAGAACTTTGCTTGGTTCCCAATGTTAAGATCCCAATGAAGTTTAAAGTTCCTGACTTTGAAAAGTATAAAGGGAACACCTGTCCACTCATTCATATCGTCATGTATGCTAGAAAGACGTCGACGCAAAATGATAATGATCAAATACTGATTAATTATTTTAAAGACAGTCTGACTGGTGTCGCTCTGAGGTGGTACATGGGTTTGGATAGTGCAAGTGTCCGCATGTTCAATGATTTGGGGGAGGCTTTCATGAAGCAATACAAGTATAATGTGGATATGGCGCCAGATAGAGACCAGTTGAGGTAATTGTCTCAGAAGGACAAAGAGACATTCAAAGAGTACGCTCAGCAATGGAAAGAGCTAGCCGCTCAGATTACCCCTCCTTTGGAAGAAAAGGAGATGACCAAGATCTTTCTCAAGACCCTGAGATCATTTTACTATGAGCGAATGATCGCCAGTGCCCCCAATGATTTTACCGAAATGATAAACATGGGGATGACACTAGAAGAAGGTGTCCGAGAGGGACGATTGTCTAAAGATGAGGCTCCGTCTAGCAAGAAGTATGGCAGTGGGTTTTCCAAAAAGAAAGAAGGAGAGACTAATGCAGTATCTGTTGAGAGGCAGAGGAGGCCTCATGTTAGAAGGAATCCACAACCCCGTCAACACCATCATCAATTATCATCTGTTATTCTAATATTTTCAACTAATCAATCAATGCCAGTTCAATAACAACGTCAACAACAACCACTACAAAGAATAAACAACTACAACTACAACAACACCAATAATAATCATCAACAACAACAGAATTTTGAAAGGAAGAAGGTCCCTTTCGACGCTATTCCTATGTCTTATGCTGAATTATACCCATCATTTGTTCTCAATTACCCTCTACAACCAAGAAATCCTCCATAGGTTCCAGAACCACTTCCATGGTGATACAAGCCAGAGCTTCAATGTGCCTTTCACCACGAGGCTCCTGGCCAGGATATTGAGAATTGTTGCACCCTAAAATATGAGGTCCAAAAGCTAGTGAAGAGTGGGATGGTGTCCTTTGAGGACCGTGTGCCTAATGTAAAAGCTAACCCACTACCTGCTCATGGTAATCTTTTTGTCAATATGGTAGATGGTTGTCCCGGGGAGTTCAAAGTATATGATGTCCGTTTCATTAGAAGGTACTTGGTGAAAATGCACAAAGATATCTGTTTGGTAAGTGATTGTGAGCATGACCATGATGGTTGTGCAATTTGCAGTGTTAACCCCCGAGGTTGTGTAGTTGTGAAGAGAGACATCCAGAGGTTGATGGATGAGGGTATGGTCCAAATTCTTCATTCCCGTCACTTGGGTGATGATGTGAATGTAATAGTTCATATGTTCAAAGCACCAGAGAGAGTAATAATTTAGTTTGACAGCAGCAGCAGTAACAATGTCAGCAATAGATCGGTATCATTGTTGGTTATACGGTTAGCGGGTCCCATCCCGTACGCATCCGATATGGTTGTTTTGTACCAGTATAACGCGACTATGTTGGAGAATGGTCAAGAGGTTCCTTTGCATATGACCAGTTTTGTTGTAAGCATTGTTGATGTTAGGAAGGTGACCCGTAGCGGTCGAATTTTTGGGTCGGTGTTTCCAGAAATTGTAGAAGACGTACGTGTCAGTAAGAAAGTTGAAGTACCTGTAGTTCATCCAGTTAGCGCTCCAAAGTGTCAGTCTGGTGAATCCAGCAGTTTGAGGGCTAATGATGATGAGGTACTCCGGTTGATCAAGAAGAGCGAGTTTAATATGGTGGAGAAGTTGCTCCAAACTCCCTCCGAAATTTTAGTGATGTCTCTGCTTATGAACTTTGAGGCACATAGAGAAGCATTGAAAAAGGTGTTGGAGCAAGCTTATGTAGAGCATGATGTTACGATGGATAGGTTTGATCATATTGTGGCTAAAATCACCACCTGTAACAATTTAAGCTTTTGTGAAGAAGAACTTCCTAAAGAAGGTAGGAATCACAATCTGGCGTTGCACATTTCAATGAACTATAAGGAGGATGCTCTGTCAAACGTGTTGGTCGACACTGATTCTTCATTGAATGTTCTTCCCAAATCAACTTTTTCTAGATTGTCGTATCAAGGATCTCTGATGAGATATAATGGCGTGATTGTCAAGGCATTTGATGGTTCTCGCAAGACTGTGATTGGTGAAGTGGACCTTCTTGTGAAGATAGGTCCGAGTGATTTCCAAATTACTTTCCAGGTAATGGATATCCACCCGGCCTATAGCTGCTTGTTGGGAAGGCCATGTATACACGAAGCTGGATCTGTTACTTCAATGCTACATCAGAAGTTGATGTTTGTTAAGAATGGAAAGCCTGTTATCTTCGGTGGGGAGAAGGCTTTGTTGGTAAGCCACCTGTCGTCTTTCTCTTATGCAGAAGCTGAATATGAGGTTGGAACTCCATTCCAAGCTCTATCTATTGCTGAGGAAAAGAGAGTTAGGGCCCCCATGTCCTCCTTCAAAGACGCTCAGAAGAAGGAGATGAAGATGAAGACTGCACCAATTTTGTGACACATGGAAAAGCTTGCAACAATTGGACTGTTGTCGATATTCTTGTTATTATGCATCATTCTAAGTAATTGCTTTTATTGTTTTTGAAAATCCTTCTCCTATGCCTAAGGGAGAAGTGAACATTGTTTGGCATTTTCAAATTTGATCATTAATAAAATGCAATTCTATTCTTCCATATCTATGATGTTTTATTTTACTTTTTTGCTTTTTCTAAAAATGGTAATCACAAAAAACATAAATAAAATATAATTTGTCCATCTCCATAATATTTGGTCATAATTCACTTCTCTAAAATCAAAATATCAAATCATTATGCAGGTTGGTTTCTAAACCCACTGAATACAATGATCCTACTCCTTCGCCAAACTTTGAATTCCCTGTGTTTGAGGCCGAGGAAGGAAGTGATGAAGAAGTATCTGATGAATTGATTAATCTACTTGAGCATGAGGAAAAATCCATTTATCCATTCGAAGAGCAGATTGAGTTGGTAAACTTGGGTTCCGAGGATGAGGTGAAGGAAGTCAAGATTAGGTCACGACTATGTCCGGAAGTTAAGAAGGGGTTGATTGATCTTCTCAGAGAATATTCAGATGTGTTTGCTTGGTCCTATCAAGACATGCCTGGTTTGGATTCTGAGATTGTGGAGCATAGATTGTCGTTGAAACCAGAATACCCTCCAGTCAAACAGATATTGAGAAGGACTCATCCTGATATGACAGTAAAATTAAAGAAGAAGTGCAGAAGCAAATTGATGATGGTTTCCTTGTTATCACTGAGTATCCATAATGGGTGGCCTATATTGTGTTTGTTCCGAAGAAAGATGGAAAAGTCCGTATGTATGTTGATTATAGAGATTTGAATAAAGCTAGCCTGTAAGATGATTTCCCTTTGCCACACATTGATATGTTGGTAGGCAACACAACTAAATTCAAAGTCTTTTCATTTATGGACGAATTTTCCGGATAAAATCAGATCAAGATGGCACCCGAGGATATGGAGAAAACCACGTTCATTACATCATGGGGAACATTCTGTTATAGAGTGATGCCTTTCGGATTAAAGAATGCTGGTGCAACTTACCAAAGAGTAATGGGTACTCTTTTTCATGATATGATGCATAGAGAGATCGAAGTCTATGTTGATGATATGATTGCCAAATCCATTGATGAAGAAGGACATGTTGAGAATTTGTTGAAGTTATTCCAGCATTTGAGGAAGTATAAACTATGCTTGAATCCCAATAAGTGTACATTTGGTGTTCGTTCTGGGAAGTCGTTGGACTTTATTGTCAGCAAGAAGGGTATTGAAGTTGATAATGCCAAGGTCAAAGCAATCCAAGAGATGCCTCTGCCCAAAACTGAGAAGCAAGTCAGAGGTTTTCTCGGCCGCTTGAATTATATCTCAAGATTCATTTCACACATGACTGTCACATGTGCATCTATGTTCAAGCTTCTTCGGAAAGATCAGTCTTGCGATTGGACCGAGGATGGCCAAAGAGCTTTTGACAGTATAAAAGAGTATCTGCTTACGGCTCTGATTTTGGCTCTACGTGTTGAAGGAAGACCATCGATCATGTATATGACTGTGCTGGAAGAAAGTGTGGGTTGTGTTCTTGGTCAGCAAGATGAGACTGGAAAGAAAGAATATGATATTTACTACCTCAATAAGAAGTTCATCGATTGTGAGACTCGGTATACTATGCTTAAAAAGACTAGTTGCGCATTGGCTTGTGCTGCTAAGCGTCTGCGTCAATATATGTTGAATCATACCACCTGGTTGATATTCAAAATGGATCCAATCAAGTATATTTTTGAGAAGCCTGCTTTAACTGTGAGGATTGCCCGTTGGCAGATGTTGTTATCAGAGTATGATATCGAATACCGATCTCAGAAAATTATCAAAGATAGTGTCGTGGCTGACCATTTGGCTCACCAACCGATTGGAGACTACCAGTCAGTGCAATATGATTTTCCTGATGAAGAGATTTTGTACCTGAAAATGAAAGATTGTGATGAACCATTGCTTGAAGAAGGGTCAGAACCTGGTTCCCGCTGGGGAATGGTATTTGATGGAGCTGTTAATCAGTATGGTAGTGGCATTGGGGCAGTAATCATTACTCCTCAAGGCACACATTTTCCATTTACAGCTAGATTGACTTTCAAATGTACAAACAATATGGCTAAGTATGAAGCTTGCATTATGGGGCTTGAAGAGGCCATTGATCTCATAATCAAGTATTTAGACTCTATGGAGATTCAACTTTGGTTGTGAATCAGATCAAAGGTGAATGGGAGACGAATCAACCCGGTTTGATACCATATAGAGATTATGGGAGGAGGATTTCGACTTTCTTCATAAAGGTTGAATTTCATTATATCCCTCGAGATGAAAACCGGATGGCAGACGCTTTTGCAACGGTGGCTTCTATTATTATGGTGAAGTATTGGAATGAGGTTCCCAATCGGACCGTGATGCGTCTTGTTAGGCCAACTGACGGATGGCAGACGCTTTTCTCCAAAGTCATATTTACCCGCCTGGGGCATCTTTGAAAGATAAGAAAACTTTGAAGAGATTATTTAGCAATTTCTATCTAAATGGTGAGGTTTTGTATAAGAGAAAGTTCGATATGGTTCTGCTCCGATGCATGGATAGACACGAAGCAGACTTATTGATGACTGAAGTCCATGAAAGTTCCTTTGGTAGTCATTCTAATGGACATGCCATGGGAAAGGGTGTTTCTAGTAGGTTACTATTGGCTGACAATGGAATCTGACTGTTGCAACTATGTGAAGAAATGCCACAAGTGTCAAATTTATGCGTATAAGATTCATGTTCCTCTGACACTATTGAATGTCATTTCCTCTCCATGGCCCTTCTCCAAGTGGGTAATTAATATCATTGGCATGATTGAACCCAAAGCTTCAAACAAACATCATTTCATTTTGGTAGCAATTGACTACTTCATAAAGTGGGTTGAAGCGACATCATATTCGATTGTAACCAAGCAAGTTATTGTGAGGTTTATCAAAAATCAGATTATATGCCGATATGGTGTTCCAAGTTAGATCATCAATGATAATGGATCAAACTTGAATAATAACATGGTGGAAGCTCTTTGTAAAGACTTCAAGATTTCACATCATAATTCTTCTCCCTACAAACCTAAGATGAATGGGGTTATTGAAGCTGCAAACAAGAACATCAAGAAGATTATTCAGAAGATGGTTGCAACATATAAGGATTGGCATGAGATGCTCCTATTTTCTTTGCATGGGTATCGTACATCCATCCGCATTTCAACAGGGGCAACCTCTTTCTCACTTGTTTATGGCATGGAAGTTGTCCTCCCAGTAGAGGTTGAGATCCCATCATTGCATGTGCTGATGGAAGCCAAGTTGACTGAGGTTGGATGGTGTCAGACCAGGTATGACCAGCTGAATTAGATTGAAGAAAAGAGGTTAACTGTCATGTGTCATGGTCAGTTATATCAGCAGAGAATGGAGAAAGCATTTGATAAGAAGGTCAGACCTCGTGTGTTCAGAAAAGGTGACCTTGTGCTCAAGAAAATTCTATCTTTCAAACCAGATTCTAGGGGTAAATGGACTCCTAATTATGAAGGCCCATATATTGTTAAGAGAGCATTTTCAGGCGGTGCTTTGATCCTTACAACTATGGATGGTGTAGAGTTCACTCGTCCTGTGAACGCAAATGTAGTCAAGAAATACTTCGCCTAAAATAAAAAGAACAACTCGCTAATTTGAAAACCTAAAAGGGCGGCTTAGGCAAAAATGAGCATATCGGTGGATTGAAACCCAAAAGGGAGATCCAGGAAAAAGTTAGAGACATAAAACAGAAAAAAATTATCCCGATAAATTGAGTACCCCACCTTGGGGAAATTTATGCAAAAAAATAGGAATTATGGCAAGTAACCGCACCCTCCTGATCTTCAGTTTTGAAGACATTCTTGAGCAAATCAGATAAATTCTGGTCCATCATCTCCAGCCGACGCCCAGAGCACAATGGATATCAAAAGTTGGTAGAAGGATTATTGGTCATTGTACTCAATGCATCCCTTTTCCATATAAATTACCATTTTTCAACTTTTGTAAAGATCTACGGTGTCTTGTCATTTACAGACTACCATCCTATTAAATAAAGTTGAGCTTTTTATCCAATTGTTTCTGCTCGTATTTATTTCAGCCAAATAGATTTAAATTTTATTATGATCATTATTTGAAATTAAATTTTAAATCAAAATCATGTTTTCTTAAATATATAAAAGCAGTTACTTTAAGCAATCGATATCATTTAAAGCAATATCAACAACGGTTTGAAACACGGTGATCCCAAAATATGGAGCATTATTGATTCTCCCCAAGTAGTGGGCATGATCCCTATTTCATCCTCGACATATTTTCAGTAACTAAATTTTGTTGGTTTCCCCAACTGAGTTTGTTGGCCTCCCTTGAGTTGTAGGTGCATAATTTCGGCAGTTTGTATGGTTTCGACAAAAAATTTGATTCTGCGCATGTCGTCTGAGTTATTCCTGTTTTTGAGAAGCTATTATGGTTTTCCCCTTACAGGGTTGTCTCCCTTTGATATGGTGTTGACCTAAAAATTCCCCATAGAGTTTGTAGCAGTTTCCTCAACAGAGTCTCTCCTTGTGCTTTCCCTAGCCAGGATTGATCCTTCGAGATGTTTAATTCTCTCCAGCAGTTGTTTCCCTCCTGTGAGGATTGGCTAGGAGTTGTATCGATGATTCAAACCAATGACACTAGTATCCTTTGTGATTGTTTTGTCAGCATAATCATCATATATACATATACATAAACATAAACACTCATATAATTTCATTAGTGCATTATTGTGGACACCCTAATTCATCTGGGTATCTTATGTGATATCTTCAACAAGCTTCTTCACCAATTGATAAAATATTTCAAGGGATACTTCAAATTTCATCATGTTATTCATATATGATCCCCCATGAGTCCCAAAATTCAAAAGAATAGCAAGCTAGCAAGTTGGTTGATGGTGGTTAACCAGGGGAAGTCAACTAATCAAAACTGGGGTTTCCTAGATCTTATATCCTACTTTTTTTGCCATATGAAGATGATTCGAAGAGAAAAGTTACTCTAAATGACATTACAAACAACTTTCATGTTGATGTCAAGAGCTAGTTTTGCTTGAAAAGTCATTTGTTAGGGTGAAAGATTATAGGTCATTTTATCTAAACCCTAATTTGGAGGTCAACTTCACAAGACTAACTTGCTCAAATTCATGATGTCTACTTCAACTTTGATGTTTGGAGGAAGATAAAATTCAACTTTTAAATGCATGTGATATGAGGATACATTATAGGTCATTTTGGACCCATGCCATTGAACAAGTGAGTTTCCTCAACTTCAAAAATCCAAAAGAGGTCAGTTTGTGACCATTTTGAAGGACTTTGAGAGAGATACAACTTTTATGCATGAGCGTTTCTCATTTGAAGCTCAGGTAAAAAGTTAGACAAGGTGGAAGAAGTAAACATATGGCGTGACACTTAATTTTTTTTTGATATGTTTGATTTTCCCAACTTCCACCTCAAAATTCATCAAGATCCAAGCTTCAAATGAAAAAGTGTTCAACATGAAAGGATAAACTTGAGGATTTCCGTTGGAAATAGAGTTTGAATCTCCAATGTTTTGTGATTCAAATCTCTAAGAGTCCTGCTTCTTTTTTGATTTAATTCCATTCCATCAAGTGTCCAGAGCAAGGCCAATAGCGATTGGAAGCAAGGTTGTGTTCATCCAGACCTGCAGTGAAGGTGAATTTCTCAATTTTTATCTCTTCGATTCTCACTCAATTATCCATAATTCTTCTTGATTTTTGGTTGTCAGAAGTCCTACCAATGTAGGAAATAAGATTGAGTTGCTTTGAGATCAAATCGAAGCAACTTAGATTATGATCCTTAAATTTCAACTCCTTGTATCTTTCTATATACTTAGAGTTAGGAGAAATTGAGGCCAGATTCAAACTCCTGAGAATGTTTACTCTAAATTCATGTTCTTATTTTTTATTATGGTGATGGTTGAAGGTGGACCAGTCCGGTTAGGTCCATCGGAGAAGAAGACCGGAGTTACAGCTCCGACGATGTGTTGGTGTGTCTCAAAACCATAGGATCCATCCATTTTGTTTTAATCTTGAGCGTACAAACTAATTACCACGCATGTGGCACATTGACCAGGGAACATCATGGAACGCACGCTCTGATCCACTTGATATTTCACCTCAATTAATGAGGCAGATAAAGTGGTCCACGTTTTTTGCTATTTTCTGATTTTTGATTTAATTGACTTATTTTCATTAATTCATATTAATTTTAATATTGATCCAAAAAATATGAGACTTTCACCCAAAAAATTTAAATAATATCCTCTTTCACTTTCTAAATCAAAATTATTTTTTGGATCATTATGAATATTTTTCATGATTTAATTGTTTTTGTGATTATTTTTAATGGTTTAAAAATACTTCTAAGTTTCCAGAAATTATGAAATTTTTTCTCGAAGGTCCTTTGACCTTGTTTGACCTATGATAAACCTCATGGCCGTTTATTTGGTGTTTTGACGAGAATTTAGGATTTTGATCGACCATAATTTAATTTAATGCATTTTTAATTAATTTTAATTGTTTAATTGCAACATAAACTGTGTTGAGTTTTTGATATTGACTTGTTGAGTTTGACTTGAGTTGTTGGGCCTTGGAAAAGGTTGATTTGACTTTGTTGGGTTAAAATCCTTAGATTTAGGTAATTGATGAAATGTACATTTCATCCCCCAAAATGAATGAATGATTTTAATTTGATAAAAATCCTCCTTTGACCAATTTGTGTTCATCTCACCCCCCCCCCCCTCCCGCTTCATCTTAATCCCATTCTATCCCTATCCATTTCTTTGACCTGTGATATATCTATATCCTAAGGCTAGTTAGTTGCAAAATCAACATAAGTATGGATGAGATTAGGTCCACCCCTTTTGCCATTTTATTTTAAGTGTGGTATGTTTTAGGAGTATGGTTCATAATACCATATTTCTAACATGCATTAACACTAAAATTTCTATTGCCCGGCCTCAAATAGTTGTGACTTCTACATAAGTCTGTAAGACCCCAATTTTGGCCCTAAGATCCCTCATGGCCCATATCATATCATATCATGGCCTCAAGGATCATTGCATGCCCTAGCTTCCCTCCTAGTGGGTGGATGCCTTCTGAAGCAATCATCAGTCAAACAGTCAAATCAGCCATTAAACAGTGGATGGTGGCTATTCTTGAAGAATTTGGGATCCATGATCATTCATCAAGAGTTCATATAACTTGTGACATCATTTTGAATCAAAATCTCAAGGGATTAGGGTTTGGAATTCATCAGAACATGGCCCAGTCATCCAAAACCCTAGAAAGTCAACTGTTGGTCAACTGTGGATTTAATCAGTAATTTGATGGTGGGAATTGGTTTGAGATGTCTCATTCATGTCCATATAAGCCTCATATAACATGTCAAACATCATCATTGAAGAATTTGAAGTCAAACAAGAAATTTCCAAAATAGAAAGTTGACCTGTAACTGGAATTTGCCAAAAATGGAAACTTCTTGATCCTCAAACTTACATCATGATACAAGCTTCAAATGAATTTTTTCCCAACATGAAAGTTGAAGATCTTGTTCTCCCATTTCCAAAAGGTCCAAGAACACTTAATTCCCATGTATGGTTGGCAAGATATGATCAATTCATTCTCCAAAATTTTTGAATTTCAAAAGGCCATATCTCTCAAACCATTTGGCCAAATTGGGTGGGGTTTTTTCCTACAAGTCACATTTGATCCCCTCTTTCCAAAAATGTCATCCTCATGCACCAAAACATTACCAATCAAAATGGCACTTTTTGAAGTGATTTGAAGTGTTTCAAGTGGGGTGGAAAAGTGATTTTGCAATTTAAGCCTTTCCAATATATTTTGCCAATTGAAATTGCTAAGAAATCATATTTGGAGTGTGTACAAGGCCACTTTCGCAGCTTTAACCACAGACCTTGCCATTTGAGTGAAAATGGACCAAATTAGCAAAACATGTTTTTTGTGTGGAAATTCGTTTTTGCATGAATTGTTCCTGTACCATTGCCATGCACCGCTAGCAGCTTGCCACGTCCCAAAACGCAACGCAGCGTTTCATTTAACTTCCCCCAGATTTACAAATATGCCACCGGTTCCATTATTTTAATTAATTCATTTATTTGTTTCAATAATTATTTCATTTTGATGTATCAATTTACAAAAATCATGGAGCTCTCAATTTTAATCCAAAATTCATGGGATTTTTTGCATCATGTTCATCACAATCTCTAGTTTTTTATCATGTATTTTCCAGAATTTTTGCATGGTCGAATTTTAATTGGTATTAGGGTTTTGTTCATGTGCCCTTATTTTGTACCCTTTGCCAAATCCTTTGTGAAATGATGATGCATTACCCAATGGCTTCCAAATTTTTTGTGCTTAAACTAGACTCATTCATGGTGATTTTGATGTAGAGTTTGTGAATTTATCTTATCTGGATTGTGAGTTATGAATTTTTGAATTAGGGTGTGACAATTTGTGTCACACCATTGATATGCAACTTCATGATTTTTGATACCATGCTTCTTGACCTCCAATTGATGTGAATTTTTGCATGAACCTACTCTTGTATGTCTAGTTCATATGTGAATTTTATTGGAATTATTTGTGGCATTTCCTAATTGTTTGAGATTTTCTCCCCTGTTTGACCAAAATGTTGACTTGTGTGATACATGTTCCCATTTCATTTGTGAAATTCTCATACTTAATTAAATGAACTTGAAACTTTACATGTGATTACTAGACATCTTAAGCTTTGTCATGGTGTTGATCCCATTCATTTCTCATATGTTATCACTGATTTATAAATTTTTCAAGTTGATACATGTTTGGTTGACTTCTTTGAGCATGCATAAACTTGCCTTGCCTTTCTGATTTTCATTGACCATCTTCCCATGATCCAAATGAGCTGAAATTTGATATGCATATCATGTTATGGATTATGATTGACCATGAATTATTTGATGATTTATTGAAATGTTTATGATTGGTTTTGAGTTAAGTCTTGCTGTTGACTTCTATGAGCTTTCATTTGCCATGCTTCGACTTCTTTTGCTTATGAAATGATGATGATGAATGATATGAATGTGGGACCAATTGAGTTTGCTTCTTAAATGTTTGAACTTGATTTTGGTTGACTATCATTTGCTGTTTTGACTTTCTCATCCTCTTTTGACCCTAGGCTTGTCCTAGTGGTCCTGTGGCTTATGTTTGAGTTCATGTTTTCAGGTTAAGCAACAATGCTCCAAAGAGATCATACAAATTGATTGAGCTTGATTTGTTTATCATGACTAACATGTCTTGTTTTGTAGGTTGCTTGGCTCATATGATTTGAGTCTTGTGCTTTGCACATTTGTCTGTTTATGTTGACTTTCAATCCTACCTCCTTTTGCTTTAACTTTTGAATTGTGTACTGATTCTGTTTGACTATTTCAGGCACCATTAGTTGCTTAGTTCTTTGAACTTGCTTTGCTTTGCTTAATAGCAATTTGCATTGAGGTATAATCCCTTTTCTTCATGTAGTCTGGAAGACCTGGCCTGTTACTTGGCCAGGCAACTGTCTGAAGTCCTCCTTAAGAGGCAATGCTTGTGTGTGTTTACTTTTGTCCCAAGCAGGAAAAGTCCTTCAAATAAGGCAATTGGTAGATCAAAGAGATAAGCAACCTATCTCCTACTATTCTGTGAGTCTTCTCCTTGCTCCCATTACATGGTTGTAGCATTGAGATCCAAACCCAAGATCTATAGAGTCTAATATGTGGAGAGAGTTCCTACTTTCTGAACTCCCACACCTTCTGATATTCAAATGCTCTCCCTGACCAGGGATAAGAGCAATGAGGCACACCCCTCATATCCTTTCATCTGCTTCACCTTAGCCCCTTCAATGGCAAGGTTAAGAGCACCTGTGACCCTATTCCAGTTGGCTTCAATGCCTAACCCTTTTGTATGAGCCTCCTTGTTTGGTTATAGTGTGTGCTGAATGCTTTCACTGATTGATTGTTGTTTCATATACACATGTTTGCTTGCATGCTTTGTGCACTCATCATCATTTATTTCTCATTGATGCATAACCATCTCATTTGTCTTTATGACATTATCATTGTTGTTTGCCCATGGAGGACAATTGTAAGACCATTCATTGGCTATTGTTCCTATGATGTGGAAGTGAGTATAAGACAATCACATTGGCCCCTCATCTTATCTTTGCTTGTTGCTTTCTTTGTTTGTGTGAGGATGCAATTATAAGTCCCTGCAAGTTGGCATTTGTATTCCTAGGACCATACTGTGGAGGTTAGAGTAAGCCCAGATAGATTGGCATCTGACATCCATTGTTTTGCATTGTTTGTTTGTATGTGAGGATACAACTGTAAGTCCCTGCAAGTTGGCATTTGTATTCCTAGGACCATACTGTGGAGGTTAGAGTAAGCCCAGATAGATTGGCATCTGACATCCATTGTTTTGCATTGTTTGTTTGTATGTGAGGATACAACTGTAAGTCCCTGCAAGTTGGCATTTGTATTCCTAGGACCATACTGTGGAGGTTAGAGTAAGCCCAGACAGATTGGCATCTGACATCCATGTTTTGCTTTTGTTTGTTTATGTGAGGATGCAATTGTAAGTCCCTGCAAGTTGGCATTTGTATTCCTATGATCATATGTTGGATATTGGTATAAGTCCAGACAGATTGGCATCCGGTATCCAAGTTTCATTTTGTTTTAGGAGATTAGTGTAAGTCCATTGATTGGCTTCCGATATCCTTGTTTCTTTGTTTAGGAGATTGGTGTAAATCCATCTATTGGTATCCGGTATCCACTTTCATTTCTTTGCTGAGGAGATTAGTGTAAGTCCATTGAGTGGCCTCTGATATCCAGTTCTGTTTTAGGAGATTGGTATAAGCCCAGTTATTGGCATCCGGTATCCGCTTTTGTTGACTTTCTTCTTTGTTTGTTTGTTATTGTTCATTTCCATTCCAAAGGACACACTTGAATCATCTTCTATATGATTTCAAGAAGTGAACCTTCTAAAAAGTTTTACAATCCATCTTCATCCATTCATCCCCATTATGTCCTAAACCTTTTCACACTTTGATTTCAAACTTGACATAGATATTGTGCAAACATTTCCATGCTTTCAAACTAAAAACCTGGACCCAAGTCCTTGACTTTTTTTCAAACTCCATTTCATAATACTTCTTTGAATCAATCTTAATCATGCTTTGACTTCACTTTCATAATCACAATCAATTAACTCCACCCATTCACTTGTTTTGGCTTTGTCCATTGTTAATCTTTTCATGCATTAGCCATAGGTTTCAATTATCATTGTGGTTGATGTAAACCTCACCTTATCCTTAGTGAGTCGACTATAAGACTTCCGTACTGAAAACAGGGCTAACCCCTCTAGTACGTCGAAGCTATCCTCGCATGGTGGATGTTGGTCTTGGTCGAGTTTTCTCCCATTGATAATGAAGAGCCTCAGTGCTATTGTTTAAAATTGAATCCACCAACTTTTGGAAATCTTTTAGCCGAACTACGGCGTTTTGATCCTTACCTTTGATGGAAGGTACGTAGGCAGCGGGTTCATCCGTTCAAACCCAATAATAAAATTGTATATTCTTTTCTCATCATCCCAATCATGTTTGCACAATACTCATGTCATAACAAATAACAATCTTTTACAACAAGTGTGAAAAGGGCTCCCTAGGAGTACCTAGGACGTGATGGGTGCCTAACACCTTCCCATTGCGTAATTTACCCCTTACCCAGACTCTCTGATCTTTTTATTAGTTTTCTACGTGTAAAACTTCTTAGGCTTTTGTTCGCTTTTTAGCCAGTCCTTTGGATAAATAAAAGTGCGGTGGCGACTCGAAATTTCATTGTATGCTTTGCTTATGGTTTAATCGATAAATCATATAGCGACGAATACACCGCTACAGAAAAAGTGGCGACTCTGCTGGGGAGAACATTAGACCTTCCCTGGTGGTATTGCATACTTTTCACCCTTGTTGTGCTATATTGTTATCTGTTATTTGACATATTTTTGTACAATTTGGGATCACTGTATTGATTGTAATGTGTGAATTGCTTGATATACAATTGTTGTTTGCTTTGGTGATCTGTGAGATGAGTTCTATACCCGAACTCGAGTGCACTCTAGGATAGGAGAATGGCATAGTCTTGTTGACTGGTGTGGAGTATTCCTTAGCCAGTTGACTTGCGAGTCCATTCACTTGGTGGAGGTCATGTTGAATTAATAATGTCACACAAGTTATTTGTGGTTAGGCATTATTCTTTCAATCATGTGCCGCAGAAGCCAAGGACCTTAGTTTACCAAACCCATCTTGGCCTATTTTTAGGACCGTAGTGCGGAGGTCGTTCAGATGTCAGTTCTGATACGATTGTCACGCGATACTACACTCATGAGAGTTTCTCTTGAGAATATTCTTGGAATACGAGTATTCGTTCCTCCGATAATATTCGAAAGATGGAACGATGATTATGGGAACCTCTGGTAGAACATGTCTGACAGGTTTAAACCCTAGTACACTCCCTTTGGGTGGTTCTTAACCGAGACTCCATGCTCGTGACTCTCAACAAACCCGTGATTCGTGGTTGAGTCGTTCAGACAACCTTAATATCAATGGATCCCGGATCAGGTGTAAAACCTAAATCCACCAAAGCGGCTGGTTGATATTAAGGAGGTTCGAACCGGTTCATGTACCGTTAATATCAATGGAACTTGGGTGTCGATAAGGTGAAAACCTAAATCCACCAAAATGGATGATTGATATTAGGGATACATAGAGCTTTCCCACGACCTTTGTTTGGTGTGCTTTGCTTGATCCTTGAGTGTGTTTGTTGCATTCATGCATTCACGCATTCATCCGCATTCATGTCATCACAAAAAGAAAAATTTCAAGGAACTTAAAAAAGGGTTTATTTGCAAAATTTTCAGACATGAAAAAACCAAAAAGGCATACAAAGAAGTACAGCTTTAGACAGCCCGATGTAAAAGAGTTAAGGAATCTGACATCGTATGTACTAGATCCCTTGGGTTTCAAAGCTCGATATGGGAAGCTCCTACCTCTGCTCACCACTCACTCAGGTTGACGAAGGGTTGATGAGTACGCTAGCTCAGTTCTACGATCCGTTGCATCATTGCTTCTTATTTCCGGACTTCCAGCTGTTGCCGACTTTGGAGGAATATTCTCATCTCATTGGGATTCCAATTCTGGATCAAGTGCCGTTCAGTGGCTTAGAGGATATTCCATCTGCTCGAGAGATTGCCAGCTTGTTGCATATAGATGAAGATCTGATTAGAGCTAACCTGACTACCAAAGGCGGAATTCAGGGTTTTCCTTCCGAGTTCCTCATTGCCCAAGCTACCTTTTATGGGAAGGCCATGAGTGAGGATGCCTTTGAGGCTCTATTCGTGCTGCTCATCTATGGATTAGTGCTATTTCCAAACTTCGACAAGTTCGTGGACATGAACGCCATTAGGATCTTCTCAGTTCTTAATCCAGTTCCGACTTTGTTGGGTGATGCATATGTCTCCTTGCACCTGAGGAATATGAAGAATGGAGGAGTCATTGTCTGCTGTTTACCCCTGCTGTACAAGTGGTTTATTTCGCACTTGCCGCAAACAGTTGCTTTCAAGGAGAACAAGGGATGTCTACGGTGGTCTCAGAGACTCATGTCTCTCACCAATGATGATATCACTTGGTATGATCGCATGTACGATACCGTCCAGATCATCAACTATTGTGGTGAATTCCCTAATGTGCCCCTTCTTGGTACATGTGGTGGGATCAGCTACAATCCTATACTTGCACGTCGCCAGCTTGGGTTCCCCCTAAAGGATAAACCTAATAGCATTCTGTTAGAAGGTGTGTTCTTTCAGGAGGGTAAAGATCCCCAAGGCCTGAAAGCCAGATTTGTCCGTGCTTGGCGCAGTATTCACAAGAAGAGTAGGAACGAGTTGGGTCCAAAGAACTGCATTGCTTTGGAGCCATACACCTCTTGGGTCAGACAAAGAGCTGCCACTTACTTGATGCCGTATGATCATCCGAGACCTACACCGTTGGATGTGGCTGGGCCTTCAACCCTCCTTACCCAACGTGTAGAGGAGTTGAGAGAAGAAGACCTTTCGCGTGCTTGGATCCGTGAGAGGGAGGAATTGCTGCAGCAGCTCAAGGAGAAGGACGCTATGATTGAATTCCTCGAGCACCGAGTGATCGATGATCCGAACGACGCTTGGACTTCTCTGCTTCCTCAGTCTTCCAAATTCTGGAAAAGGAAGTACGATCGACTTGCAAAGGAGAAAGCTGACATGGAAGCGGCCTATGAGAGAGAGATCAAGAAGTTGTGCACTTCTCGTCTTCCAGCATCCCGAGCTTCTAGGGATCCATAGGATGTCATTTACCTTTTCTCTTTGTAATTTAAAATGCTGTACTTTTTTGTCTTGATGTATTGAATGAAATATTTTCCATGAGGAATCAAAAATGCTTAAATTAATCAAAATATTGCAAATAATACTCTAAGGGTTCCTTGAAAACAAAGCATTTGCACAAGCATTTCATGCATCATTCTTGCATAAACAGGTACCCTTTGTTTCTGGTCTTCTTGTCCTAACCTCTGTTCTTCATTTATTTTGAAGACAAGCTGACTCACCGGTATTATACACGAGTCAACTCTGCAAGAGTCATGGAGCAATTGGAATAAGAGAACAGAGAATTGAAGGAAGAGGTCGCCAGACTTGGCGCTTTGATGAAGCAACTCCTTGCTGCTCAGAATCAACCTGCTCCGACGCCTGCAACTCCTGCTCAGAGGACAGTCATTTCAGAAGTAGCTACTTCTACAGTGCCAGTCAGCGCCCATGCGTCCAATCCCATGCCGCCCGGGTTTCCTTGGGGCATGCCCCCAGGTTTTATGCCAGATATTCCTGCGCCAACCTTTGCTCAAATGTCGGCGTCTAGCTCGGTCCCTATCGCCGCTCCTCCTGTCGTGCATACCATGCCAAGGGTAGACGACATCATCTATCACTCCGAGCCATCTGAGGGCTCAGACGTTCATCAAAAGATGGATGCCATGAACGATCAATTCCTTGAGCTGAGAAAGGAATTGAGGACCCTCCGTGGAAAAGACCTATTCGGCAAGTCTGCAGCCGAACTCTGCCTAGTTCCCGGTGTCAAGATACCGATCAAATTCAAGGTCCCGGACTTTGAAAAATACAAGGGGAACACCTGTCCGCTTGCTCACCTGGTCATGTACGCCAGGAAGATGTCAACACAGACTGATAATGATCAACTCCTGATTCATTATTTCCAAGACAGTCTATCCGGTGCAGCGCTCAGATGGTACATGAGCTTGGACAGCGCCAATATCAGATCCTTCAATGACCTTGGCGAAGCTTTCGTCAAGCAGTATAAATACAATGTCGATATGGCGCCTGACCGAGATCAACTCAGGTCCATGTCGCAGAAAGACAAAGAATCGTTCAAGGAGTACGCCCAGAGATGGCGAGAGCTGGCAGCTCAAATCACTCCACCGCTGGAAGAGAAGGAAATGACCAAGATCTTTCTGAAGACTCTTGGCTCATTTTATTATGAGCGGATGGTAGCAAGCGCTCCCTCTGATTTCACCGAGATGGTGAACATGGGGATGCGTCTCGAAGAAGGTGTCCGTGAAGGACGGTTGGCTAAGGATGATAGCTCTTCCTCTAAACGATATGGGGCGTTTAAGAGGAAAGAAGGTGAAGCACATGCTGCTCAATCTCAGCCCAAAGACAGAAGACCCTCTGTTCAGAGGAATCCTGCACGACATGCCAGTCATCAGCACCAGGTGGCTCACGTAGCACCTGTTTTCAAGGACAATACTCCTCAACATCAGCAATATCAACATCAACAGTATCAGCATCAGCAACAATATCAACAACCGCAGTACCAACAACAACAATCTCGTCCACAGCAACAGGCTTACCAGCCTCGTGGGAGTACGAGTAATCAAGCAAACATGGGTTATGAAAGGAAGAAGATCAGTTTTGATCC